>NC_045426.1:49085631-49754693 GCF_902635505.1 Sarcophilus harrisii
TGCACTGGGGATATGATAGAAAAAGTGATGAACCTGGATGGCTGACTTTGGAATCACTAAACATAAGTTTGCATTCTGTGCTTACCACCTGTGCAACTTTGAGCCTCAGTTTCCTTTTCTGTAAAGTTAATGAGGATGATGAGTGGACCTTAGCTCTCGATCTATGACCTAGGTCAGAAGTTTAGGTCAGTGAGAGGATCATCTTATGATAGCAAGACAAATTGAAAAATAGCTTTTAACCACAAAGTTTATATTCTAATGGGCAACTAAGTCAGAAGAGAGCGTAGGAAGTTCTAACATCCACTCAAGACACCATCACAGCAAGAGATGGAATTAACTGGGTAAAGTTAAAGTTGTCTTTCCTGCCTGTCATGATGCCATTCCTCGAGGCATATATGTCACATCCAAGGGAGAGACAGTTTTCTGAGAGCATTTCTGGTCCAAATACCATTATAGGAAATGATGGAAAGCTCATAAGGTCACCTGCAATTGGAGGCCCATGAGGGAGGATTGAGGAAGAGACTCAAACCTGGGAAAATCACAGAAGGCTTGAATTCATGACTAGAGATCAGCTAGTTCAACCTGCTCATTTAACAGATGAGGAAACTGTCAGAAAGGCAGCGACAGTATCAAAGGAAAGCAAATCTTCTAATTACCTTTATAGTACTTTTTTCACCGTACCATTTAACTGCTCTATCTTTTTATCCCTTCTTCTAGTCTGTAATCAGTATCCCTTCTCCCCATCAAGACCCACATCTCCCCTGAACCAAAAATTTCACATCCTCTGTCAGATTATCGCCACAAACATTCTGCATTCTCTCTGATGTTTAATCTCTATCTATATATTGGCTCCTGCTAGGCTTTCATACTCAAGCCTAGACTAAACCATCCTTTCAAGTGATCATTCTATATCTCTCCACTCTCTTTCAATCAAATCCTTAGGAGGGGAAATGATGTCTGTTCTCATTGTCTCTAATTTTCTTCTCACTTATTTTTCTCTTTTGCAGTTTGGCTTCCAACCTTATTACCCAACTGAAACAGCTCTCTCCATAGTGGACAATAATCTCTTAACTGTCAATGAAATGACCTTTTGTCAATTCCCCTTTTTCTAAACCTTTCTGCTATTCTGGACCACTGATCCCCCTTTCTTCCTGGAGATTCTTCTCTAAAATTTGCTAGCACTACTAATTCTCTTCTTATTTATCTGACTTTTTTCTTAGTCTCCTTTACTTTATCATTCCCTATCTCACCCCCTTTTTGAATTTCTGTTTCTGCCAAGAGCACCATACTGTCCTTTTCTTTACTTGGGTTGATAACCTCAGAGTCACCTCCTAATTCATCAGTCTCTCTGACTATATATATCTAATCAGTTGTCAAATTTTATTGATTCTACTTCCAGAACATAATTCACATCTGTATTCTTCCATCTACCAACATGGCTACCTTATGTCAGAATTCGTATTGTTATTTGCCTCTGTTATTTCAACAGCTTCCTAATTTTTCTTTCTATATTACTTCTCTCTTCTCTTTAATCCATTCTCTGCATAGATGCCAAAATGATATTCCTTGAACACAGGCCTGACCATATTATTTCACTGCTCAGAAAACTGATCCCTTATTACCTCTGGGATCATATGTAAAATACACAGTTTGAAATTTAAAGCCTTTCATAACCAGGCTTCAATATGCCTTTCCAGGCTAATTCAGCATTACTGCCTTTCATATATTCTACGTATGATCCAGCTTAAAATGTTTCTATGACTCTTCTTCATACAAGACACTCCCTGCCTTTGCATGGGATGCCCTCCCTCGTTACCACCTCTTAGAAAGCTCAATTTCCATCAAAACTCAACTCAAACACACCCTTTTTCCTACCTCAGTTTCTCCTGATAACCCCAGTTAATAAAAACTCTCTCCCTCCCTCCAAATTATCTTTTTTATTTTAAAGATACCTATTTCTATACATTCTCTTCTCAATACAATGTAAGATTCATGAGGGCAAGGACTCTTTAATTTGTGTCTTCTTATCACCTTATAATGTTTGGCACATAGTAGGTGCTTAACGAAGGCTTGTTGATCCAGTTTGTTTAGGCTAATTTATAACAATCCTATAATAAAAGTAAGCTGCCCCTTGAGCTTATTTTCCTGGAACAGTTAAAACTCGGTTTGAGGACAGTTCAAAACTTGGGCAATTATCAATAGGTGACTGATGTTCTTTTTCCTTTGAAGGTTTTTTGATTATTACTCCTTGTTCTTGGAAACGCCTCTTCCCACCCCCTCCATGAGTACTTACTGATTGTGGATATCAAATCTTGAAATCTTTCCTTGGGAAAGAGTGGATTTTCCAGTCCTCGAAAATACAGCTTTAAGACACCAGCCACTGAATTAATATCCCTTTCATTCTGGTCATCCGCCAGGGGATCTTCACCTGAACAGATATAGAAGATGACTTTTCAGTCTGATTAGACAGCAGGAACTGTTCAATTAGCTAGAAGAGATGACCCGCAGCCCAGGCTGATCAGAAAAGCAGCACATAGGATGGGAACTTTCCTGTGCTTTCCCAGCATGTCCTAACTTAACAAGGCTCTTTCAATTAAGCATCATCACACTGGGATGTACCACTCCTAAAATCATCATGGAGAAAGAAGAGGGAAGGACAGGAGGCTTCCAGCTATCTCTTGAGAGGATTCAGAGAGTCATAACAAAAAGAACAACAACAAAAAATGTAGCATTTATGTAGGGCTTAGAGATTTGCCATGCATCTTACAAATGTTGCCTCATTTTAATCTCACAACAACCCTGGGAAGTTGGTACTATCATTACCCCCATTTTACAGATGAGGAAACCGAGGCAGATTAAGTCACTAAACTTAAGATCCCATGGCTAGGAAGGGCCTGAAGCCACTTATCCTGTTATACTGCCCATTTTATGAAGCCAGTATTCCAGGAGAATACAATTACTCCTAAATGTAGGAGGGCAAGACAAGGATGATTCTTTTAAAGTCCTTCCCACGACTCCTGAATCACTAACCTCCAATTAAATTTATAATGATTAACATTTGCATAATATTTTAAGGCTTACAAGGTACTTTACAAATATTATTGCATTTGAGCCTTACAACAGCTACAGGAATTATCATCCCCATGTTGCAGATAAGAAAATAGACTCAGATGTTAACTGATTGTCCCAGGACATCTAGTTAATAAAGAGTCAGAGAAGAGATCCAAATCTAAGCTTTCTCCTTCCAAATTCAGCATGCTAGACTCTATACCTTGCTGCCTGATTAGAAAGCTACAGCTTTAAAGAACAAAATTATTTGTCATTCGTTAATCCACAGCATTACACTCGAGAATGACAAAGAAATTGATTCAACATTCATTTCTTAGAAATATTTACTTGTTTTTAACTTGTGCCCCATTCACTTTAGAAAGGAACTACCTGGCAAAAGCTCAGACGCCCAATAGACAACAGACATTACTTAAGCTTAGATGATGTTTGTTGTCCCTCCCTCTTTTGAATCTTCCAAACTCTGAAGTCCCTCTTGCCCCAGTCCATAGTAGCTGATTTCCCCTTATCTACATCTACAGTAATAATTTCATTCACAGCAGGGTATAAGTAACTGAGAAAGCTCTTTCTGATCAATCCAGGGTTTGGGGAAGGGTCCAGGGAAGAGGCTTGTGCTTCCTTCCTCTTCCATCCCTATATAGCAAGATGAATTGGTATCTTTTGAGGGGCATGTAACATATTCTGCTTTGCAACGTAATCAGTAAATATTTATTAAGCACCTACTGTGTGGCAGGCACTGTGCTAATCATTGTAGTCGCTGATATACGTGTCCTATTTCTCTCAGCAATACTTCAAACTATAGTTTGATTGCTAAAGTATTAAAAATGTCAAGTATTTCTTTAAAATATACTCTGATAAGAATCAGCATCATTAGGCCAGGAGCCTACTATGTGCCATTTTCTCATTTTTTTCTCCCTTTATCCCCCAAATCATGGAATGTCCTCCCCTTTTTTCTCCCTCTATCCCTGTCTCTTTCTTTATTCCTGTTTTATTCCATGAGCATACAACTTTCTCTCAATGTTTTTAACTCTTTCAAGCATATGACTCTTTCATCATCAACCAGGTTGTAATTCCTTTATGAAAGGTGGCTGGATCCCAAACTCCTTTCCCATTCCCCGTTGAACTTAGTCCAATAAAGAGCGCTCACACATGGGGAAATTATATGTACATAGTTATTTGTATTTTGTTTCTCCCATCAGAATGGAAGCTCCTTGAGAACATGAACCTTATTTTCACTTTAGTTTGTTTTTTCTGGGATTTAAAGTCCTAAAGGCACATACTAAAAACTAAATAAATGCTTGAACTAAATGATGAACAATGTAAGAAGATAATAGATATAAAGCACTTTAGAAATCTAAAAGAGATGTGAGATGAGAAAAAGACAGAGAAAGAGAGAGAGACAGAGACAGAGACACCCTTGTTATCTCATTATTGAAAAAGAAACTAAAGTCCAGAAACAGTAAGTACTTTACTGTCTTGCCTGCCTGTAATTTAGTCAAGTTTCTTTCTTAATACTACTAGAAACATGGTTTCTGAAACATGACAGCTTCCTAGAATTTTTTTAAGTTTAAGATTGATGGAAGAGGTAAAATAATCAATGTCTAGAGAGAGAATAAAAGACAGACTGAAATGAAGGGGACCTTAACAGAACATTTTATTCAATCTCCTTTTACAAAAGAGGAAAATGAGATGTTCATAATCTGCCTAAGATTATAGAACGAGTTAGTGACAGAGCCAGGGCTAAAATCCAGATCTTCTAACCTCCTTTTCAGGGAAACCAGAAAGATTTAGAAACAATAAGCCTCTCACACTTGATGTGGAATCTGTTCACTTTGAAAAGTACTGGAAAGAAGGAAAAATGTTACTTTTTGTCAATGGCTTCATCCATAAAGTTGGAAGGAACCACTTCTGAATTGGAGGAAAAAAAGGAGCAAGATCATAATTTCTTTTAAAAAAGGGTTGAACAGTTAGCATCCTAAAGAGATTCAAGTGGAGGATTTAAACACCAAACAATCACCAGGGAAACACACAGCATGCTGGTTTGGAGAGAATTTAGTCACAAGCTAGAATGTGTGGGATGTGAAGAGTGGGTGGGAAGAGAGATACAGAGACATGTTAAGACCATCTTGTTGCCAAGGAGATAGCAACACTAAAGGTGATCCAAAATAGGAAACTTGGAATCAGACAAAAAGATGAAAGCTAGAGAAGAGATGGAATGATTGTGTCCTGGAGGGTTAGAAAGGATAATGAGCAAAACTTACCAGACTATTTGTGGGCTAGTGCTGAGCAGCATAAAGTAGCAAGAGAGAGGATTGGGACTTGATTATCACTCACAGAGAAAGTAGACAAATTTTCCTAAAAGAGAAATTCTGGGAGGTCATTCTTGCAAAGGGACCAATCAGTAGAGGAACTGATTAAGGATAGACAGGAATTACCTGAAGAGGGCAAGGGTAAGATATATTTGAGATGGAGAGGAACAGAGTGGGAAAGGAAGGAAGGAAAGGAAAAGTGTCAACAAAGTGTCAGGCACTGTACTTAATACAATTTGCAAATACCTCTTTTGATCCTCCTCATTACAACTCTGTGAGGTAGATGCTATTATTAATCCTCATTTTGTAATTGAAGGAACTGAGACCAAGACAGGCTAAATGATTTGCTTAGAGTTGTAGAGCTTTATTTTTTAATCCCCATTTTACAGATGAGAAAACTGAGGCAGAGGGAGATTAAGAGAGTCACTCAGCAAATAATATCTGAGGTCTGATTTGTGTCCTTGACGCCAGGAGCAGCTAAGGGCTCGCCTATCCAATGGGCCGCCTAATTAGGAAGGCAAGAAGGCAGAACTGGTACATGGGATGGGGCTAGTCCTAGAAAGAATGTCATGGCTATTGTCTTAAGAAATTGATCCAGTAGAATGGATTGTGCCCAAGGCTCACTTCAATTTATTATAAACAGGACAGCTATTCAATATTCTTCAGCATCACCATAGGGAGGTCAGGCACATGACAGCAGCAGGTACTGCCCTTGGAAAATGGTGCTGCCTAAGGAAGGAACTTCTCAGTGCTGAGCAGTATAAAGGATAAGTGTCAATATAAGAAACCAAATGATTGGACCTCTGAAGCAGTGAGAGGGAGCTCACCATCAGTGGGAGGGCACAAACAGCACCCAGATGAACAAATAATTCTTGGAGATGATCTAATAAAGGCTGTCACATGGGGTGAGACATTTCAGTAGTTCATATGATCCGGGACTCCCTGGGAACCCCCAAGACCCTTTCAGAAGGTTCTCAAGATCAAAACTGTTTTCTTTTTTTTTTCTTTAAAATAAATTTTTATTAATCTTTTATCAAATTCTACAATGCTTTCATCTTTACTCTTTTTTCTTTGTGTACATTTATTTTTTTTTCACTTTTTTTATTACAGCCTTTTATTTACAAGTTATATGCATGGGTAATTTTTCAGCATTGATAATTGCAAAACCTTTTGTTTCAACTTTTCCCCTCCTTCCCCCACCCCCTCCCCCAGATGACAGGTTGACCAATAAATGTTAAATATATTAAAGTATAAGTTAAATACAATATATGTATACATGTCCATACAGTTATTTTGCTGTACAAAAAGAATCGGACTTTGAAATAGTGTACAATTAACCTGTGAAGGAAATCAGATCAAAACTATTTTCAAAACAAAAATAAGATATCTGAATTTCCTCGTTGGGGTTCTTTAGTCATTTTTCATTCATATACAACTCTTCAAGACTTCATTTAGGGATTTCTTGGCAAAGATAATGGAGTGATTTGCCATTTCCTTCTCTAGATCATTCTATAGATGAGGAAACTGAGGCAGAGGAGGTTAAGCAACTTCCCCAAGGTCACACAGCTAGTAAATGTCTGAAGCCTGTTTTGAAATCAGAAAGATGTATCTTCCTGACTCCAGGTCTGTCATTCTATCCACTGTGCCACCTAGGTACCCATCTAATTTCTATCACAATAAATATCAATAGATATAATCCACATAAATAAAAACTCTTTCTTGGAGGATATCCTCAATAAATTTTAAGAGTGTAAAGGGATCCTGAGACTAAAAAGTTTAAGAACCTTTAGATTAAATGGACCTCCTAAATTCTTTCTAATTCCACAGGTCCTGCTTTGGGGATTGTCCTAATCCTCCTACCTTTATTGTCAGTTATAAAATAGATCTGCCCATGACTTGGAGTATGCCAAGAAATTGGAAAGAGATTGTACATGGAAGTCAGGATGCCCAAAGTAAAGCATTAAACCTAGTGGCTAAAAGTACATGAAATCCAATTGGGTAAAAATAGAAAAGATACCCAATGATGTCAGCTAGCACTTAAGAAGGGAAGTTAGGAGAGAACTGGGTTTGAAGCCTAAATAAGATACTTATTGTATGAATGTAATATGGTCAAGTCAATTAACTAATCTCAATTTCCTCACCTATAAAATGAGGATAATAATAGCACCTACTTCATGAGGTTGCTGTGAGTAACAAATGAGATCAAGTAAAATACTATGTAAATGTGACCATGTTATTGTTATTAATATTGTGTCCAAATCACAAAATCACAGAATTTTGTAGTTGGAATAGATCTCAGTAGTTATCTAGTCCAAGGTATACATGAAAAAGAGTCCTCACTAACACCCAATGGCCAAATAATGGGGCACCCAACTTTTGTTTAAAGACCTCCAAGAAGAATCCATTTTCTTTAGTCTAGAGAAAGAATTCTTTATCCAGATTCCAAGGATTCCCAAGGTGTCCATGAACAGATTTCAGGGGATCCATGAACTTGGAAAGAAAAAAAAATATTCCACTTTTGTTTTCACTAACCTTTAAAGAAAATTGGTTATTTCCTTCAATTATTTAAAAACTGTATTCTGAGAAGGGAAACTTCCAAAGCGTCTGCTTAAGAAGCTCCACTTTAAGGACAATGCATTCTGTTTGAGATTCTGGACAAATTAAATTCCCTAATTCTCTATTTCCTCATGTACAAAATGAAGAAGTTGAACTACCTGAGCCCTAAATCCTATGAATCATGTTGATTAATGTGTCAAGAAAAGGACATGTGAATGAAGAAACAAGGGTAGATCCAATATTATATAATTAATAGATTATAACATAATTTATTAGATCTAATAGGGTAGGTTGTGTCTCAACGTGTCTTTGGGAGCCTTGAGATTACCTAAAGATGGATCCATTAGGAAAACCTCCATATGCCCCATGACTTTACAGACCTGACTAAAAAAAGACATTTAACCCCGCAAGAACCTTGCATCCCTATTAAAAATCCCTTCAATGCTTCAGTTATGAACTTGCCATACAACTGGACAAGCCTGAATACTTCAGTGTTTTCATCAAATAAAACTTTTAACCAAGTTGATCTGACATATTGAATGATATGCATAATTACTATTGCGCTGCATGGTAATTAGACCTAAATAATTAGCAGCTCATACGAATAACTTCAATTAGTATTACTTTTACGCAGTCAAACCAAATGCTTACAGTTCTTTTATTCTCTGTTCTCCATGATCTATAATCAGCAAGTGTTGACAGTTTCCTTAATACCATGTTCAGCTCAATCCTCCTTGTATATCCACACTTACTCTTGTACATAATAACAGACAAAGATGCGGGATCCAAGTCCAAGGCTAAAACTCCCTGTTGTCTTGACCCTACTGCTCCTTACCCTGACTTCTCTCTAGCTGACCAACAGCACCACCTGACTGGTACTCCAGTAGTCTGTGCAGCTGTTGCCCACTCCTGGTCCCGGCCCTAGGTATCCTAACTACCTGGGGTACCATGATTCTGAATCATGTGGATAGTCAAGCAGGAGTGACTGAATGATCAACACAGAGTAGGGGAAAAAGATGGGAAAGATACAGGCTAAGGAGAAAGGTTTCAAAAAAAATACGTGGAGGAACCACAGAATCCCATAAACCAAAAATCTTCGAGGTGGAATATATAGAGGTCACCTAATTGAAACAGAAGAAACTGCTTCTATAACATCTTTCCTCTCCCCAAAGGGGTCATTCATCCTCCAGAGGGAATCCTCCAAAGATGGATGTCATACTTTAAAATACTTTTAATTGTCAGAAAGTTATTTACATCACTCTAAAACCTGCCCCTCCAGAGCCAAAGCACATTTTAATCTCTTAAAAGATGATTTAATTTATTGTTTCCAAGACAGATTTTCAAAAACTGAAGACAGATACCTAGACTAAATATCTGTGGCTCCTTCATGAGATATGGCACTTAGAAATGATCTGGTCCAGGAAGGACAAAGGAATCATCAGCCTCCTTTGTTCTGGAAGTCAGCTTCTCAACACAGTCAAAGATCACTTAGCTTTGGGCCATTTTATCACACTGTTGACATGCAAACCATTAAGAAGAAATGTTATTTAACCATGTTCCTATCATCTTGTACTTGTGAAGTTGATTTTTTTGAACCCATATATAGAGTTTGCATCTGTTCCTATCATATTTCTTCTTATGAAACACAGATCTAATTTATTTAAATCTTTCAATTCTTGACTCTGTCATCCAGTAAATATTATCTATCCTTCTCAACAATGTGACATGTACAAATCTGATAAACGTGCCCTCCATATTTTTATTAAAATCATTAACAGAACTACTAAATGATACAGGGACATTTATAGTTATCCACAACTTATTCTTATAAAATGATGCTATAATAATAATAGCAGCTAACATTTATATGCTGATTTATATTCATCTTCAATTATCCCCTGTGACTTTCATCTCCAGTGTTTCTGTTTTAAAAATATAAGATATTCAATGAATTCTTGGTAGATCCACATAATCATAATAATGTGTTATTTTTTAATGAGAATTTCATTATTGAGAATTTTCTACCCTTCTTGAGTGGATTAGATCACTCTCTAGAATTTTAGACCATGCGTTCTCAGAATATTTGAATTCATTCTTTCCAAATCTAGTTTATAAGTCACACTGTTTGATTTTCTTCTCTTTTTCTATTATAAATTCTAGGATGGCATGGTGATCTTTCCCAAGGTTTGTATCATTTATACTTTATCAACCAATCCTTCCTTCTTTGGACAGAATCCAGTCGATACTCTTACTGTCATGTGTATCTTTTGAAAAATGAAAAATCGTCATTAAGGTGAGTCAAGAGTCTATCAGCTAGTATGCCTTTTATCAAGAGTTTCACAGATGTTTAGATGATGAAGTGTCCTACCATTACTATAACTACATCTTCATTTTTTCCAGACTTTTTTCTATTTTTTCCAGGCTCATCAAATACTTCCTCCTTTTGTCCATGCCCTCTGTTGCATTAACCTATGACGATGTTGTCAACATCCACCTAAATGATACCAGCTGTCATCCTTTACCCTTCTTTGTCTTTATCTATTCTGTTGCTTTTAAATAACACATTCCCTTTAATTGTTGTATTCTAGTTATGGATTCCACCCCATCAAGTCTCAATATACCATTGAGACCAAATTTTCACATTTCTGTTTGAACCATTTTCATTCTTTTTATCTATTGCCCAAGCTTTGGCATTTGTCTGTAAAGCTCAGAGATGCAAGGATTGATGGTTGGGTCTCTTCTTCAAAATCGTTTCCTATAAATTATTATTTCTATCTACTAATATTCTTCCTACATTGTTCCTACATATTGTCTATGGTAGTCTGAGTCTTGGCAGATAGATGTTGGAAAGATGTCTCCTTCCATTTTCATTTTAAAACACTCGTGATCAAACTACAAGTCTCTGGTTTGACGTATTTTTACCATTTTCCACCCCTGGCTAGGAGCTTATCTTTCTAATATTTTAAATCATGATACCTCTCTTCAACACATAGCTTCTACATGAAGCTTTTCCTGATTCCCTACACCTACCAACAAAATATGAATTGATCTTCCTCCTAGAGGAGAAGGTGAAAGGGCTGGAAGAGCACTTCTCTCCTCTCTATGCTTTTCAAGGAAACACAGAGTTCTCTGAAAGAATGAAAGATGTGCTTCAAAGAGAAAGCAAAGAAAATGGACATTTTAAGGCAGGGGAGAACCCTAATGGCAGTCAGGAGGTTGAAATTTAGCAGGATGGGGTAAAGAAAAAAAATAAAGGGCCATTAAACATTTGGAGCTCTTCCCAACTAATTATCATTTCTTTTCTTTGTATTCATTGTATATTTCTGTATATATGGTCTTACTATTTCCTCAGAGAACATAAGCTCCTTGAGGATAGGGTTTGTTTCACTCTTTATATTTATATTCTTAGCACTAGTACAGTGCCAGAACCAGAAACGACTCTTTTTTGCTGATTGGCTAAATGATAATCTAAGAGATGTCAGACTGGAGGCCCATTGCCACAAGCAGACAGCAATTCTCCCTAATGCTGTTAGGAACTACATTAAAAAGTAATTAGGAAATGTTTGACAAAATGAATACAAATACAATACAACAAAGTTAATGTTAATTTGTGTTAATTCTTCGGGGACCTGTTTCTATTTAAGTTTGACACCCTTAGTCTGGAAATCCAAATCCTATTTTCAGAGACCTTAAAATCTGCCTCCAGACCCCACAATCAATAACAGTGATTAAAAACACCACTTGGGTGGCTGAGCTCCTCAGATTCAAATTTAATGCCCAAGCCTATACAATCTAATTAATAGAAATGCTTTCTAGATCCCTTCTGATATATATTTTTTTAACTCTCACAAGAGTTACCAGAAGTAGATAGTAGTTTGGGAATTGATATTTCTTGAGGTTCTTGGTCAGTCCCCAGATCCATATTTTAGATAGAGTTGCTCATTCTTCAAATAAAGTCAAGAGCCTCAACCTAATCGCAAGAGCTCCAAATGTTTAATGGCCCTTTATTTTTTTTCTGTACCCCATCCTTCTAAATTTCAACCGCCTGACTGCCATTAGGGTTCTCCCCTGCCCTAAAATGTCCATTTTCTTTGCTTTCTCTTTGAAGCACATCTTTCATTCTTTCAGAGAACTCTATGTTTCCTTGAAAAGCATAGAGGAGAGAAGTGCTCTTCCAACCCTTTCACCTTCTCCTCTAGGAGGAAGATCAATTCATATTTTGTTCCTACACAGCAGCTGTTCCATGTCATTGGCAGACCAAATATAGTACATTCTCTACAGGTGACTGAAGGAGAAGAGATTTGTCCTGTGCTCAAGCAGGGAAGGTGGGGATGATTTGGGGAAAATGAGAGAAAATAGGAGATGGATCTTTGAGAATATTTGTTTATGACTAGGGAAAAAGGGCTCCAGGATCCTGGAATGGGGGCTAGAGGAAAGAGATGCTCCTGACTCAAATGCTCTTTGGTCCTTAGCAACTACTGGAAGGAAGATGATGGCAGCTGAAATTGGGTAAATTTTAGCCCATACTCCATAGGGAAGAAAGGGAGCTGAGAGAAGACATCAAAAACTGTCCCTTGTGATTCCACCCCATGCTACCTCACATCCCCTTCATCAACCCAAATGTGTAAAACAAATTTTCCCACATGACGGGTCAGGTTTAGTATGATTGGGGGTGGGACGAGAGGAGGGTGGAAGGGATGACAGGATACCTCTTTGTGCTCCAAACTCTCCTCTCCCTGCTCAGTGATTCCAGAAATTCCGGTGAAAGGAAAAACAAAGCCTTTTGATCCCACAATTAGAGATAAAAGGCTTATTATAATGCAAATCCTATAGAAGAGGATGGATGGATGTGTCTTTAAGTGCTTTCAAGGTTTACCAAAATGGATTTCTGTTTCAGACAAAATTCAGTGTCTCACAGTTTGGCCAAAGACCCTAGCGTAGCAGCACGAATGCAGACTACCTGGATAAGTGCAAACCCTTTGCAAAGTCATACACCCCTTTCCTCACCTCACCACCCCCCTCAACCTGCCACCTTCAAAGGGTTCAGAACCCACTTCAGCAGAATTCAAAGGCCATCCATACCTCTCTCAAAGGAATTTTTAATGTCATTGACTTCAACCTGCGATCCAGGCACTCTAAAGATACCTTGCTGCTGGAGACCTGGGAAAGAAAAAAATATGAGATTATCAGAACATTGAGCATATCAGTGATTCCCTTTCCCCTTCTTCCTTATCTACATCCCCACCCTTGCATTGCATCATTGGGATGGGGGATCTGTAAAACACCAGGCCTGAGGAGCAAGCAACTAGCAAAGAAAATGCCTTTTTCGTAGCAAAGAAAATGCCTTTTTCGAACCAAAGTGGCCATGAGCCAGAAGCTTTAAAACTAAACTTCTGTGATGAAAAAGAGTGGAGAATAAAAATGGGTTCTTTTTGTTATTGTTTCCATATCTTCTCAGAAACATAATTGGGGATCTTCATACGTCAAGTGTCAGAAACACTGGGGATGGAAATATGAAGTCATGGCTTTGGCTGATCAATGTGGAAGGAGGCAAAGTCCTCACAACACCCTAACTCAAGACTTTTGCAGGGAAACTTGTGGGGAGGAGACAGGAAGTTTACCTCAGCTTGCCATTTTAATTATTCTTGCTAAGTATGTGCTAGACTCTACTGTTTCTAGGCTGCAGAAGGACTGAAAGTGCTATCAACACCTTCCAAATTCAGCTTTTTGGAGCCAAGCCCCCAACACTGCCTTAGTTTACAGCCTCACCTCAGGAATCTCCAATTGAATTCAAATCTATGGGCGTGCAGCTGGAACATAAAGACCTACACAAAATCTGTATCTGTATAAGGCCAGTAGTTAAAATAGGAATTACCCTTTGACAAACTAAGCTCATTATAATAGGTGAGTCTTACTTCCTTGGAGGAAAGACTGTCTTATTTGCTTTTGCATTTCAGACAACTTTTTAATATACAATAGTTGTCCAATAAAAATTTATGGAAAGAATTAACCGAAGAAAGAACCAATCAAATTGTACATAGCTCCTAAGATTGATCCAATGAACAGTAAACAGTCAGAGCTTAAAATATTTTTTGGGGGAGGGGAGGGGAGAAACATGGTTACCCCATCCCTTTCCTCTATTATTTTCTTCTCACTTTGCTTTGCTTTTTCTCCCTTTCTGCTCTTCCCTTCCCTGGACAGCACCTATACAGAGAACCTGAGCAGATATGGCAGAGTGATTTTCAGTCAGTTAAGAGGAAGTCAGGGAAGATGAGATTTTCCCATAAACTACCCCACCCAGACAAAGGTGATGTTGTTGCCAAGGGCTTACCGTATAAATTGATATAGCGGATGCAGCTTTCCACCACCAGGGGTATTGCCTGCCCTGAATCCTTAAGAAAGAATTAAAATCTTTTTCACTTGATTTGACTTGTTAAACATTTGGATGTAATCTCAAATACAAGTGTGATCTCCACGTGAAAGATGAGCACCCCCCCCCCAAGTTAGTGAGAAGCTAAGCAAGGAGCAGCCCCACCTTGTTGGATTTATGAGCAGGTTGGAAATAATGAGGAGTGATCAATTATGCAGGAAAAGGCATGACTACTCTAATGCAGGAGAAATGCTCTGTCCCGTTTCGCAGCCATGGTTTTTGCAGCCTTAGCCTTCTTTTCATAGAGGATGGCTTGGGGGCCCATCCCTATAGTGGCCAACCTTCCCTCTTTGGGGGGAATGGGAGGATGGAATAGGTTTGGGCCCTATGGCTTTAGAGACTTCTGCTCCTCCTAAAAGCTAGGGGAGAAGATGGGAGATTCCCAATACATCAGAGACACCGTAGGCTTGTAAACCAAAGGAGTCTCTTGTTCCCAAATTGTCCCATTCCAGTTCTGGGTTCTGGAGGATCTGAAGTAAAAAGGAAAGATCCCAGCTCTTCTTCTAGGACCTTGCAATTGGACCATTAGTTCAGAGAAAACCACAAAGGCCACTTAAAGCTGGTCTGTCAGACACTGAGAGCCTGAGGCACTGAAGCTTATTTTTAAATAATCTAAGCACTGACATTCTCTTGAAAAAGATGAACGCTACAGTTAATGTTCACTGCCTGAGTAATGTACAACAAATGTTCAGGGTGAACCACGTGGTCCCAAAATGTCCATCTGAGGTGGGACTGTCTTCAATTTTCTCTTTCCAGATTGCCCTTTTATGCAAAGTTTTTCATACCCCAGGATCTGGGTAAAAAATGGATTTTTTTCATGGTTCAGTTGACTTCCAACATTAACCACCCCCTCAGGCTGATGAGGGACATTAGCTGGTTGTTGGTCATGACTTGTAACATTACTAAAGGATTAAAAAAAAGTTTCCCAAATCCTGTAAATTATAGAATTATATAATATTAGAGTCAAAAGGGACTTTGAGATCATTGAGATTAACTCTCTCATTGTACCAAGGAGGGAACTGAGGCCTTGAGAGGAGCCTTGCTCAAAGTCATGTAGACATGCTAAACCAAAAATGAAACATTCACTAACTCCCTTAAACAATAAGGAAATAAGCATGGAATATACAGCATGCCTTGAAACAGGGAGATAGCTTAGTTCAATTCTTAACTTCCTTCCCTCCCCCAACTTTCTAGGTAATAATTTCCTCACTGATTCTCAGTGGAGAGGAGGAAGTGGACAGGCAGATACAATTGGACAATTGCTAAAGGGAAAGTGGGTTTTTGTTCTGGAAGACATTATCTGGGACAAGGAAAACACCAACCATTCCGCTCAAACTAAGAGGAATGAAAGGCCTGTCTAGTAAATACCTGGTTCCTGGCTCGAGCATTTCTTCTTCCTCTGATAACCAAAAAAAAAGCAGCAGAGCAGGAGAAAAAGAAAAGATTACGCAAGAATGGGATCAGTTAGAGTAAGCATATCCTTCAGAGAACGTGAGAGCTCAGATGTGATGGCAGCCAAGAATGGTCAAAGTTAGGCCCAAGGAGAGACTGGCCAGCTGGGCCCCACCACAGCTCTGGGCCTCAGGGACCTGCCTTTAGTGCGCCATCTTGGCTCTGCCCTTGGGTCTTGCTGACCAGTGGGACTCCTGTTACTTGCCACATGCCTCCAACCAGTATCCTAACCTGGTTCCGCCTTTCACCCAACCTGGGGCTTCAGGCCAAGGGATTCCCAGAACTTCTTTGGCTATAGATCCTTTCTGAAGATCTTCCTCATACCCCTACGTGACTCTTCCCCAGAGATTCCTTCACAGATTAATCTTACTCCTAATAAAATGAATTATCCCCCCAATATCACTTCAAATGAAACATACTTGATGGAAGATGGTAAAAGGAAATGTACTGAAATCTTTGGAGTCACAAGATCATTGATTTAGAAGGGGCCTTAGGTATCATCTGATCCAATGCACTCTTTTTACACCTGAAGAAACAGAGGCCCAAGAGGCAAAATGATTTTTACAAGAAAACACAGTAGCAAAGCCAGGATACAAACTCAAGTTTTCTGATTTTGAGTTTTTTCTATATCAAAATAGAAGCCATTTTACTAGGCGGTGTTTTTGTATTTCAATAACCACAAAGAGATTACATTCCATAAACTTTGTATATTCTTTTGTATCTAGCTAGTTATTTTCATGTTTATTTTCTCCTTTAGAATGTACTCTCCTTAAGGGTAGGGACTGCTTTTGTTTTTCTTTGTATTCCCCTCATTTCAATGCTTAGTCCAGTGTCTAGCATGTAGCAAGCACTCATCAAATATTTATTGACTGATTGACATTAAGCCAACTGGACAAATTTTTCCTTTGAACCTTCGTCCAGTCTACCTCTATCTCCCTCATCCAGTTGGTCTGTATGAATTTTTAACTGTAAGAGGAAAAGAAGAATAGCTTTTGTTTTTATTGTTGTTGTCTGGTAACACGGGTTTTATAGAAGCTAGGGCACTGAATGCTTAGGTATTCACCTAGGGCCCTAGAGATTAGTGGGAACAAAACTATTTCATCAAAGCTTTTCAAGATGGGGCTAGTGTGCTGAAAAACTACATAGGAAACTCTTTTATCAGGTGTTTCACCCACTAGAATGCTCCACTAAGTGGCACCACTATTATATCCATGTTTGCTCTTAGTTACAAAAACACAGCATGGGGGGAAAAAGATCTTTTGCAGCAGTATCTTAAAATCTCAAAATATTGAGGTTTCCTCACAAAGTTAGATTGCCTGTTATAAATTTAGATTCTATTCTAACTCTGCAGTAGAGAGTCACATTTTTCTCAGTCTGAAATAAATAGGATTCTGAAAATACCTACGCTTGCAACTACAAGGTAGTTTTATTGCTTGCTATTAACAAATTCTGTTGTTTACTTAATGCTCGTTATCTAGGGAAATGCTTTTCCTTTATATCAATATGATCATTAGTTACCTATGCTGATGTTAAACTAAATAATCTTTCATGAATATGACATTTCAAAACTGATGAAATTTATTTTTTTCTGCAAAATCCTACTGAGAGATTTCTGTATCATTATGGAATGATTAAATTATGTTTAGAATCATTTTAGGGTTAAATTCATTTTCTTATGTTTTAATCTTTTGAAATATATAATAAAAATAAGATACAATTGAACATATTTTTACAATAAAACTATTACTCTATAAGAAGTTACCTGGGGATTCTATATATTTATTCCAATGATAATGCCATTGCTCAAAACAATGTATGAACTCCTTTTTGGAAACTGCCAAAGTCACTTTATTAGCCAAATAAGAAAATCAAGCTTATAACTTTGACATTGCATCTTGTTTTGGTTCCCCAAATTGTATCACAATTTAGTCACTCATCTTAGTCATAAGATTTGACCCTAAATGAAGTTGAATTATTTCCAAATATTGAACACACCTTCAAAGAAGAAATAATTGTCACCACTTGATATATTATAAAAAGCATGCAATTGGCTCAAAAGGGAATTGTCAAGGAGAAATTCCAGAAATATGTGGAACAATGGCAGTATCATCGGAATAAGCCCATAGCTTCCCGAGTTGATGAATTTCAAGAGAAAAACATTGATTTGAATGTTTAGAATCTTCTCCATTCTTTGAATATCAATCACATTACTTTATATAAGCCACACCTTGTCATACAAACTTAATTTCTATGTCCCTCAACTTCCTGATTTAAGAAGAGGGGAGAATGAGTAGGTAAATTAAAGAGAAGTCTACTTCTCAAATGTTATACATTTCTGTTAAAAAGATTATTCAATTAACAAGTGGTATATTCCATTCCTCAATATCAGCAAGTAACAGAGAGTTCACTATAAGTAGTAAATTATGAGCCATTTTGAAAGAGCCCAATATATGTTGAGACCTAGATCCTATCTCCACACTTCTGTCTATGCTGGTTTTTTTCAGTCTACAATGTCTTCCCTTCTTTTCTCTACTTTCAACTGTCATTAGACTTTTTGCTTATATTAATCACAAAATGCCCTGCAATATTATCTTTTTATGTGTATGGTCTATCATGGGGATTTATCATATTTCCTTTCAATCTTTATAAAACCTAACAGAATTTTCTACACATAGTGGGAACTCAAAAAAAAAGTTTGCCTATTAATTGATTTAGTAACACAATGACCTAAGATGGGATATGCTGGAGGAGACCTTTTAAAGAAGCTACTTATGGAGAAGGGCAAGTAAAAGAGAGAAAAGGTTGGAGAAAAGGGGGATAAAATCTAGAATGAGATTCCATCTTTTCCAGGAATAATACATCCTTCACTATGGAACTCCACCCAAATATAACTGTTTCCTTAATCCAGAAGAATGAATACTTACTTTCTAGGGAATATAATTACAAGGAAATAATATATTACTTCCTTGGACATTTGTTCTATGTAGTAGAACAACCCTCCCATCTCCTGACAATTCTTGTCATTCTTAAACATCCATTTCACCTGAAAATATTCTCATTTACCTCTTCTTTACCAATACTAAACACACACAAAGGTCACCATCTCAAAGACCTTTGGGGATTGTTTTGTTAGTGGGATCCTCCTCATAACCTTGGACAACCATTATCTCAACTTCAGGCCAAGGCTACATCCTATTGACTGACCCCATAATGGCCTTATGCTGTATCACCCTCCCCTCTTCAAGAAAGGCAGCTGGAGCTGGCGACATTTGCTCATTACAATACATGCCCATTCCTCCCTCCTTCAAAACCCCTGCTAAGAGAAAGGCTTGCAGCAGTGGAGGAGGCAGGATTTTACTGAGGCGGGATTGAGAGCTCTTACGGGAAACAGCAACTTCTCCAGACACCTAAGTGTTTCATTTGCTGTAGATGGTATCTGTCAACTAGACAGCATTTGGCTCTCAAACCAACCAGCTGGGCTAATTTTTTTCTCCTTAAGTAATGCCGAGAATAACTATTTTCTTCCTCAGCTACTCTCTTTTCTCTCACTTTCCCCCCACCTGCTAAACATCAGTGTCTCTTCCCAAAAGGGCTTTGCTATCCACCTCAAGGTGTTACAACTAGGACAGCTTTCTGTTACTCCAATCAGGAAAGGAAAAAAGAAAGTGAATTCAATGGGGATTCATGGGATTTATTTTTCATTTTGTTATTTTAAGTGGGTGTTACATGAGATGGTTTATGTAAAGCATTTTTCAAACCCTTAAATATGGCATATAGGAGAGTTGTTGCTGTTATTGTTATTATTATTACTAGTAGTAAAAATAATTATAACCCGTGACTCCAAAGAGAATACTCCAACTCTAACTCTTCTGGTGGGGAAAAAGAGCAGGACAAGAAGAATAAATAATGAGAGGGAGATTGTTCTGAGGAGAAACTAATAAATATAGAATATGCTTTCTTCCTCTGGTTTCGTGCCAAGTTTTTCTTATTAGTTTTTGGCAGATGATCCTCAGGGATTTTCTTTCTGTTTCTCTCAGTAAATCATTCATCTTAGTCTAAGGAAGTAGGAGAGAAGGTAACATTAGGGTGTTCCTTTAACTATATCCCCCACACCCAGGGCCTGCTGTCTGTTGTGATAAGATATGGCTGACTGAGATTCATGGGACAGCATTTCATTTCCACTTGAGCTCCATTGGGGGTTTTCTCTCTTTAACCATCTTATTTCTGCCCAACCCCTAATAGAGTTCAGGATTGGGAGAAGGCACTCAGAGGAGACAATGACTGGGATTGGAAATCTTTCCCAAGACCCAGAGAGACCAAGGCCCAGGTTGGCACACCGAGAAGGCGTGATAGAGGCAATCAATGGATTTAAGTTTGTGGCAAGAAATGGCTTGGCCATCAGAGTAAATGAGTAGCAGGAAGGAAAGGGGTGGCTGCCATCACACCTGGAGCATTCACAAACTCTTCAGGTTCCCCAGCAAGTACCTTAATGAACGTTTCCATACGGCCGTTAAAGAGTTTATGATTATACACTGAAAGAGGCCTAGGTCTCCTCATTTTCTGTGGTTTAGGGGGAAGACATGGGGGCCTAGGGGAAAATGGAACAAAAGAAATCAACAAAACAACCAACATAAACAGGCAACTGGAAAAGCTCTGAGAACTCATGGCCAGTGAGGTGCTTGGGGAGTCGGGGACAGGTAGAGTTGGGGGACAGAAATATACCCCCACAGTCCTTGAGTCCCAGTGCTTCTGTTTATACCACTCCATCTGTAAGCCTTCAGAAGTGTAGAACTATACTTAAATGGATCTTGGTTACCCACCATGTTGGGTTAAGCAGTTTTTAAGATTAAAGTGTTAAAGAAACACAAGCATGTAACTGATATACATGCTAAGTCACCACTATTCAATAGGAAGAAAACAAAAACATTTTATATCCCAAGGACCACTGCCATGTCAATCAGGAGGCTGCCATCCTGAAAAGCTGACAAGATGGAGAAGGAATGAGGAGAGAGAGATGTAATCTGATAGCCTAAGAAAGCAAGAGACTTTCAAAAGGGATCATAAAGGATAATGTCCATTGTTTTGGCTGAAATTCAATATTCAATTACAGTAAAATTATCTTCCTAATGCCTCTTGAAATTTTAGATGCACTGGATTAATTTCATCACACCGGCCTGCTATGAACCAGGTAATTATTATTCCCATTTTACAGATGAAGAAACTGAGATCTAGGAAGGAATTCTCATTTGAATGAGATTTTTTTAAAAAAGCAAATTAATAATTGAACCAGAAACAACTATATCTCGCGCCATCCTATGAGCCATTGGGCTTCAAGATCTGTCAGGTGTGCTGAAAGTGTCTTGCTTTGGTTGAAGTTGCCTCTACCTGAGCTCTGCTC
Organism: Sarcophilus harrisii; assembly: GCF_902635505.1. Taxonomy (NCBI): domain Eukaryota; kingdom Metazoa; phylum Chordata; class Mammalia; order Dasyuromorphia; family Dasyuridae; genus Sarcophilus; species Sarcophilus harrisii. The sequence goes on from NC_045426.1 coordinate 49,106,843, forward strand.
TTCCACAGACTAGAGCAGCCAAATCAAGGGGAAAACACCAGCACGATTTACTAGAGACAGTGAAACAGTCACAGACACTGGACATGTTTCCAAAGTTACTTGACATGCATATACCTGTGGGTTTCTATTTGCTCATCTTTTATTACCCAGGGCCTCACTCAACATGGCCAATTTCCTGGAATACTCTATTTGAGATTAGGAAAAGTTTCCACCAACCAGGAAAAAGAGTCACATTCTAGTGATGTCAAACTCAAATATAAAAGGATCCCACAAGGCACAGATTGACTTGGAAAACCACAAATTTACGTTGTTATATTTTGTTAAACATTTCTCAGATTACATTTTAATCTGGCTCAGATCTCCCTGAAGATCTTTATTTGCCCCTGGCCATGGGCCTCGAGTTTGACACCTTGGATTTCATTTTACAAATGAGAATTGACCAAATAAATAGACCAAGCTAAATAGAAGGCAGAAATGAGATTGGAATCCAAGTGTTCAAAGTCCAAAGCCAGTCTATGGGCTTGCATAAAAATTTGGAAGCAGTTTGGGGATCATCTCTGGGAGGTAGCATCTAGAATTATAGAACTGGAAGGAATATGAACCTCCCCACTTTCCCATTTTTATAGGTGACGAGATTAACACCCAGAAAGTGTTTTCCAAGGTCACACAGTTAGAAATGGCAGCGACTGTCAAACATGGAAACTGGAGCTTCTGCCAGATCGGGCAATCCCATAGACAAGCATGGTTTCTTCCACTTACTGTAGTGGTACAGTGCCCAGCTGACCTAAGGAACCCATATAATCTTCCAGATTTCAGAGAGCAAATGTTGCTGGTCCCAGGCAGGACATGCATGGGAAGACACAGCTCACATCCACAACAGCTAGCTACTGTCATTATAAAAACAAGGACTGAAAGGGTCAGTTTTACATGGAAAAAGTCAAAAGAAATAACCAAAAAATGGTTGAGAAGAACACAAGAGGCAATATTCTTCCAAGCTCAACACCAAGCTTCAATATCTTGGTGTGATAAGTCCATCTTTGTCAATCTTTGTCAAGGGGCTATGAGTAATCTGTTTGGTGGTGCTGAGTAGAATGATCAAAAGAAAATACCAAAAATTAATTAGAAGGCCATAGGCTTCCAAACTCTGGGAGGTGAGACTTGAAAACAAATATATTTATCTTGTTTGAAGCAATAGACTGGGGAAAGGGAGCAATGGAGGGAAGAGTATTCTCATTTTTCCAAGGGATTTATACATTCATAATTTAGTCTTACCCTCACAACAACCCTGTGAGGTAGGCAAAGACTATTATGTCCATTCTACAGATGGGCAAGTAGTTTAGGCTCAAAATGGCATTCACATTCCCGTAAGTTGGGTAGTGGTAATGGCAAATGGTGATATATTCAGGTCTCTGAACCCAAGTCTGATGTGAAAGGGATATAAGGGACACATTGAATTCCGAAATGGTTTTGTCATGTCTTATCCGGTGGAATGGAGGAGACTTCCATAAAAGCTCAGGGCCAGTTTCACCAGATCACCTTTGATATACAGACTGGTTATAAAAGAAATTTTTTTTCAGAAAAGAAAGCTAGGGTGTTTGCCTGGAGGCCTCCTCTCAAAAAAACAAAAAGAAACAAAAAATCTCTTGGTCTTTTGGGACCTAGAGACATATGGCAAAGGAAAGAGGTAGGAGACAATTTTCCACTTGTGTTGTCCACCCCTGAAAAGAAAGCTAAGAATCAGTTAAAAGCAAACAGATTGATTTCTTGTCAAGGTGCTTTGGAAGGAGGCCTCTGAGGTAGAATTTCTGACAAGGAAATGTAGGGGTCCCAACTTTGTACAACATCAAACTGGTGCAGACTTACTGAAGTGCTGGATGGGACACAAGTTGGGGAGCAGAGGAAGGACTCAGCCAGGGAAAGTGAGGCAACCTAAGTCTTCCATCTCTTCTGCTGGTCAGTGGCAGAGTTAGAGAAAGGGAGAGACAGACAGAGAGAAAGAGAAAAAGATACAAGAAGGAGGAACAGAAGGGAAAAAAGAAAAAGAAGAAAGAAGAACAAGAAGGAGAAGGAGGAGGAGGAGAAGAAGAAGAAGAAAGAGGAGGAAAAAAGAGAAAGGAAGAAGGAAAGGAAAGTGGGAGGAAAAAGCAGAGAAAGAGAAGGGGAAGGGGATAAAGGAGGGCAAGGAAGGTCAAGAGTATGAGGAGGGAGGACAATTAAGAGGGACAGCAGAGAAGGAAGGGGAAGAGAAAGAAGGAGAAAGGGGAGGGTAAGGAAGAGAGAGAGTGAAGATGAGGAAAAAATAGAGGAAGATAAAGAGATACAGGGAGAAAAGAGAAGGAGGAGGGAAGAAGAAGGAAAAGTGGGAAAGAGGGAGAGCACCACAGAAACCGAGAAGAAAAAAGAGAAACCAGGAAGTAATGTCCCCTTCAGTCTCAAGTTGGATCAAATAAACAGAAAATGTTAAGATCTGGTCTGCATTTTCTCCAGGGGGATAAGATGGCCGTAGAGAAATGCCCTGACTCAACCCCTTTCAAAATGGAAATGATGGTCCAGTGCCACTGGAGAGACACAATGATTCATGCAAGTGAGCATGTTAGACATAGTCTGCAAAAAATGCCAAGAATTTTCACGTGATTTTTGCCTATAAAAGTATCCAGGAAAATCAGCTTGGACAATAGTTGTCAGATTTTCATTTAGAGAACATAATCTGACTTCAGCACAAGGAAGAAGTTCATGAGTCGAGTCTGTCTGGCCAGCATTAAACATGGGCAGCCAAAATCAAGATAATCCTGTGTATGTTATGTCTATGGACAGAAGCTTGTCTATTTGCAAAGACACCAATCTACTTGCAAATTAGCAGTGGGGACCTTCCCAGATGCTCATCCATAGCCATCATTATTCAAGCTTGTTTGTTCCCCCTAGCATAAATCCATTAGGATTTAGGAGACTCTATGAGATCTGAGCTTAGAAAAAAGCTTGATCCTGGGAATTTATTTATTAATTTAATTTTTTTTATTTATTTAAAAAACCCTTATTTTTAATATACATTGCTTTGTGAATCATGTTGGGAGAGAAAAATCAGAGCAAAAGGGAAAAACCATGGGAGAGGGAAAAAAAAAAAACAGAAAAAAAGAAGTGAACATAACATATGTTGATTTACATTCAGTCTCCTTAGTTCTTTTTCTGGATGTAGATGGAATTTTCTGTTTAAAGTCTATTGGGATGGCTTTGGATCATTTTTTAAAGTGAATTTTAAAAACACATATGGAATTGAAAAAGTGGGGTTAACAATCCCATTTTCTTGTCCTGTCTCCCACTCCTATTCTTCTCTTCAAACCCTGTGTGCCAGGCAAAGTGACCTGCCTCCACAAGATCCTCCATCTATACTGGGAAGCTGCACTGTATAATAGAAAAAAAGCATTAATCTTAGCATTTAAAGATCAAGGTCAAAATCCCTTCTTTGATGGGATTTGTTATTTGACCTCAGGAGGATCATGTTTAAAAAAAAAAAAAAAAAAAAAAGACAGAAAAGAAAAAAAAATAGTCAAGTGAAAACTGGATTTAAAGCTAGAAAGTGATACTTATTTAATTCATTTATTGTTCTATAATTTAAGTTACTATCAACTTACAAAAGGTAGGATTTTCCCCCATTAGTTATTAGTTTTAAACAAGAGGTTTCTTTGTTGTTGTTGTTTTTATTGAAGCTTTTTATTTTCAAACATATGCAAGGATAATTTTTCATCACTGATCCTTGTAAAACCTTTTGTTCCAATTTCCCCCTTCCTTTCCCCGACTCCTTCTCCTAGATGGCAAGTAATCCAATGTATATTAAACAAAACAAGAGGTTTCTAAAAGTGATTTTAAATGTTTCTTTTTGAAAACAAATAAAAACTGGTTATTTTGTTTTGTCTTTTTCATTTTAGCAAGTCTTTATCTACCATGAGATGGTGAGCTCCTTGAAGACAGATGCTCTCTTTTGTCTTTTTTTGTAGTCTCGGTGCTACACAATGCCTCCCCCATAACAGAAGCTCAAGAAATAAATGTTTATTGATCGACACATTAGTCTAGTGTTTTTGTAAACTGACTAGTTTCTACACGTGAGTTAAAATCTACACGTGAGATCTAGTCTGGAGATGATTTTGGAGATGAAGCTTCTTGGACCTCCATTTGAAAAGCAAAATAAAAATAATTTATAAGGTTATAAGGCAGCCCCCTCAGGACCAGCTCGCAGGTTTGGCAGAAGGTACCCTTTCCTGAACTTTGCCGTGTGGAACAAAGTTAAATGCCCAGTGAGCTCGGGGAACCAGAAGGGTCGTAAAGGCTTTCAGCTTCCTCATGCTTTGCAGCCTTTTCTGGGAAATGTGGTCTTTAGTACTGCTGGGAGGTGGAATATGCTCTTCTGCCAAAGTGAGAGAGTCAAAAAGCAATTAATGGGTTTTCAAATGTTCCTAGAAAGCTGTTTTGCATTCCTAGTGACCCATATGTGCTGAGAAGCCCACAGTTGTGAGCTAAAAGTCATTCTAATGTTTCCAAACTATTAGGATCCAAGATAGAAGCTGCTTGGGCTCGTCCTAAAGAGAATTTCTGATTTTCCTGCCTAAATCCTCTCACAAAAGGAACATTTTCAGTTCAACCTTCCTTGTGTCAACATTCATCAAGTTGTTTAGCCGGCTTCCATTTCTCTCCATGGGACAATGTATGAAGTCACCGAATGGAAGGCCAGTTGGCAAAGCTTCAGGAGCGAGTCTACAGTTGTACTTGTGTCTCTGGGAAAGACGGGGGGCAGTAAGTGGGGGCAGAAGCCTGGCAGCTAACACTATTGCTGCCCCTCTCTCTGTGCCATGAAGGCAAACCCTTCCAATGTCTCCTGGGCATGGGTACAGGCACAGAAGGAGCTCCTGAAGAAGCTTTGAAGAGTCCAAAGGTCAATGGAGCCTGGAGAAAATCAATTTTGATGTCCTAGTCTTGGGTAGAGATATTTGTTGGGTTTGCTAGATTCTCAAAATGTTTTATTCCCCCCTAAATATCTGGCAGCTTTGAAGCATCTGTTTAATTTGGAGGCATCTCATGGTGGCGCGCAATTGAAGGCTGACAATGATCTTAGCCGCAGGATGCCCTTGCATTCCCAGGCACCCCACCTGTTTCTCTTCTTTGTTCACTGTTTAGCCCCACATCAAAAGTACTAACTCTTTTATTGGCTTGAGCTCCTGTGGATTCCTCCCTAGCCTATAAATACATACAATAAAAAGTCTTCTCTATCAAAGAAAAGATAACAAAAAACCCAGGAGATCAGGACCACCGACTGCTCCAAAAGGCTGACCACCTGTTCAATACTGGTCCATGACTGGCCAGCAAATCACAGGCCAGGTAGGCGTTTGAGACAGGGGCCTGAAGTAGAGTTTTATAGTGGTGGGGAAAATTAAGGAACAACATTTGGCTTTTTTTGTCAAAGAACAACCAAAAAGAGACAAGGGCACTGCTTGAAATTGCCTATTTGCTCAGTTAATGATAGCTGTTCCTCTTTGAGATAAGAAGCTAGAATGTGAGGGCTAGGAATAATAAGTCGACATGGAGGTCTGTGGGGGAAAGGGTATAAAATCTGAAGTCTTTTTTTGTTTTTTTGTTTTCCTGAGGCAATTGTGGTTAAGTGACTTGCCCAGGGTCACAGTCAGGAAGTGTTAAGTGTCTGAGGTCACATTTGAACTCAGGTCCTTCTCACTTCAGGGCTGGTGCTCTATCCCCTGCTTCAAACTAGCTGCCCCCAAAAATCTGAAGTCTTAGTAATCAGTAGTAAACACTTAGTGACTATTGCTCAGTATCATGATACAGTTAAATCCCATTTGTATCATGATTAGTCCTGCCTGGCCAACAGTAACTCAATAAACCTAAAGCAGAACACAGCCACCTGAAGGTCTCCTAGAATCCTGGCATTAGTCTGATCCACAATAGTGTAATTGAGAATCAGGGGCTCAGTGATACAAAAGAAATCATTAGTTCATACAATGTAATAAAAGGCTGCTCAAATACAACCTCCCTCTCTCAAATATAACCTATCTCAGTGTCTGCATCCCAGGCCTGTAATTCATAGTGCGAGAAGGTATTTGGGAGCCAGTTGGCCAGAAATGATTCTATAGCTAAAATAGAGTCTACCAGATCTTATAAATATTCTCTTATTAATGCTCCGAGGAGGGGGGCATCAGGAATACCACTGTGTATTTAATCCCTTCCTCCATCATATTTGCCTGTTTTGGTACCCAAGTTGATATATCCCTGTCCTATAAGAACCATGCACTGAAGCCAGGGCCCAGGGCTCCGCAGTCAGCCTTCTCCCCCCAACCAAGCTGGTTAAAAACAAAGCCTTGGGGCTCTTACCTTGTGGTGCCACATTCTGCTCTTTCACCTAAGAAGAAAATTACAGGTAAATTTTCAGATTGTTTTCTCATCCCATTTATCTTTTAAAAACAGGACAACCCTCTCCCCCAAATCTAGCTCTTTATGTCAGAAGTCAATTGATTGTGACAAATAAGAAAATGAATGTGACTGAAGGTACCTGTTTGTTTCAAGGGACAGGCTTGTGGCTCTGCTCCCCACAACTGATATACCTGTCCAAAGACTCACCCTTTAGTGGTCATTTTAGAATCTGGGAGGCCCCAGGAGCATGACTGCTCCTGTTATCAGTAAGAAAGAATGGCGCTAGTAGAATAATACTTAAGGCAAATCACCTTGCCTGGCACATAGTAAGTGCCTGTAAATGTATGTTGATTGATTGATTGATATCTTCCTTCCAATTATAATGGGAGGAAACAGACAACCAAGTCATGAAGTAGAATCCAGAATAGGGTCAAGAACCAGTACAAGCATTATCCCCAGGACATTGGGTAGATCCTTTAAGATTTATGGTAATTCAGAGATGAGTATTAGTACAAGGAGTGGAGGGACTTTAATCTATCCCATGAAAGAATATCCATATTTAGAGATTCGGATTCATGAGATTCTTAAGGTATCTTAGAGGTTATCTAGTTCAACCTTCTTGTTTTATAGATGTAGAAAGGGAGGCACAATGGAGTTAAGTGACAGCCAACAAGTAGCAGAGGTAGAATTTAAATCTAAGTCCTTTGATTCCAAATCCATTACTTTTTCCAAGTGGGTTCTGGGAATTGGAGTAATAGTGGTGACTATCCCTTGTGGGTACCATGCTGCTTCCTAATGGAGTTATACTTGGAAAAAGGAAGGCTTACATCCTTCTTTTCAGAAGATTCTGGGACCCGTAAAATGCTGGGACCAAGATGCTGGCTATAATTTACTGAAGTCTTGGAACGGCCTATAATTATTGGGATTGAGGGAAGGGGGAGCAAGAAGTAGAGCTCATTTACCTGCTTCATGACAACTTCCTAAGAATGTCTAGCTCTACATTAGCTCAACCCTGCTTTCCCAGTGAAGTAACCAATGGTTCCATAACAAGGTGTTTCAGACTACAGTTTGGGCTCAGATTTCACCCAAGGAGCCCCTGAGGATTCATCAAAGGAGCCTCTATTTCCTCTCTGGGTTAAGAGAAGGAAGCTGGGTGTGAAGAAGTGAGAAAAGATGCTGTCCATGGGTAGCCGGCAAAAATACAAAAATGCTGAGTACCCTAGAGTAGTGCTGTCAAACTCAACAGAAACAGGGGTCACTAAATCATACATAAGGACTCCTGTGGATCTCACTTTGATTCAGTTTTAAAATGTAATATTGTCTGTTTTATTTTATTTTAATTAAACCTTTCCCAATTAGATCTTAATCTGGTTCTGATGCACTCAGGAGTGTTTTGAGCTGCACATGGCCAAGGAGTTCATGTTTAACATCTTGGCCCAGGAGACAAATGGAGGCTGAAATTGATGACATCAAAGGGACCCAAAGCTCAGCAGATCTTGGATGTGAACCAATCAAAAAGGAGAAAAAATTCTGCAGAGAGTAGTGCTGAGCTCAGTGGGAGCCTCCATCCCACTTGAGGGGTAGACAGAGGAAGGGGGTTCTATTCAAAGGGGCTTTTGCCAAGTTTAGTTTGGGGCTCTGTAATGAAAAAGCAACCCTGGCTTATTTATTCTAAGAGTCCTGAAGGCCCAACAATGGCAGAGGCATTAGTGGTGAATCCAACAAAATAAGGAGGGAAGAGGAAGCTCTCAGTCCTTGGCCAAATATCTAATAGTAATTCACCAATCCCAGTGCAGATGGAAGAACTGTATCTCCAGTATAGAAAATAACCTTTCAAGATAAGAAAAATCAGATGGAAGTGAGACTTAGCCCAGCTTATTAGCAGCTCCTACAGATGGCTCACTCAATGTAAAGTGAAGAGCAATGGCACCCCAACAGGGAATCTTGGCAAGACCTCAATTATAATCTGTGAGCTCCCCAAGAGTAGGTTTTTGCCTCTCTTCATATTTCCAGCACTTAGCACAGAGCCCGGCACGAAGCAGATCATAACAACAATAATAACAGTAGCTAACATTTATATAATACTTGCACTGTGCTAAGTGCTCAATAAATGTTTGAGGACTGACCTATTTGAATTCCCTGGTATTGTGCGTATTATACGTATTTATTGTCTCCTCCCTTAACTGTAAGTTTCTAGGGAGTAGAGATTGTCTCCTTCCCCCAATGTCTAGCACAGTAATAGCACATAGTAGGTGCTTAATAAATATTTGTTGAGGGATTGATTGATTGATGACCAAGGCATGAGGGTAAAAAATGTGCAATCCGCCTGATGAATGGTAAACAGCCCAAATGTTTGAAAGTTTAGGGTGTAGGAAGAGAAATAATGTGGGAAGGCTAGAAAAGGTTATTTGAAGCCTGAATGCCAGGCTAAGGATTAGTTTACCTTTTCTTACCCTACTATTTGCAAAAACCACAGTGGGATTTCCTCCTTCCTGGAGCTCTAGAAGAAAGGTGCTGGTTGCCATGACAAATAAACATCCAATCCTGCTCTGGCATTTTCGAGAACCTCCTGGATGCTCTCTATGAGACTCCCTTCCCTCTAGCCACCTCTGTGATGGTCTCTTCTAGCCTCCTACTTGAGAGTCCATTCCTTGGAGGGATTTCCACTCTATTCCTCTCCCACCCCACCTCACCCTCAGCCCTGCCCCATTCCTGACTAATAGTCAGCTTCTCTGGAGCCTTAGTTCACTTTACCTTTCTGCTCTGGTCATCTTCTTGGTTGCCAACCATCTGGCCACTGACTTTCCACCTCTCCTCTCCTTTCCCCTCTGATTCTAGACTTAGGAAGCATGCTCAAATATGGCTCCAAATCCTGGTACCCCATTTGAGGTTTTGTTGGCAAAGATACTGTAGGAGTTTGCCATTTTCTTCCCCAGTTTATTTTACAGGTGAGGAAACTGAGGTAAGACAGCTAGTAAGTGTCTGAGACCAGATTTGAACACAGGATTTCTCCTAGATAGAGAGTGTCAATTAACTCATTCCCTCATGGCTTTACTTACCATCTTACTACCCAGACCAAAATGTCCTTATCTGGCTACCATTCCCCTATTTGTGTAGTCTCCCTCACAAAAATGTAAACTCCTTGAAGATGGAGGCCCTGTTTGCTTTGTATTTCTATCATCTGGGCTTATCATAATGCATGGTGGCTAATTAGCCTTTAATAAATCCTTATTCAGAGGCAGCTAGATGGCACAGTGGATAAAGCACCGGCCCTGAAGTTAGGAGGACCTGAATTCAAATGTGGTCTCAGACACTTAACACTTCCTAGTGTGTGACCCTGGGCAAGTCACTTAACCCTAATTGCCTCAGCAAAAACAAAATTAAATAAATAAATAAATGCTTATTCAGGCATTTATCCATCCATTCTTCCTTCTCTTTCTTCTTCCTGTGGCATTTTTAAACAGTTGGAATCCCAGTTTCCAGAATCCCAGCTTCCAGAATTCTAACTGGGATTCCAACTTCCAGAAGCCCAGAGGTATCTGGCAAAGGCATATAAGCAAACCAAAAAGGCTGCTGGGTTGAGGACCTCACCACTGGGAACCAGCATCCCAAAACAGGTCAGTCAACAAGCATTTACTAAGCACCCTCCAAGTGTCATTTCTTGTGCTAAGCTCTGGCATTTCAAGAAAAGGTGAAAAGGGGACCCCAGCCCTCAAGGAGCTCAGTCTAATGGAGGATAAAACGTACAAACAACTTTATACAAACAAGATCTACACAAGATAAATTGGAGATAATCAAGCGAGGACCTGAATTAACTGGAGTCCTGACCAGAGGAAAAAGGAGATGAGTCAGAGGTTTTTCTAGTTTCCTGGCTTTCTATAGTTCTTTCCCTAAGAATTCAGAATCCTTCTGCTATGTCGATTATCTCATCTTACTTATGGGAATTAGGAAGGAGCAGGGATCAATCTCCTTCATTTTGCATAGGAGGCCCATTAAAGTTTAGAATGACTTGGGTTTTAGAGGGAGATGCTAGAAGTTCCCAACTCCCAGACCACAGAGCAAATCTTGGGAAACATCACTATAACCTCTCCACCCATGCTCACACTGGAATACTAAACAAATAACTAGGACCCTGAAATAATGGAGAGCAGATTGGCCCAGTAGAGAAGAACCAGATGCAGGAGGTGTGGGACTTTAGCGAATGCCAGAGTGCTCTCGTGGAAGGGGGCTTTAAGTCCAGCACCATGTAGTTATCCCCTAAGTATTTATTAAGCACTTATTTTATGTGTCAGTCACCGTGCTAAAGCTTGGTGAGACAAAGAAAGGCAAGAACACATTGCTTGCCTTCAAGCTCCTATTCTAATGGGGAAAAACAACACGGGAAATAATTTTGTATTTAAAAGACCTAAATAGCATAAATAGAAAGTTAACTCAGAGGGGAGCAGCAGTAGTGGAGGAGGAGGCTCCCCAGAAAGACCTCCTGCTGAAAGAAGCTTGGGAAGCCAGGAGCAAAGCAGGAAAGGCTTCTTCTCATTGCAGACAGAAGTTGGCCTGAGCTTTATGAGAAATCAGAGCTTCTAAGAGGAGAGATGAGAAGGGTGTGCCACGATGACCTAGAGAATACCTCAAGGGGTGAGCCAGCAGACCAGTGTGGCTAGAACATGGCGCCCATAAAGGGGAGTCATTTAGGGAAAAAAACTAGAAAAGCTGGGAGCCAGCTAGGGAGGGCTTTAAATGCCAGCCTCCTCAGAGGAATTTATTCTAGAGGGAATAGGGAGCCACAGAAAAACAGGCTGTTTCAACTACATAAAAGAAACAAGGATCCCCAAATCCCCTAAATGATGGGAAAAACCCAATGGTACATGCTTGTGTATGTGTGTGTGTATGTGTTGGAACATTTCTTTACCTTCTGCAGATTCACCTTTAGCTAAAGGCACAAAAGATTCAAAAAGCATGGGACAGCTAAATAGTACAGTGGATAGAGCACCAGCCCTGAAGTCAGGAGGACCTCAAATCTGAGCTCAGACACTTAACACCTCCTAGCTGAGTGACCCTGGGCAAGTCACTTAACCCCAATTGCTTCATCAAAAAAATATTCAAAAGCAAAATATAAAAAGTGTTGGTTCAAATAGCGCCTGGCCCTTATTGTGATGGGCTGTGTTCTGCTTGGTATTGCAAGCAGAGTAGAGGGTCCTTCATGAATTTCCTTTGATGGCCATTAGCCCAAGCCCACAGAAACATCATGCTTGTTTCCTAAAACTTCAGAGCTCTGGGATTCTCCTGCTGGGTTCTTCTCTCACCATCCCTAAACTTCTTTTTTTCATTTATTTATTTTTAATCTATGGAATAAAACTAGCATTTGCATAATAGAGTATAATAAGAAATATGAATGCACATGAAATTGCAAATCTATTATTGCTGGTAGAATTGTAAACTGATCCAACCATTTTGGAGAGCAATTTGGAATCATGCCCAAGGAATTATTAAACTGCCTATAGCCTTTGACCCAGCAATACCACTACTTGGTCTCTTTCCAAAGATTATTAGGGGAAAAGGAAAAGAACTTATATGTTTACCTTTACTCTTCTAAAGCTACATTTTTTGTGATCATCAGTGGTAAGTCAGTTCAAAGCTCCAAGAAAAGATTGTTAAATTACGTCTTGGAATAAGGTGGGGCTGAAGGCTAAATAAACTTGGAAGACTAGATGGGTTGGAATCTGAGCCAACTAAAACTAATTAATTTTTTATTGCATTAAGAGCATCCATGCAAAGATTTAACAAAAGATTGCATTTGCTGTGGCTAATGGCAGGGCAAGAAAGAAATACTCTGTCTTCCAAGAAAGAGTCATCCAAAAATCTATCAAGCATCCCGTCTTGCAAAGAGGAGATAACTCACTTAGGAAAACAATGCTAAATCTGCTACTAGTAAACTTCCTTGGCTCTACTTTTGTTGTTCTGAAAGCCTCTAGCCAGTATCCTGCTTTTAAAGGCAAGGCTCAAGAGACAAAGATTTAGTTCATTAGGCATCTTCATGTCTAGGGCTTCTCCCTGGGCCAGGAGCCCAACTCACCTTCTCCGAGGGTCTGCTTGAGTAAGTCATGCTTAGCCTGCAGCTTGGTGATAAGGTTACTGCCATTCACATATTCTTTGAATTTCTGGAAGACACAAGGGGGGAGACAGTTAAGGATGATGGGCCAAGAGGCTGGCTCCCACCTCGTGGTGAATGTTGGTACTGGTGGGGATTGGGGGGAGGCGCAAGAGGAGCCAAACTGAAAGAATGGGGTTGAAGGGGCCCAACGAGTTCAGTTTGCCCTCTCTCTCCATGCTATTCAAATATTGGTCCAGTGATCTGATTAGCCTCCAATCCTTTGTCTCTGGGTCTGCATTTCAGGTCAGGCTCTGGGAACACAAGGAATCCCAAAGAAACAGCCCAGTGAAAGCCCCCTTTTGTCAGCTGGAGCTCTATTTAGCCTAGCTCCTTCTGTCACAGGACCTCACATTCCCTTTGTGCCAACAGCAATAAAGACGAGAGACTTTCCATGGAGGGAAGGGAGGACTTGATCAAATTTTGCAGACAGCAGCTTCCAAACAAGTCTTATTTATTTGGGTGGGTGGCTGGGGAACGGAGAGGAGCCAAGGGGGAGACAGTGCCCACCCTTCTCGAGACATGCTCAGCAGGCGAGCTTTGATTTTGAAGCAATATAATAATGACTTCTTCTATTTGTGTATAAATCCCTGCTTTTAACCATTATCTTACTCATTATTGCTGTAGTGGGCTCTCAAAGGAAAGGGTGTGTGGAACAGTGAAAACCAATTTTAAATACAGGAGGGCCTGGGTTTAAGTCTAATACACATTGGCTAGCTGACAACTTCTCAATATCTCAGCATCTCTCTAAGACAGAAAGTTTTAACCTGAGATTCATAGCTTGTTGTTTTTTAAAAAATTATATTATTGCATTATTATATATTATGTTATAATATTTCTATATAACTAGCTTCCTCTATGTTCCTCTGCATTTTAGCTTATTTATTTTAGACTATGATTCTGAGAAGGGACCCACTGGTTTTAGTAGACGGCCAAAGGTGGGGGGTCCCCGACACAATGATTCAGGGTCCCAGATCTAAGACTATAAATGGGAAAAAAGGGGGAAAGTACAACCTGCATTGGTGAAAGGTTATCTCATTGTGGGAGTTCCTTCTACTAATTCCCTATCGTCCTACTTGAGGAGAAAGGCTGCTTCGAGGTATAACAGAGAGACAGTCCAGATGGTTCTGGGCAGACAGACCACTTAACCCATCACAGGGAGTCTGCCTCCTCTCTCCTCCTCCTCCTCTATAACTTCTACTCTTTTAGAAGCATTTGGGGCATTGAAAAATTAAATGACTTGCCCACAATCACAAAGATATCAAAATAATAATGATTCCTATTATTTTTGCTAATCACCAGCTAACATTCATAGAGTATTTTAAGGTAGACAAGGTACTTTTCCCACTAAGAGCCTGTAAGAGGAAGGACAGGTCTTTAATATTATTCCACATTTTCCAGATAAAGGAGTCTGGGCTCCAAGAGATTAAAGACACATGGCTAGCAAGAGGGCAAGCTGAGATTAGAAATCAGGATGTCTGTCTCCCAGCTTGCTCCTTTTTCCCACCATCCTCTCTGCTGCTGATAGATGCGGGTCTATACCCTGAAGACCTGGTCTGTATTAGACTGATAACTTATTTATCTATCATCACAGGAGTTGCTTCATTAGAGAATGTAAATAACCCTGGAGGCCTGCTTTTCTGTACCTGGGCTATCAATCAACCTGTGACACTCTCCCCCATCTACCCATCATCCCCTTCCCAAGGCTGCATGTGGCTTTCCCAGCCTTCCTGCGATCAAGGAAATAATCTAGAATTTCAGAGCTGACGGCAACTTCAGAAACCATCTCTTCTTGCTCTCTTATTTTTTAGATGGAATTTTAGATGCAAATTTAAAGCAATTTAGAAGCAAATATGAAAAAATAAGTTGTCACTGTAGATTTCCAAGTGTTAAGATTTAATTTAAAAGTGCTAGGATGCCCTTGGAAACAGTTAAACAGATAATGGGGGGGGGGGGATGGATTGGAAATCTAGTGATCCTTGATCAATGACATTGGCTAATTCTGCCTTCCTCTCAGGGTGGCTTAGTCTTATGCTTTGATTACAGAGTTAACCCCGCAAAGGACTTTCAAGGTCATTTTATGGATGAGGAACAGAGGTCCAGAAAAGTTAAAGTAATCTGTCCCAAATCACGCTGAGCTAATATTCAAACAGAGAAGTCCAGTTCAGCATTCTTTCCACTGCCCCATGCTGACTCTCATTACCCAAGGAAAGGAACCTTTAGGGGGCATCTCCAAATACCCCAACCAAGGAAAGAAAAATAATCTGGGCCTTTGCATGCATAGCTGGAGAGCCAACTGTCAATTCCTTTGGATGAACACAAAGACTGTTCCCAAAACACACAGTCCAACTCTACCGTTCCACAAACATAACCCAAGAGTTCTCATAAAACCTGGCACCTGCCACTATGACTCATTCTCATTCCAGCCTGCTCAACAAAATACTCCAAGGTCTTTGCAGAATAACTCCTGAGTTGTAATGAATTTACCAAATGGCAAGCTATCCTCCACTACTGCCATGTCCTAAAATATCCATGTTTGTTCTCTTCTTTCCTTTCAAAAAATCGGGAGGCTCCCTCTTTGTGCTATGTGTGTGAACTCCCATTTAAAGGATAATAGAGGGTCCCACTGGCTCCCACTGCCCCTCTCTCTTCCCCTTCCCCTATTGCCCATTGGTCTGTTCCTTCAGGCTCACCGTAAAATAAAACATTTCAGTTTCCTGCTGGTTGGCTCGCCTCTTGGCAATGTTGATTTTGCTCATATAAGTCTCAGATGCGGCAGATTTGATGGATTCCGTGGATCGACTGTGTTGGAAGGCATCTGAGACATCAAAGTCCTCCACCGTCAACATGTCCTGGAGGGTCTGCATGGTAGCATCCAGTGTTTTCCGGACCTGGGAGGAAGGGAAAAGGGAAATTACAATAACAACAATGGATTTCTACAGAACTTTTCCTCTCACTGTTACTTAGCTTCATTCTCGCATAAGGAAATGCAGAGTCAGAGATTTAGGGATGGAAGCAGCCTCAGACATCATCTAGGTCCAGCTCTTGCATTTCACAGATGAGGGAACAGGGACCCAAAAAGTCCTACTACAAAGTACTTGGTAAAGGACAGAGCTCAAACTTGAACCCAAAACTGTTAATTAGCCTCAAGGATATTAAGTGGAGGGCCCCCATCTTTCAGGTGAGAAAACTGAGGCACAGAAAAACCAATTAACTTGACCAGTCACTCAGCTGGTTAATAGTGGAACCTGAATTTTTTGACCTGGTATAATTTCTAAACATAACATAGAAGAACATGCAAGTTACTAGAGAAAGAATCTATTAGTCTCAAATAGATAATAGTCTTAAATTTCTTTGACAGGATTGTACAAGTCCATAGTTTATGGGGGTTCAATTGATAGTGACACAATTTAATCTATCTAATCAATAATTAATTATTAAACAATTACTAAGCACCTATTATTGTGCTAAGTGTTGAGGATACCAAAAAAGTAAACGATAGTCTCTGTCCTCAAGAAACTTAGAGTCTAATGGAGAAGACAGTCTGCAAATAAATAAATAAATGAATATATATATATATATATATATATACATACACATATATTTATATATATACACACACACATATACACAAATATATATAGATATGTATATACACACATAGATATATATACAAAACAAGCTACATACAGGACAAACAGGAAATAATTAACGAGAAAAGGTACTGAAATTAAGAGGGGTTGGAAGGATTTCCTGTAAAAGGTGGGACTTTAGTTGGTACCTAAAGGAAATCAAGGAGGTAGGTCAACAGTCAGAGGGAAAAAGACCATTCCCAGTCAGGAGTCACTAGAGGTGGGAGACTGTTCCCCAAGGGACAACCCGGGAGAAAGCCTGGGATTGAGAGCTGAGTGTCCTGTTTGTGAAGCAGCCAGGAGGTTCACTGCATGGAAGACTACATGTTGGGGAGTAAGGTGGAAGAGGAGTAAGTAAGATCTAAGGGGACCAGCTTGTAAAGGGCTTTTAACGCCAATCAGAGCATTCCGGTTTTGGTCCCAAGGGCAATAAGCAACCTTTAGGTTTCTACTCTAAGCATCAGAAAGGGGGTCACAGGGAAGATCATCCCAAATACAAATCATTTTATCACCTAATTGAGCAACTAGGTAGGATAATGGACAGAAAGTTAAACTCAGAGTCAGCGATGCTCAAATTTGAATCCTGCCCCAAATACAGATTAGGTATGTCACCATGGACAAATCACTTACCCACTGTCAGCCTCAGTTTCCTCATCTATAAAATGGGGATAACAGCACCCATCTTATAGAGCTGTTGTAAGGATCAGATGAGATAACATGTGCAAAGTACTTTGCAAAACTTTTAAGTTTAAAATTTAAAACATTAGCTAATACTATTATCTCCTCTTATTCAATTATCTTCCTCTTCCACAACTTCAAAAAAAAATATATATATATACACGATATGCCTAAAGTCTTAGTACAGTATTAAGCTTTAATAGCTTAATTTAATAGTTTTGAGCTATTAAAGCTTAAAAAATGCATGAAGTCTTTGGGGATACCCCATATAATCTTTTTTAAATTTTTCTATTATTATTCCCACTCAGGTTGGTAACAGCAAAAGCAAGACTCAGCTCAAAAAACCTTGATTTGGCTCCATTGCCTGAAGTTCAAGAAAGATGTCAACAATAATTATTCTCTAACCAAGTCTTTGGAGGTTAACACTGGAAAAATTATGTGCCTGGTTTGTACCTGCCCTCGGCGAAGGCTATAAATACAATACAACTCACCCACCTCTCACTCCACATTACTGCTCCTTGTTTTTAGTTTTTAATGGCCAGATCCTACAAGGAGTATTCACTGGCCTGATTCCACTATGGGCAGGTATGGAAGTTCTGATCTTCTCCATTGCTTTCCTGGGTTGGTTTGTTTTTCCTTAAGCAACCGGGGGACCCCTTACCCAAGAACTCTTAATATTGCTGCCAGACTTGGTATAGATTCCCATTAGCAATGCCATCTGTAACTCAGAGCTCAAGATTCCAAACCCTTTGTTTCTCCAATGCCCCACCTTGGATGCTTACTACCTGAATGACATTGGACACATTACTTAATATTGCTTTTTTTTGGAGGGTCTCAGTTTTCTCATCCATGAAATAAAGTGGTGAAATTAAATGGCCTCTGAGGTCCCTTTCAGCTCTGGATCTTTGATACAATATCACACTGCTTCTCATAAGAGAAAAGAACAGAAAAATACAATTTAGAGGCTCAGAAGAATTAGGCTTGAAGACCATTTAATCTGAGCAAGAATAGGTATTAGGAAATCAAACAAAGCTGCTGCCTGGATTTTGGTTTTTTGTTTGTTTGTTTTAATGTTCAAGAGAGTTTGGAAAAATCTGAACATAATGGTTGGAGGGGAAGGAGTCTGTGTTGTAAGTAGGGAAAACAACTAAGAAGAAGAGTAGAAACTCTGTAGGGGGTAACCTTGCATTTCTGTTCCTGCCTCACTGGACCCACCCTGGTCCAAAACAACCTGTCCAAAGAAGGGGATTCTCACCTCTTCATTTTCTATCTTGAGGGTGGCTAGCCGCGACTGGAGCTGATGGTAGCGCATGAGCAGTTCTGTCTGGACTGGCTGCTGGGCACTCACTTGGCACACCTGCAGAGGAAAATCAAATCAGCTAATGGGTCAAGACCCTCCTTTTCCCTCCACCATCCCACCCTCTTTCCTCTTCTCCAGGATCAGGAGAACATAAATGTAGCCCCAGCTTAGAGATCTTTCTTTACATGATATAAATAACCCCTATCCCTTTTTAATGATTCAATATCTAATCTATGAGCTACTGTCAGACTCCAATGAGATAATGTATGTAAAGTGCTCTGCAAACTTTAAAGTTACATAACCTGCCTGTGACAGCTATTATTATATTATTATATAATATATTATTATATATTATATTTATTTATTCTAATATTGCTATTAGAATAAAATACGTGTTATACATATTATTACATAGTTTACAAGCAATTTTGCTATTAATGATGATCTCATGTCCATTAATTTAGGTAAAAAATTTTTGAATCCATTTATATTTTCAACCTTTCTCAATGCTTGAATCAGCCAGTGCCATAAATGTATTCCCTGAAGCGAAAAGCACAATCTCCTTCAATTTCAAAAATCAGAGAAATTGAGAGCGGCGCGGGACCTTGGAGACCGTTTAGTCTAAAACCTCATTGATGACAGAACGGAGGCCTGGAATATTTTTACCCAAGGTCACAGAACCAATTGTTGACGGCCTCAGAAGGCACTACAGCAGAAAGCAAGGGCATGCAACCTTCTATGTGTTTCCTAAATGCCTTTGGCAGCTTGGTAAAGCCTTTTTCAGCATCATGTTTTTAAAGGCATAAAATAAAATTTGTAGGACTATAAAGGAAAAAATTATATCTATATCTATATATATGCATATGTATTATATTTTTTTTTTGAAATTCACAGAATCCTAGATTCTTAACCCCTGTTGTAGATGAAAGTATCCTGGGCTGAGGGCAGAGACAACTGTATCCCAGAATCTACCCGTGTGAGCTTGGACAAGAAATTTTCTCATTATTTGCTATAGTTTTCTCACCTGTAAAATAAAAAGGGGGGCAGTACTATGTAATCATCTATTTTGTAGTAATTACATGTTTTCTTTAGGATCTTAGGATTTATTTTTGGAACTTTTTGGAGGTCTTCAAAATATCCAGGTCAAAAAGTGTTTAATAACTTTTTTTTTCTTAATTGATTGAAGGTGTTGGCCACCATCAGTTTTGATAGCAATTGGAAAGAAAGTAGGTCTATGATATGGAATAGTGGCAGCTTGTATTCATCTGACCTGTAGCACAGTGGATTGAGAGTTAGGAGGATCTGGGTTCCATGATGAGGCTTATGGGATTTGTTTCACTTCTCAATTACCTTATCTATAAAATGAGAGTGGGAGACTTTAATGACCTCCATTGTCTCTTTCCGCTCCAAATCCATATGATCTGATCTGTTCTTTACCAGGACTCAGTTTATTCTCCTTTTTTATAATTGGAGGACTTTAATGACTTCCAGTGTCCCTTTATTGGTCAGCACCAAATTCATATAATCTGACCTCTTCACCATAACTCAGTTTATTTTCCCTTTTTACAACTGAGAAACAGAGGGTTGGAGGGCTAAAAAATTCACTCAAAATCACACAGCCACTAAGTCCCCACTCCAGATTCAGTTTCCTCCTACTCCACCACCACCCTCCTCAGACGTTCCCATTTTCACTTGACCTCTCTATGATACTGATGCTAGAAACCAGATATGCTGCCTTCAGTGATCTTTCCTCGATATCACACTGATTCTGGGGAAGAGCCCGGCTCCAGTGCTCCAGGGTTTTCTGAACAGACTGTTCTAAACTCTGATAACATCCCCGCTTTTCCTTGGGAACAGGTTTCCTCTCTGACAACAAGAGACAAGCTTCAAAGGCCCAACATGTCAGTTACTTTGTTTCTCAGAAAAGCATCTCATTAATTAAGATAATTTTGTTTTCAATGGCTTGAAATTTATTGTATAGAAGCAATCTACATCCCCTGATTCTGATAAGGGGGCCCAGCCTTGAATCCTATTCTACCAGTAAGAATCAGACTTCAAAGGCAGGATTCATAATGTCCAAGGGAAGTCATGGCAAAGGTGACAGGGAGGGGAAACAATAGCAGCGGTTCTCATTCTCTCTGGAAATTCTTCAAGGAATCAACTAGCTGGGAAGGAATTTTGTCATGATAATCACCATCCCCTAAACTTGTAGCAAGTGGGAAAAGTGCCTTTTCTGCCATCCCTCCCTTACACCAATCACAACTCAACAGAAAAAGTTCTAATCTGGACCCAGGAGAACTGGGTTGGAATCCTGGATCTGCTGCCCATTGCTTGTATAATCATGGCAAAGTCAGCAAATTTCTCTGGCCCTCAGTATCCTCTTCTGGAAAAAACTTCTTAGACTTCTAAGGTTCCTTCTAACTCCACATCTTATGATGTATTTTATTGACTGGGTCAAGTCTATAACCAAAGTCAATGTGGAAAGATCATGGGAACGTAGATTTTGAGCTAGATGGGAGTCATGAAGTCTGACTGACTCCCTTATTCAACAACAAAGAAATATGAGACCAAGAGAGTAAAGGGGTAGGTCCCCCCAAATGGAGGTCTAAGAATTTGTTGGTCATGTTCTGCTGGGATTGAGCCATGTGACTGCAGAGATCCTTTCTAATTCTAAAATTCTTCTATTCTGTGATTCTATTCCTTCAACCTCCTGGTCCAATGTTCTCAGATGGATGGAAGAATTCACCAACTGAGAGAATACAGAGAAGTCCCGGGCTGGGCCCCCAGATAGTGATGGTAGATGGCAGTGACTTCGGGAATTTCAGGGCAGAGGTCTTACCTCATCCCCCATGTGGGGCTGGAACTCAAACTTGAGTGGCGGGCAGAAGACCTGGTTGCACATGTCCATGACCGTGTGCTTGTCACTCCTTGCATCAAGGTTGTCCACTGCGTTCTCTATGACATCCAGTCCCTCATGGCGAGAGGTCTCCAGGTTATATTCAGCAGAGAGGTAGGTCCTGAAGGTACGGGCCAGGCTGGTGTGAAAGCCCAGATCACAACACTTAAGGATAGAAAGGAGTCAAAAGTAGAACAGTCAGATTTTCATTGACAAGATGGTAAATAAGCGAGATCTCCATGAGAAAAGACTTTCCATTCCAAAGGCTCCCGTGAATTTTGGAAACCCACTTCAACTGCAAAGGCCAGTTGTAAGCTCACTTTCTTAGGGAAGTTCAGGGTATTTAAAACCTGAGTGGTGGAAAGAAGGGACAAAGGTCCTTTGAACTTTTCCTCTTTTTCTGCAAGAAGGGAAAGGCTTAGAGTAGAGAAAAAGAGAGGATCTAGTCAGGGTCTCCTGAAAAAACAAAGACATATATTTGCCAGGAACCCTCATATTCTGGACAATGAGATTTAGCTTCTTTCCACGAGGGCAAAGCCAGTTCAATCCCAAGTGGACTAGAACCCAAATCCAGACGTTCTCCATTTTATCTGGGAATATAGAAGAATCCCACAAGTAAGATCAGTTTGTCAAAGTACATTTACTGAGGGTCTAACACATCCAGAAACCAATAACCAGCTCAGTGGGGAGCGAGTACAAAAGAAATTGTTTCTGCTTGAAACCAGCTTCCAAACAGGATGTTCCTGTCCTTTCACACCCAGCTCAAGCCCCTTTCCCCATATAGCCCTCCTAGAGGATGCCCATTTACAGTGAACTCTCCCTTCTCTAATTTCTTAGTGACTTTCTTGCGATCATGCAAAATTAGCATTTTGAAAGATTATATACAATTCTCTACCTGTTCACCAGGTATCTGGCCTGGTAGTCTATTTCTTGCACCTAAAAGTGGGCTTAGAACTGTGATTTCATTGGCAGAGAGCCTCCCAGTGAGGAAACTCCACCGATCAATATAGAGAGACACCTTCTGGGCAATTCACATTGTTTAGAGTTGCCTAGAACACAGGACAGTTTAGTCCATGGCCCAGTCATACAGCCAGTACATCCGAGAGGGAGAACTTGAACCCACGTTTTTCTAGCTTCAAGGCCAGTGCTCCATCCACTCTGCCATACTGCTCCAGTGGGTGTTTATACATGTATGTGTGGGTATGAAAGTATATGTATAAAAAAAAGTATGTGTATATATGTGTATGTATATGTGTGAATGTGTATATATAGATATATACATATATACATACATGCACACATACACAGAGTATTCCATAAGTCTTTTTATTTTGAAGCTTTATTAGCTTTGGGATACATCACATACTATAATAAATACCACTTATGTAATGCTTTAGCTTATCTCACTTGATCCCAACAACCCTGTGAAATAAATGCTATTATTATTCACTCTATTTTACAAATGAGGAAACTGAGGCTGAAAATATTTAACCGCTTTGCCCAGAATCACATAGTTAATGTCTAACAACTCCAAATCCTATATTCTATTCCCTATATTATTTTTATTTAACTACATTTTGATATGTGTAGAAATATTTGAATATATGTATACATATGTGCATGTGTGTATGAAGCTAGCTTTTTAGTGTGTATTTCCCTTGCACCCAGTATGTTTGAATAGTTGATGGTTAATACTTTTGGATACAGATATAGATGAATATATACATATAAATATAAACAAGATGGTCCCCAAAGACCCACATACCATAAATTTTACTCCCTTATCCTAGAGGTCAATATTCATTCATATCCAAGCCTTGGACCCAAATTCCCAGGCTCCTCCCAAATTTGCCAAAGACAAGTCCCTTCCAACGAGCTCCTCCCAAACATCCCAGCTCTTTGTTCTCTTAGGGGATCTCAGTAAAGGCCGAGGGGATCTGTTTGACACTTGGGGTCTGTTTGACATTTGGGCCCCTCGCTTGGCGCCAAGGAAGGGGCACTTACATCGATCAGATCGGAGACATCATGGATGTAGTATTTGCTGATGGCTGCATTGGTGGCCGCGAGGTTCAGCAGATAGTCATTGCGGGCCTTGGTGCACTTCAGCTTATTTTCCGAGTATTTGGCCTGCCTCTGAGGGGACAGAGATGAGACACAGGTGAGCCTGTGGCCTGCTCAAAGCCTGGCTGGAGAACGGCAGATACTTCCAGGCGTGGCTTTATGCTAGACCAGCCCAGGTGGAGAGAGATGTAGGGCCCACTCAAATCTCAAGTCCTGTCCCTAAAAGGACACAGGAATGTGTTCTTCTGACTACAATCCAAATCAAGGTTTATTTTATATTTATTTACTCCTTTAATTCTTTTAATTTCTTTAATTCCTTTAACCTTTCCCTAGAAGGACAATCTTCAAACATTTTAATTACCTCTGAAGTTCTCTGACATCCTTTTCTTCCCAATGAAATTTCTGCATGTTACTCTAGGTTTGTGAATCCTAGAACGGGGCAGCCAGATTTAAGAGCTGAGGAGCCTTCTCGAGGAATACATTTTGTTCTATCAGCTGTAAGTGTTGTACTGCGGCATACTTGCTATGTTACTGACTCATGGGAGGCTCTCAGTATCAGTCTCTAGAGGCTGGGTAAACCCTGGGGATCATCTGGAAGTTCACACATTCTAAGTGATTTGCCCAAGCTCACACAGCTAATCTGCAGCAAAACTAGGTCTATCCATATGTCCTCTCTCCTGACTGCCAGGCCAGAGAGGGCTCTCTCCAATATATGAGATATTTTTACATTTTTAAAGAATATTCCTCAAAACAATCCTAACAGCAGACTGTGTAAGCATTACTATCCCCATTTAACAAATAAGAAGATAGAGGCTGAGAAAAATGACTTGCCTCTGCTTACCCAGCTACCTGGTCTCCTTATTTTAGAGATATAACTAAAATTAACACATTATATTCTATTAATTATCATAGTTTTATTATTAATTCTGTTAGTATAGAAAATAATATAGGATATATGCTATAATATACTATGTATCAAATTTTATTTTAATTTATTTTTTGGCAACTGAGGAAAGTAGCATAAAATTCAACTTCAGCTACTGCCTGAGAGACTGTCAAACTGGGCAGGGGAGTGAGAATATTGGCTTAGGGAAGTATAACTATAGTTCTCCTTATGCCACCTGGTCATGGAACTCTTTTTTTTTTCTTTTTTTATAGCTTTTTATTTACAAGATATATGCATGGGTAATTTTTCAGCATTGATAATTGTAAAACCTTTTATTCCAACTTTTCCCCTCCTTCCCCTCACCCCTTCCCCCAGATAGGAGGTTGACCAATATATGTTAAATATGTTAAAGTATAAGTTAAATACAATATATATATACAGGTCATGGATCTCTTACCTAATTATTCTTGCTAGCTAGAAAGAAAGACTGGTTATTTCTATACTGCTGAAGAACTGCTAAGGCCATCATTAAATTTCACTGCCCTGGGGAAAAGCCCCATTTACCGTACCCTAGTTAACGGCTATGCCAAATTCCCAAGCCATTGCTCCTTTGGTCTCAGGATGCTATCTGCCTTATATAAACTCCAGTGAGCTCTGCCTCCTTCTACTCTTTTCTCATAAT
Source organism: Sarcophilus harrisii (assembly GCF_902635505.1). Lineage (NCBI taxonomy): Eukaryota > Metazoa > Chordata > Mammalia > Dasyuromorphia > Dasyuridae > Sarcophilus > Sarcophilus harrisii. Next base: position 49,131,534 of record NC_045426.1, read on the forward strand.
TTCCTTCCATTTGCTTCTGGTTGCATTATTAAGTCATTAAGGCCTCGTTAAATTTTAATTGTACCATGTGTGTTGCTTAGTCTCCATAAGGAATAATCACAGCAGCTCAAGTTTAAATAACACTTTAGAGTTTACCAAGAATTTCCTCCCATGACCCCAACCTCTGATTCCAACTGACCCTTCTAGCCACATTATATTGTCCCACATTATACATATCTGTACTCCACAGTCTGGTTAAAATGGCCTTTTTGCTGCACTAACTCTCCCCTTTGCCCTCCCTGATCCCCAACCCTCCCCCGTATACCCCTCCCAAAATTACTGTGAATTTATTCTGTGCATGTTCTACACATATTTACATGTTCCCTCTCCTGAAAGACTGTAAGTTCCTTGAGAACAGGAACTTCTCCCACCTTTGTATTCCCAGTGTCTAGCAGAGTGCCTTATGCTTATTAATCCCACCTTGTTCAGTTATTTTTCAATCATGTCTGACTCTCCGTGACCCATTTGAGATTTTCTTGGAAGACATTACAGTGGTTTGCCATTTCCTTCTCCAGCTAATTACAGATGAGGAAACTGAGGCAGACAAGGAGCATCCCCTTCTGGGCGAGCCCACAGCCCTCCCTCGGAAGCAATCCCCTGACACCTGCCTTCTCCTTCATCTTCTCCATCTTCTTGACAGAACTCCTGCGCTGTGGCCTGTCCTCATGCCGGAGCAGATTCATCCCAAGGTCCCCGGATTTGTTGAACTGCTTCTCCTCTTGCTTTTCCGCCTCTTTTAACTTGCTCTCTGCACTGAGGCTCTCTGCGTGATACATGTGATAGGTTTTCATGACCTAGGACACAGAAATGAGGGAAAGTTAACGTTCCACCTTCTTCCTGTGGGTTTTCATGTCTCTCTTACCCAGATCTCAAGGTCATTTGGAGACAACTTCCCACTGCTCCCCACACAGATCATGCTCCTTCCTAGCTCCATGCTGTTTTATCCAAACACAATGCCTTCCTGCTCTACCCGCTTTCTAATAATCTCCTTTCCAGGCTCAGCTCAAGTCACCCTTCCAGGCCACAGCAACGTCTCCTATGGCTGACCTCTGTGCTTAGTGATTATACTTCATGTTAAAACAAATTATCTTTCTGATTGTCCTTTTGTGCATACAAAGCTTGTTTCCCCAGGTTCTATGTAAGTTCTATGAAGATACCAAGTCTGAAGGTTTTCTTAAGTCTCCCCTGGAGCCAATTGTTATTATCTGAAAAATGACCACCAGCAAACCACTTTTTTCCCTAAACTATAAAATAACAGGGTTAGATGAGATGATCCCTTTCTAATTCAAAATCTATGTTTCCAGGAATATCTTTTAAGTCTGTCTTTTAAGAAGCGGGGGTCTTTGAATGGACAACATCCTTTGGGAACTAGATTAAGGGATGGGGACCGCGTCCAGTGGTTTCAAGAGTTGTCTGGTGACAGGATAACAAAATATCCTGAAGCTTGCCCAATCCAACCACATATAGACTAATTCTTGGAGATTTTTGTGGTGGTGGTGGTGGTGGTGGATGAATCATGTCCTTTCCCTGCCCCCTGGAGAGTTGGGAACCTCTGTGAGGATTTGGGGACCCTCACAACAAATTCTGGAGTGTGAGCAGGTGCACTTACCAGTCCTTGCCTCTGAAGGAGACAGGTAAGTTGATGGAGCAAGTTCTGCACAATCAGACCTGAGCTCCCCACAAGGGTCAGAAGATGCTAATCTCTCAATCTTCCCCAATCTCTTTTCCTTGGCCCATAACCTGCCTTGAACTCCTTCCTACCACTTTTTAATGCTGAAAGTTTGTGGAGGGTCTATTCTATCCCAATGGAAACCCTACAGATGTCATTCCTTCCATCCCCAAACCCTTCAAACACAAGAGATAAAATTAAAGATTGGGTTTTAATCATCCCACTACATTTGGAGAGAAAAAGGCACATGTGCTGTTCTCGACTAATGTGCTCTTAGTCACATCATCCCTCTTTCATCGTCTGTCTCCGGGACTTTAAATATTTGGTTTCATGTTGTGTGGAGATGGCAGAAATGTTCTGATCTATTTGAGAAAGCAGACTATGAGGCTAATTGCCTAGATGCACAGCTGGGAGTACAGAGGGCTGGGGAGCCATAACTCAGGACTGCTCCTCATCACTTGGTGCCATCAGTGGGGGCTGGGAGCTGGGCAGTAAGCAGTAAGTGATTATGGGCAACATCTGCACAGAACCCCGTGGGGACTGCAAGGGGGGCTTGTTCCATGATGTGAAAATCCAACCCATTCCGATGTAGCCTGGCTACACTGAGACTTGGGGGGTGCTGAACAGTATCTAAGCAGGCAAGAGAGCTTCCAACCATTCTTCCCTCTGGTGTCCCAAGTAATTGCCTACACTGTTCTAGGCACCAGTGACATAAAAACAAAAAAAGAAAGCAGGGAACTTAAGATTTTGGGGAGAGGGAAGAGGTAATTATACAGATAATACAGAGAAGTATCAAACTGATTATTTGAAGAGATGAGAAAAGTACATTTATATCTGGAGGAAAGGATCAGAAAAGTCTTCCCTTAGGAAGAAGCTTGGATTAGACCTTGAAAAAAACCAAAGGGTTCTAAGAGGAAGAGGTAAAGACTGAGTGCATTCCAGGCTTGAGGGCACATCCTGGGCACAAGGACAGGTGTCAGATTGAAAGCCAAGCTTAAGGAACGGCAAATAAGTCGGTGTGTCTGGAACACAGAATTCACAGAAGGAGAATGATATGCAGTAAATCTGGAAAACTTGCTTGGAGCCAGATTCTAAAGGGCCTCACATGCTGAGGTAAATGAATTTTATTTTATTCTAGCAGTAAGTGGAAACTGCTCCAGCTTCCTGAGCAAGGGAGTGACAAAGTCAGCCTTGTGCTTCAGAAAAATTATCCTGGACTCTGTGTGGAGGAAGGGTTACAAACGGGGAGACACAAGCAAACAACAGTCCACATCAAAACCTGTGAAGTCCAAGTAAAAGTGAATGAATTCCCTCTTCTCGTAGCTATATGAGCAGAGGGAAGACAAAAGATACCAGAGGTAAAATCAATAATGCTTAGCAACTAACTGCATATGGGTGGCGAGGGAGAAGGAAAAAATTCCAAAGTTGCACGTCGAGATGGCTAGAAAGATGATGGGGCCCTGAAAACAAAGTGAGAAGTTTGGAAGAGGGATACATTTGTGAAGGGGGACCTATTAAGTTCTCTTTTGGACATATGGAAAACATTCAGGGGTATTAGTTTCTCTTTCTAGAGGAGAGAAATGGAATGAAAGTCTTTCCCCAAAAGAATACAACTGATTTTGAAGTATCTATTCTAACTGGGAAAGAATAGAGAATAAGTGCAAAGCCATAGATTATCTCCAACAGCAGATAATCTAAAAATTATTTCTATTAAACTAGCATGATGTCTGTCCATTCATTCACTTACTTATTTCTTGTAGCAATAGCGAATGATTTCTTCAGTTTGCCAGGCTGATACTCAAATGAATGGACATTGAGTGTGTCGGAATTTTTAAAAAAGGAAAAATTGTTACAATGGCATAAAGAGGGAAGTCTATATGGAATTAAACAATTAAAATTTAAAACTATGATTAAATTTGAAAAATTCTCCAGGAATAAGCCACAAAAAACACTCCACACATAGATGTTGCTAATTGTCTATCATTCTAGAGCAAGATAATGTTTTAACTTGCAAGTAAATTAGATTAATAATCATGAGTTTTACTGTCATGCACCAGCTAATGAAATAGAGAATGGAGAGTCAGGCCCAGGAAGGTGCAGAAGACAACTCTAAGGCTAAGGAGAATTGATTGTTAAATTTAAAAAAATTCCACCTCAGGAATCAGGAAACGCCATAGATCAAGGCTTGATTTATTGTTTTGTTAATTGTCTAGACTTAAGAATGTGATGAACAAAATAAAAATACAGAATAAATTCAATATTTCATGTATACTTTTTTAAAAAGCAAGTTAATTGTTAAATGTTTAACAACAGACCTCTGGCTATAGAAAAATAGAGTTTTCACACTGAGTCATGATTTAACATTTTATCTGTTCAAGTCTCTATTTAACCTGCAAATATTTACTGACTCCAATTGTGTTCCTGGTCCAGTGCTTGGAGTCAAAGTAGAAGGAAAGGAGAGGGTACAAGGACAAGTTTTCTGGCCCAGAATCTTGCATTCTAGTTAGGGAAGCAAAATTTATACTGTGAAGCAATTAGTGAAAAGTAATAAAACAATGTATGAACATGTCCACCTTCCGGTTTCGTTGCCTTGTTGAAACTATGAGCTAAGCTGGTGCAGGGCTTACCTTACAGACAGGTCATAGTGGAAAGTTCTGACAAAAAAAGTGATTCACTGGAGAAAGAAATGGCAAACCAGTAATTACGCCCAGAAAACCCCAGGACAGTATGCAAATGCTGAAAAAAAGATGGGCCCCTCATTGTCAGAGGGCGTCCAATCCTTACTGGAATTGTTTGTTCTTCTGTTCTCAAAGAGGCCCATAAAAATAAGGAAGATGGTGACCTGCAAGTGAATTGGACTAGGGCAGGTTTCGGGAGACAGTAGAGACCAGAAGGGTCTGCTACACTATGGTCCAAGGAGTGACGAATGACCAAATGACAATGAACATGGACAAGACCTTTGAGCTTTGGTTTCCCTCAAATGGCATGAAGACAGAGCTAAAGAGAGAAGGAGCTAAATTCAGAAGTCAGAAGATCTAGGAGGTGGAACCCTTGACTTAAATCTCAGAGATTGAGTGCCTCTTAGAAGGTAGAATAAAACAGCAAATCTGGCCATCTAGTCAACAAGACCCAAAACATTGACTCCCTCAAGCTGTGAAATTTTATTGACTCCCTCAACTAATGGGGAAGGGTTGGGAAGAGCCTGCTCACTCACCAATAAATTCTCAAACTCCACATCAGATTTTATGAATCTAAACTCACTCCCATCTCATCAAGCTGTGCCTTTTCTACTCATCCAAAATTCATTATTCTCATTTATCAACAACTCCCTCAAGCAAACTCAGCTTGGGTGTGACTTGGATCGCATAGTAGAGTTATTAAATAGCTCTACAGGTTTCAGTGCTCTAAGGAATAAATGCATGACCGCAACACTGACTTGTAAAGTGAATTTCTGCAAATCAGATATGCTGCATATTATACAAAAATCAACCTCCTTTTCTGTGGTGACTGACTCAATAAAAATGCTGTTTCCTAGTTCAGAATTGTAGGTTAGAGAGTAATGCACTTTACCACAACACTAGTTAGGTGCTTATAAATTCTGGAGCACATATGAGGATATTCAGAATGTAAATTGATAACTTTCTTCCCCAGCCTCTTCTCTACTGATTTTTTAAAAATCAAAATACAGGAATCTTAGAGTAATAGAATAACAGAACTTTAGATCTGGAAGATACCTTGGGAGTATAACTGCCCCATTTTTAGATGAGAAAACCATGGCCCAGATAGGTCAGATTACTTAGCTAACGGCCAACAGAGCTGGAACAAGAATCCAGACCTCCTTTTGGTCATCCTGCTTTTCCCCCGCACTCTATGCCATCTCCCAAGGGGTATTAATTCTGACACATCAGGAACAGCCACACACCTTAGCAATAATCTAGTCCAGCCCACTCAAGCTACAGAGAAGGAAACCAAAGTCCAGGAAAGGAAACTGAATCACTCAAAATGGCACAAAAAAGGCTATGACATCCATCTTCTCTCTCCCAGACCAATGCTACTACCATAATATTCCACTGTTGGTCCAGACCTGTGACTTCATCTGGATACAGAACACCAGATCGGAAATTCTCTCCAATGTTGCAAATTGGCATTAGGATCTTTTCTTTAAAAAATAAAAGATATAGCTTAGGATCTTACAGAATAGCCTGGTACCAGAGAGCTTTGAGAGGTTAAGGATTCTTTTTTCTGCTTGCCCTAGTCTCCTGGACACAATCCACTACACCTGACTGCCTTGCTGATAAAAACACCAAAATACCTAGCATTTTCCCAATAAGACTAGATTATCCCTCCTAGAGACAGAGACCATTTCTACCTTTCATAGCTTTTTATTTCACTAATCCACTGGTTTGAAGCTCCTTAAGAGCCACCTTCCTGCCAAGTTGACCTGCTCATTCAGCACCTTCTGCTTAGAATGTGTCCAAATAGCAAGCCCACTTGTATATGAACCATCTAATAGCAAAACCAGGTTGCTGCAGATGCAAAGAGATCCCAATCTTGTGCTAAGAATGCATTCAGCTACTTTTCCATGTTCTAATTTCCCATGTCATTTTGAAGAACCACAATGGTGAAAGCAGAAACTCTAAGTTCTGAATTCTCTCCAGGCTCTGAAGAATAAATGCACGGTAGCAACATTGATTTGTAAAGAGAATTTCCACAAGTAAAATAAATTACACATTGTACAGAAATCAACCTCCTTTTTTGTGGTGACTGACACCATAAAGATTGCTGTTTACGAGTTTGGAACTGTGGGTAAGAGGACATTATCTCTAACAAGGGCTTTCTGCTTATCTAGACCAAGGCTACTTAAATTTTTTCCACTTGTGACCCATTTTCTCCCAAGAAGTTTTTATGTGACCCCAGGTATAGGGATACAAAATAGGTATATAAACCAAACATTTATTGATAATAAATCATAATTTTGCAATTCCCACATTCAGTTATAAGATCCTTATAGGTTTGTCACTCATGGTTGAAGAAGCTGGGACTTAGAGAATCTATTTCTTTCCTTCTCCCAAACTCATTGTCATTCCCAATTGAATAGACACTAAAAAATAAAATGAACTGTGACATACTTAACTAAAAATGATTCATATAAACAAAACAAGTCCCTGAAATGAAAAAAAATTATTTCGGTCTCAAACATCAGAAGAGAGAATGGGATTGAGCAGTACACTTTACCTGCCTAATGAAGGAGCTGAAATTTCAGGAACTGCCAGAATGAAAGATTTCTTAGAGAAGTTGTGGTAACATAATGTGTGTGTGTGTATGTGTGTGTGTGTGTGTGTGTGTGTGTGTTTGTATAGCCCTAAAATTGAATAGTATCTTCTGAAAAAAAAATTCTTTTCCTAAATGTCACACACTGATACAAAATGTAGGATTTTTAAAATACAAAATGAAAATCTTTGAAATGGTTTCTGAGCATAAAAAAATTGGGGGCTAAAGTTTGTTTTAAAAAATAAATTTTATTACACTTCTGTTTACATGAAGAGGTTTCAATAAAATACTTCTCCCCTACCTTATTCACACATACCCCCAAATCATCTCCTAAATCAGAAGTTCTCACCCTGAGGTCTTCGAACTTAATTTTTTTGTTGTTGTTCTTGTTTCAACATTTTGATAATTATTTCAATTTAATCATTTTTCTTTATAATGCTATGTATTTTATGCATTTAAAACCATGATTCTGGGAAAAGGGTTATAATCTTTGCCAGACTTTCAAAGGGTTACATGACATTTAAAAAAGATGAAGAATTTCGAAGCTAAGAAGCGATTTGCATAGCTCTGCTCCTGTGGGAGTTCAGTCCAGGGAACCAGTGTTTATACTTATTCTACTGAGGAATTCTACCTCTTCGATGTCTGGTGGTCAGGCCTCCTTTTTCACCATGCTGTGGCTGTGGCATTTCCCTTTGACTAGCATCCTGGGCGATGGTCCAGAAGAAAAGAGTTATTTTTCAAATTCTTAGGAGAATCCAGTTCCTCTATAAACATCAGCTAGCCTGTGCGAATCTAGGTAGGGCTGAGAACTCTAGAGGCAACCATGAGTTTGTCAATTATCAGGGATCAATAGTCAATAATAAGACCAGACCTGTATATTTGTCTTATAGAGGTTGCATCTTTAAACTTCTATTGGGATCTAGCAGTCAATCCTCGATCACATATTGCCTCCACACATCCATCTTCCTAAAACTCTTAGTGAAATTTAAGAGACCTCCTGAGTCTCCTCAGCAATTCTGTGCTCTAAAAAGCCATTTTCTTAACCAGTGGGTCACGAACCCAAATGGGATCTCATAACTGAATGTAGGGATCGTGAAATTATGATTTGTTATCAGTAAACACTTGATTTATATACCTATATAATCCAGTCATGTACAAATTTCTCTAGCAAAAGGGTTTTGTGAATGGAAAGAAGCCTACAGGACTTTAACCCTATAGGATATAAGATGCTGGGCTCTAGAAAGGGGGGCTGAACTTAGCTGTGACATCCTGAATTAGAATTCTGCCTCAGGTCACATATTGCATGAACCTGGGCTAAATAACAACTTCTGTCAGAATCAGTTTTTCCTTGTCTATAAAATGGGGATAATAACAGTGTTACTGTGATGATCAAATGAGGAAACATATATTAAACAGCTTACAAATGGTAAATCACTATATAAATGTTGGTTATTGTTACTAATTTGCCAATGAGGTGCACTCCCATTGTTCAACCATTCCTGTGCTTTGTTCTGAGATCACCGACTCACGTTGAATGGTTCCACTGATGAATCAAAGCTTTGAGTCAAATGACCCTTCCCAATAATTTATTTTTTACCTGTGATTACACAGGGATGGGAAATCCCTGTGTGGGAACTCCCTAATTAGAAACTCATTTATAGTCTTAAGAGAGTTGCCTTGGGAATTGACCTCCAGTGTCATTCATTTCACCCTTTATACATACCATAAGAAGAGGTGATATGTTGGGTTTAGTAGAATACCCAAAGATTAGTGATCTAAGAATACCCTTTCTTCCTGAGACCTAACCACTGCATCACGTTACCTCTCTCCCCATAATTAGGACACAGGGATGTAGTAATAATGCTCTGTCTATGCAAGTTTTCTTGCTGCAATTACCGTTCATTAGAACCCTTTAAGACAGCTGGTACAGATGGATGAGGAACAGGGCCAAGAAATGAATCGGGGAAAGGGAAGGCATCTGGGGAGCCATACAAGGCTTTCAATGATCCCAAGTAGCCCAACTCAAAATCCCATCTTATTTTAGACTCTTGTTTTTCTGATGTCACCAAGGCTGTGAATCACAGACCAACCTGACTCCAGAAGAATCAGAATAACAGGTGAGTCAAAGGGCAATGGAAAGAAACATGATGTGTGTAAGTAGACTGAAGGACTCCCATGACCACGTGAGCTGAATAAATGTGTATCACATATCACTCAGGAACGAAGGGCCAAAAAGGAGTCGGGGCCAGTGGGGAGGCAGCAAGAGCAAGAAACAGCAGCAGGTAGACCGTCTGAGGCTTCCTCATATCTAAGGAATCACCAAAATAGAGAGAACAGCCACCTACCTATTAGGTAGAAGGTGTGTAGGAGGACACGGACTAGAATCAGACAGGATGTTCGGGCAAAAATGGTCTGAAAAGGCATGGTGGGTGTAAAGTCATATATTCTGAATTCAAATCTGGCTTAGCAGCTGTGTGCCTCTGGGCAAGTCACATAACCTCTGTCTGCCTCAGTTTCCTCATCTGAAAAATGAATTGGAGAAGGAAATATCAAAGAACTCTAGTATCTTTGTCATGAAAACTCCAAATGGGGTCATAAAGAATTGGGACGTGGTTGAAACAACCAAACAACAATCTACTGTTCTAAACTCAATTTCTTCATCTATAAAATGAAGAAATTAAACTAGCTACCCTCTAAGGTCCTTTCCAGTGCTAAAACTAATGATCATGTATTTGTGGCAAGAGTAACGTGCCATTAACCCTGTTCTATTCAACAATGATCAAAGAAAGGAGGGGATGAAATAGCATTACTAGGTGCAGAATTTGACTCAAGCAGCTTATATTTTCATAGGGAAAGCAACACACCAAAAGGATTGGTGGTCACAGAAGGACACTTTGGTCCAGAAAGTTACAGGGAAGAGAAATAGAAACAGGATTGATGTGCTTCCTCCATTTTTATTAATGAATTGGCTAAAGGTGCGTATAGCAACATATCTCCATAACATAAATGATTATTAATATGTGCATGTATGTATGTAAGTAAAAAATAAAATGCATAAAAAATATTCTTTTTAAAAAGACTTGGGATATACTGGGCATGATTGCTACTGAACATTCTAAAAAATGAAAGCCATTCTATATAAATAGAAAACAACTGGTTATTGATATAGGAATCATTTTGGAATCACTTGCCTAAGTAAAATCAATCCATTAATTAGATAGGACAAAGGTATAAATCAATACCAAATTCAAAAGAAAAAAAGGAGAAGATACTACAATTACAACTCTAGTATGAACTATTTAAATAATCGGCTTACTAAGAAATGGGGAAACACTGATTATCACTACTTTAGAGAAGTTTAACTTTGGAAAAGTAGCCACTGCAAAGTCCTAAAGAATTCAGAAACCGTTTCACCCAGCAAACACAATCTATTTACCAAGTAGAGCAGCCCAATGGAGAACAAGGGCAGCACAAAACAAAGTCACTTACAATAAATTAGAGAAATATGGGAAAAGGTTAAGGGTAGTATTTCCCTAAGCAGCAAAAAGTAACAAACATGTTTACTGTAAGCTGTGACTATAAGCTCAAAGGAAACAGGAGGACTGCCACAAGGTTGAAGAAGGGTAAATGTTATCCTAGTTTTCAATAAAAGGCAGAGAATAGTCTGAAATCTATAGGCCCATATCTATAGATATATAGATATATAAATCTATATAGACCATATCATTGAAAAGACAGTTACTGGATAGCTCAAAAGGGAATGGGTGACTACAAAGGGCCAGCTTGGCCAGTTTGTGCCAAAGTGACATTTCCTTTGGGGAGAGCTAATTGACTTCTAAATCAAAGTTATAGTTTAGATAGATTTTAGCAAATCTGTTGATAAAATATACTCTATTATACTAATAGAGCATACTAGTATACTAGTAGATGATAATATCAATTTGGCATCTGTATGAAATATAGATTAAAAAGAAGATATAATGCTATCCAAATCCTCGGATACAAAGATTCCACTACTAGATATACAATAAGAAGAAAGTCTCCATTTATACCAAATATGATATATCTCCATATAGGATAAGTAGAAAGTCCCTATATGTGCCAAAATATTTAAAACACCTTTGTAATAGCAAACAAATGAAACCAAAGTAAATGTCCATTGACTAGCAATTTGTTAAGACATGAAGAAATTGTAAGACAGGAATATAATGGAATATTATTTGGCTGAACTAATCGATTTATTTAGCGCTATACCAAAGTCCCAAAAAACTATTTTAATGACCTAGAAAAAATAACAACAAAGTTCATATGGAAAAACAAAAGGTCAAGGAATATTATTTGGCTGTAAAAAATAAGAACTATAATGAAAACAAAAAGACATGAACTAATGAAGAATACTGTAAATCAAGCCAAGAAAGCAACATGCACAATGACTATAATAGTGAAACTAGAAAGAACAACCACCATAAACTAAATGAAAGTGAATGTTCCCAAATTATAAAGATCAAGAATAGCCTCCCACCACCATTTTACAGAGATGGGAGGTCCATGAGTGTGGAATACTGAATATATTTTTAGTATATATATATATATATATATTGATTTTGCTGATTGTGTTCTTCTTTCTCCTTTTTTTTCTTTGTTATATGGGAATAGTTCTATATGAGAAGAGAGACAAAGAAAAGAATACGGGGGGGGTGATTTAGGTGATGCAAAAACAAAATATAATAATAATATTTTAACAATACAGTGCTGGCAGGGAGACCAATTATAAAGTAATTTTAAAAACTGAACTAAGGTAGAAGCTTTATGAGTGGATGAAAGGAAATGTGCCTATTTCTGTAGGCACCTGAAATTTTTCCATGCAGATGAGCCACTAAACTCTCTCTATATATATCCCTATTTTCTCTCCTAAACTGCTGGGCAATATAATTCAGCTATCCTATAGGTATCTCAAAATTAAGGTGTACAAAATAGAACTCATTATTTTCCTCAAAATCTATCCCTTCTCTAAAATTTCCTAGTTCTGTTAATTTTATATAAATGGTAAGAAGAAGAGAAAAGTCAAGGATGAAACTGAAGTAACCAAAAGGTTAGTACCCTCAATAGAACTAGGAAAGTTTGGAGTGAAGATAAGTTTTAGGGAAAATACAATGACATAATTAGATTTTTAAAAATGGAACATTCCAGAGGTAGGTGATGATGGAAGAATGATTGCAGAAAGTCATCCATATGAAGAAAGATCTGCAGGGAGATGATCACTCTACCCGGAAGGCTGACATTGAATTGCCAAATAGGTAGAAAGAGAAGCAGGAGAGAAATGAGTAGCAGGAAAGAAAAAAGAATTTAGAAGAAAGCAGAGATCAATATGCAAAGGTAAAAAGACATCAATTAGAATGAGGAATAAGAAAAGGCTGGTAGATTTAGCAGTAGTTGGTGCTTTTTCTTTCTACTTTAAAAGTTCTACACTTCACAAACATCAACTAAAATAAACAGTTCTACAGATACAGTAGAACAGAGAGATTGCTCATGAACGTTTAAATCTCTATTATGTATTGTTTCCCTTTTAAAGGATATAATGAATTCAGGCTTTCAGAGCTATTCTGCATGTCTGTGATTCCTTCTGGTTTTCCTTCTGTTCTCTTTGGGGCATTTTAAAGACATGTTGCAATGATCCTCTTTCTTTTCTTTTTTCTCTTCTTTCTTTTCTTTCTCCCTCCAATTTCCCTCTTCTTCCTTTCTTCTCTCATAATCAAAAAATAACATGCTTTATCATCAGTCTTTTGAATTATGGTTGGATAGTGCACTGATTAGAAAGCCTCTCAAAGTTATTTTGTTATTATAATATTGTTGCTATGATATAGATGGCCATTCAGCCCATTTAGCAAAGGTATAAATGATTCTCTTGTTTTTACTCACTTCACATATTTACTTTTTTAAGCTCTAAAAAGATTTATTGAAAATTACATCCATTGAAATGTCTGTGAAATGAATAAAACCTAAATTAAAACCAATACTTATGCAGAGATATATGAAATTTAAACATTTTCCTTCTAGGAATTTAGAATAAGGTTTTAGAAACACCAAAAGTTTGGTGGATATCATATGAATTTCACCATGAACAACAACATGCTTAATGTGCACTTCACATATTTCTTTCCAGGTTTCTCTGATATCATCTTTTTGGTCATTTCTTATGACACAATATCACTTTATATATCATCATCTGTTTATTCCCTAATTAATGAGTATCTCCTTAATTTCTAATTCTTTGCCATTAGAAAGAGAACTACTCTAAGTATTTCTAATATTCGAATCTGTTTTCTCTTTTCTTGATCTCTCCCAAGTCCTCATAGTGATATCGCTAAGAAGTCCCTGTTTGATGAATGGTTTAACAACAGTTCACTGATGACTGGTTTAACAACAGTTCACAGATTACTGGTTAACTTGATGAGAGCAGTTTTAGTCCAGTGACAGTGTTAAAAAAGCCAGATTACAAGACACCAAAAAGGAAGCAGAAAAGGAAGAAATTAAAGCAATGACTAAAGGTGACCTTTTGGTTATGAAAGGGAGAAGAAATACAGGAAAAAAAGCTGAGGGACTGACAGGGTCAGGCTTGATTATAAATTGTCTTAAACATTCTCCAAGTTGTTTCATATAAATCAGTCTTGTTGCCCTTGATTCTCCATGGCAAAAATGTGATTCCTAATTCTTTTGTGTCCTCCCCAAGAAGGGCCTTGCCACACCACAGGAGCTTAATATTTATCTGTCTAAGCGACAATTTACGGAGTAAGTTTTTGGCCTTCATTTGTTAATGAAGAAATGAAGCTGTATGCAATTAATAGTAATGGTACCAATGGTCCAAAATAAATGGAAAACTGGGGGAGAAGGATACAGGAAGAAGACAGCTGATCATTTAGAATATATACCAAGTAATCCATAGAATGGTCCATCAGGAGCTGACAATTTCATTCAGTCTCCATGTAACACAAATGTTTTCTTCTGGTACCTTCACAGAACCTCAGTGATGAAAGCAGCCAGAAACATCATCCCTAGACACTCACTTTAGCTGCAAGCAACAAAGACCTAGAACCATGACATCATCCTAGGGGATGTCAGCACTTCGGGAAACTTGGACCTCCATCACTGGTTGATGCTCACCCAGGGCAAAGGAATGAGGGAAGTTCCTTTGTTTCTTTTAGCTGAGAGTAAATAAGTGGGACTCTATTTCCAATTTAGCACAGTGGACTATGCTCTTGGAATCAAGGACAGTAGAAATGAATCTGCTCATTGTCAGCTGAAGTCACTATATTGGATGTTTTTGTTTAATTTTTTTTTCTTCATTATAAAGAAAGATTCTAATGTGATAGGGAGAAAGGGAATGGGAAGTGGTCTAGAAATGATTATAATGTGAAGACAAAAATCTTCCATAAAACAATTTTTTAAAAATTTAAGTAAAGTAGGGATAGCTAGATGGCACAGTGGATAGAACACTGATTCTGAAGTCAGGAGGACCTGAGTTTAAATTCAGCCTCAGACACTTAACACATTAGCTATGTGATCCCAGGAAAGTCACTTAAACCCAATTGTCTTGCCCCCCAAAAAAATCTAAGCAAAGCAAAGATATTTAAACGTGTAGCATTTTCATTCTAGGTCTACTATTAAATTCATACTGAATGAATATTATCATTATCTTCCATATTCCCTTATGGATCATGATAATGATAATAATGATAATGATAATAAATCATATTTATGTAGCAAAAAAAGAAATGAGTCTGCTTTTTGGTTCTTCCAAACTCATTAAAAGCAAAATCACTGCTGTCAACATGAAAGGGGTTATCCAAAATAGAAGTTACTGGATCCAGCTCAATGACTCACAGAGTTAGAAGGAACTCCAGTGACCAATAATCCAGTGACAATTAAAGAATTTGACACTAAGAGAATAGAAGTGACTCGTCCAATTTGATACCCAGTTAGCACTGCAGAAGAAGTATTTGCACTTCTGGTGTGAGTACTGTCAAGCCCTTTTCAAGGATGCTCATCCGCCTTTGGTGTCTATCTGTCACCCAACTCTGAACTTCAAGGACTCTGGAAGAAAGAGGGAGGCTGACAACTTTGTACAACTCTGTCTCACTTAAATCCAATTCACAAACAAGTCATGACATCACCTGTGATAAAATTACTGATCTTCTCCAAAAATGATGAATCACACAACAACAAGAAGGACCCAGGTGTTCTAGTTCCCTATTTGGTCTTTTCCCCAATGCATCAAATGTCCTTACTAGCATCACAGAATCTCTGAGATGGAAGGGATCTCAGAAAACATCAAGACTGATCCAAATAGGAATCTCTTCTATAGTGACTCTAAGAAATGATCGGCCAGCTTCTGGAAATCATTAATTTCTGAAGAAATCTATTTTTCTTTTTTTTAAGAAATCTATTTTTCTAGGTGGCTCTGATTGATAGAGGCTGCTGCTGTAAATGGATAGAGAGAGCCCTCGACCTGGAGTCAGGAAAATGTGAATTCAAATCCAGGCTCAGACACTTCCTAAATATGTGACTTTGGACAATTAACTTAATATCTGCTTGCCTCCATTTTCTCAACTGTAAAATGGAGATAATAATGCATCTATCTTATGGTTGTGTTGTGTTATGAACAGAATGTAACATAGTGCTTGACATATAGTAGAGATTATATATTTATTGCTTTCCCTTAGGAAGTCCTTTATGTTAAGAGTTCTGACATCCTATGTTCATTCATTAATTCATTCTTCATTCAAGGAGCATTCTATTAATTGTCTACAATAAGCCAGGCATTTTTACCAATTTTCACAAAAAGTTCACAAAGCTTTAGAATAGGAAAAAATGTTTAAATCAAACTTTCAGGCTTTGATTTTGTTGTCAAAGGAAGCATAGAGAGAAAATTAATGGGATCCCATAGGGAAATTGCTGGGAAGGTGAGGGGCAAAGCTTGGGGGAAATAACTAAGAAACTGAGCATTTCCATGATGCAAAAGTTTCCCAGTCTTCTGGGCCAAGCTGTTTTCAGGGGACACTGGATCTAAGGTCATGCATTTGCAGATCTTTGCCTGAGAGTCAAAGATAAAACACCTACTACTTGGCCCCAGCCTCCTGACCATCACTATGTTTGTTTTAAAGTTTTTTATTATTTCAAGGTAATATCTACCTGTACCAAGATGCTGCTGGAACTGTGACTTTCCGCACCCTTTGAGGCTGGAACAAAGTCATATTGTCCCCATGCCATGCTATTGTGCTGTGCTTTGAAGGAAATACACTACAGCTGGGTCCTGAGAAGCTTATTGCAAGATTAATTAACTATATTGTATATGTGGCAGGAGGGGGCAGTGAGGGATACACTTCAACACTGGACACAAAGGGGCTTTTCATGATTTGGAAATAATGTTCCTAATAGAAGTCCCCAGGTGAAATCTGGCCCCAGGATGCTTTTTTTTTTGCCCAAACTCACTAAAGGTATGCTCAGCTAAAGGAGACAACTGACCCATAATGGGTAGTTTTGTCGTGTTTCCCTGTGGATTTCTTTTCGTTTTTCTCCTAGTAGCAAGCATATTGTATTGTACCTACAGCTTCTGCTATTTACATAGCCCAAACCTGCTTCCTTAGAGAAAGAGAGAACATAATAAGAAAAGTAGAAAGAGAGTAGGAGGGTTTCTCTGAACTCTCAAAAACTCAGTGGATGGGATGGCATGAGTTGAGGGAACATCATCCAAGCAAATGCTGGAAGGAAGCAGTAAACACTTAGGGATTCACCATAAATCAACTCAGAAAAAAAGAGACAGACAGACTTTGAGTAATCCAAGAAAAAAATTGGCCAAATTATGTCTTTTGTAAAGAGTAGGGAAAACAGCAAAAAATTGAAATAAGATGGCAACAATTAATCCTGAAGAGATTGTAGCCATCAGAAGCACTGAGCACGGGCCAGGGAGGTATGCTGACCCCTCCAAGCAAACCTGGCCTGTGACTGGCTGCTCCAGGACCATAACTGGAGAGAAACCAGTACCAAGTACTAGAAGAGTCAAAGAATGGGGTGCGGCAAAATAGAGCTGAGCATAGCCCAGATTAGATGGACCAGGGGACCCCTAACAGCATCATCTGAGAACAGAGCAATTAGAGGCAATCTGCTAGGAAATAAGCAACTTCACACACAACAGAACCACAAAGTTCTGGACCTCCGTTCTTTCTGGGTTACAACTCAGGCAAGGACCACAAGCAAGGATGTTGTGAGACTTAAGGGAGATAATGGATATAAAAGCACTCTGTGAACGTTAGAACACTATATAAATGCCAGTGATGATGATGAGGAGAAGGAGGAGAAAGAGGAGGAGAAGGAGGAGGAGGAGGAGGAGGAGGAGGAGGAGGAGGAGGAGGAGGAGGAGGATTCTCTAGTCACAATCCAATGTGATGATTGGTTCCCTGGGTTTTCAAAAGCACTCCTGATGACTTCAGGCAAAGTAGATAGAGCAAAACAGGGGTATGCTGGTAAATGTTTAACAATCTAGCTCTATGGGGGGAAATACACACATACACACTTAAATTTAATTTGCATTATTAATGCTTTCCTAAGGCTAGACAATCAACAAATAATAAATCAAGCCTTGATTTGTAGTGATTCCAGAGGTGTAAATGCTCACACTGAAAATTTAACAATGAGCTCTCAAAAACTGGCTTCTGCATACTTCTATTAATAAGTCATGAGGGCACTGACAGTATAGATCCCCTAAGGAATGAGACTGTTGGAAGAGGAGAGATCTCTTGACTTGATAAACTGGGATATTGAATCAATTGTGTCCTTAACCCAATAAATTAAGAGTTCTGTTTTGAAGCTTTGCAACACCAACTGCTTTAGGGAGAGCTTGGGGCTATTCTTTAGGGAATGTAAAATTAATAGAGTTCACAGGTTCTATCTTGATGAGGACAAATAAGCTGGAAAAGTAAGAGGTCCCCAATGTGGCTGGACCTTTCTTGTCAGCAAGGAGGATCTGACACAGGGATTATATTCTCATCTTCCTCTACTAAAATATAAGCTTTATGAGAGCATGGACTGTTTCCTGTGTTTCTTAAATGAGGAGAGGCTCTGACTAGATGATAAGATTTAGAACTAGAAAGGATCTCAGAAATCTTTTAATCCAATATCCTCATTTTTTTATAGATGAGGGAGCTGAGGTCCAGAGTAGTGAATTGTCTAAGTAATCAATTGTCTAAACTCTGTTACTGTTGTTCTTTTAAACAACAAACAAGGAATGTAGGATTAGGTTTTTCTCCATCACAATGACCTTCCAACTGTATAATTTGACAATGAAACTTTTTTTATCCATAGCATCCAAGCATAGTATATACTCGATAATACTTCTCAAATGACCAGAGTAAAATAGTGTTGGACATACTCAAAGATTCAGTATTTGGGGATAAGAAATCATTATTTGATAAAAACTTGCTGGGAAAATTGAAAAAGTCTGTTTAGTGAAAACTATATATTAAGGTCGCCATAGGTACATAATTTAGACATAAAGGATGATATCATAACCAATTAGGGAACCATGTAATATTTTACCTATTAGATCTATGGATAATGAAAGAATTTAGGACCAAACAAGAGATAAAGAGCATTATGAGATGTAAAATGGATAATTTCGATTACATAAATTTAAAAGATTTTACACAAATAAAATCAATGCAGCCAAGATTAGAAGGAAAGCAGGAAACTAGAGGAAAATTTTCACAGCAGTTACTCTGATAAAAACCTCATTTTTCAAATATATGAAGTCTGCGTTGAATTAAATAAGATTATAAGTCATTGCTTAATAAACTGGGAAAATATTTTTACATTCAAAGGTTCTGATAAAGGCCTCATTTCCAAAATATATAGAGAATTAACTCTAATTTATAAAAAATCAAGCCATTCTCCAATTGAAAAATGGTCAAAGGATATGAACAGACAATTCTCAGATGAAGAAATTGAAACTATTTCTAGTCATATGAAAAGATGCTCCAAGTCATTATTAATCAGAGAAATGCAAATTAAGACAACTCTAAGATACCACTACACACCTGTCAGATTGGCTAAGATGACAGGAAAAAATAATGATGATTGTTGGAGGGGATGCGGGAAAACTGGGACATTGATGCATTGTTGGTGGAGTTGTGAATAAATCCAACCATTCTGGAGAGTAGTTTGGAACTATGCTCAAAAAGTTATCAAACTGTGCATACCCTTTGATCCAGCAGTGTTACTACTGGGATTATATCCCAAAGAGATTATAAAGAAGGGAAAGGGACCTGTATGTGCACGAATGTTTGTGGCAGCCCTTTTTGTAGTGGCTAGAAACTGGAAACTGAATGGATGTCCATCAGTTGGAGAATGGCTGAATAAATTGTGGTATATGAAAATTATGGAATATTACTGTTCTGTAAGAAATGACCAACAGGATGATTTCAGAAAGGCCTGGAGAGACTTACACGAACTGATGCTGAGTGAAATGAGCAGGACCAGGAGATCATTATATACTTCAACAACAATACTAGATGATGACCAGTTCTGATGGATCAGGCCATCCTCAGCAACGAGATCAACCAAATCATTTCTAATGGAGCAGTAATGAACTGAACTAGCTATGCCCAGAAAAAGAACTCTGGGAGATGACTAAAAACCATTACATTAAATTCCCAATCCCTATATTTATGCACACATGCATTTTTGATTTCCTTCACAAGCTAATTGTACAATAATTCAGAGTCTGATTCTTTTTGTACAGCAAAATAATGTTTTGGTCATGTATACTTATTGTGTATCTAAGTTATATTTTAATATATTTAACATCTACTGGTCATCCTGCCATCTAGGGGGGGGGGGGGGGGGGGTAAGAGGTGAAAAATTTGGAACAAGAGGTTTGGCAATTGTTAATGCTGTAAAGTTACCCATGTATATATCCTGTAAATAAAAGGCTATTAAATAAAAAAAAACAAAAAAAAATAAGTCATTGCTTAATTGATATTAAAGGCTATGAATGGGCAGTTTTCATAAGAAGAAATCAAGCTATTGTCATATGAAAAAATTCTCTATTGATTAGAGAAATGCAAATTAAAACAAATATGATATGTGATTGTGATGGAATACTACTGTGCTATAAGAAATGATAACCAAGAAACTTTCAGAAAAATATGGGAAGACTTAACATGAACTGATGCAAAGTGAACTGAGCAGAATAAGGAGAACATCATACATAGTAACAGCAATATTTTATGATGATCAACGGTGAATAACTTAGCTATTCTAAGCTTATGATAAACGATAATTCTTTAGGACTTAGGAAAAATGTTATCCTTTTCCAGAGAAAGAACCAATGGAGTCTGAATGCAGATCAAGACATATTTTTAAAAAAGACAGTTATTCTTAGAGTTTTGGGGGTTTGTTTTTTTCTTTTGCAACATGGCTAACATGAAAATGCTTTGCATGACTGCACATGTATAATCATCAAACTGCTTGCTTTCTCAAAGAGGGGGGAGGAAAAGCAAAGGAAGAAGAAAATTTTGAACTCATGTTTTTAGAAAATGAGTGTTTAAATTTTTGTTTAAATGTAATTTTAATAAATAATTAAACTAAACATTAAAATAAAGTAAAAATAAATACTTGTCAAGTTGGATTGAATTACTGATCAGCTCACCAGTGTGCAAGGAAAAGGACTCGGTGTACAATATAAGAAAGCCTTAGAGAGTGTGTAATGGTGATGTGATTAACTGTGTAGGCAGCACAGCTGTAACCTAGCTCTGAGCCCTCCCACACTCTTCTTGGCTTCACAGTAGGGAGGAAGAATGTGTGAGTAGATGGGAATGGGAAGCTGCTGAGATCTTCCTTCCACCCTCCCCAGGTCCCACTCTATATCCCCATTGCTCCTGTCCACTCCAAGTAGAGCTAGGCTGAAAGATTATTTCTTCTCTGTTTGTTATATCTGCCACAGCAGCAGCATCAATGAGCATGCAATAGCTGAAGAGGTATCCATAGTACCTAGCACTTTTCCTGGGTGGGGAGAGGATGATGGCTATGATGACGTCTTTACAAAACCATGGAGTTTCTGGGAGCCTTCAAGATCTAGCCCAATACCCTTCCAGTCTGAAGGTAGTCTCATGATATCAGCAAACCTTTCCTTTGAATTATTCTCATTTCCACTTGGATCTTCACACTCCAGGAAACAGAAATAGGGGGTTTGAGGTGAAAGAACCAAAACAATAAAGTGATGGGAACATTACTTGTTATCACACAAAGAGGAAAGTTAATACAAGACTGGACTGCTTAATGGCAACAGCCCAGGACACATAATATTGCATAAGAGGTAGGCTGATGGACAAAAGACCACCTGCCTACATGGTAGAAGGCTCCCTCTTTCAGACATCAGGGATCAAAAACCATCACTTCCAGGATGCTAGAGATCCCACAGATGGGCAGCCACAACCAGCCAAAGAAGGCAAGTTCCTGAACAGAGATCCTGGAGATAAGTATCCATCTCTAAGGTGCAACAGGAACAGGCTCAGCTGAAAGTCCTAATGCACACCTCAGTATTTCTCCCAATTCAGGAATTCTGCAGTATTATACCACTACTTCCCAAAAGGAAAGAGAGAGGGGGTCAGCATCCAGCTAAAAGGGGGGGAAATCTTTATTATCTGTCCTGCAACAACTACTCTCCAAATCTTAAGCATTTCCATTTGACCAAACCTGAAGACTGTTGATCCTTACCATTTGCCTGATAGCTAGCTCAGGTCCTTCCATCTGTACCTGTATTGTCTCCTCTATTTAGAATGAGTACAATAAGAACAGGGACTGTGCCATTTTCTCTTTGTATCCCCAGAGCTTAGCATATGACTTGGGCACCCAGTAGGTAATTAATAAAGACTCTTTCACTCACAGGAGGAGGAGGAGGAGGAGGAAGAAGAGGAGAAGAAAGAGAAGAAGAAGAAGAAAAAGAAGAAGAAAAGAAAGAAAAAAAATGGCTCCTGACGGAGTCCTCTGATAAAGTGCTTAATGAACCTAGTGAGATAATATATTCCACTGGTCTGAGACTGATAATTCCCCTCTACTAGACTTCTGGGAACATCTGGTCCCCTGGGAAAAGCAAAGCTGTGAACTCAGCCATTAACTACTGCTGAGCATGGAAATGGCTGACCCTTTCCTGGAGCATCAGGGTACTGCTTTTGGTTTTATTACAGTGCCTTTGTAATTGTAATTTCTTGCAATAAAAGGTATTCTAGACCATAATGAGAGTGTGTTTCCTTTGGGTCACACAGAAATAGAAAAAGAAAGTCTTAATGGGAAATGAGGCACAAGCTAAATTTTTAGTTCTGGAGGGTCAAAGTAACAAAATGACATTAAATATTTTAAATCCCAGAGCAGGGGTTCTTAACCATTTTTGTGTGTGACAAACCCTTTTAGCAGTCTAGTGAACACTACAGTCTCTGAATAATAAGCTTTTAAAAATTATTATTATTTTTTTTAATTTTTTAAAATTTTGCATTCTATAATATTCCCCTTTCCCCTACCCATTGGAAAGCAAGCAGTATAATATCAAATATGTGTGTGTGTGTGTGTGTGTGTGTGTGTGAAATCAGCCAATGATAATGTCTTTAAATGAATAAAATAAAATGTAAAGGATTGCAAATAAAACCCATTATACTGAAATATAATTATTAATTTCTTTTTAAAGTCCATGAACTAGAGGTCAAGAATTCTTACTCCAGATCAAGCTTAGAGCAACTAGGTTCAAGAGAGGGTGACAGGTGCTTGCCACAATTAAGACAAATTCCAGATCTTTAATCATAGAATCAGTTTCTTACGTTTCAAGGTTTACAAAACCACTCTACATTGTAGTACTAGGTTAATTTGGGCCAATACTCTTTCTAGACTGGAAGAACGCCTTTGTTCTGAAACAGATCTGAGGATTTTAGGAGAGCACAAGTTCAATCACGGTGATGTAGTGGCCAATAAAATCAAATGCAAGAAGCCTGGCTTCTAGAAAGTGGGGAGGAGTCCTAGTCTCCCATACTCTGACCTCATCAGTATTGTGTTCAGTTCTGATCAGTAAAGTGTCAAGAAATGACATTAATGAGCAGGAAAGTAATGAGGAAAGTGTCCAGAGGAAGGTAACCAGCACTGTCAAAGGCTCTGAGTCCAGGTTGAGTTAGCATCAGTTTAAGAAACTGGGGGATGTTTATCATGGAGAAGACTTGATTCAGGGCAAAAAAAAAAAAGCTTCCTAGTCTTCAAGTATGTGAAGAGCAGTCATTTCAGAGAAGATATAATGAGACTGGACTTATTTTCCAAACCATACATGCACTAGCCCGTTGGGTCCAGAGCTCAGCTAAACTCAACTTCTTATCTATCAAGAAGCCACAAGAATTCACAGGAAAGAAAACACCAAGTAGAAACAGCCCCATCCAAGTCCAGGACTGGACAGCTGCTGAGGTCCCTTCCAATTCTCAAGCTCTAGGATTTTGCTTTGTCCTACGATGTCCTTCAAGAGTGGGGGAGACTATTATCGACATTTACAGGCAGGATTACAGGGCATACCCATTAAATGTCCAGGGGACACAGCTTTGATCCTTCCCTCCTCTTCCTCAAGCCTCAGAGAATCACACACCCTGTTTCCTTGATTCATTATCTTTATGCATTTATCCATCAAGGCTATCACTCACCCAGGAGTCAGGTTCACCATTTCTCCCTTCTCCTATTGTTTCACCAACAAAAGTGGTAAAACAAACACACAAGTTATCTTTTGATTTTTCCATAAGGTCTTTTTACTGTTAGTCAATACATTCCCACCTGCCTATAATTTAAGAGTCTTCCAGAGTTGCTCGAGCTCTGAGAGCTTTCAGCGACTGCCTTATGGCCAGCTGGCCTGAGCTAGTAAATGTTGTGGGCTGGATTTCAACCCAAGCCCAACACATTGCTCATGAGCCATATTGCTTCTCACACACTGATAATAGTTACAAGTAAATGCACAAATATAGATTACCCAAAGGAGCTATGATTACAGTGTGGGAATTCTTTCCACCAATACTCATAAAAAGATGGACAACCAGATTCTATTTAATAGCTTAGGTCCATGAGGCATCTAGAGTTAAACAATTTTCTCAGAGTTATACAGGGAGTAACTGTCAGAGAAGGAGTTGAACCCAGCTCTTCCTGATCCCAAAATTCATGGGAACTCAAAACAATAAAACTTCAATTCAAGGGGCAACTAGATGGTGCAATGGATAAAGCACTGACCCTGGAGTCAGGAGAACATGAGTTCAAATACAGCCTCAGACACTTAGTATCTGTGTGACCCTAGGCAAGTCACTTAATACCAATTAGGAAGGAAGGAAGGAAGGGAGGGAGGGAGGGAGAGAAGGGAAGGAGGGAGGAAACTCCAATAAGTATTAAGTACCTATTACAGTCAATCATACACATAAATAGGATGTCTTCTTTCTAGGTTTGTGTGACATTACTTAGTCCCCATCCTCCTCTTACCTAACAGATGTCTTCTTTGCTGGTTATCCAGATCATGTTCATTAAACCATGGGTGTCCCTTAAGTCTCTATTCTATGCCCTCTTCTCTCCTTCTAGTTTATCTCTTTTGGTCATCTCATCAGTTCCCATGGGGTCAATTACCAACTCAACACAAATAATTCCCAAATCTATAGATCCAGCTCTAACCTCACTTTATTCACCAATTCCATTTTGGACATCTTGTCCTGAATGTTCTGAAAGTATCTCCAACTCAATAGGTCCAAAACAGAATTCATTATCTTTTCTCCAAAACCTTCCTTTCATCCAAAATATTCTTTTACTATATAAAAAAACACTTTTCCCAGTTACCCAGGATGATTTACAAGCACAGAATTATCTTGACTCTTCATTCACACTCATCACATATATCTAATCTGTTGTCAAATCATTTTCTTTCTCCCTACCCCGGGCAACTTCACCCTGTCTGCCTCAGTTCCTCATCTGTAAAATGAGCTAGAGAAGGAAATGGCAAACCAGTCCAGTATCTCTGCCAAGAAAAGCCCAAATGGGGTCATGAAGAGCCAGACACAACTGAACAACAATAGGGTAGAGCTTTATTCACACATCTGGCCCACTGATCCAGGCCTCTATCACTTCATGTCTGGACCATTACAATAGACTTTTGATTGGTTTCCCTGTCTCATGTTTTCTCCTCCAATCCATTCTTCACTAGGTGAACAAAATGATGGGGGTATGAGGAACATATATATTTATCTACCGATCCATTCATTTATTGTGTCTCTCTCATTAAAATGTGAGTTCTTTAAAAGGATAGACCATATTTTGTCTTTCTATGTATTCCCAAAGCATAGAACAGTAGCTCTCACATGAATTATTATTATATATGCGACAAAACACAGTAATGATACAGAATTTCCTAAGTCTTAAAAACCCATAGTAAGAGATGTGTTTCATCTCCACTGAAATATAAGTGATACATGTCACAATTTCTACATAACTCTGAAGCCATAAATATTCCATTGAATTACTGACATTGCAAATAAGCAACTCAAACTCCCTTCCCTTAAGTAGTTTAAAATCCAAGCAGAAACCTAGAAACAACAGAATAGCTCTTCGAAACCTTTTTGGTGATCACAGACTATTTCCCAATTCTGGTCTCAAAGAGAAAAAGACTAACCCAGCCCAATATTTGCAGAACTTACTGTGTATAACTCGTTGGTCACCTTCAGCAGCTCTTCATGCATCTGTAACCCAATTTCCTTGCTCTACAATACAAAAAAAAAAATCAAGAATCAAAAGATTAATAATGTGTAAATGAATCATGTTCACCATTTCTCATTTGGTACAGAAAAAGCAGGACTATTTGTAGGGAAAGAAAACTTACATAAACACCATTAATCTGTAGTTAAAAGCATTCAGCTTCACAGTACAGTATGAATGTTTTCAATATGTTTGTCACACAGAAGTCTGGGCTTCCTGGGAAAAAGGGGGAAAGGATGAATCTCTTTTTCCCTCTATAATCATTGTACCATGGAACAACTAAGGAGGGTAAGAAGGAGGAAAAATTTCCATTCATTTCTTTGCTTGCTTTTCTAACTATTTCCAGGAGGCTAGGAGTGGTCAATCCAAGCAAGAGTAGGCGTCGGAATTTATTACAGTCCCCAAAGGGCTATGTTACTTTGTATTGTTGCTATAAAAATGTTTTTATCTTTTATTGGTTCAGTAGAGTTTCCCCAAGTGCTTGATATTGTAATAATACTTTTTAAGTCTTTTGAAGGACAGAATATTATGAATATAATACATAAGGGAGGCCTTTACTTTCTAAGGATTGTCGATGCCATTAAGAACTATATTTACTATGAGGCTCCATATGCCCCCAACTGGAATATCCCTTGCTGTCATAGAGTCAAGACTTTGATCTCCCATGGGATGCTGGACCACTGACGAGGGATACTGATACTGTGAAGAAGTGAATAAAAGAAGTTCAAACCAGCATACATAGCAAGGACATCAAGAAAACTTGATTCAGTGACAGTAAATATATCTTTAGAATCCTGTGGACATGGGAAATCTTAATCCCTGACATCACACCTAAAAATGGAGAATAGAGGCCTTAGAGATCAACTGGTCCAATCCTTGTATTTTTTATATGGAGAAAGTGAGGCCCAGAAAAGAGAGTAAGTTGCAAACTTGTCTAGGAAAACCCTAGAAAATTTTAGATTATCAGCCACTTAAGGGTAAGAACTGTGTCTTATGTTTGTTCTCACCAAGTACACCTTTTTGAGAGAATAGTAAACAATAAATAAATAGTAGCATTCAATAAATATTTGAGAGCAGTTGTAACCCAGCAATCTGTGAACCATGAAAGCACACCAGAGAAACATAGATTCAAAGCTGCAAGGGGCCTTCAAAGCCATCTGGTCTAACTCCCTCATTTTACAGATGGAAGAAGTCAGGCTCAAAAAGGTTAACAGTGGTTTTGTCCAAGGTCACCCAAGAAGTAAGATGCACATATTCTGACTCCAGAAACCTGCTCTTTCCATTGTGCTAAAGAGCCAAAAAAGAAAAGAAAAAGAAAGGCTTCCTAGGCTTCCTAGCGGTTCCCTCATCTGCTTTGCAAAAACATATCACCTTTTCAGAAAAATTTCCAAGTGCAGTATGGAACCTTCCTAATGGTGAATTATTCTATTTTTAAAATCCACTTTTTAAAATTGGGAGTATTTATTTATACTCAGGATTTGAGCCTTTAGTTGTTGGTGCTTTTGGAGGCTATTCTAAATAAATTTTTTGGCATAAGTGGGATGGGGGCATGTTGTCAACACCTTTGTATATGTCTCATTATTAAACATATGTATTATCCAGATCCCTTTTCTTCTCTTTTCCTATCAATTCAGTATCTGTCTTTTAGCAATTTCATCAGCAACCTTCTTTCTCTCTCTCTCTTTTTTTTTTTTTACCAGAATCTCTTATTTGAATAAGTACTTGGTGACTTTGACATTTTATATTATATAGTTCAAAAGAGTAAAAAGGGACTCAGAAGCAACTGTTCTTGGAATTCATAGGGAACTTTAAGCCATATGATCCAGAGGTCTCTTGGAAGCACTTAAAAATCTGTCTTCACCTATTTCCAACACAAAGCTTAAATGACCAACATATATAACTCTTTCAGTCAAGGGATATAAAATATAACCCCATCATCACTACCACCAATATTGTGTCCTTTCTTAAACAACTTTCCTGAAAAAGGAACAGCTTACATTTATCAACCATATATATAATTAGTTATTTTTCATAGAGGTGTTATTACTTTATGGGGTTAGATCCAATGATTTCTAAGGTCTCTTCCACATATAAATTCTATCCAATCAGCATCCTTTAAGAAGGATCCTGACAAAGTGGAACACAGCCAGAAGGATGTTAGCTTGGGTGATGAGAGGACTATAGAATATGACATGAAAGGTCACTTGAAGGAACTTCAGACATTTAGTCTGAAGGACAGATAACTTGGGGAGATGGGGTGCAGCAGGGAATGGCTGTTCTTTAAGTATCTCAGCTCTGACACTTTCTATCTTTAGAACTTGGGTAGAATCCCTTAGTATCTCTCAGCCTCAAGTTCATTATCCACTAAATTGGGGGAAGGGGACTTCTTAGACCCTTTCTAGGTCAGGATCTCTGATTTTATCATCCTATTTTTTTTCCTGAGGCAATTGGGATTAAGTGACTTGCCCAGGGTCACACAGCTAGGAAGTGTTAAGTGCCTGAGACCAGATTTGAATCCAGGACCTTCTGACTTCAGGGCTGGTGCTCTAACCACTGCACCATCTAGCTGCCCCCCTATCACCTTTTTGAAAGGTTTGTGGTATGAAAGTGAGACTAGACTTGCTCTGTATAACCTAGAAGTTAGAATTAAAAGCAATGGATATTCATTGTTGAGAAGATTTAGATTTGATCTAAGAAGAAAAGAATACCTTACAAAGACTTAGGACTGTCCAGAATTGGTCCAGGCTGCATCTGGAGATAGTGATTAAGTGACTAGCCCAAGATCTGGAAGATAGGGTTGAGAATAGTATAGGGAACAGAGTAGTATTAGAGGGATAAACAAGAAATTAAAGGGAATAAGATTTAACAATAAATAGCAACAGGCCCTGAACATGGATGTGACTTATGAAGGCAATTATATTCTTCTCCCTAGAGTATTTCAAACAGATGTCTTATATCCATATGTTGTTGACACTGTAGTAGTCATTCTTCTTCAGGTACAGTTGGACTAGAGCTTCTCTGTAGTTCCAATCCAACTCTACAGTTCTGTGATGATATGGTCCCATCAGAACAGTTCAGACACAACTATACAAGGATTCTAAGTGGCAGAAAGTGCTCTATAAATGAAGAGGTTTAAAAAACAAGTTGTCATCCATGAATACATATAAAAGAATATACAACACATTTAGACACAAGAAGCCAAGATGTGGAGGTACAGTCTGGATGGAGAAATGATTTGCAGAAGTACTACATTGCGAGCATCTATTTCTGTGATTACTGAGTTCTAGAGTAACTACATCTTCTCTATGCTAAAGAGTCATAAGTATTGAAGAGAAATTATATATAATTCTTCTGGTGGCACAGGAGGTTGCACTCCTTTGAGTAGAAATGCTGAGATTATTTCACTATTTACATTACTTTATATCTTCATTAAATACTTTTGCTATTTATGTATCTCTGGTATGATCTAGTAATAGAAAGATACAACAGATGGGGGCCCAGGTCATAAGTGAGTTAGTTATTACTTTAAAATGCTGAATTTCATGGGAGCTCAGGGGCACCACATATAAAATGATATAGTTGGACTAGATCAACTCTTGTCTCTTCAATTCTCTGATCTATGCTCTACCATCCAGTCTTCATTTATTCTCTCACATTCTATTCTCCTCCTGCTCTCTTGATCTCCCTTTCTTTCCCTCTCCTCTGCCAGGCCAATTCCCCACAGCTCTGCAACCCCCACACAGCCCAATTTCAGTCTCTTCCTGTAGTCATAACTCCATCTGTTGTCATGTGTTTATTTTTGCAAGAAATTGGAATGTAGATTTGAGTCCTGACCTCCTCTCGCAGCTCCTGCTGCTGGAATATCATATTGCAAAGAAGCAAGCAAGGTTTGGAGAATGGCTCATCATTTGTCCTTGGCAGTAGGCCACCCCAACGCCTACCTCTAAGACTAACAATGGGCCGAGGCAGCCTCTGTGGCTGTTGTCCTCCTTGCCTTGTAATTACGCCAAACATTTTTCATGGACTATGTTTACTCCTGGAGCCTTCCCTTTCATTTTCAGAAAAGCTTAAAAATAAGCATTCCCAAGAAAGCAAAGAACGGCTTTAAGATTAGTGTAGAGAAGATAGTTTGATACCCCTATGACTTCAGCTATCTGGAAAAGTCCGGGAGTTTCTGAATATTGGAAAGGAGTCCTTTAAGTGTCTTGAAAAACACTCAGCTTTTTGTGGGTGGAACCTATCCATTCCACACTGCATACTTTCCATCCTTAAAAGTAGTATGGTATGGTGGGAAATGCACTGTATTTGGATGATCATGACCCAGGTGTAAACATTAGCTGTCCTATTTATTACCTGGATGGGCTGGAGAAACCTCCTAACCTTGTTCAATAGAGAAAGGTTTGAGCCAGATCTCATCAGTTCTAAATCCTATGCAAATAACATACAAAGAACAAAATTTAATCTTGATAACGCAAGTAAACACTATTGTGCTAATAAACACTGTTAAGTCAGGAGGTACTGTGGTTAAATGGGAAGAGCACTGGATGTGGAATCACAGCACCTGAGTTCAAATCTTACTTCTGTAACTGGAAAAAAAAGGTAAGTTATTGATGCTCTCAAGGCCCCAGTGAAAAAATGAGAGTTGAACCAGATCTCCTCCAAGGTCCCTTTGAACTCTAGAACTAGATGATACGGGAGATGAGCACAACACTGACCTTTAAAGACAACCTGGAATTTGCTTTTTGGAATAAATCCTTGATTTACCTGATTTCTTTTTAAAAATGACTCATTTGTCTCACTCATAGGTGTGGAGACGAAGCTTAGTCAAGATGCGCTGCCTCTTACAGATCTGCTATCTCTTTTTGCAAAGTAAATTATTCAGTTGAAGATGGAGACAGCCTTCTACTAAGTGATTTTTCTGCTCCTCAATAAAATGTTACTTGAATGCTTCTCTCTGTATCTCTCATTTGTTTGCTGTAGTAGGAGAACTACCAGTTCTCCATGATTTCTGCATCACTAACACAATATGCCATGTTAACCTCCTCAGCTTTAACTGCTTTTTTATCTCATTTGCATCAAATTTGCTGAAACAACAGGGCAGATGTAACTTTGCCAATTCAAACATCTATGCTACAAAGTCTAGAGCTCTCATTTTCCTCATCATAAGATGACACTGGAATCACACCCAATTGACCAATCAATATTTATCAAGCCCCTATTATAAGTTAGGCACTGTGCTAAGTATTGAAGATACAAAAACAGACAAAAGACGGTGCCTGCCCTTCAATAAGCTTACACTAGTCAAAATATCCATCTAAATCTCCTTAATGTTTGACTCACCAGAATCCCAAGCACAAATAATTCCATTCACCTCAACCTGCCTTCACTAGGCTCCCATTGTTTGTCAAGCATTCACTAGATGTTGGGGACCCAAGGATTAAAACCATCTTTAAAGAGCTTACATTCTACTTGGGGGAAGAGGGATTGGGAAATAATTTATTTTTTAATATACATCTAAAATAAATGGAAACTATGTACAAAATAATACAAATCTATTGGGGGAAAGAGGCAGGAGAAGGGAGACCATTAATAATGGAGAATTAGGAGAATCCACTTGGAGGTGGTACCTACACTGAGTCTTGAAGGGAGGCAGGGATTCCAAGAAAAAGAGGTAGCATTATCTGCAAGGAAGAAGGTACAAGTAAGAGTGGTGGTGATAATAGAAATGGTAGTAATAGTAGTAGTAGTAGTAGTAGTAGTAGTAGTAGTAGTAGTAATAGTAGAGGAGGAGGAGGAGAAGGAAGAGTAGAGTAGTAGTAATAGTAGCAGTAGTAGTAATAGTAGTGGTAGTAATAGTAGTAGTAGTAGCATAGTAGTAATAATAGTAGTAGTGTAGAGTAGTAGTAATAGTAGAGTAGCAGTAATAGTAGCAGCAGTAATAGTAATAGTAATAGTAGAGGAGGAGTAGCAGTAGTAGTAGCAGTAGTAGTAGTAGAGTAATAGTAATAGCAGTAGTAGTAGCAGTAGCAGCAGTAGTAGTAGTAGAGTAGTAGTAATAGTATTGGTAGTAGCAGCAGTAGTAGTAGCAATACTAGAGTAGTAGTAATAGCAATACTAGAGTAGTAGTAGTAGTAGTAGTAGTAGTAGTAATAGTAGTAGTGTAATAGAGGCAGTAGTAGAGAAGTAGGAGTAGTAGGAAGAGGAGTAGAGTAGTAGTAGTAGTAGTGGTGATGGTGGTGAGTGGTGATAGTGATAGTAGTAGTTGTAGAAGAAGTAGTAGTGGTAGTGGTAGTAGTAGAAAAAAGAATAAGAAGTAGTAGTAGTGATGGTGGTAACAGTAATAGTAGTAGCAGCAGCAGCTACTCTTATCAGGGCAAAAAAAAATGGAAATTGAGGGAATGCCCATCAATTGGAGAATGGCTCAATAAAGTGTGGCATGTGTGTGTGACATAATATTATAGTTCTATGGGAAGTGATGGGCAGAATGCACTCAGAAAAACCCTGGCAAGTCCTCCATGAACTCAAGCAAAGTGAAATGTACTGTGTACAAAGTAATAGTAATGTTCTGGGAACACCAGCTATAAATGACTTTGCTATTCTCATCAGTACAATGATCCACAACTACTCTAAAGGACTTCTGAGGAAAAATCCTATCCATACCTAGAGAAGGAACTGATTGTGCCTGAATACAGATTAAAGCGCTCTCTCTCTCTCTCTCTCTCTCTCTCTCTCTCTCTGGTTTTTATTTTCAATAGGGAGATCTGTTTTCTTTCACAATATGAGTTTTATGGAAATGTTTTGCAAAACTTCATATGTGCCTTCTTAATTGTGAATAGGGACAAGAGAAAGAATCTAGAACTCAAAAATTTTAAAAATAAATGTTAAAAAAATTGTTTTAAATGTAATTGGGGAAAAATATTAAATAAATAATTTAAAGTAATAGTAGCATTTACATAATGTACCAGGCACTATGCTAAGGTACTTTACAATTACCATTTCATTTGATTCCATAACAATAACCCTGGGAGGGATATGCCATTATTATCCCCATTTTACAGTTTAAAAAATTGAGATAGGTAAATGACTTGTTCATGGTCATATGACTAGTAAGTTTCTAAGGCTGAATTTGAATTCAAGTCTTCTTGACTCCAGACCCAAATCTCTAACCACCAAAGCTTCTGGACATGTCATGGACAGTGTAACATGAGTATCCACAACTGAGAATAATCCAAAATGCCAGTCACCAAGTTGGCAATTGGGTTCAGGAGTCAATGAAAGGCAAAAACCAGAATCACAGCAAAGGGGTAAAATGGTCAAAGCCATGGTTTCAGGAGCACCGAGCTAAATCTCAAGTTATAATGCCCTTTTGCTGTGTTCTATTTGGTAGATAAAGACATGTTTCTATGCCTTCTCATATGTGTCCAATCCAACTCCACTGATGCCGCCTTCTAGTTCCCAACATCTTCTCCATCATTCCAGTGAAAAGCACACCAGACAAAAACTCTTTAACCAGATGTTCTCCAGCCATAGGAAAGCCCTCTTCTTTCCTTCTAGTCTGTGTACTGACCAGTCACTTCATTCCTCTTTAAACTTCTTGTTTCTGCTGCTTTTCTCTTAATTTTTTTTTTTTATTTTTGATGGTCTTCTCCATGCTAAGGCTCCTGGAGTCTAGGTGATTTACAACAGCAAAGGTGCTAGATGATATAGCGCCATATAAGGAAAGGATTACTCTTATCAACAGTTATTTATCTTTAGAAGACACTTGTTTCCCAAAACCCCAGAGTCAGAATCACAAATTTCAGGGTTGGAAGGACCTCAGAGGCTGCTTAATCCAATCCATTTTAGAACAATATTCCCCTCTGCAGTATCCTACAGGGGGGGCAAAACCCCCACTGACTCCAGAATCAGGGGTCATGGAGCTTTAAATTCTCACCTCTGGTCTCTGATCTAAATTCTAGCTCTAAGGCTGTGATCCTCTTGTGGGCAACAAGTAACTGCCCATATATTACTTTACTTTTAATCGATTTCTTGAAAGTACAAATTGCTGGGAAACTTTTGCTCATAACAAACCTAAATTAGTCTCTTCACAACTTTCATATTTTAATACTAGTTTTGCCCTCTGGGGCCAAGCATGAGGGTCCTTCAAATACTTGAAGAAAGCTTTCATGGAAGAACAAAATCTTCCACTTTAAGTAATATCAAGCATCCCACTACATCCCCATGAAATATTTCCTATATGGCCCAATACAATTTCATGCTAACATCTCCACTCAAAAATCCCTTTGTTTTTACCTTTACCTGAAGCTGCCTATGGAAAATGTTTGAAGCCTTTTCCAGACTTCTTTTAGCTAAAGACCTTAACTCTCCATCTTTCATGAGAAGATGGAAGACATTAGGCCCCTCAACTCCTGTCCTCCACACCCTTTACATACTTCTCTGAATTTTCATTTGAGTTCAATAATACAATCGTTCTCTATCTGTCTCTATTTCTATGTGTCTCTGTCTCTCACTCTCTCCCTCCCTCCTTCTCTCCCCTGCTCCCTCCTTCCCTCTCTCCCACATACACTCAGGAAGAACAGACTTTTTACTTACTAGCTGTGTGACCCTGGACAAGATTTCACTTGTTTTCTTCAATTTCCTCACTTGTAAAAAGGGGAGTAAAAATGGCACCTGCTTTCCAATGTTGTTGTAAGGATCAAATGAGATATTTTCAAAGTGTTTTATGAACCTTAAAATGCTAAATGAATGCTGGTTATTATTGCTGCTGCTATTATCTGGTTGTTTATTTACCCATTTGTTTATTTATGATCTAGAGGATACAAGAATGGGGGGCAAATGATCCCTAATCTCAATTTACCACCTAGTAATACTCAACCAACGAAATCTCATTATTATTTTAAAGGTTTTTACTCAAGACTAAACTGACTGGCTGCAAATAGAATCCCAATTCATACATTTTCAATATAATTTCTCAAAAATCTTTTCTTTCCAGTTTCTGATTGAAAGAAATTAATGTACAGACTATAATTAATGTCCAGCCAAACAGGCATTCCTTCCACACCTCTACCTCTTGGAATATTGAACTTCCTTCAATTTCAATTCCTTCGAGTTCTTCCAAGAGGCCCTTCCTGATCTTCCATTTTCTCTGTCCCCTATTCCTTATTCTTCCCCCCTCCTAAAGTTATTTTGTATTTGTTTTGCATGCACGCTGAATTTTTCTGTAAATATATATTAGAGATCCCAGCAGAATATAAGTTCCTTGAAGACAGGGATCATGTTTTTGTCTTTGTGTGTCTGGCACAAAGTATGAATTAAAATAATGCAAACTGTCCCCTCTGTCACCAAGGTTAATCCTTCAGAAATCATTTCAGATTCATCTTCTCCTTTGTTGTAATTAAATTTTATTCCATCTTGGTTCCTATGACTTCTCAAGAGCCATCACAAGTCATAACAGACATTCTTTTGGATGTCCTAAGAGGGTGTAGAAGCATGCGGAGAATAAAACATACAGGTTTTCAAAAAGAATTCTGAGAATTCTGGGAGAGGTTAGGGAAGTACCAGAAGCTTGATATTACTTCCAAAATGAGACATCTATTCTATGGAGAGCTTCATAACAGTGGGTTCAAATACTCAATCCAAAGAACTAAATTCACCTTCCCATTCATTTCTTCTCAATTGCTTCCCATTACCATGATTTGTAGCACTTGAAAATCACAGGGATTTCAGTGAAGGGAATTGAAAAGGGATGGAAACCTTTCTTTCCCTCAGCAACCAAATCACTGTATCTCTATATCACTTATCCACATTTTCATAGTCATTGAATCCAAACTTGCAGGATTAACATTTTTGCAGATATCTTTCTCTAAATGGGTCGGTTACCTTAAGAAACTGTTTCTAAGGCAGACATCTTATGACCATGGTTACCTGGTGACCAAGAATACTTGGATGATCTACGTGGGGCAGCAAGGTAGTTGAGTGGATAGAACTCAGGATATTGGGAATGCCTGAATTCAAATAGTGCTTCACTTACTTACCTTTGTGACCCTGGATAAAGCATTTAAAGTGTCTGAGGTTTAGTCTCCTTGTGTACAAAACGGGGATAACAATAGCACCTACCCCCATAAGGTTGTTATGAAGATCAAATGTGTTAATATAAACACTGCACTTTGCAAACTTTGAAGTAATATATAAATGTTAGAGATTATGATTATATTATATGAAAAGTTGATCTCTGGAGCCCTTCCGTTTTAACATTCTCTGAAGGTACTAGTTTCCAAGTCTTGATTCCATGTGTACTTTATCTCTCAGATCCATTTCCCTTTTCTCCCCTCACACTTCTGTTCTCTTTAGGGCCCTAATTTTTTGCTGGATAACCACAATTGCTGTTAATTGTTCTCCTCGTCTCCAATCCATTCTCTACACACAGTGGATAAATTAGTAATCCTAAAATATAGATCTGACCTACTAAAAAAAAATCTTCAATGAGTCTTATGGCTCTAAGGTAAAATGCAAACTTGTTTTTAAAACCTTTAACGTATCTTTCCAGTTTAATTTCATATTATCTCCCTCAATCCCTTACCCCTACTTTCCAGCTTTCTTTTCCCCATTAGATTTTAAGCTCCTTAAGAGCAGAGACTACTTATCACAGTGCCTACGACATAGTGGGTGCTTAAATAACCGTTTATTATTTGGTTGACTTCATATAATCTCCATCCCAGTCAAACAGATCTGTTAGCTAATTCTATCTCTCTGATGGGCTTTGCAGAGGTGTGCAGCCCTCCCCTCCATGTCTGGGATATATTCCCTCCCTCCCTCCCTCCTCATTTCTGCCTGTTAGAATCCATGGCTTCCTTCAAAGCCCAGCTGAGGCACACCAACTAATGAAGGCCCTTTCTAATCCTCCCAGCTGTTAATGTTCTTCCCCACTTCAAATTACCTTATTAATTATACTTTGAATTTAATTATCTGTGTACATGTTTTATCCTTTGGTAAAACTAAGTTCCAGAAAGAAAATGTTTCCTTTTCATCTTCCTATCTTTAGCACCTAGCACAGTGCCTTGCACATAGCAAGTGATTAATAAAATGTTTGTTGAATTAAATGTCATTTTATCCTCTCTTAACAGTCCAATTCATATTTTAGTTCTTCTACCAGGTGACATTTGGGAACAGCCAAAAGTTTTTTTGTTTGTTTTTGTTTGTTTAATCCGATTCTTTGGATTCATTTGGTTCTTGTCTCTTACATTGCATCTAAAGGCCAAATGTCCCCATTCACCCACAGAGCTGAATTTGCCATCATGTAAACTCTCCCCCTTCCTGTAAAAACCAAACCTGGCCTCAAATCCAAGGCCACCAAGGCTTTTGATCTTGGCTACAAAGTGAGGCAATTACTACACACAAAAGCATCAATTCGCTTCAGGACGGACTCTGAACATCTCCAAGGCAGGGAAGACAAACCCGGTAGAGAAGGAGTCCCCATTGCCACACACTGAATGGCCATTGTTTAAACACCAACCTCCCAAAAGGCCCTTTCTTCTCAGTGAGAGCCCTTGCCCATTAGCGCTCCCGCCAGAACCTAGCGACGCCAACAATCAAACTCACTTCACTGCCAGAACAAGTAATTAAATTCCATAGTCACCAGAGCAGAGAATAATGGATCGCTATTGTTAGACTGAGGCTGGGGGAAGAAAACATAACTGGGGACAAGAAGGAGAGGGGTTTAAATGGGCAGCCTTGGACGCGCTCAGGGCAGGAGCCGGAATTTCGCTGGATGCTTTTGCAGCTGGGATCACATGCTTAGTGACAGGTAGCAGCACCGTTTGGGCCAAGAGCAGGGTAAGGAACACAGAGCTGGGCAACGAGCTAGTGGCCTCTGGGCTAAGCGGTACTCTTTAATTTTAAGTTTTATTGAGGTCTTTTGTTTTCAGTACTGTGGACATCCCCCAATGACTCCGCAGCTACAGAATGCTCCAGAGAAAAAAGGTAAACAAAATGAGCCAACATATTGGCCATTCCTGCCAGTACGTGCAATGCTTGGAACTCAGTTCCCCCTTCTTTCTAAGGAGAAGAAGGAGAAATCCTGAGCTCAGGAGATCCACTAGCCTCAGCCTCCTTCGAAATAGGGATCCCAAATATACAAAAACAAGCCTGGCCCTGCAGAGGGCTTTTAAATTTGACACACATGAAACTGATTTTTTAAAATCTTGATTATTATCATTTATTATAATTCTTTATAATTTTATTTTATGCATTTAAAAACATTTTTCTGAGAAGGGGCCCATGGGCTTCAATAGACTGCCCAAAACTTCCATGTCACAAACAGGAGCCTTGAAGAATGTAAGCTACCTGAAGGCAAAGATTGTATAGTACAATAGATAAAGTACTGGATTTGGAACCAGATATACTCCCTCAATTCAAACTTAGGTTCACACAGGAGCTGAACTAGGCAAGTCTTGCTGCCACAGTTTCCTCATCTATAAAATTGTATCAAATGAGATATTTGTAAAATGCTTTGAAAAACTTCAAGTGCTACATAAATGCTAACTACTATTAATAATATTATAGTTATGAATTAATACTATTTATTAATTATATCATATTGACATAAAGGTTAATTATAACATATCATTTGGATTATATAATTAATATGATCTGGTATTGATATACTAATATATTCATATAATACATTCACTATATATTATATGAGATTAATCATGTTTATTAATAAATGTATAAATTATAAATATTTTATCATCAAAACCATTCTTGGAAGATAGTGCTGTTATCACCCCCATTTTACAGATGAGGAACTTGAGGTGAGATTTAAATATATGAGAAAAAAGCTATGTTTGTAAAGCAATATTATAATAAGGTAAAAATAACAATCAATCATACCTAACATTTCTATAGCACTTGAAGCTTTGGAAAGTGCTTTACAAATTAGCTCATTTGATCTTCAAAATAACCGTGGGCGGTAGGTGCTATTATTATTCCTATTTTACAGATGAGGAACTTGAAGCTGACAAGTGACTTGCTCAGGGGGCTAGTAAGCATCTGAGGCAGGATTTATAGGTCTTCCTGGCTCCAGGCATAGCAGTCTATCTGCCGTACCAACTATCATTGGCATTATTATATTTTTCATATGTATCCCCCACCATGATTTTCACATTTTAATTGTTGTTAAGTCATTTGGGGATTTGAAAAAATTTTTGGCAAAGATACTGGAGCAATTGGCCATGTCCTTTTCCAGCTCATTTTACAGATGAGGAAACCAAGGCAAACAGAATTAAGTGACTTGTCCAGGGTTACACAGCTAGTAAATGTCTGAAGTCAGATTTAAACATAGGAAGATGAGCCTTTATGACTCCAGACACAGCACTCTTTTCTACTTTACTATGTAGCTGCCCCTGATTTTCACAAAATGAAGTGATACAATGCAAGGGAAAATTGTCTAATAAAGCTATAAAAAGATTTGGCTTGGGCAACTTTTTTTTAAAAAATCACTTCTTTTCATCCCATATCCTAGGACTAACTTCCTCCTAGGCGCACAGTAGGCAGTCAGTCATTGTAGATGATTGACTGAAATCCTTGGCTTTGCTGAGGTGGGGCTCAACAATGTACAAGAACAACATTTTGAAAAAAATCAATTGCAGGTCGACTCCTTTACCAGAAGATTCTTGGCTTTAGGAAACAATTCGCCCTGAAGCTTCCTTCCAAAGCAAACTCCCCAAGTGCATTTAAAATTTGATTCAATTTATGATTTGCTTTTTATTTTAAAAAATCAGAAAAATGACTCTAGCACCAGGGGTAGATCCCATATGGAAGATGTAGAGAAAGGCCATCCAAACAGGATGAGAAGACATAGAGGGCTGATGGTCTGCAGCGGGGGAGGGAGATCAACAATGGATGGGATGTGGATCCACCCAGACATAAAATATATAAAATAAGTTTGATTTTGTTTTAAGGTTTTTTTTCCCAATCAACTGACACAAAAGTTCTTAGGAACACATCTGTTGTGTAAAGAGAGATTCCCATTTATGGTCAAAAACATTTGTCCAGACTAATCTAGGAAATGTTTCTATAATTTAGTTTCTATAATATCTGGCCTATTTAAAAAAAAAGGGGGGGAGAGAAATTGGAGGAAACTATTTAAGTAAACTTGAACTGAGCTGTATCAGGATACAGTGAAAAGATTATGGATGTCAAGAGACCTAGCTTCCTAGTCACAGGTTAGTTTATTTCAATAAACATTTATTAAGCACTTACTATGGGCAAGGTATTAGCACTAAGAATACCATGTAATGCTGTCAAGTAGTTTATATTCTATTTGGAAATATCATATTCTGGAGGAAAGGCATTCCTGAAAGATGGCAGCTTTGCTCCCAAAGTGATCTGGGCAAGCCTTCAGCTGTCTGGCAGAAGCCGCCTCCAAAGCAAAGCGCAATGGTTGGACTGGATGGCGCCAAGGCCTCCGCCAATTCTCAAAATCAATGATTCGGTGCAAAGGCAGGAGGAAGCCTCAGGACCAGATATCCCACTCCAGGAGTAACCCCCTCCAGACACCTCGTCTGACCCCAGCTCTGTGGTCAAGGGACACACAACCGAAGCCTGTGGGACCCCAGCCTGGGGGAGTGTGGCAGGCAATATTTGTAGGAGGTGGAAAGCAGAGTTTTCATAAGGAATCTTAGGCACTAAAATGATTGGTTTCTTCTATGCCAGGCACAACTCCACACATTAATACTGTTTAATAATGCAGATGAAGGGTGGGGAGACAAATGAGCAGAATCCTCATTGATCTGGCACTTGACCTTGACCAAGACCAAGTTACCTCTGTGACTCATCTGGAGCTCACCAGCTAGGTAAGAAGGAGTATTTATAAACAGAAGGAGGGTCAAGTGCTTTGAGATCTTCAAGATGAGATAATAAGGACCCAGAGAGAAGTCCTGGTCCCTCGATTCCAAAGGCCTTGATCCCCCATACAAAGAAGCATCAGCGCTCTGAGACATAAGCCGAGGCTGATAGATCTGTTCCCCTGTCAGCTCCAAGGGTTTAGATTTCCCTTTGTTTAGGGGACTGTTTCAATAATGAGGAGGCCAGGGGCCCAGCTGTGGACATTTTTTCATTATTTTCCGCCCTGTTAACCTTCATCACAAGCTAGGCCCCTGTCAGTTGAAATGAGCGCCCAAAAGATTTATCTCACCCAGCTCACAGCTCAGCTCTGCTGAAAAGCCTTTGGGGGAAGGGGCTGCCTGCGCTTAAGGAAGGAAAAGGACAAGGGGAGGGAAATGGGAAGAAATTTAGAGGATGTTAAACAAAAGACATCAATAAAATTTATGGAAGAAAGGAAGAAAGGAAGAGAGGAAGGGAAGGAGGGAGGAAGGAAGGGAAGAAGGGAGGGAGGGAGGAAAGAAGGAAAGGAGGGAGGGAGGCAGGAAGGAAAGAAAGAGGAAAGGAGAAAGAGAGAAAAGGCATTTTTCTCCCTTGAACTTTACTAGCACCCACCTCACCATCCCCTAAAGAACCAGAAGTCAAAGATGTGGAGGAGGCAAAAGTGACTACTTCTCAAATATTTGTGCTTATGTGTGGAGATGGGGGGGGGGGGGAAGAAGGTACATAAAATAATAACACCCGGCATTTACATATCAATTTAAGGTCTGGCAAATACTAATAATAACTAGTGTTTACATAGCACTTTCAGATTTGCAAAGCACTTGACATATGTTAACTTATTTGATCCTGGCAAGAACTCTGTGAAATAGGTACTGCTATTATCCCCCTTCTACAAATGAGGAAACTAAGGCTAAAAGGTTAAGTGATTTACCTAGGTTCATGCAGCTAGAATCTGAGGCAGGATTCAAATTCAGGTCTTCTTGACTTCAGGGTTAACCCTCTACCCATTGTGCCATCTACTTACATCCAAATGTGAATACTTCTTAACTGTCTGTGCTTGAATTTGGAGGAGAGGGGGCAGGATATAGAGGTACCAAAAACAGTCATAGCAGACATTTCTAGGATGGCAAAAAAGTTCTACATAAATCATCTAATTGGATTATCACAGTAACCCAAGAGGGACATACTGTATATTTTACAGATGAAACACAGGTTAAGTGGCTCACTCAGGATCCCACGGCTGGTAGTAAGCATCAGAGGAAACATTTAAACCTCAGTCTCTCCTGTCTCTAAGTTTAACATGTTCCACTACAACAGGCTGCCTCTTGTATAATTTAAATTAGCAGATATTTAGGAGTCATTTCGATAATAACAATGTTGTTGTTCAGTCATATCCACTCTTCATGACCCCTTTTGGGATTTTCTTGGCAAAGATACAGGAAGCGGTCTGCCATATCCTTCTCCAGCTCATTTTATGGATGAGCAGACTAAGGCAGTGTTAAGTGACTTGTCACACAGCTTGCAAGAATTTAAGGTAAGATTTGAATTTGGGTCTTCCTGACTCTAAACCTAAAGCCACTTCATTGCCCATAACAATAATTGCTGGCATTTATATAGTATTTTAATTTGGAATATACTATCTCATATGACTCAATATATTTTGAATGGGAAGGACTAAGTAGGGAGACATCGATACATATATGTATACATATACATATATATACACACATATATATTTTACATATAAATATATATGATATATATAAACATATACTTATATATTCACACATACATATATACATGTACATATACATATATACATACACATATATATAATATATATCTTTTTATATATAGACCACACACATATATACCTATATATCTCTGTTTCTAAGTGAGTTAGCCTTCCTAATTAGTACTAAATTATTTTTAGTAATAACCTACATTTATATTAGGAGCATTATAATTTACAAAACACTTTTCTTATAGCAATCCATGAGTGAGTGATGAAAACATAATTAACCCCATGGTATAGATGAGGAAAGTAAGCTTGAGATTGAAGTGGCTTGTCCAAGCAGCATGTACCATGAGAATAGATCAGGAGTCAGAGGACATATAATCAGATCCTACCTGTGACTCTGATTACTTATGTAGCCTGGAGTAAATCACTTGCCCACCCTGGGCCCTGTTTCCTCATCTGGTCCAGATGCCTCTGGGTCCTTTCTAGCTTCCCACAACTCTTCGATAGCTGGGATCGGTGCTAAACTCAAGCTCAGTTTTAATGATGCTAAATCCAGAATAATCTCCACTTTAGCACACACATATTTGTTAGGGGAAACACTAAGTCTGAATGGGTTTGGAGGACAAGCAGGTAAAGATCTCAAGCACAAAGAC
Source organism: Sarcophilus harrisii (assembly GCF_902635505.1). Taxonomy (NCBI): domain Eukaryota; kingdom Metazoa; phylum Chordata; class Mammalia; order Dasyuromorphia; family Dasyuridae; genus Sarcophilus; species Sarcophilus harrisii. The sequence goes on from NC_045426.1 coordinate 49,174,591, forward strand.
CAGCCTGTGGAAGTCAATTTGATATTAAAAAACATGCAGAGAATAATATGCAGTGTGAATAATCCAGCTGGAGGTAATAGAATGTTGATTATACTTTAAATTGGATTTCCTTTTTCCTATGTGCTCCTTGTTCATCAAATCATCCCATTATTCCTAAATCTGTCATCTGAAGAAAGGTGATGAGTTAAAAAGAAAAGGATGTCCCTGTAAATACATCTTTCAAGGCAAGGGGGAGATGAGAAAGGGCAGAGATAAGAGTCATTCTATCCCTAGGATATGTGATCTCATCTTCATTCATACAAACCCAGAAAAACATATATCACCAATAGGAAAGAAGGAATTCAGTCCCTGTGATCTGATATTTCCATGGTGGAAGGAAACTAATGAGATTTTAACCAACTGTTAGCTTTAAAAAAAAAAAAAGGCAAAGAAACTGATGGAATGAATACATATACACCATCTATGCAGGGAAAAAAAGCCACTATAACTATATTTAGCTTCCCACAATCAATGCCCTGGTCAACTTGAGGCAGGGTTTAAAAACTGTCAGGGTATTATTCCTTTTCCCACCCGCGCCCAGTTCTGAACTACTATGAAATCTGATGAAAAAGTTAGTCTATATTAGAATAAAAATGCAATTTTAAAGCTTTCAAGTATTGAAATATGAATGAAAGGCTATGAAACTGTGGCCAATCTCCTTTAAATGGGGAACAGCTAAAGAAAAATAATAGAATGTCACTGTACCATAAGAAACAATGAATAGAAAAAATTCAGAAAGGTCTAGGAGGACATATAAACTGATGCAAATCAAAGTAATCAAAACCAGCAAAGTAATATATGCAAAGACTACAATAGTGTCAAAGAAAGGAAGGGAAAAAGAAAAGAAAGAAGAAAGGGAGGGAGGAAGAGAGGGAGAGAGAGACAAAGAATAATAGCTTGACCATAAGACAAAATTTAACTCCTACCTTTCACTGTAGGAGTGGAGGATTATGACATAGAATAATACATATACTATTAGATACATTCAGTGTATTGCTTGGTTTAACAAAATAGATTTTTATATATTTCTTTTGAGGGATGCAAGATGGAGTGAAGATACAACACATACACAGATTAAGAAAATACAAGGCAAATTGAAGATGGAGAAAATACTAATAAATTGGAGATTCCTGGAGGAATTCCTATAGGAAATGATACCTGAGCTAAGACTTTAAGCTTGAAAAATGAGATTTTAAGAGATGGAAATGAGTATACATTCCAGTCATGAGAGAGAAAACCGTCCCCACGCATATAAATAGGAAAACATCAACTTTAAGAAACAGCAAGCTGGCTGGTTTGGCTAAAAAGTAGAATATTGAGATATTAGCAAAAAAACTACAGAAAATCATCTCCAGGATAATACACTATGATCAAGTAGGATTTATACCAGGAATGCAGGGCTGGTTCAATATTAGGAAAACTATCAATATAATTGGCCATGTTAATAACCAAATGAACAAAAACCATATGATCATCTCAATAGATGCAGAAAAAGCATTTGATAAAATCCAACATCCATTTCTATTAAAAACACTTGAGAGTATAGGAATAAATGGACTTTTCCTTAAAATAATCAGCAGCATCTATTTAAAACCATCAGTAAGCATCATATGTAATGGAGACAAACTGCAACCATTCCCAATAAGATCTGCAGTGAAACAAGGTTGCCCACTATCACTGTTACTATTTAATATTGTATTAGAACCGCTAGCTTTGGCAATAAGAGCTGAGAAAGAGATTAAAGGAATAAGAATAGGCAATGAGGAAACCAAATTATCACTCTTTGCCGATGACATGATGGTATACTTAGAGAACCCCAGAGATTCTACTAAAAAGTTATTAGAAATAATCCACAACTTTAGCAAAGTTGCTGGTTATAAAATAAACCCACATAAGTCATCAGCATTCTTATATATCACTAACAAAATCCAACAGTCAGAGTTACAAAGAGAAATTCCATTTAAAGTAACTACTGATAATATAAAATATTTAGGAATCTATCTGCCAAGGGAAAATCAGAAACTTTATGAGCAAAATTTATGCCACTTTCCCAAATTAAGTCTGATCTAACCAATTGGAAAAATATTAAATGTTCTTGGATAGGGCGAGCAAATATAATAAAGATGACAATATTACCTAAACTAATCTATTTATTTAGCGCTATACCAATCAGACTCCCAAAAAACTATTTTAATGACCTAGAAAAAATAACAACAAAGTTCATATGGAAAAACAAAAGGTCAAGAATTTCAAGGGAATTAATGAAAAAAAAATCAAATGATGGTGGCTTAGCTGTACCAGATCTAAAATTATATTATAGAGCAGCAGTTACCAAAACTATTTGGTATTGGCTAAGGAATAGATTAGTTGATCAGTGGAATAGATTAGGTTCAAGGGATAAAACAGTCAACAAATATAGCAACCTAGTCTTTGACAAACCCAAAGATCCCAGCTTTTGGGATAAGAACTTACTGTTTGATAAAAATTGCTGGGAAAATTGGAAACTAATATGGCAGAAACTAGGCATTGATCCATACTTAACGCCGTACACCAAGATAAGGTCAAAATGGGTTCATGACCTAGGCATAAAGAATGAAATTATTAATAAATTAGAGGAACATAGGATAGTTTACCTTTCAGACCTGTGGAAGGGGAAGGTCTTTATGACCAAAGCAGAACTAGAGATCATTACTGATCACAAAATAGAAAATTTCGATTATACCAAACTGAAAAGTTTTTGTACAAACAAAACTAATGCAGACAAGATTAGAAGGGAAGCAATAAACTGGGAAAATATTTTTACAGTCAAAGGTTCTGATAAAGGCCTCATTTCCAAAATATATAGAGAATTAACTCTAATTTATAAAAAATCAAGCCATTCTCCAATTGAAAAATGGTCAAAGGATATGAACAGACAATTCTCAGATGATGAAATTGAAACTATTTCTAGTCATATGAAAAGACCCGTCATTATTAATCGAGAAATCAAATTAAGAAACTTAAGATACCACCACTTGTAATTGGCTAAGATGACAGGAAAAAATAATGATGATTGTTGGAGGGGATGCGGGAAAACTGGGACATTGATGCATTGTTGGTGGAGTTGTGAACGAATCCAACCATTTTGGAGAGTAGTTTGGAACTATGCTCAAAAAGTTATCAAACTGTGCATACCCTTTGATCCAGCAGTGTTACTACTGGGTTTATCCCAAAGAGATTAAAAGAAGGAAAGGGACCTGTATGTGCACGAATGTTTGTAGCCCCTTTTTGTAGTAGAGAAACTGGAAACGAATGGATGTCCATAGTTGGAGAATGGCTGAAAAATTTGGTTTAAAAAATGGAAAACTTTGTTCGTGAAGACCAACAGGATGATTTCAGAAAGGCCTGGAGAACTTAACGAACTGATGCTGAGGAAATGAGAACCAAGATCATTATATACTTAACAACAAATATATGGACCATTCTATGGACTGGCCATCCTCAACAACAAGATCAACCAAATCATTTCCAATGGAGAAATGAACTGAACCAGCCTGGAGAAAGAACCTGGGAAACTCCATTAATTGAATTCCCAACCCTTAATTTTTCACCCATTTTTTATTTTACAAACAAGCAATATTTGGTCGATTCTTTTTGTCAAAATTCATTTTTGTCATGTATACTTATTGTGTATCTAATTTATATTTTAATGTACTTAACATCTACTGGTCATCCTGCCATCTGGGGGAGAGGGTGGGGGGGTAAGAGGGTGAAAAATTGGAACAAGAGGTTTGGCAATTGTTAATGCTGTAAAGTTACCCATGTATATATCCTGTACATAAAAGGCTATTAAATTTTTAAAAAAAGTAGAATATTGGAAGGGCAAGTAAAATGAATTAAGGTTGTTTGTAGTCAAAAGGCAAGTCTGTAAAGAAATTATTGTAGAGGCAATAGGGAGTCAGTGATAATTTTCTAAGTAGTGATCAGCTCTGGATCTTAGAAAGGTGATTTAGGTAGTGGTATGGAGGATGGATTGGAAAGAATGATAAGAACCTAGTTTGGGGCTGTAGCTATGGGGGTGGAAAGGAGATGTATACAAGAGCTGAAGAGGCAGAATCAACAAAACTTGGCAAAAAATTAGATACAGGAAGTGAAAAGAACAAATTATCCCCAAATCACGCCTATTTAACTTTAGAACATGTAATTTTTTTCCCAGATTTTTTTTGCTAATTATACTTTATTGTGTTGATATCAAAATTAGGTTTTGTTCCTTAAGCACCCATCAACTTATAATAGGGAAAGGAAGACCAGATTCATTGTGAGTAGCTACCACAGTAAGGGAAATAAAGTCTAATATTTTAAAACAATTGGGGTTAATCTACAAAGTGGATAATCCCCATGGGTAAATAATTGAATTTATTAGTATGTGACATACAAGGCAAGAGTTTAATGGGCCAGTGAGGCAACATTATTTTCAGAAAAAGGGAAGAGACTTTCACTTATATCATTAATGTAACTTTCGGTTCACTCTAGCCACAGCTGTTCCCATCTTGATAATCTAGCATCTCTCCTAGCTTAGTTTTGGTTGACCAGAGTTCTGAAAATTTTAACTTTTCCACAAACCCAATACCCTCAGTACTGATTTCCCACTCACCTTTTTGAAGAGCCTGATAACATCCTCACTGATCTGGGAGAGACGGACGATGACATTGTTCATGAAGATGTCGTTGAGGGTAGCATGGTCCCTACTCTCACGCCGGGTCTGGTTCAACACTAGATACCAACAATTCACAGGAGAGAGGAGGTATTGATCCTTCCTGGAGAAAAAAAAATCCAAAGCAATGTTTAATATACAGCCTACTAGAGATGTTCCTTTTCCTCCTAAAAAAAAAAATGCTTGGGACATAGTAAATTCTTAATAAATGTTTGTTGACTTAAAAGGGGAGTTTAGAGATCCACAAATGAGTCATATTTAGAACCTAATAATGTTATTTCTTGCTTTACAGATTAGAAGCAACAGCTGGAAAGGGCCATGGGTAGATTAGGGAACTGTGCTTCAGTTTACACCTCTATTCCCAAGGTTAGTACCCTGTTAAAATCCTTCTGTTTGGATTAGAGTTATGAGCTGGACTGTCAGCTGAGCCTGACTCCCTATGGTAAAATGCATCAGCTGTAAAATGTAAATACATTGCTAAGAGCCCACAACGAAGGCAGATGGTCTTACATAAATAGAATTGTTAACTTTGAAAATGAAAGTGTTAGAAGAAGCACAATTTAATGAGATTGGTGATTGTTCTTCCCTTCTATAGGCATGAAACTGAAGGTCCTTGTTCACTGATAAAAATTATAAATGGAGAATAAAAGCTTATGATTTACCTATAACTTATTCATTATGAAGATGTACTCATATGAAGAAATATAGTAACCAGAACTGGAAAGTACAGTGGGGAGGTCATTTTAATGAAGATCACCAATGTCCTTCCTCCTGAAAATCTAACCTAAATCCCAGCTCTCTTATTTGTTACCTGTATGACCTTGGAAAAAGTAACTTAACCTTGGTCCTCAGTTCCATCATCTGTAAAGAAGAAACTGATAAGGCAGCTGGATAGTGCAATAGAGCACCAGGACTGGAATCAGGAGGAACTGAATTCAAATCCAGTTTCAGACACACATCAGAGTGTGACTGGGCAAGTTACTTAACCCTGATTGCCTCATAAAATGAAAAATAAGGAGGCTGTACCAGATAACTTTGGAAAATCCTTTTCAACCTTAACTCTCTGATCCTGTGACCATCCTATGTGAGAGAGGGACCCTATATATCCTCTCCAGAGACCTAGTAGTATTTTTGTCTTTCAAGTCATTGTCATACCGACATATCCCTCTCACATTTTTTACTCTCCTTTCCGGTGCTTCTTAGAGTGAGTAAAAGTCAAGTTCCTTCTGTTGTATAATATAAGTTCTGTTTATAACACAAGGTTTTGCTTTCTAGTGCTATTGACTGGTTTGTTTCTTCTGTGAAAATCTCTAGGTCCTCCAAGAACAGTAGAATTACCCATATTATTGAAAGGAGGCAGAATCACTCAGTTCTTACATTGCTACTGATTTGTCTATTTTCAAAAGAGAATGATTCCTGAACTACAAAAGACAGAGCAAAAATGACAATTAGGGAGTTGAAATTCAATTGAATTAAACTACACAGCTTTCCCTGACAAGTTTAAGTTAACAAATCTGGACAAACTATTAAGTCACTATTAGCAATCTGCATCTTGAAAAGTGAAATAGAAGATTTTATAGATGATCCTGGAAATGATAGGAAGTTACTGGAGTTGATGCAACAGTGAGATGACACGATTGGATCTGTGCTTAGGAATATCATTTTGATAGTTGAGTGAAAGATGGACTCAAGTAGGAGAGACTTGTGACAGGTAAACGAACCAGCAGATTGCTGCTAAGAGTCCACGTGATAAAATGCTGTACCAAAAGGATAGTGGTTTCAGATGAGAGAAAGGAACACATACAAGTGATGCTCCAAAGATAAAACCAACCAGTATGGTAAAGGGATAAAGGTTATGACATACAAGGATTTAGTGGGAACCCTTTAGCTGAAGAAGATAAGATTTATCTAAAATATGAATTCTCTTAAAAGTATTTGAAATGGAGTCTCATGTGGACAAAAGATTAGACTAGTTTTGTTTGACTTTAAAAGGACAGAATTAAGAGCTGAGGGTAGAAATTTCCCAGTCTTGACAATTCTTGACAATTCCAGCCATCCAGAAATGGAAAGGGTTGCCTTGACTGGAAAGCTTCAAAGCAAAGACTGAATGATCACTTATTGTGGGTTTTGTGGACAATATTGTCCTTCAGGTACAGTCTAAGTAGCCCTAGAGGTTTCTTTCAACTCAAGAGACTCAAAGATCCATGAGATCAATCACCCTCAGACCAATAGTCAGAGCCTCTGAAAATTATGAGCATCTAGCAGTATGGAGAGGGACAGCTTATGATGACAGATCTATATGTTTTATTTTGTTCTTCTTATTGATCATTAGGCCCTAACCAAGAAGGAAATAATAATAACCACCATCTTAGATTTAGATAGTTTATACAAACTTTCATGTCCCTTATCTTGCTTTTCCCAAAAGTGGGCTCTTCCTGCAATTCCCTTTGACCAAGAAGTCTAAGAAGAAAGAGGAAGTTCCAAATCTTCTGTATTAGTAGATAGAGGAGAGGAGAGGGAAGAAGGGGGATGGAGTGGTGACCCACATGAAAGGAGAGATCTGTAGAATAGTGCTGAGTTCTGGACTCAGAATTTAAAGAGATGTATATTCAAATGCTACTTCTGCCACACACTAACTGAATCTCCCATCTCCTCATCTGTAAGATGACGAAAACAATAGCTGGCATATATACAGCACTTGTAAGTTTACCAATGCTTTATGTACACTAGCTCATTTGAGGCTCTCATCAGCCCATCCAGATAGAGGTTGGTGCTATGGGTTTTATTATCTCCATTCTATAGATAAGAAAACAGTCTTGGAGAAGTGAATTGACTTTCCCACGATCACAGGGCCAGTAAGGTCAGGGGGAGATTTAAAGCCAGGTCTATCTGACTCTATGTCACTACTCCATGGTGCCCCACCCAAACTACAGAGACTTTCAGTTCATACCCTGAACCTGTTTTAAGAGGAAAAGCAAAAAGATCACTAGACTTGGAATCAAAGGACTTGGACTTGTTTACTACTTACTACCTATGAGACCATGAAGTCGCCTCACCTTCCTGGGTATTCACCTTTTTGGGCAGTTTCCTGATCTGTGAAATGGGGTGAATGGACTAAAATATCTCTTAGATTCCTTCTAGAATTCAATCTGTGATTCAATAATGTATATAAAGCATTTTAAATGTTAAAGCACTATGTAAATGTCACCTGTTGTCATCATGGAGGCGGCAACGCCCACTACCCTTTCTGCCCCAGAATTAGTGGAACATCTCTGGTCCCTATGGCATCAAGATTCCTCTGCTGTGAAATATACCTGAGGAAGGGGAAATGCTGGAACTTTAATTCCTCTTAAAATGTCTCACAAGACAATATTTGATGATTTGTACTGTCCAACTCTGCCCTGTTTCCATCCACTCCCATCCTCAACTATGATTTAAAGGGAGGGACCCACATAACCATCCCACTGCAGACCCCTCTTTTTGGGCTGCTCCTCCCACTTCAGCTTTTTACCTGCTCACTCCCAGGCTTGTTAAGTTTGAAGGAAAGGTCCTAAGTTAGAAGAAATTTGTTGTTACTGTTGTTCAGTCCTGTCCGGCTCTTTGTGATCCCTTTTGAGGTTTTCTTGGCAACGATACAAGAGTGGTTTGCCATTTTCTTCCTAGCTCATTTACAGATGTCATAAATAACAAGCTTCAATTTAGGAAGTCTGTGACTCAAATCTCATCTCTGATACTTATCAGCTCTGTGACTCTGAGCAACTCAATTTCTATATGATTTAGGTAATTCCTTAGGTTTTATCTACTGGAGAGATCCTTCCCATACTTCCATGGGAACTCTCTATTTAGAAAGCACGGATCCTTCACTTCTGAAATGCACATATCTTGGTCTTTTTCCACTTTGATTCAATTATACAATTATTGTTACTAGGTCAGAGTATCATGAACTTTTAAAAATATTTCAATAGCAGATTTCAATATAATTGATTTTCTTTAAAAATCCTTGTGTTTTTATCTCATACATTTAAAAACAGTATTCTGGGAAGGGATCCATAGACCTGAGGGGTGCCATGACACATGGAAAAGAATCTGTAAAATAATGAGGGGGGAGATGGTTTGGATAATTTCCGAAGACTCTTTTGGCTCCAAATATATCACCCCAGATCCATCTGAACTCAACCCAGTATATTCTAGAAATAGAGGCAAAGCCATAGATACAAAAGTACCTCTAGCACCAATTTTTTAATAGCCAAGAATTAGAAGGCAAGTGACAGCCCATTAATTGGGGGAGTGGGGACATCACGGAATCTAGGACTGGAATTTGTTAGGGGCTCAACCCACTAAAAAACAGGCTTACAGAAGGCAAGTGACTTGCTCAGAGATACTAAGTAGCACAGCTAATACTTACACTCAAGACCTGTGCCCTTCAGTTCAATGCTTTTGCTACTGTACACTTTGATAGAACAAATTGTAGCACTGAGATGTCATGAAATTATGATGAAACTGTGAAAAATGATGAATACAAAGAATCCAGAGAAACTTAGGAAGACTTGTATGACTGGAAGTAGAGCAAAGTAGACAGAACCAAGAGAACAATTCATACAATGATCATGTCAGAAAGGGAAACTGATTCCAGGCTTCAGACTCTGATAAATGACCAGTTGTGAATGACGTCACAAGACAATTGAAAGTAAAGCATGTCCTTCCCTCTTCCCATTCCAAAGATGGGAGAACGTGGATTTAGAGTGAGATACAGGCTTTCAGAAATGGCCAACATTTTGATTTGCTTTCCTTAATCATAATTCTTTGTTAGAAGAAAAAGGTCTACTGAAAATGGAGAGTCATTGACATTGCCCAGACTGCTTAGCATCAGAAATAGACATAGATTTTGTCAGTGTAAATGGCATTCAAGAAGATGTGTTTTGCTTTTCTATTGGATCCTAAATGCATTTCTATTTGACTTGCCCCTGAAATCTTCAATAATTAAGATTATGAAGAAAACCCAATTATATTGAAATAGAACAATCAAAATATTAAAGATATAAGTTTATGCACTCCAGGGTGAGAACCTTCAAGAGTCTATCTCCCTCCATTTTTAAAATAGGAGAATTTGAGGTTACAAGAGAGAAAAACTATTGCCCATGATCATATGACAAGTAAGTTTCAGGGACAGGATTAGAATTCATGCTTCCTGACTTTTCACTTTGGGGTTCTTCTCCCAATAAGATAGGGACAAAAAGAACTTAGCTATTCTATGCAGAGGAATAAGCAGAGGCAAAGTTAGAACCATGGCCTAAAGTCCAGTCACTAAGGATGTTGAAAATGCCATTCTGAGGACTTTGAATTTTATCCTATGTCATAAAAAGTCATAGAAGGCAGTGAAACAGTCAAACAATAAGTGATTCAAAATCCATTCCAAGCAAATTTGGGTGAATGTGGCGGGCAAAGGGTTAATTAAAGGCAATCAGGTATCAGGCTTATTTCACTAACCTGTTTACAGAAGTGATATCACCAATCACCTGAGCTAGTCTCTCTGCAATAACTGATAATTTCCTGAAAGAGAAAAAGGCCAGGAGCTGGTAGAGATCCTTTGCAAGGCTCAGTAATTTAATGCCAAGATGGCTCTGTCCTCCAAGAGGAAAGAGTTACTGAAATCCAAGATTTTATTTGGGTTCATCTAAAGGTAGGGCTCCATCCTGGAAACCAGAACTGGCTCAATTTGCTGAAAGGAAATTTTTATTCCCCGAGTCAAGAAGTTGGCAAAGTCAACACACTCCTAACTCTCTCTCCTAACTCACTGACTTGATGAGACCTCACTCAGCTAATCAGCTTCACAAATGGGCCATTCGGCTATGATCCCAGGACCAGAAAGTGAGAACTGGAAGAGATCTTCAAAGTCATCTATTACCTGAGATTCTTAACCCTTTGGGTATATCCTTCTGCCCCTTGGACAACCTGGTGAAGCCTAGGGCTTCCTCCTCAAAAGAATATTTTTAAATGCACAAAATAAAATACAAAAGATATCAATTTTATTGAAACAGAGCTGGCAAATTGTTGTTTAAAAATAAGTGCAAGAACTCCAGGTCAAGAACTCCTACTCCATATCAACTCCTTCATTTTACAGATGAGGAAACTGAGGCTTAGAGGTATTAAGTGACTTTCCCTAGCTCACATTAGTATTAAGTGATGGAAGAGGAATTCCAACTCTGGCTCCAAACACAGCCTCTGTTCAGTACACACAGCTGTGATCAATCATTTAATAAACATATATTAAGCATGTACTATGTCCCAAATATTAGGGATACATAGAAAGAAAAAACCATGCTGCCCTTCAAAGAGTTCCCATTCCAATGGAGGAAACAACAGTTTTTAAATAGAGGCATACGTCTAGGGGAGGGGGTGGGGAAAAGGAGGGGAAAAATTTGGAACACAAGTTTTTGCAAGGATAAATGTTAAAAATTATCCATGCATATATGTTTTGAAAATTAAAAAGCTTTAATAAAAAAAGTAAAAATAAAAAAATAAATGGAGACATAAAAATATATCTAATGAATGAGTTTAAGGTATTAGGTCAAAGGACTTCAGAGATCCTGATATCCTAAGATTCAAAAGTAGGAGGCATCTAACTTAAAGTCCTCATTTTACAGAGAAGGAAACAGACTGGGAGAGTCTAATTCAAGGTCACATAGTGAGAATGAAAGGCTTAGGACTTGTTCCCAATGACCTTAATTTCTGGCCCAATGTTCTCTCCACTAACTTATGCTGCCTCTGGCTTGAAAAACTTTAATGCCTTAGCGCTAGGCTCTAAAATTTTCTGGCTGGAGACAGAGACAAAGAGGAAAAGGAGAGAGTCAGAGAATTACAGAGAGAAAGAGAGAGAGAGAAACAGACAGAGAGAAAGAAAGAGACAGACAGACAGACAGAGTGAAAGAAGAGAAAGATAGAGACAGAAAGACAAAAAGATGAAGATAGACTTGTAGAGAGAAAGAAAAGGAAGAAAAAGAGAAAGAAGGAAGGAAGGAAGGAGAGAGAAAGAAACAAAAAGAAAAAAGAAAGGAAAAGAAGAGAAAGAATCATAGAGAAAGAAACAGAAAAAAGAAAGAAAAGGAAGACAAAAAAAGAAGAAAAGAAAAAACGAAAGAGAGACAACTACAGAAAGAAACAAAAAGAAAAAAGAAAGAAAAGGAAGAGGAAGAGAAGGAAGGAAGGAAGGAAAGAAGGAAGGAAGGAAGGAGAGGCTCATAGAGAAAGAAACAGAAAGAGGGAACGAAGGAGAGGGAATCACAGAGAAAGAGACAAAGAAAAAAGGAAAGGAAAAAGGGAGAAAGGGAGGAGAGAAACACAGAGAGAAACACAGAGAGAAAAACATAGAAAGAACAAAGGAAGGAAAAGAAGAGAGAGAAGGAAAGAAAGAGACAAAGTTCCTAATACTATCTAAGTCCAACAGCTTGCTCATGTTTGCTAGACACATGGATCCAGATTAGAAAAGCATAAAGAAGCCTTAGAGCATGTGTGGGAGGAGAGAGCATCTGGGAACCAGAAAAAGAAAGAAGAGAAATGCTTTTTCTCACCTCATTCTGGCATTTACCCCAGAGGTGAGCCGGCATTAGCTGGGCTCCAAGGAGGATGGGCCAAAGAAAAGCTTCTGCCTTCCAGAGATCCCCCTGGCGGGTTGTGTGTTCTGCTGAGTCTGTGCCCTTCTAGAGAGCAGGTACCACTTCTACCATGATTCACTCTGTGGCCACATAGGGAATGGGCTCACTGCCTAACGCCCCCAGTGACATACCTAAGGTTAGGAAAATGGGATAGATGCCTCAGATGCAAACCAGATTTTGGAAAAATCATGCTTCCTGACCTGGAATCTTCACTGCCAATGATCCAGTGAAAGGGGAAGCTGAAGTACTAGAGGCCAAAGGAGATTAGTGCTGGCAGAAAGGGATAAGAGAAGGGAAAACTAGGCACAAAATAAAAATGTCAAGGATAGGGGGCATGTGGTTTGCACCCCTTGGGATTTGCAGTAGGTAACCAAGGTTGGTAATCTAGACCTTCTTAACTTGGGACCCATCCACAGATGGATTTCACAGAGTTGATGAACTTGGATGGGAAAAAGATACATCTTCATTTTCATTAATATCTAACTGAAATTTAGTGTTTCCTCCCATTATGAATACAGGCATCAAAACACAGTAATATTAGCCTTCACCAGCCTATCAAAGAGGGCTATAAGACTATAGAGGCAGCCAAATGATGCAATGGATAAAACATCTTGCCTGAGATCAGGAAGACATAGCCTCAGATATGTATTAGTTGTGTGACTTTGAACCTGGTACATAGAAAATACTATATAAATTCTAGTTAGCCTTGCTATTCTTGCTGCAAAGGGGTAAGAATTATTCTAGATACTCACTTTCTAGAGGAAGGCTTTTTTGGTTAAGTAACAGAACATTAACTTATAGTCACAAGATGCAAGTTCAAATTCTTGTTTTACCACTTATGACCTGGCATTGGTCACTGAAATTCCCTGTTTCCTCATCTGTAAAGCTGGAGCAGGGAAGATAACCCTATATGACCTTTAAGATACCTCCTAAAGTTACATCTGTGACAATTTATTTTTCCACTTCTTCATAAAATTCAGTAAATGAAAAGGGATTTATTAATTACTTTCTTTGTGCCAAGTCCAAGCAGCAGGGGAACAATCCCTGCCTTCTAGAAGTTTACATATGTAACAAAGGAAATAGTGGCCAAAGAGGGGCATCTCGTACGGGAAGGGCACAACCAGAGTGACTAAAGGCTTTAAGAAGGAGAATGACATCCTTATAGTAATAATGATGCTCAACATGGAACTGCCATTAAAAATACAACAGGGTATACAATCAAAATAATTTTGAATTATATATGTAAGCTTTGGGAGATGAGAGAAGAGGGGGAACAAGGTGCCTTTTGGAGTAACCAGACAGATGCCCTGGAGGAAGCAGGGTATGACCTAGGGCCAAAAAGATAGGATTGTGTGTTCCCCATACTAAGCCTACTATACAGAAAGGGCCAGGTCAATGTTTGTTAACTGGATGATCAGATAAGTGTGAGGAACTAAGAAAGGAATGCCTGGGAACGAAACGAGGGCAAAGGCATGGAAATGGGAAGGAGAGTCAACTGCATAGAGGATAGCGAATAGACCAATATGGTGGGAGAAGAATATATAAAGTAGTATAAATGATAAAACTGGACTAGGATTCAAGATAGGGAAGGAGACTGAGGATACTATACATCAGTCAGTGAATATTTAAATAAGGGCTTTGCTGGAGATCCAAAGGAAGAAAAAAAATAGTTCCTGCCTGCAAGGAGCTTCCATTCTAGTGAGGGGAAACAAAATGAAAAAATTAAAAAAAAATTATACATACAAAATGTAATCTAAGAGGGAAGGTACAAGCCTACATTACAGGGCTGTTTACAATTTCAAATAAGATTTCATATATATATAAAGTACTTTGCAAACTGAAATGTTAACCATTGTTATGGTGGTGATCGTCATCATTATAATTAGCAATGTATAGTGGTATGAGAGAAAGAACACTGGAATGAGAGCCAGGAGACCTGTGTTGGAGGCAGGGTTCCATGGTAATTACTTTATCTGTAAAATAAAGACACTACACCCAACATGATTTATAAGAAATATGTATTTTTTAATAAATGTACATATATTACCAGAAAAAAAAATAAAAAATAAAGACACTTCTTTCACAGATTCCCTGAGAGGCAACATGGCAGATGTGAGAATGTGGGCAAAGGAAGATGCACTCACGTCTGGGGTTTGAATCCTGTTTCAGAAAACTTTGAGCAAGTCAGTTAAATTCTCTCTGAGACTGAGCTTCTTCATTTGTAGAATAGGAATATTAAGAGTGAATGGGAGGGAGGGCAGCTAGTTAGTATAGTAAAGTCAGGAGTACCTGAGTTCAAATGACCTCAGAAACTTAATATTTCCTGACTGTGAGACCCTGGGCAAGTCACTTAACTCCAATTGCCTCAGCAACCCCCCCCCAAAAAAAAGAATGAATAGATACTATCCCTATTAATATCCTAGAGTTGTAACAAGGCTCAAATGAGACAATATTTATAAAGCTCTCTGCCCGTCTCAGAAAAATAAGCTATCCTGCCTCTGATCCCTACTAACTTCATGACCTTGGGCAGATCATCCCACTATCTGATCATCAATTACCTCAACTCTAAAATGGGGTTGACATTTCCCCATTTGGGTCGTTGTGAAAACCAAATGAGCTAAGATATTTGGAGTACTTTGTAAACTTCAAAACCCCATCTCGAGTTCAATTATGATTATCTCCCAGAGTTTATATTGATCAGTAGAGATAATGTGTGTGAAAGTCCATTGTAAGCCATAAAGCATTACATAAATACAAGCCATTATCGTTAACTGGAGTTGATATTTACATAGTGAATTAGGGTTTACAGCAGGCTTTCACTTCCATTCTCTCATCTGATGGAGTTTAGGTTTTGGACTCAGGCAAAGTTCCCTGAGGACACATCCAAGGGGGTGTGGTCAAGTCCCTCACTTCTTTTTTTTTTCTTTTTTTTATACCTTTTTATTGAGAGAACATATGCCTGGGTAATTTTTTACAACATTATCCCTTGCACTCACGTCTGTTCTGACTTTTCCCTTCCCTCCCTCCACCCCCTCCCCCAGATAAGCCCCTCACCTCTTGGTGCACCCAGGCAGCTATCTGAGGCTCCTAGATTACATAGGAACCAAGTATTTGTTGAGTAACTGGGAGAAGGAGTCGGATTATATTACTAACAGGAACTCCTGCCACAGAAACTCTCTATACTGATGAAGAGAGATACTTTGTTTTATGGGATTAAGAGATTTTGCTTGTCTTGGGATCTTGCCTGGGTCACTGAGAAGAGCTAGGATTATCATGTTGTTTCAATCATGCTCGACTCTGAGATTCCATTTGGGGTTTTCTTAATAAAAATACTAGAGTGGTTTGCCATTTCCTTCTCCAGCTCATTTTACAGATGAGAAAACTGAGGCAAATAGGATTAACCAATTTATCCTGAGTCATACAGTTGGTAAGTGAGTCCTAGTCCATCACTATCCATTGCACCATCTAGCTGCCTCTAGGACTATGGTTAATACATAAACCTAGGTCTTGCCTCCATTGTCAAATGCTACCATACCCATTTAGGTACTGCCTCTCTGCAATAGCCTAAGCCCCTGCAGGAAAATAAGTTTGAATTATTGTTCTCATTGCCTCCTGTTTGAGCCCATCCTCAGTTCTCATATATACACAGAGTATAATTCATTCTGAGCATCACACATCATAGGGATGACCCTGCTGGACATCATGACAATCTACACCCTTAGTTCAACAAAAGCCTTCTATTTCTGACTATTCCCAAGTACCTTGTCCAATCGACATATAAAAAGAAAATATACCCGGTGACTTTCTGGTGATGTCAAAGCAGCTATCAACCTCATGTCCTTCTATCACAAATTCACATCTTCCCTGGCTTCCATTGCCTACAAGTCAAATGGTTTATAATAGACACAGATCTCTCCTCTGCCCTTCTCTATACTCATATTAGACGACTAGTGTTCTCAGCACATGTGTTCTTTGATATTGCTATTTCCCTCAATAGCTGCCATCTTGCTCTATCTTGTTTGAAGTCCACTTTTTCCATTCTTCTGGTACCATTTCTTCAGACTGAAAAATTAAAGCCAAGACCTCTCATCTCTCCTTTTTTACTTCTCCTATCTTCAATACTATCGAAGGATTTCCTGTCCCACTCCTCTGGTTTTCTCTCTAACCATCAGCACATGAGAAACCCTTTGCATTACCTCTCCCACATTAGCATGCTTCCAATTCCCTCCCTCACCTGCTTCTTTCTTTTTTTTGAAAATTCTGGTTTCTGTGTATCACCAGCATTTAACAGAGTACCTGGCACATGGATACTTGATAAATGCTTACTGACTCACTTACTCTCTTGAGAATTTTCATCAATGCAATGAGCAAACATTATTCCAGAGAAGCAATGATGAAGCTTGCTAGAGAGGTGATGGACTCAAAATGCAGGATAGGACAAAGAATCTTTTTTTTTTCTTTTGGTTTGACTGTGTGTATTTGTTTCAGGATTTGTTTTCCATTTTTAACAGGAGGTCAAAAGGGTAATATAGCTAGAATAGGGAAAAAAAGGAAGGGAGGAAGGAAGGAAGGAAGGAAGGAAGGAAGGAAGGAAGGAAGGAAGGAAGGAAGGAAGAAAGAAAGGAAGAAAAGAAAGAAAGAAGGGAGGGAGGGAGGAAGGAAAGGAGGGAAGAGAGAGGGAGGGAGGAGGGAAAGGAGGAAAGAGGGAGGGAGGGAAGGAGGGGGAAGGGAGGGAAGAGAAGGAAGAGAGGAAGGAAGGAAGGAAGGATGGAAGGAACGAAGGAAGAAGGAAGGAAGGAAAAAGGGAGGGAGGGAGGAAAGGAGGGAGAGAAGGAGAGAGAAAGAAGAGAGAAAGAAAGAAAAGTAATTGAGGATTTTTTTAATTGAAAGAAAAGAATAAAAGGAAGGCCTGAAAGAAAGCCAGTCAAACAGGATGACTGAAAAACTACAGGTTAATTTTATTATATGCTTAAAATAAAAGCCAGTTGCATATAATAGTCATATTTCATATATAATCCTTTTTCTGCTCTATTATATATATGCAAATGCCTATTCCATTTTGTGTTTAAGTTCCAAATAAAAATAGTTTAATTTTTTTTTAAAGAATGTTCCTGCCCTCCCCCAACCTTTGCAAACTCATTTCTTCCCAGATCCTTCTATCCAGCCACCTCCTCTTTCTTTGCTTCTTTAGTGGGCGAAGAAGCAATACATTTAGATGCATTAGCAGCTAGTTTTCAATTATTATTAATACTAAGAGCTCTTTATGGCTACAGAGTACTTTCACATCCATCATCTCATTTGCTCCTTTCAACAACCATGAGGCAAAGAGTGCAAATATTAATAATGGCTCCCATTTATGTAAAAGGGGCATGCCCATCCAAACGCAGCTTCCATGACGCCTACATCTGAGGAGCAGGAGCTCACTGGGCAAGGTTTTCCAGGACTTTATTTCCCATAAGAACAAATTCCTAACATACAAAGTAAGTGCAACCAAAGCCCAGTTTCTGAGTGGTGAGATTTTCTGGACTTGTGGTAGGAAGGGAGAGAGACCCTAGGGTGGGAGTCTGCAATGGTATCATCTATGAGCCCAAGTATTCCCAGTGTGTGTCTGGGGCCCACATTGCAATGGCAAGGAACAACCCATCTGTCCGGAGGTACAAGAGCAATTAAAAGAAAGCAAAGAATCTCATACCACATGGGGAGGACTCAAATGATGTCTGGCTGCACTGGGGACTTCCTCAGACCTCTTCCAGACCCATAACAAGATTGTTTGCCCAGGTTTTCCCCAATGGAGCAATCTCCACTGGGGAGAACCCCTGATCTCATTCTGTTTCCAGAGCGGGGGATGACTTTTCCCCAATTCAGAGTCATCTTAGAATTGCTGGTTTTTTCAGGTCTCCCTGGTGGGAATTGTGGATGAATTCACAGTCATTTGGGGAATAAAGACCAATAAAACTTCTAAAGTCTTACATTTCCTTTTGTATACAATAGAATGTTTTAACTGAGTCTAGAGTGGTTTTTGTGTAGGTTCCATTACTAGCTTATACCTGAATAGAGAGAAATGGGCTTTCCTGTTTCATGAGGATGGGGACATGAGTCATGTGAGCTTTTCCTGTTGTACCACATTTCCCAAATGACAGACAAAAGAATATGGCTCATTCCTATCCCGCCATCATCCAGGTCATCTAGGATGAGCACTGTGCCATTTGTTCTATCTCTGGGCCCCCTCTCTCTCCATATTTCCATCTCTTGCTGCTGAAAAGGGGATGGCAATCCACTAGCCTATGGCTCCATTCACAATCCTTTCTCTGGGCATCACCTTACTGTGTATACTACATGTCTACTCTATCCCTCAATTAAATTGTAAGCTCCTTAAAGGAGGAGACTGTCTCATTTTTGTCTGTATTCCCAGAACCCAGCACAGTGCCTGGCATATTGTTGGAGTTTAATAAATGCTTGCTGACTGATTGATTCAAAACTAGATAATCTACCATTTCTATTTGACTTGGAAATGTATTTTATGTATTTTATGATGAAAGAGATCAGAGGACTTAGAAGGGTCAGGGAATGGGAAATGAGAAGATTTATCTCCTTAATTATGCTGATAAAATGAAATTGTAATTCCTGAACACACAATCACTGAGGCTTCCGGGATATATGAGGAAGAATAAAAGAAGGTTAACGTGGGATGAAGTTCTGCAGTCTAGAAGGGAGCTAATGTACATGCTGATAAAAGCTTATTGCATTTTCCTTTGCCTTTCACATTCTACTCTCTGCTCCTTGTCCCCCTTTTTTCTCCTGCCTCATAGACACCATGTCTCTCTCAGCTCTCTTCTTTTTTTTTCCTTTTCTCCTGATTCTCATTCACACTTCATCTTCCTGCAGTGAAAAATGTCCCCTTTCTCTCAACATGTTGGGCAGCCAGAAAAGAATTGATCTTCTTTCCCACAGAAATTTCCAAATGGGAGACTCTTATCTCCACTCACCATTGTGACTTCCTTCTCTGCGTCTGGAAGAGTCAGGAAGTCCATATCTCCATACTTTTGAGTCATCCTTTGACTTACCCCTCTGAACCTTGTGTTTCTCCCTCCCTCCACCCCTACCCCCCACTGCCCTTCCTTTGCTGGTGAAAAAGCAATGACTCCAATAGGAAGAACCATAGCATATGGGAAGAGGTGTCTACCCAAACATACAAAAAAAAAAAAAAAAATGACCAGAGATGTTTATCCACATCACACAGCCTTCGCCACCACCACTGAAGGCTATTCTTCTGTCACTTCTCTTCCTCTTCAACGCTACCTTAGCTTACCTGTATAGACATTGGTCTCATGTACTTTACCCCAACTTTTTACACCTATCAGAGCCTTTCTAAGGCTGCCAAATGATCTTATAAATTTACTGGAATTTATAAAGCAGAGAGGGAAAGGATGGACTCTGAGTCTTAAACTCCACTAACAGATCAACAACCCTTTGTTAAGTCTATGGACCAGACAATGTGCTAGGGGCCAAGTATATAAAGATAAGGAAACAGTCCCTTTTCTTAAGACACACCTTATAGGGAGAAATACCATGAACACACAAACAAAATAACAAAACAAATTGACATATAATTGGAAAAATTAAAATACTATTAAGTAATAAATAAATATGAGATTATTGATAGAAAGGGCATTAATAATTGGAGTATCAGAAAAGGATTCACGTAGAAGGTAGAATCCTGGTGAGCCAGAGTTCTGAAGGAAATTGGCTATTCTAAGAAACAGAGTGGAAGAGGAAGTGCATTCCAGGCATGGGGCTATCTTGATAACACATTGTTTAGCCTCAGAATTCTTCCAAAGAATGCACTAACAACTGGTTAGTGTAATTACTAGTTAACACAGGAAGCAAAAAGGAAAAAGCTAGCAATGGGCAGGGGGGAAGAAGAGGACAACAGGAGAAATCTACTCCATCAGAAACTTCCCCGCCTAGAAGTTTTGGCTGCAACTGTGGAGCCAGATATAGAACCAAAAATACTAAGGAAGCAATTCAGGATAGCCTCCCATGCAAGGCAGAAATTCCCTCTGAGAGCATTTCTGTCAGACGGCTAAACCACCTGTGCTCAGCTAAAGCTCAGATCTATCCTATCATCATCCTTCCTGGTCTCCTCCATCCAATACACTCATACTCACTGAATAAACCCCAGTGGCTCCCTGTTGCACCCAGGATAAAATACAAAAAGCCATTTCTAACCTGGCCCTTTCAACCTTTCCAGCCTACTTTACCCAATCCCAACTCCATGATACCCTGTGATCCAAGAGCACTGCCTTCTGGCTATTTATTCCTTGTGTCTGGCACTCCAGCTTCCAACTGTGCACCTGAGTAATATGTTCTCCACACCTGGAATTCTCCCCGCTTTCTGTGTCCCAGCTGTCTTGGCTTTCTTTGAGTCCCATCTGAAATCCCACCTTCCACAAGAAGCTCTTCCTCATCCTCCTAATGCTGATGCTTTCCCAACAGTTGTTATCTTCAATTTATCCTGCATATTCAGTGTTGGTACATAGTTGCTTGCATGCTATTTCCTCATTAGATTGGGAACTTCTTGAGGGCAGAATCAGAGCTTTGCCTTTCTCTGTATCTTTAGGCCTAGAACATATTCAGGTTTTATTAAATACTTGTGATTTCCTACTTAACTCAATGAATCTATTTGGATAAATAATCTGGATGATACCACACTGACATCCAGAGTAAGATTTACTTAGGAGAATAATGGGACATCACCTCTTGGCCTATAGACAAGGATATATTGGAGTCGGTTCTCCACCGTTAAATTTTCAATGTGGACATTACAGAAATCAGCAAGTTATGGCTTGGTTTGCTGATTTGTTGACTATCTTTAGCCTAAAGAAAGTTATGAATGTTAGTACTGAAGATTAGACTTAAAAATATGTCCTAAAAATAAAAATAAAAAATAAAATAAAAGTATGCCCTATATCTATGTGTATCCTTCTCCCTTTCCCCTTGGAGAGACAGTTATTAGTAGACCCCTGTCCAAAGGGAAACCTATATTTTTTATATATTTCCCTGATTCCGGCAACTTTCATTGTAGGGAATTTAATTCCCAGGTCAAACTAAAATCTGTTTAAGGTAAGTAAATGCAAGCTCGGTTAAGCCTTGCTTTGAAAATGTCAATGGATGTTATTCCAATATGTGGAGATCTAGAACAGCCTTAAGGAAAACTATAAACTTTATCAGCCTACAAAATCAATTCACTGGGCAGTCGTCCGCTTGCTCCCCCTCTCCCAAAGCAATAAAAACAATGTTCTTGCTTTTTAAAAGCTTTGTGGCACATGAGTAAATGGCCTGGTGCCTAAAGGGCTCACAAATTGTAGGCAGCAAAGAACAACTGGGCACAAACCAGGAGTGAGCTGCTTTAGTACTATAGGGAGAAGGAGGCCCTGAGCCGCTGGTCACTCTAACCTCTGACCTGGAACCACAGGAATGAGCCAGCTCATGGTGCAGAGAGGTATACAATCCTACATGTGTTTTATCCACAAAAAAAAGACTGAATTGTGAAACTTAGGTTGTACCAAAAGAAACAGAGCACCCAGTAATAAGGATTTGAGAGTCTCACTATACTTAGTCCTATATACTATACTTAGCTCTGGCCATCAGGGCCAAAGACTGGGGATCGTGTTCAGTTCTGGCTGCTATATTTTAGGAAGAACATTCACAAATTGGAAAGGATCCCAATGGGGGACTCCAAGATGACAATGGACCACGAGTTCATGTTATTAGGATCAGCTGTAAGAAATGAAGATGTATAGCATGGAGAAGGGAAGACTCAGTGGCAACATTAGTTCCTCAAATATCTGAAGGACTTGCCATATCGAAAGTTGAGGGTCAAACTTTTTTCTGCTTGGCCCCAGAAGGCACAACTCCAAGTACAGATGGCAAAGATGCAGACTGAGACTTGATGGAAAGGAAAATTTCCTATTCCAAAGAGGAATAGACTGCCTCAGCCTGTTAGGGGCTTCCCTTCCTCCTGATGTCTTAGAGTAAAGATTGGATGGTCGTTCATTAAGAACAATAAGTTCTAGCTGGTCTAGAGGGGACCCTGAGATTTCTTCCAAGTCTGAAACTTGTGATTCTGAGGAAGATGGAGTCCAGTGAAAGAAATGAAGCTTATAGTCTCGAGCTCCAGAAGGGTGCCGGGATGTCGGGGGTCCTTCATTGGGAGAAGCTCCACAACAGGGTGACTAGCAAGCTGGATTTGGAGGTGGGATTCTAGGATTGTAGAGTTAGAGCTAGAAAAGGCAGCAAAAATTATTCCTGCCCTCAGGAAGCTTATATTCTAACAGGGAAGATAATGTGTAAATAAACAGAAAAGAGCAGATGCTAGCAGACATCCTCACCAAAATGCTCTAAGGATCAAGAAAGATGACAGCGTTGAAAGTGGTTTGAAAAGAATTTGACAATATAAAACCCTGCAAAAATGTGGTAGGGTTTGATCCAGACATGTGACTTAATTGGTGTAAAGAACTCCTGGTGTGGAAACTTCCTCCACCAGTGTAAATTATAATTTTTGAAAAGCTGCCTAGGGTACTGAAACATTAAGCAACTATCCTGGAGTCACAAAGGGGAGACTTGGGTCAGCCTGGGGTCACACAGGAGAGACTTGGATATAGCCCACAAAGAGGAGACCTGGACCTAGATCTTTCGGACTACAGCCAACCTTCTAGCAATCAGAACTTACATTTGAGATCCTACATTCATTGCCTATGTTTATTTAAGATCCTTTCTTTCCAAGTTAAATTCATCATAAGAATAACCTGGCCCTTCCAAATGAAACAGCACATGTACATGCTTTTTAAACCTTAAATCACTATATAAATACCAGATATTAATTATTATTTTACTTGACAATGTACTTGCATCTATGGTGATGTTAGCCTAGTAGCTATCTGGGCATTATCCTATGACCTATAGAGATATTTATACTTTCCTTTCTTTTTTCTCCAGCTCCAACATAGAATAAAAGTGAAGATAGGGAGAGCAACTGTGGCTTGCCATCCTGGGCATCAACATGGCACCAGCTACTATTCTGCCATCCTGAGCATCAGACTGATCTGTAGGACATATTCCTTAAGAATCAAAAACCCTTAGTCAATCTCTTCAGTCAAGTTTAGTAGAATAACTAAAATCACATTTCTTCCCTCTCTCCTTTCCTTCCTTACCTCAATCCTTCTCTTTTTTCCTTCTTTCCCTCCTTCCTTCATTCCATCTTCCTTACCTCATTCCATCTTTTATTTCCCTTCTTCATTACTTTATTCCAAACTTCCTTCCTTTTCCCTCTTCCTTCATTTCCCTCCTTTCTTCCTTTATTTCATCCCTTCTTCCTTTTACTCTTCTTTTACTTCCCTTTTTTCTTCCTTCATTCCATCACTCCTTCCTTTTTCCTCTTCTTTCA
The DNA here is from genome assembly GCF_902635505.1 of Sarcophilus harrisii. Taxonomy (NCBI): domain Eukaryota; kingdom Metazoa; phylum Chordata; class Mammalia; order Dasyuromorphia; family Dasyuridae; genus Sarcophilus; species Sarcophilus harrisii. Next base: position 49,198,421 of record NC_045426.1, read on the forward strand.
TTTCCCTTTCTTCCTTCATTCCATCCTTCCTTCCTTTTTCTTCTTCCTTCATTTCCTTCTTTCTTCCTTCATTTTGTCCCTCCTTTCTTTTCCTTCTTCCTTCCTTTCCCCTTCTTTCTTTCTTCATTTCATCCCTCCTTTCTTTCCCTTCTTCCTTTACTTCTCTCCTTTCTTCCTTCATTCCACCCTTCTTCCTTTTCCTTCTTCCTTCATTTTCCTTTCTTCCTTCATTCCATCCCTCCTTCCTTTTCCCCCTCCTTCATTTCATCCCCCTTTCTTACTTCCTCCTTATTTTTTATCCTTCCTACTTCCCTTTCTTCCTTTTTTTCAGTCTGTTCATCTCTACAATGAAGATAGCAATATTTATCTTACCTGCCTCATCAGGGCATTGTGAGAACCAAACGTACAATAAGTATTATTTTTATTTTTTCCAAATGGGAAGCAGTGTGATAAAATAGAAAGCCTCCAAACCTAGACATCAGATTTTGGGTTCTGGTTTCAGCTCTCCTACGAACAGCTATGTGACCTTGAATGAGCAAGTTTTCCTCTGTAGGGATCAGTTTCCTCATCCATATCACAAGGGTACTTGGACAGCATGATTTTGAAGGTCCCTTTTCACTCTAAAATTCAAAATCATTTTTCAGGAGCTGCTAAGTGGAGAATACAGAAAAACATGACCAATGACCTTTGTCAAGGGCCTGACACAGCAGTCAGAAGCAGGATATGTCACAAGAGCAGCTAAACTAACCGATGTGAGCAAAGTCCCAGGATCGTGCATATATGAAAAATAGAAAAATAATAAGTAGTTCAGCAGAGAAAGGAGTTCAGTGGAGGGAGTGGTCACCTATGGGCTGATCACCAGCAAATCAGACATCTACCCATGCATTCTCCACCCTCAAGATTAAAAAGGCAGTTGGCATCCAAAGGCAGGCTCACGTTGGACTCTTGACTGAACAGCCCTCGTCCTCTGGGCCCTGCCTCTGAATTAGCATCATGCAGTGGGCCTTCTCTGGCTGTACATGCCTGGAACGGACTTCTAATTAGACATTCACAGGATGTCACAGAGCCCATTTTGCCCATCTGCCAGATGCTGCTCCCGTTCCATCTGGCGACCAAAACTAATGAACCCACAAGGAGCTAGCTGGGCTCATTAATGGCTGCAGGATGGGCTGGGGACCCTCTTATTCTCCCTTTCTCCCACCCCCAGCCCCACTTCCACTCAGCAACTTCCCTACCTCTTTCTTCATCGTCTTCTCCCTCCCTATTCAAAAAGATACCTAAATTGCTAGATGAGGAATAAAGTTTTATTTATTACAAAGTGGGAAAATGGCCAAGCCTTTTTCTCCACCTCCCCCCTTCTTATTTTCACCCAGGCCCCTGATGATAGAGAAGGCCTGGGGGATGCTGGCTCTGGAGATAATCCCTTCTAAAATCAGGATGACCCTGGAGACCAACAGCTCCATAGAAAAACTAAACTAGAAAGGAGGGGGAGGATGCATGCATAGAAGTGGGAAAGATTTCAAAGCTACTTCTCTGGTTCAGTTTTTAAAATGAAGTCAAGAGCTTTTGACCTTTTTTTTTTTTCCCCTGAGGAGGCAATTGGGGTTAAGTGACTTGCCCAGGGTCACACAACCAGGAAGTGCTAAGTGTCTGAGACCAGATTTGAACTCAGGTCTTCCTGATTTCAGGGCTGGTGCTCTAACCACTGCACCACCTAGCTGCTAGTTCATTCTGCTTTTGGTCCTAATTAGAAAAGTATTCCTAATATGAAAACTGAATCCATTTCCATCCATTGTTCCCCTTAATGCCCTCTGGGAGCCAAAGGTTTCTGGGGCCTTTTTCCACTTGACAATTCTTTCAAATGTGCTCCCAGAATCTTTGCATTTTCAGGTTAAGCATCTTCTAAGGTTGGGGTTTTTTGGACCAACTTGTAAGTCTTTACATTTATCACCAGTGATGTCCATCTTATTGGTTCTAACTCAGCACTCTTCCTATTCGAGATCTCTTCAGAGCCTGACTCTTCCAATGTGTCAGATATTCCCTCCCAATATACTCTGCAAAGGTGATGATAAAGTCATCTGTGTTTTTATCCAAGTAACTGATAAAAATATTAAATAGCACAGGACCAGCACAAACTTCCAGGAATATTCAGCTCAATACCTTTTGCTATGAAACAATGACTCTTTGGATCCAATACATTTTCTTTTTTTTTTTCATTTTTAATAGTATTTTATTTTTCCAATAACATGGAAAGACAGTTATGAACATTCATCTTGGCAAACCTTGCATTTCAAATTTTTCTCCCTCTCTCCTCTCCTTTCTCATCCTCAAGACAGCAAGCAATCCGATATAGGTTAAATATTCTTCTAAATATATTTCCATATTTGTACTAGAAAAATTAAATCAAAATTTAAAAAAGTAAACAAACAACTACAAAAAGGTAAAAATACTACACTTTGATTCACATTCAGGCTCTTTCCATCACAGGTCTATTGGAATTGCCTTGAATCACCTCATTGCAGAAAAGAGCCAAGTCCATCACAGTTGATTATCACATAATCCTGTTGTTACTGTATACAATGTTCTCTTCATCCAATCCATTTTCAATTCATTAAAATGTAACTCCTCATCTTCTCCATAAGAATAGGATGAGATATTTTATCCAAAGCTTTGCTAAAATGTAAATAAACTAAAATCACAGCATTCCCCTTCTCCAAGAAAGCAGCCAGAAATGGAAATGAAGTTAGTCTGGCATGACCTGTTCTTGATGAAGCCAGACTGGCTTTCTGTAACCACCACTTCCCTTCCTAGACATTCATCAGCCAATTCTTTAAAGATCTGTTCTACCGTTTTCTGAGGAATTGAAATTAAGCTTATTGACTCATCGGTTTGCACACTCTTATTCTCTTCCCTTTTTTGAACATGGAGATGTTTATCCTCCAGTCTTGTGGGGGCTCTCCTATTCCCTACAGTCTTCCAAATGTCACTAACAGAGGTCAATAATGACATCTGTGACTTCGTTCAGGAGGTAAGAATATAATTTATCTGGAGTCTTCGAGGTAAGCTGGGTACTTATTATCTTAGATTTCCTTACTTAACTTTGAAGGTAACTGGTATTGGAGTTGGAGTCAGGAAGAACTAATACAAATATGGTCTCAGATTCTCACTAGCTGTGTGACCTTGAACAATTTCACTTATCCTCTGTCTGCCTCCGTTTCTTCATCTGTAAAATGAGGACAATAATAACATCTATCTACCTGTCAGGATTGTTATAAGACTATGAGATAATATTTGAAAAGCACTTAGCCCAGAGGCTTGCTTAATAATTATTTTTCATCCTTACATATTAACTCCCCATTAATAATAATAATAACAATAATAGTTAACATTTACAAAGCACTTTAAGGTTTGTAAAATACTTTAAACATATCTCATCTTATCCCCATAGTAACCCTAGGAGATAGATGCGATTAGTACACCCCTTTTACAGATGACTAAACTGAGGCCAAGAAGCAAGGTTAAGTGACTTATCTGGTTCCAAGTCTAGCACCCTTTGGGCTATCCTGTCTAGTTGGCAAGTCTCCTGTCCTATCTACATCACAGACTACTCATGAAGAAAATGCTTTATTTTTGTCTTTTTGTCCCCAACACCTAGCCCAGTATCTCTCTCATAGTCGGTCTTTTAAAATGCTTGTTTAAGTGACTTAAACACACTGTGGGAAAGATGAGAGGAATACAGAGTTGAAGGTTTTAGCTGGAGAGATAATTCAATATTAAATGAGACCATTAGAAATCCAGGTGTGAATTAAGTCTAAAACACTCTAAGGCAAGCAGAGGAGAAGGCAGCCCTTCCCTGGTGGCAGAATGAGACCAGCCCAGAGGATGAGACATAGACAATGGGATGGCTTAAATCTCTTTTGAGGGGATGGGGGTGGAAGGAGGGAAGCCACTCTGACCCTGTGGTTCAAGGCTGGTCAATGGAGAGAGGAAGAGGGAAGAAGAATTTCCTCTGAGCAGGGTGATTGGAGGAGAAAAAGAATTAAAAGGGGGAGAGTAATTACAGTGAGGAACTCCAAGGATAAATACAGCAAGAGTGTGGTTAGCAGCGTCCTGCCTACACATGTAGGGGTGGGGAGGGGGCAGAAGCCAAAAGGCTCTGCTTCTTACAGTTCTCAAAACCTGCCAAGCTCGGTGCCCAAACCAGATGGAGCTAAGTGGAGGAGGAAGCAACAGAAGCTCAGCACCCAGGCCAGAGACTGAAGCAAGGTAATTTATTCGCAGCCAAAATGGAGAAAGGAGGAGATGGTCCCTCCTGAAAAGAGGTGGACTCAATCAACAAGCATTCATTAGGCACCTACAATGTGCCAGGCACTGTGCTGGGCACTGGGAATACAATGTAAAGAATGAAACAATCCCTCCTGGCAAAAAGCTTACATTCAAATGGAATATCTCTGAGTCTCTTTTTGGAGGTCTTTAAGAACCAATTCTTAATGATATAGCCCTAAAAATATATGATAAAAATAACAGCTAGAATTTCTAAAGTGCTTTAAGGTTGGCAAAGCACTTCACCAATATAAGCTTATTTTATCTCAAAATAACCTTAGGAAGTAGGTGTTTTTATTATCCCTATTTTAAAGAAGGGGAAACTGAGCCACACAGAGGGTAAAACTACTTTCCAAATCTCACACAATTAAATGTCCAAGGTTAAATGCAATCAAACTCAGGTTTTCCTGACACCAGGTCTGGCACTCTCTCCATTGTACCTCTTAAGTTCTTCTGTTTTTATCAGTCCTATCTGTAAAACTTACTAATTATGTGACTATTAGTAAGTCACTTACCTCTGATTAATCTACCTCATAGGATGACAGAGCTATAGATTTAGCTCTAAAGGGACCTTAGAACTCATCTAGTCCAATCCTTTCATAGGATGACAGAACCATAGATTTAGCTCTAAAGGAACCTTAGAACCTATCTGGTCCAATCCTTTCATAGGATAACAGAACCATAGATTTAGATCTAAAGAGATCTTAGAACTCATTTGGTCCAATCCTTTGATAGGATGATAGAACCATCGATTTAGATCTAAAGAGACCTTAGAACTCATCTAGTCCAATCCTTTCATAGGATGACAGAACCATAGATTTAGCTCTAAAGGGACCTTAGAACCCATCTGATCCAATCCTTTCATTTTACAAATAAGGAAATTGAAGTATACAGGGGTTAAATGGTTGACCCAAAGTCACACAACTAGTAAATGTCTGAGGCTGAACTAAACCCAATTCTTCCTGGTCCCGAGTTTAATGTCCTAGCTTGCATACTATGCTATCTCTCTCAACTTGTTTGCTCTGCAAAAAAAAAAATATGTTTAAGTGTGACCACAGATCCAATACTAGACCCTCAGGAAAGCCATAAATTAAAAAAAGGCCCCTCATTCACTGAAATATTCATAGCATCATTTTTTATAATAGCAAAAAACTGAAAACAAAGTCGATATCCACTGATTTAGAACAACTAAACTGGTGATGCTAGAAAGGCAAAGGCCCACAGATGTGATTTTACATTACCCATATTTTCAGACTCCATTGATGAACTGATCAGTTATGCTGATTTTTTCTCTTTTATGACATATTTTTTAAAAAACTATGTTATATGAGATGGCTTTCTGAGAGGGAGAGGGATACTGGAGAAAATTATAATAATGTTAAAAAATGATATAAATAAAAACTTTTTTAAGTAAAGTACTATCTAAATGAGAGTTACTAGCAATAGTAACATTAGTAGTCGTGGATAGTCCAACCCATTGATTTTAAAGAAAAATAAATTGAGGTTACAACAGGTGCCGCCCCAAAGATATAAATGAGTTCTTATTTTTACCCTCCTGAGACCACCCAGAAAGGCAGAGAGCCCCAGTGCCTCCAAGGAAAATCAACTTGACCACAAGGTCAGAGGCCTCCATCTCGGCTTACTTGAACTGATGTTCTCGGGAGCTGCGGATCTTGGAGGAGAAACGCTCGGCCAGTTTTTCCAGGCTGCGGGAATATTCCAGTTCAATTTCTGCCTTCCTTCGAAAGAACTCCTGGAGGTCCTGCAGCAGCTGCAGCCTCGACTCCGACTGCTGTTCCAGACATTTAAACTGCTCGGCCAACTGAGTCCGGATTTCTGCAGCAAAGGAATAAAGAGGGGTGTTAGACTAACATTAGGGGGCACTAGGCACTGTTGCTTACACATAAATATAGCTAGCTCCCTTAAGGAGCTTTAATCCTTTAGATATTTCATTCCTACCCCCCCAAAAAAAGGCTTCTCTTCTCCAGGCTTCTCTGTTCCTTCCACCATTCTTCATATGACATGTTTTCCTGGTCCTATACTACTCTGTTTACTCCCTCAGGATGCATTTGTCCAAATCCCTCTTAAAATCCTCAAAGCATCTGCCCGCACTAAGACCAGATATTGTGCATTATTTTTCCATCCATCTCCAATGCGTTGTACAAGACTGAGCCCATACAAGACCCTCCATAAATATTTGTTGAACCAATGCTATAAGTAGAATTCAGTAATCAGGGCTTAGCCACAGGGTATCAAATTTAGAGAGCCCTGACAGAATTTGTCATAGCAGCCCACAAACAAAGCTCATTATCTGAGTCGCAAGAATAAGATTTCTCCTTTCTCCCATTTCTTAGTCGTTTGCCAGTGTCCTAGCTTTCTAGCTCCCCAACACATGTGATGCTCCAATCTCTGTTCCCAAGGGAGGTCATTTTTGTTCTTCTTGCCCCAGGCATGGTTTGTGGTGCTTTGCAGAGAGCCTTAAAAAAATCCTAATTAAAGCTCCATTTGAAAATAAAACTGATGCTTTGAATTTCTAGAATATCAGCCAAAGTCTTCCCTGCATATAAGTATCAAAAGACTTCACACCAATGAACCAATTAAATGCCAGTTATCATCATCATCATCATCATTATTATTATTAATATCCCCACTACCACCACCATCACTGCTGCTGCTGCTGCTGCTTCTGTCATCAAATTGAGGGTGGTGCTCAGCCTATGGACAGATCCCAAGATTTCTATAGTATAGCCACTCCTAAGCTCCAGGAGCTCAGAAGCAAATATGAAACAAATACAGAGGGGACAAGGCTTTGTGAATACCAGATAAGATTTTAAATTGCCTTGTATAAATGTTAGTATCCACTGACGACCTTGAGTCTTAACTGTAACATGGGCAACTTGACTTATTACAAAATAAATTCCAACACGGGCAGAAAGCAGAATTTTCTGCCACTAAAATATATGGATGCTTATAAAAAATATTTCTTTTAAAAATGTCCTTTAGAACTAGAAATTGAGTGGGTGCCCATCAGTTGGGGAATGGCTGAATAAGTTATGGTATATAAAGGTAGTAGAATATTATTGTTCTGTAAGAAATGATGAGCAGGCTGATTTCAGAAAAGCCTGGAGAGACTGACAGGAATTGATGCTAAGTGAAGTGAGTAGAACCGAAAAAAACATTGCAACAGCATCAGCAACAATAAGATTATATGATGATTGACTGTGATGGACGCAGCTCTTTTCTTTTTTTTTTTTTTTAATTTTTATTTAATAGCCTTTTATTTACAGGTTATATGCATGGGTAACTTTACAGCATTAACAATTGCCAAACCTCTTGTTCCAATTTTTCACCTCTTATCCCCCCACACTCCCTCCCCTAGATGGCAGGATGACCAGTAGATGTTAAATACATTAAAATATAAATTAGATACACAATAAGTATACATGACCAAAACGTTATTTGACTCAGCTCTTTTCAACAATGAGGTGATTCAAGGCCAGTTCCAATTGACGGGATGGAAAGAGCCAAAGCATCCAGGGATTGAATATGGATCAAAGCATAGTATTTTCACCTTTTAGTTGTTGTTTGTTTGCTTGCTTGTGTTTTTTTCCCTTTCTCATGTTTTTTTCCCTTTTTTGATCTGATTTTTCTTGTGCAGTATGACCAATATGGAAAGATGTTTAGAAAAATAGCACTTTTAATCTATATTGGATTGCTTGCTGCTTTGGGGAGGGGAGAGAGGAGGGAGGGAGAAAAAAGGAACACAAGGCTTTGCAAAGGTAGATATTTAAAACTATCTTCTCATGTATTTGGATTATAAATTTAATCAGTCAAGTATTAAATATTTATTGAGTACCTACTATGTGCCAAGCACTGTGCCAAATGCTGGGGATACGAAGAATGGCAAGAACAGTTAGCCCCTAATCAAATGGGGAAAACAATATGGAAACAACTAGGTACAAACAAAATAGAGATAAAGCTTGAAACTAACACTGAGATCTCGAATCCAAAAAGACAGTATTTAGCACATCTCCAGGAAGACAGTAAGTACTTAATTAATGCAGATTACTGATGGATATTACATCAAAGGCAATGTGGCTGTCACCTTTTGTGGCCTGAATATTCAGCTTCTACTAGTGCACCTAAGGTTACAAGAGCTTTTTTACCCACTTCATCCCATTAGTGGTTTGCATTATGCTCATATATTGATTCATAAAGAAAATCCCAGGTCTCCATCACATGAGTTGCTATTAAACCGGACTTCCATTATCTCGTTCCCATATAAATGGGGGTGGGGAGTGGAGGAGAAGGTAAATTGAATGGAAGATAGATTTTATTCTGATTCCTGCTAAATTCCTCCCTGTTAGCTCTGGTCCAACACTGTTGTGATCATCATTATCATCACCATCACCACCATCATTATGCTCATAACTAGCCGTGCTCTAACACTTTCAAGCTGCAATATTCCTCATAAGTCCTTGAGCCTCTCCAGAAAGGGGCTGTCTTTTATCTTTCTTCATATTGCCAGCAGTTATATATAATATATAATATAGTACATAGTAGGCACTTAATAACTGATGATTACCTAATTATCTCATTTGATCTTAATACAGACCTCCCTCCCACTTAACACTGGTCCTGTAATTAATGTATTTGGAGTACAAGTGACCAACCAATTCCAAAATCACCAAAATGTACTATCAACCAACCCACCTGTTGCCATCTTGTCCAAAAGGAAATCAAAGTAGTTTTGTCAAATGCTTCGATGAAACTGGTTTTAGAATGCAAGGACCTGACTGTGCTACTTATTAATTGTGTGACCTCAGAGCAGATCAGTTCCCTTTCCTGAGCCTCAGTTCCCTAATCTATTAAAAGAAAGGATTGGGGGGAGGGGGGGAATAAAAAGAAAATAGATGTATAAAAAGAAAGGATTGGACTAGGGAACCTCCAATGTCCCTTCCAATTAAGCTCTCCCACCTAGGCCTACCAGGATGCTTATTAATGAATAAGCTTCACACAGGAACTCTCAGACTCTGCACTGGGCAACTCTGCTCTGGGAATATCCCTCCACCTCCCAATGGAAGTCAAGAGCTCTCCACCAGGCCTTGGATCCCGAGTCCCACAGAATTCTGTTCATTAATTTGCCCCCAGGAATGTTGGACAAGGCTGGAGAAGTGGTCCACTCTATGCTGAATCAATTAAACTGTTGCCAAGGCTCAGCAAATGAACCTGGAGAAGTTGGCCACCATTTCCTAAGTCCCCATTCTCTGCCCATTGGGCTAAATATACCCCAGGAAAGAGCTCTGGTCCTGGTAGAACTGGTTTCACCATAGTAACATGAATGCTTGCTGACATGTAATTGATCCCTATTTTACAGATGGCGAAACTGAGGCAGGAATAGGATAAGTGATTTACTCAGTCATTCAGAGGATAAGAAGTTGAAGCAAAATGGAACATAGGTTTTCCTGATTCCAAATCTAAAGTTTCTCCAAGGAACCATATTACTTCTCTGAGATGGAACCCCAGCCACCCCCTTGGCCAGTGTTCTCCCCATTAAAACTCTTCCATGTTCTGTTCCCTCAAAGCCCTTCTCCAGAAGTTAATCTGATCAACTAAAACCCAGCAAAGACAAGAATGGCTCATATTGACTTAATCTATCAGCTGTGTAGACCACTTTCACACTTTTTAACCACTTCAGGCTCTTTAAGGGTTCAATGGCATTTCAGCACCCAAGGTAGGATATGGAGATCTTTACAGAAAGTTTGAACCACCTATCTTTATTCCAGTTCTACACATGACAAGTATTAGATAATAATGCCTCCCCCCCCAAAAAAAAAAATAATACCACTATGCAAATTCTTTAACTTCTCTGGACTCAGTTTCCACATCTGTATTAGAGGGTTGGTCTAGATGACATTTAAAATCATCTCTGGCTCTATGTGAGCCTACAAAGCCAGTGCTTTCGAGTGCTTCGAGCTCCCCAAATCCAAGCCCCAAACTTGGGTGTGATTTACTACTGCCACCTGCACTTCAGTCTTGGAACCCAGCAATAGGCAGATTTTCCTGTATTTGCTTCCCTCTTTCTGCCCTGCCCCCTTCCATTCCCTCCCATCCTCAGGCCACAGAGACAGAAAGCTCGAGGACGGACAATAGAAAGGATCCAAATGGGGCGATGAGGAGGGAGGAAGGAAGGAGGAAAGGGCCAAGGCAGCAGGGTGGGAGCCAGGACTTGCTCCCAGGGCAAGCTGCTAATTTCATCAGAGACCCAGCGGGAAGGGCTCCAGAGGCCCCCTCCCTCTCAGCAGCCCGGCCTCCCATCCAGAGCAGGGTGAATAGCCTGTGTTCCCACTGGCCTTTTCACTGGGGGCCCACTCTGGCCCTGGCCTCCTTCCCCCGCATTGACTGCACACAATCTCCCCTCCGTGAGAAGGGCCCCAGCTCTGAAAGCAGCAGCTGCTCCAAGCATACACAGACAAAAGAAGCCGTTTCTCTAGCAACGGGGAGCCGATGAAAGCTTTCGGGGGGCTCCCTCCCAACCCCCTCCCCCGCCCTCCACAGGCTTCCTTTCAGCTGGAGGCCACTCGCCCCAGCTCCCATGGAGAGGCAGCCGGGGTTGGCCAAAAATCTCCCCCTCTCTCCCCTCCCTTCCTCCCACCTGCCCCCCTCCCCCACCCCAGCTCCTCTGGGAGTCCAAGCCACATCTCAGAGCTTGTAGCATCGGGCGAGTTGGGAGCTTAATCAATTCTGTTTCAGTTCCTGTCTTTTCTTTTTGCAGGAACTGACAGCAAACAGGTTTGCAAAGCTGAGCTCAACGGCAGGGCATCATTCTCCCTCTCCCCACCCCATATCTATCTATCTCTCTCTCTCTCTCTCTCTCTCTCTCTCTCTCTCTCTCTCTCTCTCTCTCCTTCCATTCTCTCTCTCATTTATTCTCTTTCCTCCCCTCCATTCTATCTTCTCTCTCCCTTTATTCTTTCTTTCCTCCCCTCCTCTGTCTCTCTGTCTCTGTTTCTCCTTTAGTCTCTCTTTCTTTCCCTCCCTTTCTTCATCCCTCCCCCCTCTCCCCTTTTATTGTCTCTTTCTTCCTCTCTATTTTTCTCTCTTTCTCTGACAAAGAATAACATGACATATAAAAGATGAAGCCAGATGCACCATAAGCAATTAATTGACATTTATTAAACACCTATGTTGGGTCTAGCACTATGCTCACCCCCCTCTGGTTGCTGTTGTTTTTTCACTTCCCCTTTAACCAACTTTTATTTCAAAACCCAGTCACTGAATGTTAAAGCTGGAAGAAGTCTTACAGATAATAAGGTCATAGATTTAAGAGCTGGGAAGGGGCTTGGCAAAAGCTCATGCACTGAGAGCTGGCTGGAAGGTCCTAAGCGATCAGCCAACCCAACATTCATTTTCTAGATGAGGAAACTGAGAGCACAAGAGTTTTAGCGGCTTGCATCCTGTTGCATGCTAGTGACTGGCACAGCCAAGTCTCCTGACTGCTTTGACTGATACTCTTCCCACAATTTCACCATGTAAAGGGCTCATCACTCTCCCCACTGACTCTCATCCTGATTAACTATTTCACCTTCCACAGACTCAGAGGATTGTAGCTCTAGAGCTGAGGAGACCTTTGCAGGTGATTTAGTCCCATTTTTTTTCATTTTACTCATGAAGAAACCGAGGTGCTCAGAGGTCAAACGACTCTTCCATTCCAGCTTTCCTTTGGATGCCAAGCCAAATGAACTGCCTGAAATTTCCCCTCCTCTTCCCACCAGGGACCTCAGTGCAATATAAAATGTGACTGTGTTTTAAAAATAATAATATTTTTACAATAATAGCTTTTTATTTTTCAAAATATATGCAAAGATAGTTTTTAACATTCACCCTTGCAAAACTTTCTGTTCCATGTTTTTCTCCCTCCCCACCTCCCCACTCCCCTAGATGGCAAGTAATACAATATAGGTTAAATATATACAATTCTTCTAAATATTAAATAATAATCTTATTATGTAAAAAGTACTACAATGAGGATGAGGATGATGATAGATAAAAGAAATGAGAAACTTTCCTACTGCTAAAAGGAAAGCGGCAGAGGAAGGAGAGAATGAGTATTTATATAGTGCCGGGCATTGTGCTAAGTGCTTTTTATAAATATTATTCCCCATATTCTAAGAAGTGAGCTGTGGGCTAATCCATGGATTTAGGGCTGGGATAAAGAGTGATTCCGCACTTCCCACAGTGATCAGGAAGCAGATAACCCAGCACTTCAAACCCCTCACTGCCCCCTGCTTAGCTGAGTATCAAGTCTCTGAGGACAAAGGTTGGGAGGGGAATTCCCCGCAGCACCAAGACCACTGCAATTAGGAGCCCTGTCCAAACAGCATCGATTCTAGGGCATCAGGAAGCTAGGCAAGGGGTTGCCCACACTCCTTCCAGGGGATGGGAGAGAGAGTTACAGGCTGACACTCATCCAGGTTCCAGGGATGCAGAGTTAAAGTATGATCAATTTCATTGCTAGATTGATATTTGAGGCTTTGCTGCCCAATGGTCCCTGAAGGGCCAGATGCATTTAAATGGGGAAGAGATCAGAATTCATTAATACTAAATTTCCAGCTGGGTCTGATGGCTAAAGACACTCTTCTTGCTTTTCCCAGCTACCCTACACCCACAGCCACAAGATGCTTCTGAATATTTCTCCAGTTCAGGTAGCAATCTCCATTCAAAGCTGTTAAACGACTACCTAGGTGCCTGCTATTTCATTCATTCGTTTATTCTTTCATTCATTCAACAAACATTTATTCAGTAGCTACTATGTTTAAAGGTACCAGGTTCTGTTGGTTAATCTCTCTTTATCATTAAAAAAAAAAAAAGAATTGTAACATCAGCCCTGCCTCCTTCACAGTGTTGTTTGGACACATGATATACATCAATGAAGGTATCAGAGCAGACCAGGAGTTCCTATTGTGGGTCCTACAGACACCCCCTCCAAGTAGTCTATGATACATTTTAGGGGGGCAATAAATATAGATGAGACAGAAATTACATCATTATTTTCATTAACTTTTGATATTTAGCATTATCTTTTATTGTGAATTTTTAAAACAACAAGAAAAGGATTTTGAGAAGGGCTACCACCACAATGATAGTCAGAGGGGTCCAAGAGGAAGGATTCCTGGAAGAAATAGTCAAGGAGAATCTTGGATCCTATGTACAGGGCACATACTAAGCATGCAGAGAGAGCTACAACATATTCCACTCCCTCTAGGGGCTTGCTTACTAGCTGTGAAGACAGCATATGCTAAGTCCTTAAGAAGGGAAAGTGTTTTGTGGCTAAGTTAGTTTATAGGCTGCTAAGTTTGAAGATAACGAGATGGAAGGATAAAGCACATTTTTGTTCTTTCTAATCATAAATTCTATGTAGAGTCATATTAACCTAACTTTAGAGCCCCAGATTAATTTTTTTTTCTTGCACTGAAACTTTTCAAAGTTGTTGTAAGAAACTGAGAGAAAGATCATACTCAGTGATGTTCCTCATTTTGACTTTAAAGGAGCAGAGACCACTGAGAATTTAGTCAGGGCCCATGCAGAGGGTGTGGCAAAAGTAGAGTTAACCACAGGCTTGCTCCCCACTTCCCACCCCAAGAAAGCCTTAGTCTCCATGGTTCAAGGGGATAACAGCAATAACTGGATGGGGCATGGAACAGTCATGCTGAGGAAGCCAGGAAGGATGGGAGATGGCTGACCACATGGCACAAATGGGAGGTGACTGCCCTGTGCAAAGAAAGTACCTCCACTGGTCTGTTTTTGATGTCTGGATTTTCATCATTCCTTTCTTTAAATTAAGCATTGCCCTATGCTGTATTCCACAGTTAGAAGAACCCTTGGACTTTAGTGTGAATTAATTAACTCTCACCAAAGTGCCTTGAGTGTCATAGATGCATGGGGAAAGGGGTAGGGAAAAAGAAAGAATGATAGAGATAGAGAGGAAATGATGGCTGAATGGATGGTAGGAAGGAAGGAAGGAAGGAAGGAAGGAAGGAAGGAAGGAAGGAAGGAAGGAAGGAAGGAAGGAAGGAAGGAAGGAAGGAAGGGAAGGAGGGAAGGGGAAGGAAGGAGAGCAATGGAAAAAGATGGTGCTGACTATCTTACCTGCTCTAATTTCTCAGGACCAGCATGAGGATAAGGAAAGGGCCTGATCAAAGAGATCAGGTAGACTGCATTGATCTCATCAAGAAGAGAACCTTCCCCCTTATGGGTATCAGAAAGATTGGATGCCTCCTTTGTTAAAGGATTTTGGAGATGGAGGTATCTTTCAGAAATGTATGTGGTCCAATACCCATTGGATATAAGAAGAAAGAAGAGAATGTCCAGTGCTCTGGCCATTTAAGTGAATTCAAAAGAAAAAATTAAGTACAATACAATTGCTCAAGAGCAATCAAAGGTCAAAGTCATTTATAGCAAGTACATTGACCTGATTCCCAAGAAATTATGAATGTGCATGACCCCGCATGACCCAGATGTACAAAGAACTGATGAAGAAGTTATTAAAGAGATTACAGAAAAGACAAGTTAGCACTAGAGAAATCTATGTCTTAAGGTTGCTTCTTCTATGTCAATTTGAGGTGCAGAGAAACTAACTCCAGCTCAGCATATCCAGTATTCACCAGTTTAGCAAGAAGTAGCTTTCAATTCTGGAGCTAAGTAAAGAATTATTTGAATGGTGGAAATCCGAAAAGATCCAATGAAGTCTTCCTACCAAGAAAGAAAGGAAGGCATCAGAAGGATGGAAGGAAGGGAGGAAGGGAGGGAGGGAGGCAGGAAGGAGAGAAGGAGATAAGGAAGGGGGAGAGGGAGGAAAGAGAGAGGGAGAAATAGCTTACAATAATTGTATTATTATGATATATTATAATAACAGTCTTTAACAATATCATAATTTAGCCTACAGGAAACTAGCAACTAATCAAAGGTATAGCCAGAATAATGTGAGATGGAAATAGTAATCAAACTGAAAAAGATCCTTTTGGACTTATTTTCAAAGCAAAATTGCAGAGAAATCACAGAAAGATGTAGGAAAAAGTCAGGATTTCCATCAACCTTCCTCCCTTCTCCACAGGACTCTTTGCCTTGTTGATGCTTCCTATAGTTATCTCTAAGAAGAGAATGTGCTATGACAGAGCATTGGCTTGGGCTCAGGTTTAAGTACTAGCTTTGATAATACTGGCTGAGGGACTGTGGGTAAGCTGCTTGACCTCTGAGGGTCCAAGGCAATTTTCTAAAAGTATAAGTTACAGAAATGTTGCTGATCTACATAGGTAAAGGGAACTTTCACAGAAAAAGTTTCCCCATACCAATGAAATAATAGGCCCAGGGGAAAATTAGCTATTCTGATTCACTCTACCTTGTATACAGGTTTGTGAGTCCAAGCTCAAATGTATCCATTGTCAAGAACAAGATTACTTATAACCACTAAAATTTCCACCATTAAAATCTCCACATGCCCTTAAGTCAACATCTCCCCTGAGGTTGCTGGACTATTGTTATGCCATTTCCAGCACAACAGAGGAGACCATTAGACCAAGAGTCAAGAGGTCTGGTTTCAAGTCCTGATTCTATTAACTAGCATGGCTGACCTTGAATCCTTAATAGGATTCTATAACCCTTAGGGAAAAAGCCACAAATAATGACTCAGAACTTTTATAATTCTAGGATGCTATTGATCATCCTATCAGCAGAATAGAGACTTCAGCTGATTTTACCATTAACAAAGATGGACTGCTCTGAGTCAACCACATTCTCTTACCCCATCCCCATCGTTGCCAAAGGCACACATCTGCTGGAGATCTGGCTGGGATTAGACGGCCTGGAATTGTGAAATAAGAGTTTTTCATCATGTAAAGTTAACTAGCCTGGATGGGAATCAACCCACAGCCTTGACCTCATTAGCACCAACCAGTTATAAGAGTGACTGATACTCTTTGAGAATGACTGACAGTAATATGACTCAGACTGAATTTCTCTGACCTATTGATAAGAATGTCACGTGAAATGGGGTCACTAGCTTCAGGGAAGTCCAAATATATTATGTCAATAGCTTCTATCAAAAAGACTTGACATTGTGATAGAAAGAAATTACAATAGGCTAAATGATTTACTCTTCTGGATACCATGTGTATTACTATCCAATACCTCTTCTTGGCCACTGTTGGCTGATTTTTTAGACAATTTGTTCAATCATCTTCAAAAAAACTGAAACTAAGCCAATATAGCTCAAATTTCCAGGCCCAATTTCTACTCTAACTCCATACACATCTTTAAAAAAAGTCTTCAAGAGTTTTCCAAAAACAACAGTTACATCGATTCTATTCTCGGTGGATCCTATGTGACTCTATGGAATCTAGTTTTGCTAAATGCATAAGAACTCCTTCCCTATCTACGGGGCTGGTTTACATTGTCTATTCAAAGATGTAATTTTAAAAAGTCTCTGATTTTGGAGGGGGTGGGAGGTGGGAAGTAATCTTGATAAGAATCAGGAAACAGGCTAGGAAAGATTGGTGATTTCAGCAGCAGCCTAGGGATTTCCTGGTGTGGGAACATCCTTCACCAACACAAATCACCACTTCTGTGATTCAGTAGATGAGTTCCTAGAAAGCTGCCTGAAGCACTGAGATATTAAATACCAGATGAAAGGTCACATAGCCAGTATGTTTCAGAGGCACTAAGAGAAGTGGGTCTTTCTGACTCCAAGTCTTAGCAGCCCTCAATCTACTACTCCACCGGACCTTTTAATCCTAGGGAAAGAGAAGAGAAAAAAAAAAAAAAACTATAGACCAATGCCAAGTCAAACAAACTTACAGAAAAGTCCTCAGGAAAAGGTCATTACTTGCAGTTTGGGATCTGGTCAATGACTCGCATCTGAATTCTGCTTAATGGTCTGGTTTTCAGCCAACAAATTTATGGTAGGTAATAAAATAATGTGCATATGTCATATATTGATTATGCTACTTTGTCTTTAACATAAAACAGGACTGCTGCATAAGCAGTGTTTGCAGTATTAGCATAACTACCATGCCTACCATTGGTGGTGAGCCAACAGAAAGAAGGAAGGTTGAGATTTCTTCAACATAAACATCCTCCCTACCCCTAGCCTCCCCTGTTCTACCAAATTTCAACAGTTAGGCTGAAGTCCAATCCTTTACACTTGAGCTCATTCTTAGCACTTATTACCCCAATATAAATCTCTCTGTCCTTTTAACAATATGGGATTTTCAGGTCAGCTCATATTTCCTGTCTTGGGTCCTATTACTGCAAAGGGAAAAAATATCTCATGTTTATTAGCAATATATATAATATAATAGAATAAACACTAAGTTGGGAGGTAGAAGACTTGGGTCCTAGCTCCAATCTGCTAATAGCTCATCACATAACCATCACTTAATCCCAGTCACTTAATCCCAGGTCTCCTCATCAATATAACGGAGGAATTATAACAGACTAAGTCAATTTTATTTCAGATCTAAAGCTCAGAGAAGATTTCAACAAACTGGCTACTCCTTATATTGGAAGGGACCTGCAGGATCCCTATTTTATAGATAAGGAAATTCAGCCCCTAGAAGAGTGAAATAAATTATCAAATGAGGTAATAATGATAATTACTTTGAATCTGTTTGCAATCATTTTATCTTTATAATAATCAAATCAGATAGGTATTTTTATCCCCATTTGATACATGAGAAAACTGAGGTTGGGAAACACAGCTAATAAGCATCTGAGGCAAGATTTGAATTCAGGTCTTCTGGATTCTCAGTCTAGCCATCTAATCATTATACCATCTTGCTGCCTCTATGTCAGTTATGATTACCTAGCTTCCTCTCATTCTACAGATAATGGTAATGAAGCCCAAAGTGAAGCCCAAAGTCACCCTGGTAGTAAGTAGCACATCTGGTTCATAAGATTCCTGTGACTATATTACTTTCTGCCTAGCATAGGCCTCTACTTGCTACCTTTGTGATCTTGGTCCTCAATTTGCCCATCTGAAAAAGGAGGGGAATGGGCTAGATAATAGCTGATATCCAAATAGCACTTCACACATGCTGTTTCATTTGAGCCTCACAAAAATCCAGTGGTTTAGGAATTAACCCGAATTTATGATCCCTATTTTCCAGGCAAGGAACCGGAAGACCAAAAAACTTGATTTTCCCCTGGTCACATTGACAGTATACAGAATTTGAATCCAAGTGTTCCTTTTCTATTAAGCCAAGTTGCTTCTCTAATGACCTTTGAGGACCCTTATAGCTCCTAAATGTAGGATTCCGTTACCCTAGGCCAGACACGCATGTCATTTTTGTGTAAATCACTTAATATTCTGAACAGAACTGAAGCTACATTAACTATCCCTGGGAAAATGATCACATTTGATCACATGAAGACAAATTCTAACCCCAAAATCCTTTTCCTTCCTCCTCTTCTTTTATCCCCACCAATTCCTCCCCCAAGCTACCATTTTCTTTGGCAAGAAAGTAAGGGCAGTACCCTCTCTTCTCCTCAGGGTTTGTTTTCATCTCTACCTTCCCCTTGCCCCCAATTCTCCTTCTTTGATCAGGTTCCTGTGGCTTGGCTTATTGGTGTTATGAATGAACAAAACAGCCGTCCAATTCACCACTGCTCTTACTGGACCCAAGTGACACATCTCACATTAGCCCCATTACACACGACAAGACCCATATCCAAGAAACCCATCCATTTTTCCCCTGCATGACATGGTCATAAAGCCTCCAGTCTGAAAAGCAGGGTCGGGACACTGGACAAAGAAATGGCTGGAAAAGACAAGTCTTGAAGTCACTAAATGTTCCTAGGATAGAAAATGTCCATAATGCAGAGATCATAGGATCTATGTATTTCTTTCCTTTTTTTTCTGATCTGGAAGGAACCTTAAAAATCACTTCATGAGCTGGACTAGGGATTCTTAACCCAGAGTTTGAGGATACTACCCATAAGGAGTCTATGGGTAGATATCAGGTGGTACATGAATATGGATGCAGAAAAAAATTACATCTTTATTTTTTATTTATCTCTAGCATTTCCTTCAATTCTTTAAAGACGTTATTTAAAGAAAGAGTCCATGTAGAGGCTCTACCATGATGACAAAGGGGTTTATGACACACATACATACAGAAATTAAGAACCTCTGATTTAGACCAAGATGCTAATCTTACTAAGGAAAAAAATGAGGTCCAAAGAAGGTAAGTACACAAAGAGTTTGTAGCAGAACTGAGACTAGACAGAAGGTTTCTTACTTGCTATGCAAGATTCTTTCCACCAAAAATGACTGGCCCCAAAATTTATTCTTGCCCATTTTACTTTTTTCTTTAGGGAAATAGTAATAGTAGTGATGATGATGGTGGTGGTGGTAGTAGTAGTAGTAGTAGTAGTAGCAGCAGCAGCAGCAGCAGCAGCAGTAGTAGTAGCAGTAGTAGTAGTAGCAGCCGCAGCAGCAGTGTTAGTAATAATAGTAGTAATAGTGATGGTAGTGATAGTAGTAATAGTAAACATGATAGAGTGAGGAGAGATATGGGTTCAAGTGTTATCTCTGACCCATACTAGCTATATGACTCAGGCCATATCATTTAATTTCTGTTTGTTCCAGTCAAGCCTCTCTAAGATTAAAATCTCTTTAATTTTCAGAGAAGGTGAACATTTATATGTCAAGGTTTGCAATATACTTTCCTCATAACAAACTTAAGAAGTAAGGAGTGAAAATATTATTATTCCCTAGAAAGAGAAGCCTCAAGGAGCTGCTGTAATGCCTCCCATAATGCCATTCAACTCAGTATTTTTTAAATTCTTTTTTATGAGCCACACAACATACTAAGTTTGGAGGCTACAAGAGAAAACAGTTTCTGTTCTCATCAGTTTTCCATTCTATTTGAACATACAACGTGTAAGAAGAATAAGTAAACATAAGATATTTTAAAGAAGGAGGCCATTTTGGCTGAAATGTATAAAACATGAGGAAAACTACCAGCTTGGCCACGACATGCTCTGGAGCCAAAAACAAGGTCTAAAGACATATGGATGAAAAAGTTGGTGGAAGTCAGATTACGAACAGTAAGGTTTCAATTTCCCTGCTCATTCCTAGATCTGAAACCTCAAGGTTCCTTTCCTCTCTCATTAACTCATCAGAACACTTAATTCTGACTTTTCTACCTAAATCTCCCTTACTACTAATGCATGGATATGCATTTGTTGGTCTAATTTTGTAATATTACAGAAAAAGAACATCCAATTTAAACCAACAAACCACTTGATTAAATATCTGACAGACAATAGAAATAGATATACTATATTGTCCCTTATAAAGTGATGCAATAATTTCTAGTTTTAATTATTTCTAGAGCAATTATCTCTAAATGCTTTTTATTTCACACAATTAACCTGAGAAGAAAATATCTGAGCAAATATCATCAACTATGAATATCTTGAGTTTTTAAACTATATATGTGTACATTATAAAACACTTAAAATAAAAAATGAAAAATGAGATGGTAAAATAAATAATATTTTAAAATAACATTTCATTTATTGACAGTACCTAAAACCTTTGTGCTGGCACTAAGAATATATTTAACTGAGAAGGATGATAAAATATGCTTCATTATTTTTGAAAACCTTGCTTTAATACCTCGTGCTACAGCAATTCAAAGGTCTGTTTTCTAAGTTCAATTTATTTCAATACTTAGTTTAATGGCTGTCATAGCTGAAAAAAGACATCTCACAAAGATGCATAGATCTAAATGAAAATGCATCACTGGCTGATCTTACTAAATCATAATACTCATTCTTCAAAGTCCTATCCACCAATTTATACAAAGGTTTCTCTTGAAATCCAGCTAGTAAATTTCCATCTCCCTTGATGTCAATCAGTTGTTCTTACAAAACTAATTGGATGGTGTAGCATTTGTATATTTTTAACATTGGTTTCAAAACCCACTGAAACTCTTTGTTTGGAAGATTTTTTTAAAAGGTTGAAAAATTCTGTTTCTCACTTTTTTAAGAGTGAAAATATAAAAGATTTTTATAGGTAACACATTGTTTTACAAAACAAAAGCTTTTTGTTTAAATGTCTTATTATTTTTGATGACTTTATTCTGCCATCAGCTAATATCAGAAGGCACGATTTGTACTTAAGCACTTTTGGTTCATTAATGATAATGGAGGCAAATTTATATTTCAGATAATCTTAATAATTATGAATTAAGGGTGTGGATTTCTTGAAATGATCATTGCTGATACCACTGAATGTGTCTGAGGGAGAGCTTATACAAATAGAAGAGTCAGCTCTGCCTTTCTCTTGTTCATTTTTTTTCTTGAGCTGACATTATTAATGTTATCCTCAATCTACAGTTCTCTTTCCAGATCTTTTAAAACTACTTGTTCATTTTGTGAGGGCTAGTTTAGTTAAAACCAGATGATATGTTCCCTAAGTCCATTTAATCAAAATGTGTTGAAAGCTAATGGATAAATGAAGGTAACATAGTCAACTCTCCCCATTTTCATTAGTCCATGGTAACTGCCAACCAGTTACCAATGACAAGTTACTGATGAAGCATTTATTCCAGGCACAATGCTAAATATTGGTGATACAAAGAAAATTAACCTGGCAGTCCTCAATGCTCCCCTGTACATTAGATAATTCTTGCATTTTAAGATTAGAGTTATTAATAGATCTTTTCTATAAATGGATTGTCTTATGTGCTCCTTGGGGTTTGTATACCCCACTTTGAGGGTTACTGTTCAGGATCCCAGATATGATCATCAGAGAGGCAATAGGATGTAGTAGGAAAAGCACTTATCCAGAAATCAAGAGGGATTTAAATGCCATCTCTGACACTTACTCTGCGGCCACAGGCCAAAGTTCAATCTTTCTGAGCTTTAGTTTCCCCATCTGCAAAATGGGGAGAATATTCCCTCTATTATCTCACAGCACATGTTGGATGGTCAAGTGATAATGGAGGCAAAGCACTTTGCCAAATTTTAAATGTGCTCTCGTCACCAATTGTTCATCTCACTAGTGCCCACCTCAGGACTCCACCTGATGGATGGGGATGCCAATGATAGAAAACCAATAATGTAAAACATACTGATGAAATCTTTCCTAAATCTTTCCCTTTCCTAAGACCAAGTTCCCAGAGTGAAAGAAGAATTGGGGAATAGAAGGTACAGAAGTCACCTGCTGGAATCAGCAGAAACGTGACCAGAAGATTTTTTTATACCTCTTCCCTACCTCCCCTTCCTTTTACATTTCCAGGGTTTCATTGGAAGGCCAATGTGAAAAACTACCAGCTTGGCCACGACATGCTCTGGAGCCAAAAACAAGGTCTAAAGACCAGGCACACCTTGTAAAAACACTTCTGTTTTAATTATACCCCCAGATTAAATGGTTTCTTTTCTTTAAAAAAAAAATATAATAACTTTGTTCCAAAGGAAGGTTCAGTTAGTAGGAGAAAGTGGAAAGGATAGTTTTAGGAATGAATAATATATATATATGTGTGTGTGTATATAACTTTTTAAAGATGTGTAATATATATATATATATATATAATATGTATAATATATGTAATATATTTTGTGTATATAATGATAAATTATATGTATCATAATATATCTGTGTATATATATAAAGTATATATGTATAACAATATATCACACGTATTATGTATACTATATATCTTCATTATGATATACATATATGTATACAATAAATGTATTTATAACATACATATGCATGCATGTGTCTATATTGTATTATGTATGCCCCAACTGGCATATTAGAAAGACTGGCGGATTCATCTTCAAAGGCAGGAGTTAGAATCCCACCTTAACCACTTATTAAGATTCTTTTTATGTTCATACATTTCTGGCTCTAGATCTCACTTGACTTCTCTGTACTAGAACAGTTTAAGCTAGATGGGCACTTTCACTGGTAAGCTTGGGTTCCATGAGACCATTCAGCTACAGGACCAGAACCTCATTTTGAAGGAAACATGCAAGTGGAGGGCTAGAAGGTGAACAGCTGGAGAAATGGAATTTTTAGGAGACCTGTAAATTCTGTCGCTGATGTCCCTCCGACTAAAGTATAGTGAAGAATCTCCCTTGGGAGAAACTTGGATTTAGTTTCAAAGGTCAGAGAAAGCCCCCCATCAGCAGTCTGTTGCCTCTGCCCTCATCCCTCCTCTGAAGCAACCTACCCTAAAGTTTGAAGGCAGCAAACTTACTGCCCAAGCCGGAGCCAGTAGATATGAGGAACAAACTTTTAGAAGGCAGTCAGTGAACTTGTATATACTGAGGGCCTACCACGTGCCAGGAAATGTACTAAACATTGGGAATGCAGAAAAAAACATAAGGAGTCCCTGCTATTGGTGTAATGGAGGAGGCAACATATTAACTATATATGAATAAGTCATATATGGAAAAAATTGGGAAGAATCCCAGGGAGAACGCTCTAGAATTGAGAAAGGCAAGGTCAGACTTCCTGCAGAACAGCTACAAAGTTATGAAATAATCGGTTTTGTAGTTTGTCCCTCCCTAAAACACTGGAATTCTAGAATCTGAGGAAAGATGTTCATCACTTAGATCACAACTTCTTAAACTGTGGGTTGTTATCCCATATGGGGTTGTGTAACTGAATGTGGGGAGCAAAAATTATAATTTACTATCAGTAAATGTTTAATTTATAAACCTAAATACCCAAGGTTGTATAAAAATTTCTCAGGCAAAAAGCAGTCACAAATGGGAAAAGTTTTAAAAGGCCTGACTCAAATCAACTTGTTCCTAGAAAGTTTCTTAATAAAATAATTAAGGAAGGTGAAGGTTAGTATTTGCATGTAAGTTTCTACAAACTGGGACTGGTCTGTTTGAGCTTTTTTTCCTTCATTTTTGTCTTTCTATCCCAAGTTCTTAATACAATTCTTAGCCTATAGTAGCTTTTCACATAATAGGCATTTTATAAATGCTTACTGATTGGTTGTTTTCAGTGAGAAGACTTTCTTTAGAAAATGGAATTCAATGTATTCTGGACCAGGTGTTTCCACATAACATTCCAGGTTTTGGGCCTTCAGAGTATAATGAAGAATCAAGCAGATTTGGGGCCTTTACGAAAAAAAAAAAAAACAAGTAGAATACAGCTGGGCCTCTGATCTATGATGAGAAACGTATGGTAAAATCCTAACTATGAGATGGAACAGAGAGGTCCCAGAGAATGGAGGAGAGGAATTCTGATATCTCTCTCTCTCTCTCTCTTTCTCTCTCTCTCTCTCTCTCTCTCTCTCTCTCTCTCTCTCTCTCTCTCTCTCTCTCTCCACATAAAAAGACTAAAGCTGTAACAAGAGTTAGATGAGCAAGATTTTCTCTGAGGTCAGCAGTCCATCACTTCCAGTAGCCCCATGGTATATAGTTCCATGACACTATTTCCAAAGATCAGTAATCAATAATATCTTATACCTCACAGGGTTGTGTAAAGATCAAAATAGATGATATTTGGAGAAGAGGGAGAGGCAACCAGAGAGAGACAGAGACAAAGAGAAAGAGAAAGAGGGAAGAAGGAAGGGAGAGAGGAGAGAGAGACAAAGACAGAGACAGAGAGAGAAACAGGAACAAAAACAGAGACAGAGAGACAGATAGAGACAGAGACAGAAAGGTGGGGAGGGGAGGGAGGAAGAGGGAGAAAAAGAGAGAAAGTGCTTAGCACAGTGCCTGGCACATAATAAACCCTATATAAATGCTTATTCCTTGCCTAGCACATAGTAGGCCCTACAAATGTTTATTCCCTGCCTAGCACATAGTAGGCCCTATATAAATGCTTACTCCTTCCCCTGCCCTCCTCTCCCAAGGGTCTGTTCACTATCTATGGCAAATAGCTCAAGGTCATGTCTTCAATATGTGTTAGAGAGAGAATCTGACTCCCCTTCTTCCTCATTCAGAGGCCTACTTTCTAGCTACCATTTATTCACTTATGGTAAATTATAGGCGATAGTTGTAATATATTATCTAATATACTATAGTTATAATCTTACGTGTAATATTTATGATATTGTCTTAGATTTACATCATGATTCACATTTTTTAAAACTTCCACATCCAATGTTTCCTTCAATCTCTTGTAAAAACAGGAATTATAATCTATATTTTATAGTTGAACAAACCAAAGACTAGGTTCCTGAGCTCTAAGCAATTGAACTTTCTATTATACTTCCCCCTTCTGCTGAGTACATATGTAAGAAAACAGGTATCTCACTTCTTTCACAGATACCTTCCACCTCAGAGAATTAGCCAGTTTTTCCATATTGACTCTCCAGTTTGGAATAAGTCCAGATAAAGAGAATATCCAAAGAAAGAGCAGTAGTCTTAAACTGTCTTGTGTCTTGGACACCTTTGGCTGTCTGGTGAAGCCTATGGACTCTTTCTCAAAATAATACTTTTTGTTGGTTTTTAATGCATAATTTTAACTTATAAATTTCAAAATGTAATTTTTCCCATCCAAACTCATTAACCCTCAAAAATGTCTCCTTTGGGGGACCAGATTAAGAATGCCAGCTATACAGAATGATTTTAGAAAAACCTGGAAAAACTTACATGAATTGATGCTGAATGAAATAAGCAGAACCAGGTTAAACAGTAACAAAATTTTGTGATGATCAACTATGATAGACTTGGCTCTTTTCAGCAATATAGTAACCCAAGACAATTCCGATAGACTCGGGATAGAAAATGTCATCTGTATCCAGAGAGAGAAGTATGGACTCTGAATGTGGATCAAAGCATACTATTTTCACTTTTTTATCTGCTTTTTTTTCCTCATGGTTTTCCATGTTCTAATTTTTTTACAAGATGACTAATATGGAAATGTGGTTAAAATGATTGTACATGTATAATCTATATCAGATTGCTTGCTGTTTTGGAAAGGGGGAGGTAAAGGAGGAAAGGGAAAAAATTGAAACTCAAAATCTTACAAAAATTAATATTGAAAGATATCTATATTTATAGTTGGAAAAATAAAATACTATTGAAATTTTTAAAACTCTAGCTCTAGAAGGAAATCCAGAAGAAAAAACCAGGGAATCTATGATAACTATCTAATAGCAGATGGACCTTTCCTTGGGGCTCTAGTCAAATGTCACTACCCAGTCCAAACTTTGATATATCTTCCCTATTTGCCATAATATTCTAGTTTTTTTTTTTTTGTTTTTTTTTTTTTTTTTGCTATTTCCTATCCTAGACTTCAATTTAGGACAGGAAATAATGGTTTGAAGATTTGTAGTTTCAAATAAACAATACAGGCCAATTGAAGCAGGTCAGCTTCTTAACTAGATTCAATCAAAGGCATTTCTCCCCCTCAACAAAGTAAAAAATAAAGGCTCAGGCACCACCATTTCTAAGAATCAGTTCAGTGAGCTTACGACTGGAGTTGATGAGACTGAGATCCATTGTTTGATGTATTTTCCTTTATTCCAGTGTTGCAATTTATCATAATAGCCCTCTTGTTGGTTTTTGTGGGAGGATTGTTTGTGGGATGCAGGGGTAGCTTTTAAAGTGCTTTCCTATCCGTTCTCTCATTTGATCCTTCCCTGAATCCTGTAAGATTGGTAGAAATTGGCATTTTTAACAGAGAATAAAATAGACCAAAGAAGAGACCCATTCACAATCATGTAGCCTCCCTGACTTTGTTTTATGTACCTCAACCTAGCTAGGAAGTCTTCCTGCAGATATGGGATCAAGGAGACCATTTGGATGGACTAGGGCAAATTTATCCAAATTCCATATTCCGTTGATATTGAATGATTTGGGTCTCAGTAAAAAGTATTATATGGGTAGGGAGTGGTGAAGGAAGGAGGGTCTTGTTAGACTGAATAATCTCTAAGGCTAGCTCTAATTCTATGCTCCTCAAATCAGAGGATTTAGCAGTCAAAGATTTAGAGTTGAGAGGGAACTTCATTTTACAGATGAAGAAATGGAAGCTTAGAGAAGATTTGCCCACATTCGTTTAAGTTATAAATGACCTTGTCAGGTTTCAAACTGAGGACCTGGGACTTCAAATTCAGCCCACTTTTTATTGCATTAAACAGCCTCCTTGTACACACACTATCTTGCCATGCAACTTTTGCCTCTTAAAATGCAAGTCATTACGAATTTCCCCTTCCCCTTATTTTCCTTTTCTCCCTGTGTTCCTACTTCACCTGCATCTAGATTGACTCCCGACTGACATGTGATGGAAAAGTTCAATTTCTCTTCTTCCATGCAATGTTCCCTAACTACCCTGACCTACCTACAGTAATATCTTCCTTCTCTAACTTACATGGTAATTATGATGCCAGAAATAATTAATTCATGGTGTCAATAAATCAAGTTCAGTCTTTTGATATTTCAAGTCACTTTTATTAAACTGTTAATAAATTCTTTGCTATTCATTCCATATTTTAGCTCTCCCTATTAGACTGAAAACTTCTTGAAATCAAGAACAGTATATTTTGGATTTCCTAAAACACTTAGAAGAGGGCTGAGCATGCAGTAGCCACTCAATAAATGCTGGTCAATCAGCAAGCATTAATTAAGCATCTACTACATTCCAGGCGCTAAGAATTCAAAAATAAAATTGTAGATTTTTGTTTGCCTAAATTTTAGCAGTTTTTGACAAAATCTCTCATGTATTCTTGTGGACAAGTTAGAGAGATGTGGCCTAGATAACAATATAATTATATGGAGTCAGAGCCAGTTGAATGACTAGACTCAAAGAGCAACCCTTCATTTTTTATGTTAACTTGAAATGAAGTCTCTAAGGAGAGATCTGTGTTTGTTTCTGTACTGTCCACCATTTTTATCAATCATCTTGATAAAAACAATGATGACATAACTTATTTTCACAAATGATAGAAATCAGAGAAGGACAACTACTATATTGGATTAAAATCAGCATCAAAAATTCTATCAACAGACTGGAAAAAAATGGACTGACTCAAATAAGATGAAATATAATGTAAAAACTTGGGTTCAAAAAAGTCAACTTCACAAGATAGATGGATAAGGGACAGAGGCTAGATCTATGATTTCATTAGTATAGGTCAGAATATCCTCTGCCACTTAATAATCTTAAAGAGTTGCCCACGAGGCAGCTAGGTGGCACAGTAAATAGAACACCAGCCTCAAAGTCAGGAGGTCCTGAGTTCAAATCTGGTCTCAGACACTCAACGCTTCCTAGCTGTGTGACTCTGGGCAAGTTACTTAACCCCAATTGCCTCAGCAAGAGAGAGAGAGAGAGAGAGAGAGAGAGAGAGAGAGAGAGAGAGAGAGAGAGAGAGAGAGTGAGTTGCCCAGAGATTAAGTGATTTGGCCATAATCACACAAGCATTATGTGGGACTCAAACCCAAAACTTATTGCCTTCAGGACCAGCTCTATCCACCAGGCTGGAGCATACTAAATAGCATTTTAGATGAAAGTCACCTGGGATTTTTAGTGGGCCACAAAGTCAACATAAGTCAACAGTATAAAATGATATTTTAAAAAGAGCTAATGACAATATAGGTCATATTAAGAGAGGCACAGTATCTCATTATACTTGGTCTACCTCAAACAACATCTGGAATATTGTGTTCAGTTCTGGGCACCACAGTTAAGGAAGAACACTGAAAACTTAAAGATTACTCATAGGAAGACCACCAAGACCCTTAATATTACACCTGAAGGCTAGGTTAAAACAGCTGGGGGCATTGGACCTAGAAAGGAGAAAGCTCAGAGAGCATATGATAGCTGTGTTTTAAGTATTTTAATGGCTATCATGTAGAAAAGTCAAATAAAGTCAAACATGCATTTCTTTATTAAATACCTTCCATATGCTTACAAAATAGGAATAGGAGCAAAGGAAAAACAGTCCATACCTTCAACAAGCTCAGATCCAGTAGGAGGAAGGGAAAAAAAAAATAAGAGCATACTAAGGACTAAGTGTAAGCAAGACATAAACACATGATAAATTAGGGTTAGCCTCAGAGGGAAGGGACCAGCATTAAGGAGATCAAGAAAGGTTTCTTGCAGAATGTGGGATTACAATTGAGATCTGAAGGAGGTCGGGAGGAGAAGATGAGGAAGAAAAGAATTCCAGACATGGGGATAGCAAAACAGGATGGAGGCCAGTGTCACTGGATTACACAGTATATGAAAGGGAAAAAGGCATAAAAAGACAGGAAAGATAGAAAGAGAAGAGGTTTTGAAGGGCTTTAAAAGCTAGAAATGAAATTCTAGCAATTTGGAGGCAATAGGGAGCCAGTGGAATTCATGGATTAGGATAGTGACGTGATCAGACATAGATTTGAGAAAGAACACTGTGCCAGCTGAGTGGAGGATGGAGGGATTATATTTTCAGGCTCATTGGGCCAAAACTATTCCAAAGTGGACTGAGCTGACTTTAGAGGCAGTGGGCTCCCCACAAAAGCTAGCTGATCCCTTGCAGGATATGGGCTTCGGCTGGCATGGATTGGATCAGGTGGCTTCTGAGACCTAATTCAGCTGATTCAGTGCTCTGACATGAAAGGAAATCAAGCTGACTTTATGAGGAGCTCCAGATCCATGCAGACAAATCAGAGCCAGAAATACAAGCTATTTGAGAAATCTATATGAATTCCAACCCTGCCGTCACACTTTCATGCTCACTGGTTCTAATTTAAGGCCTGATTGACACATCACGCAGATCTCTGGGAAGGAGCCCATCAAACAACATTGGCCCAGATGTCACCAAATATCTCTTTTTGTCCTTTTCAGAGGCTTTTCGCCATCATCAGTAAATAATGTCCATTTATTCACTACCCGTGTCCCCGGGTGTTGATGTCAGGCATTAAACAATGTAATTCACAACGGACACATCAGGCTAGTTCTTCACAAATTTGTGTGTAGGGTAATGAAAAAGCATGGGGATGGAAGACCAAAGATCCAGGCCCCAGTCCTGGCTCCAATGTGAGCTTGATGGAATCACTTGATCTCGATAGGCTTCTATTTCCTCATCTATAAAATGAGACTATCAGACTAGGCAATCTCTAAGGTCCCCACCAGTTCCTTAGATGTATCTCTAAGGATTCATCTACCAGTAAAATTCTGATGTCCAGTAGCCACACTCAGAGTCCTTAGTCCATCCTAGAAGGTACTCCATGGTCCAGCCTCAGTCTCCCTATCAACCACAAATATTTGTGCACCATCACCCCCTTGTCACCCATAGAGTGGGGACACCTTGAAGGAATGTGCATATATTAGAAGCAATTGAGATAAATCCATATTGGCCCCAGGACTTCATCAAGCTTACTTTTTGTTAACTACTCATACAGAAGCAATCCCAGCAGAGGTCCTCATCATCTCTCATTTAACCATCGCAATTCTAATAGGTCTCCCCACCTTCTGTCTTCATTCCACTCCGATCCATCCTCCACACAGCTGTCATAATAATTTTCCTAAAGCATATTCCATACCAGCGCACTCTTCCAATGAGCTCCAATGGTCAGCTATGTATATTAACTATAATTAGCATTTATGTGATGTTTTAAAGCACTCTACATGTTCATCTCTCTTGATCCTCCCAGCATCCCTTGATGTACATGCTGTTATTATTATTATGTTATAGATGAGAAAACTGAGGTTGGGGAATTGTTAAGGGTCACACAACTAAGTATCTAAGGGAAGATTTGAACTCTGGTCTCCTTGACCCCAACTACAGAGCTCTATCTACTCTACCACTTAGTTGTCTTAAAGTATCTTCAGGATCAAAAATGAAGAATTCTGATTGACAATTAAAGTGTTTCATAAGCTAGACCTCTCTTTGTCTTGTCACATGTACTTTACTATCCTATTAGAAACCTCTGTTTTAGCTACTTGCTGTTCCTAGAACATAATACTCTATCTCCCACCTCCAGTCTTTTGCCCCTCGCTGTCCCCTATGTCTTGAAGGCTCTCCTTCCTCACCTCTACCTTTGTTTCTTTGATTTTCTTCAACATTCAACTGAAATCTTCCCTTCCCTTGGAGTCCTTTCCTGATTTCTCCCAGCTACTACTAGTATGGTGTCCTCCAAGGTTGGCTTTCAACTCCTTTTATGTGTACCTGTATTTATTTAATTATATGTTGTATCTCCCATCAGAATGTGAGCTGACTGAGGACAGTACACACCCATGTTTTTAACCTTTCTTTGGATCCCCAGGGCTGAGCCTGGAAAACAGAGCTGAATAAATGCTTCTTGTAGACTGGCAGACACCTTCCTAGTGCCCTAGGAGACTCTATTGGCAGAGGGCAGATGCTCACACTGGACATTCCACATCCCAATCTAAGTGCAGTCCAGGGAGCTTGAGACCTTTGCCAGAGATTCTTGAGGTTAAATCTCTTTTTTTTAATTTAATAAGACATTTCATTTCTCTTACAATAGATATCAGTGGATTGACCCATATAAACAAAAGCTCTTTAGGAACTGTAATAATTTTTAGTGTTCAAGAGCTAAGACCAAAAAGTTTAAAAATGATGGCCTCACACCAATAAGATCACATTTCCAATCTAAAACTTCCACCTAATAACAACTGCTGCTACTAACAATAGCAATTTAAGGTTTACAAAATACCTTAAAAATCAGCTCATTCAATCCTTACAACTTACAAACTTCACAACAAATACTACCCATATTATTATCATCATTAATACTCCTGTTTTACATATGTAAAAACTGAATCGATGAACATTTCAACATTTCTGAAAATTATTTTTAGTGTTTTATAAGGATTGCCTGGCTTTGATATTCAACTGTTTACATATATGTGTGTATCATATATATTCAAAGGCAGCTAGGTGAAGTAGTGACTTCAGATCTAATCTTAGACCCTTATGACCATGGAAAAGTCGCTTGATACTATTTTTCTCAGTTTCCTAATCTATGAAATGAGCTAGGGAAGGAAATAGCAAATCACTCCAATATCTTTAACAAGAAAATCCCTAAATGAAGTCATAAACAGTCAGACGTGACTGAAATACCTGAACATCAACAAAATATACATATATATAAATGTATAGAAGTATAAATATACATATGTTTATGCACATATGTATATATACATTTCTATTCCAAAACATGTGTGTTATAAAGATCTTACTAAATGCAAATGTGTATGTATATCTTACTAAATACATATATATGTATCTCTGTTATTTACATATATAGATGTAAATGTAGATAGTATATGTGTGTGTATTTATATGTTGTCTCCCCATTTAGAGTGTTGGCTCTTAAAAGCTGAACTTGAGCCTTCTTCTCAATCTGCCTCTGGACCTAGCCCAGAGCAGGATATATCATTTGTAAATTAAATATGGATATGGAGTACAGTGGCTTGGGCTGACTGGCTCCAGTCACTGGCCCTGGGTCACACTAGAGCCAGAGGTCATTGTTCAATTTTCAGTGGGAGCATTTTTACCCTGAAAATCAGCAAAGGCTAGATATCAAGTGGTGGCTTATTGTTTTATTGACTGTCTAGACTTAAGAAAATGGAAGAACTGTTGAAGATTAAACTTAAAAATATGTCACGGGTGCCATTTTCCCTGCAGAGAGCCAGTTGGGAATATTTAACGGCATACTTCTGGCCCAGGATGTCCCCCTCAAAGCTGGTTCTGTTATGATTTCCCATTTTCTCCTAAAAAGGGAGCACAGAAACAAATCTGATTAATGATGGGTTCCAGTTACCAAAATTCTGGTAACTGAGAGCCTGCTGTAATTACCTGAGATGTCTGGCAACCTATGTCAGAGCCTACGAATGGGAAGCAGCTTCCAGGGGCCCTTCTGTAATAGGATCTCTTGGGAAATCAGAGTCTAAAGCACTGCTCTCAAAATACTGAGGATGGCAGGCAGCCCTGCCCACAATACCTGAGTGTTGTTCTTCTCCAAAAGGAAGATCATCTCTCCCTGCACAGACTTTATTCAACAATTACAATGAGATTCAGAGCTCACACAGCTCTAGTTCTGGAGATTGTGATTTTTGATGAGGGTTACTGAAGATGGGGAAGGGGTGGACTGAGAGCACAAGTGAGAAATAAAAGAAATGAAACCCAATTCACTTGGGCACTTTAAGGAACTTGTTACATATTCTGGCTCAGTTGGAACAGGCCAAGGTTGCAGAAAAGTTTCATTGAGGTCTAAGAATGGTTTCATTTACAATATAGATCTGCATCTCTTCAAAGAGATTTGACACTTTCTAGTGGGTTCATCATCATTTCAAATTTTATATTGACCTAGGCTGGGTGTTTGTTGAGGAGAAGAAGAAAGGAAGAAATGGAATGAAGTACTGGGAAGCGATTAAGATGAAGGAAAAAAGGGAAGAAGAGGGGAGGGAAAGGAGGAGAAGGGAGGGGAGGGAAGAGAAGAAGAAAAGGAAGAAAAGGAGGGAGGGAGAAAAGAAGAAAGGAAAGGAAAGGAGGGAGGAAGGGAAGAAGGAAAGGAGGAAGGAAGAGAAGAAGGAAGGAAGGAAGGAAGGGAGGGAGGGAGGGAGGGAGAGAGGGAGGGAAGGAGAGGAGGGAATGAGGGAAAAATTAAGACATATAATAAAAATGAAGATGCAGGACTTCTAAGGTCCCCTTCAGCTCTATCATTCTATGGATGAGTTCAGACTTCTTGAAGGCCAAAGTCATCAAGGGGCAGCTCACAAACCTGGGGCCACAGACCCAAATTTGCCTGTGACTGCCCCCACAGCTAATCCAAGCCAGGCTAGTCCCACTCACAAGTGTCCAGTGAGGAGAAGGAACCTGCTTCCAAGAGTCACTTCTCCCTCTTGCCCCCATCCCAGAGAAAGAGCAGCTCAGCTAACCTGCCATCTCAGTGTTTACTGTGAGGGCCTCCCTAAGGCCAACCAGCTCACATCACAATCCAGAAAAGAAACAGGAGGAAGAGTTGTTTTTCAGTCTTCCCTCAAAAACAAGTAGAGGGCGTGGGCTCCTGCTCTGCTCTAGCATTAGCTATCTTGGATGTTGTGGCCAGGGATATTTTGGAAATGTGGCCTCCCCCCGACCTACACTTTCAACCTGTGGCTGACCACACAGTTACTACTGAGGAGGGCCTGCTAAATTTAGGTCATTCAACTACAGGGTTCCCACAGGTTGTCTGCTGCTTTAAAACCAGCCAGCTCCGCAAAGCAGGGAGAAAGAGATATGGGAAGAGGAGGGCAGACTTGAGAAAACGCCCGCCAGCTGGCCCCCCAGCTGCCCACCTTGAGACTAACAGAAAACCCAATCCAGGTGGCTCACTGGTCACAAGCGAACCCCTTATTAAGGTTCCCAGAAGGTGGGACTGTGCACAAGTCTAAATGGAAATAGAGATGAGGAGTAGGAGGATGGGGATGAAGTCTAGATGCCTTCCTTTCCTTTCCCTGCCCTGGCCCCAACAAATCCCCATAAGGACAGGGTCCATCAGAAAGGGCCAGTGTAGACTCAGTCCTTCCTGTCCCATGGAAATATAGTTAGGGTCTTCAAAAGAAAGGCTTAAATATAACCCCAAAGGAGTCCAAAATAGAACATCAGGGCTGGAAAGTGGCCTGAGAAATTACCTAGTTCAACCACCTCATTTCAAAGAGGAGGAAGTCATCTATCCAAGATCACCCAACTGAAGAGTTGGGGAGGCCAGAATTAGAACCCCAGGCCTATTACTTCCTGTCTAGAATTCTTGCTATAACATCAGGGTGTCTTCCATGACTGGCCAAACATTAATTTTCTTTTCCCCCCATAACATAAAAATGACAGGCTGGAGATTATTGCAACTTAAAGACTTCAAATAATTTCCAGGGCCTATATTTAGACAGGGTTCTACAGCAGACCACACATCTCTAGGGGCCCACAGTTGACTAAAAGGTGCGGTCAAATACAAAATCCCAGCTGTTCTTCTTGCCTGTTGATTCTAAAAATTTCTTGGAGTAGCACAAAATGTCTCTACCAGCCCCCTTTCAGCAAAGGGTCTCCAAATGTATAAGTCAATCCTTGAAAGATAGAAAAAAGCTAACTTTGCTTAATGATCCTCTAGTTAATAGCAAGCAAAGCAACAACCAAGGAGAAGTATACTTGCTTATCAAAGGTGTTTGCATCCTTACAAAGGTTACCAAATCCCAACAGTAAAAGAATTTCCTATAAATGGTAAGGTTTTATAGATGCCCCATTTGCAGATGCAGAACTGTTTGATTAATGTAGAACTGCATCAATCGAGCCCCAGATCATGGCAGGATTCGGATTGAGAGTCACTAAGAGGACATGGAAGGGAGACATAGAGGGGGCATAATAAGTATATAACTTATCATACACACAGCATAAAGGAGTAGAGGACGACAGCTTTCAAGTTTGACAGGAGCGTGTTAGCCTTCTAGTCAAACTCCTGAATATCATCAATCAAATGGACAACAGAGAAGGTAGGTACGTTGGCAAGAATAAGCCACTAGCCTAGTCCTTGGAACACAAACCAATAGAAATGCAGGAATCATTCTAGAACTGGGCTGGACCCAAGTGGGGTTCATCCACTTAACCAGGAAAGACAGACTATACCTGCAATCTCTGCCATAGCTTCACATTTCCTGTGATACTGAACCCAGAATTCTCTGCTTTGCCCATAAGAGATGCTCAATGAAAACTGTTGAACTGAATTGACTAAGAGACCACACAAACAAGGAGTCTGGAATACAGGTAGGCAGAGGGGCAAAACTACTAGGAAGAACCTCTGTTACCTATCAACAAGCTCTTTTTCTCCAACAGGAAACAAGAAGGATAGAACAGCTGCTGTAATTCAAAGCATTCTAGAGCTGTCCCCAGAATAACTGCCCTCCTCCACATTCCTACTTTTCGGCAGAGAGCAAGCAAGAAAGACAGAGAGAGACAGAGATAGAGATAGAGACAGAGAGAGAGAAGAGAGACAGAGAGAGTGAGAGCAGAGAGAGAGAGAGACTGAGATAGAGAGAGAGATGGGGCAGAGAGAGACACAGAAGCAGAGAAGAGACAGAAGAGGGAGAAAGAGAGAGACAGAGACAGAGAAAGACAAGAACAAAGAGACAGACACAGAAGCAGAGAGGAGACAGAAGAGGGAGAGAGAAGAGACAGACAAGAACAGAGAGAGACAGACAGACACAGAAGCAGAGAGAAGAAGGAGAGAGATAGAGACAGAGAGATTCAAGGACAGACAGACAGACACAGAAGCAGAGAGAGAGGAAAGAGAAGACGAAGAAAGAGAGAGAGACAGAAAGACAATGACAGAGACAGACAGACAAAGAAGCAGAGAGAAGAGAGAGAAGAAGGAGGAGGAGATAGAAACAGAGAGGTTCAAGGGCAGACAGACACAGAAGCAGAGAGAGGAGAGAGAGGGAGAAAGAGAGAAATATAGAGAAAGACAAGAAAGAGAGACACAGACACAGAAGCAGAGAGAAGAAGGAGAGAGATACAGAGAGGTTCGAGTGCAGACAGACAGACACAGAAGCAGAGAGAGGAGAGAGAAGAGGGAGAAAGAGAGATACAGGGGCAGCGAGAGACAGACAGACACAGAAACAGAGAGGAGAGAGAAAAGGGAGAAAGAGAAAGGCAGAGACAGAGAGACAAGGACAGAAAGAGACA
Organism: Sarcophilus harrisii; assembly: GCF_902635505.1. Taxonomy (NCBI): domain Eukaryota; kingdom Metazoa; phylum Chordata; class Mammalia; order Dasyuromorphia; family Dasyuridae; genus Sarcophilus; species Sarcophilus harrisii. The sequence continues at coordinate 49,235,377 of NC_045426.1, forward strand.
AATAGAATCAGAGAGGAGAGAGAAGAGGGAGAGAGAGAGACAGACATATCAGCAGAGAGGGAAGAGGGATAAAGAGAGAGACAGAGACAAAGAGATTCAAGGGCAGACAGAAGCAGAGAGAGAAGAGAAGGAGGAAGAGAAGAGAGAGAAAGAAAATAGAGAGGGAGAGGACAGATGGACAGAAGGAGAAGGAAGAGAGGCAACAAAGGAAGGGAGAGAAACAGATAAGGAGAGAGAATAAGAGAGAGACAGAGAGATAGAGAGAGAGCACAAGTGGTTTTTATCTATTAAGTAGTTAATTATGCACCAGCCACTGTACTGGGGATACAAATACAAGTACACAAAACAGTCTCTGCCCTCAATAACGGAGGAGAACAATACATTAAGAAAATCTTAAGTGCCAAGTATACCTCAAAGTTATGGCATGGATGTTGAAGGGGCCAGAGTCTAGGTCAGCTCTAAGAGCCCTAATGGAGTCCAGATGGAGGAAGGGGAAGGAATGATCCAAGTGGAGATGTAACTAAAAAGGAGCAGTCAAATGACCAGGAGTTTGAGCCTCAGCAAGATAAAACAAGAGTTCAGTCTGAATAATGGAGCTTCAGGTCAACAAAAGGATAAACTGGAGAAGACCAAGGCTCAACATGGAAGACCCAAACTATGGGTCCACAGCCTCCCACCAGCACCAGACCAAGGAATAGACAACTAAAGGGATCTGGATGTCCAACAGCAAAGCTACCTCTGCATTCTTCACTGAGCATCCAGGGGAGTGACCTTGCCCAAAAGCAATCTATATTTAGGTATGAGTACCAAATCTAGTGAGTGACGTGTCTTCCTAAATACATGGCTTTCAGTGTGCTAGTCTCCTGTTTAAAGACGTCTGATGGCTCCCTATGGTTTCAAGATAAAAGATATTTGTTGAGTATTAAATCTGACGGTCAAGATCCTTTACCAATTTACTCCAATCTACATTTCCAGGCTTCTCTCCCTCTTCTCTCCTATATAGATGCATAACTACACACAACACACATCATTATCATTATTATTATATATATATATATATATATATATATATATATATATATATATATATATAATATATATATATATATATATATATATATATATATATATATATAAAACTTGGGAAGAAAAGGGTGAAAGACCAAATCCAAAATGTTCTTAGCATCCATCTCTATATTCCCTCATCTCCCTCTTTCAACTTACCAATACAGAAAAAGACAAATGTGAACCTATTTTCTAATTCAGTTTAATTTCATAAAAATGTATTGAATATAAGCCACCATGCCAGATCTTGTGGGAATGCAGTGGTTCCATCCTGCCCATCATTCCCCAAATATGGGTAGTTTCCCCCTATTAGCTTCCTGAGTGCTGAGATTATCTGGCTTTTGTATTTGGATCTCCAGAGCTTAGCACAGTGCTTGGCACACAGTAAGCACTCGATAATTCTTTTCATTCATTCACTCATAATAATAATAATGATAATTCCCTTCTTTCTATGTGTTTCCTCTAAGATAAAATACCAAATCCTCAATCCTGCCCCAGTTCTTATTAACAAAAGCCCCCATGAATAAATCTGTCAAACCTCCACCGGGACTCCCGATTTCCTTCCCACTCTACCCCTCCCTTGATACCAGCCACCAGCTGTAGTCAGTCAGATGCAGCTGGGAGATAAAGGCATTGGACAGGAACAGCAACAACAACAACAAAAAAAAAGCCGATTAATGACAAATGGAGCCAAAAAGGCAATTTCTAGATGAGAGGCACTAGATCACAGAAACCAGAATCAGGGCCTCACAGACAATGTTCTAATGAGGCAAATCTGGGAGAAGAATGACGTCCATTGTCATTTCTCATCGACATTTCAGTCCATCTTCGTGGACCACGCTCTGTCCAGGAAGGGATTAACAGGCTCCAAACCCTTCATCGGCATCTTGCTGGGAGCCATGTCATTTACAGACATTTCTGGTTATGATGGAAATCAGCCTCACATCATTCATCCTGAAACCCAATTTTCCACTTTGGCAGAGCCCGATTTCTAATCGCGGCAGTCACCAGCTGCCCCGCCGTCATTCAGAAAGAGTCACCTGGCTTCACAGCAGAGCCTCTGGAAGCCGCCAATGGCTGTGGGAGAGTAATGGGCTTCTATTCTGGGCAAGAGACAAGAACATGCTTGCAGGGTCATACAAACCATTTAGTTTTGTTTTTAACTTGCTAGTAAAATTGGTGGTTTCAGCTTATTTGTTTATTATCTGTCAAAGTTAAATGAGGAATTATCCCAACCAACAGTTTTGCAAGGATTATAGAGGTAGAAGGGACTGTATTCCTTTATTTGACAGGTGAGAGAACTGAGGGCCCAAGAAATAAAGTGCAGCCTTCCCCTTCCCCACTCCCATTTTCTTGACATCCATCGTTCTCTTGACAACCATCTTGCCATTCCTTAGACACCTACATCACAACTCCCTTTACAACTGTGAGAGCCTAATTAAATCACCATTGCCATTGCTACTCCAAAGTTGGGTTTAATAATTCCCTATAGCTAAAGCAGAATATAGCTAGTAATGATGTCTGCCTCTCAGGGATGTTGTGTGGATAGAATGAGACAATATTTGTAAAGTGCTTGACACAACATCAGCAAAGAGTGGATGCTTAATAAAGGTTTGTTTCCTCTCCTGAATTAGACCCACAAGTGCCTTCATCAGCCCCCTCAGTTTATCTGCTGACCTTTTGTCTGCTGACCAACCGCAATCTGTACATGAGTGACCTTTTCCTTTGGTGAGCTGTGAGGGAGAAGGGAGAAAGAGAGGAAAAACTAATTTGCATACAATCCTTCATCCACTTGTTATCAGCTAATGGGGAGGGGGAGGGGTCCTTTCCTAAACATCCCCTATTCCCTTCTAAGTGATCACCTAGAAATTTCTGGAAATTCTCACACCACACCCCTCCACATGTCTATGGAATAAGTATGGTGGACTGCTTACTGTCCACTATTTATCTACCCTGTTCCCACCTTTGGACCTTTGTTCCTTTTATTCCCAGTTGTGGTTTTTTTGGCAAAGACACTAGACTGATTTGCCATTTCTTTCTCCAGTTTATTTTACAGATGAGTAAACTGAGGCAGGCAGGCTAAAGTGACTTATCCAATGTCACACAGTAAGTGCTTGAGACTAGATTTGGATTCAGGTCCTCCTGACTCTGACCTGACATTCTGCCTATTACACCACCCAGTTGCCTGGTGTTCCCAAGTACAGACTTGTAATATTATCCTCCAATCTCTCATTTACACCTGTTGAAATCTTATGCCCCTTCTAATCTTTTTCTGCACCACCTTCTCCATTGAGGTAGAATCCTACACCTGTACTTAGCTTCCACCTCTATGACTGAACTATCACGTATCATTTTGTAACACAGTCACTGGGGTCTGAGTTATACCTGCTACTAGATTATGTGTTTCATAAGAACCGAGAGGGTACCTTATTTAATTTCTCTCTATCCCCAGTGGCTGGTCAGAAAAAGGAATAAGGAAAGGCAAAAAGCATTTCTGTCACAACTACCACATGCTAAGCACTTCAACACAAATTATCTCATTTGATTCAGACAGAAATTCTTCAAGTAACCCCATTTTACAATTGAAAACATTGATAGACTTAAGTGACTTGCCCAAAATCACACAATTAGAGTAGGTCTACTCTCACTGTGATCCTATGTCGATCTATTCCACTTTGGGACAATAAATAGTTAGGAAGCTTTTCCTTCCATAAAATCTAAATTTGTAACTTCCATACTTTACTCCTAATTCTGTCTTCTGGGGCCAAAGAGGAGTCTAATCACTGCTTTACATTACAACTCTTCAATATCTGAATAGTAATAAATCACTCATCCCAGATGAATGGAAAATATGGTATATAATGAAGGATACTGGTTTAAATCTTTCCTTCGATACTTGTCATTCAGTCATTTCTGTCATGTCCAACTCTTTGTGATCTCATTTAGGGTATTCTTGACAAAAAAATAACTGGAAAGATTTTGCCATTTCCTTCTCCCGCTCATTTTACAGATGAGGAAACTGAAGCTAATGGGGTTAAGTGACTTGCCCAGTGTCTCACAGCCAATAAGTATCTGAGGCCATATTTGAATTCAAGTCCTCCTAGTCCGAGGAGCATTGCTGCATCCACTGCACTACCTATCTGCTTTAGACACTACCTGGTAAATTAAAGTGTTGAGCTTCTAAGTTCTGAGAGTCTTGTTTTCCTCATATATAAACTAAGAAATAATAACAGTGGTTTTACCTACCTCACAGAATTATTACAAGCAACATGCTTTGCGAACATTAAAGTTCACATAAAAATATACCTAAATAATCATTACATCTGTGTGAGCTATGTGTCCGGTCTACAGGAGCTCAAGCTGCTCATTTATTATCATTTATATAAGCTGCTTGGACCAGGAGATCATTATATACTTCAACAACAATACTATATGATGACCAGTTCTGATGGACCTGGCCATCCTCAGCAACGAGATCAACCAAATCATTTCCAATGGAGCAGTAATGAACTGAACCAGCTACGCCCAGAAAAAGAACTCTGAGAGATGACTAAAAACCATTACATTGAATTCCCAATCCCTATATTTATGCCCACCTGCATTTTTGATTTCCTTCACAAGCTAATTGTACAATATTTCAGAGTCTGATTCTTTTTGTACAGCAAAATAACATTTTGGTCATGTATACTTATTGTGTATCTAATTTATATTTTAATGTATTTAACATCTACTGGTCATCCTGCCATCTAGGGAGGGGTGGGGGGTAAGAGGTGAAAATTGGAACAAGAGGTTTGGCAATTGTTAATGCTGTAAAGTTACCCATGCATATATCCTGTAAATAAAAAGCTATTAAATAAAAATAAAAAAAGAAAAAAAATTTATATAAGCTGCTTGAGGGCAGAGACATCTATATCCTCGGCCCCTAGCACAGAACCTGGCACATGTAAGCATTTAAGAGATTTTAATAAGTAGGACCCTTGTAATAATTCCATAGCCTCTTAAGGGCCTGCTCCCTGGGGGCTTATGTCTTCTTTCTTAGAGATTGCCATCCCTGCTCTCATTGACCCTCGTGACTAGCTTGTGAGGCAGGGAAGAACTGAGTGCTAATGTTCCCATTTCACAAAAGCTGAAACAGGCACTAAATGATGATTCAATGATCTTCCTGAGGTCACATAATTAGTAAATAATGAAACCAGAGCTAGAAACCAAATATTCTGACATCCAGGCCAAAACTCTCCCAGTTGTTCAAAGCTGCCCCATCAAGGATCCTCCCAACTAGTTGATAGGTTATATTCAGAGGGAAAAGAGCCCAGACACATAATAGCTGTATGAGAGAGATGACCCTCTCATCGTCAATTACCTCATCTGTAAAATGGGAATAATAATAGGTCCTGATTCACAAGAGCATTGTCCAAAGTACTTCATCAATCTTAAAGTGATTTATAAATGTTCATCATTATTATTAAAAATACTACAAAGCAGGCAACCTATGAACCCAAAGCAGCTCAAGCTTTGATAGAGCTTGTGGAAAAGGAAAAGGAAGCAGGCTTCAACACTGCACAGAGTTCCTGGCTCCGTAATATTGTCTTTCTGTTTGGTTTGGACCGAGTTTCCAATCTTTTCTACAGAAAACACTCCCATGACTTGACTCTAGCCGAGGAGGGGGGGAAGGGAGAAGGAGGCTCTCCAGGGTTGGAATCCAGAAGATTTTGCTGAAAAGGCTTAAAAACAGCAGAAGAATTTGAGTCACACCCTAACATACCAGAGCAGAGCTGAATGGATCTCATGAAGAAGAATTATGTCCTCTCAAGGTGGGGTAGCCCTGGGTAGAAAAGCGGTCACAGGGTCTCCCCACAAAGAGCAGCTACTAATGCTGGATAATCATTTCCATTCTCTTATAACCTAAGGAGTTAAAGAAGTCAGACTTGGCATCTGGGGCCTTGGAGCTTCACCACAGTCATGGAATTTTGCTACGATGCTGCTGTCCTCCTTGGGTCAGTGCTATGTGCCAAAGTTCCAGAGAAATGCTATTATCGCACAATCCCATCAATACGGTGATACCTCACTTATTTGGAAGTCACTTCTCCTGCAACCTCCATGACCCAGAAAACAGCTGACACCCAGGGGGAGAGGCAAGAGGAAAAATGGGGGAGGAGGCGGGGAGAGTCACTGAACTGCCAAAACAGATGGCAAAAAGTCCAGAAATCACGATTTTAATCACTTCTCCAACCATTATTCAAAGCTCATTTACTCTTATTATTTTACACACAATTCTAATCCACTTCTGGATCTAGCTTCACAAGTTGAAGCAGCAAATCATAAAATTCAAGTTCTAACGGAGGGATAGTAGCAGGAAGTGACAGCTGATAATAAGATTATGGAGCGAAAAATGATTTTAAAAACCAGATATGAGAAATCAAAAAACCCCAGTAGTTTGGACACCTTTATTGTATATGCTAAGACCCTATGCATCTCTCAAATTGCAGGGTTTCTAAGCCAGTGTTCTGGGTTGGAGGTGGTAAGCCATGGAGATTTTTTTAATTTGTGCAAAGACCCTAAAATTGAATCTGGTTTTTCTAATAGAACAAAGAAGATGAAGGACTCTTCTGGCACATTAGAAACTATGCCATTAGAAGGAGGGTGTTGTGGTAAATATTTTGGAAACATTTCTACCCTCTAAGACTAATTTTTTAAAAGTTATCTTTAAAGATATAAGCTTCAGGTAACTGAAAACTTCACTTATACAGAAACAAATGAGGCACCAGTTAAGAATTTGCTGCTAATGTTTTTAGACTAAGTCTAGGAGGTTAGAAAATATTAATCTCTTCTTCAGCATTCAAAGAATCAAAGAAAATTAGAACTAGAAATGATTCTAGAGATCAAGTCAAATCATATTTTACAAATGGGGAAACTGAGGACCAAAGAGGGGAGATATTTTTCCTTCTTATGATTCTATGACTTTTCTTTAAAAAAAAAAAAAAAAAACAAAAACAGGGGCAGCTAGGTGGCTCATTGGATAGAGCATCAGCCCTGAAGGAAGACCTGAATTCAAATGTGGCCTCAGACACTTAACACTTCCTAGCTTGTGACCCTGGGCAAGTCACTTAACCCCAATTGCCTCAGCAAAAAATAAATAAATAGATAAAAATTAAAATTAAAAAAAACAAAAACAAAAAAGTCATCATCATTTTCACCAGACACCCTGGGCTCCCTGGAGAGTGGGTCCTTTCCTATAGAATGAGTATTTTCTTGTAGTCAAAGAAGAAGGTCCCTCTGATCATCTTTTAAAAGGGGCACTTCTCAGGGTGGGCTCCTCTTAATAGAATAGCCAAGAGTTTTTTTTTTCTGGATCTCTGCTCAACCTTTCAAAGGCTCACACTTGAAGCTTCCTTACCCTTTCTAGAAAAGGGGCAAAAAGTGTCTGCATCTTCCCCATTTCCAAACCCCAACCCCATCAGCTAGAGAACTTCTCCAAGTCTCTAATCACTCTGTCCTTTGAGCATTTATTCAGTATCCTGGGCTTCAAAAACAGCCAAACAAAATCCAACCAAAATATAACTAAAGGAGAAAGGGAACTCCAAAGATATTTGTAAATAGCATTGACCTGGAATAAGAGGCAGAGGGTCTTGGGAGACATTCAAATCCCTTTAAAAAACAAACAATCTCCTAGGCACTTCACACAAATAGACGCCAGGATCCTCTGGCTGGAGAGAAGCTGGGCTTTCCACATGTGTCAGCCCCGTTCAGTCTGTTTCCAGTTAGGAACAGGGCTGGGTTATGGAATGTGCATAGACCCAGGGCCCCGTCACATGATTGAGAGGCCAAGCCATTTCTGTACCCAAAGAGTCAGTCCCCCTTGGTTCACCTTAGGAACGAACAATCTAGGTCACATTAAATCACACAGCTGGGGATCTGGGGAAATAGGCTAGCCTGGCAGCCGTTCAGTCTGTTTCCATTAGACTAGGGTGTTAAAGAAGAGCCATTACAGATTAGTGCTTCAGAATGAGAAACAGACAAAGATGTGTCCAAGAGAAGTCCCTGGACCCAGAGACAAGGTTATAGACAAATAATCATGAAGCGGATGGAGAGCGAGAGACCAGATTGAGTTAAACAGACCATCAATGTTAGAAGAGAAAGTGAGAGAGCAAGAAGAAGGGAAGGAGGAGGAGCTTAGATAGACAAAAGAAGATGGGGAAGAAAGAAAGAGGAAGAGATAGAATTGATAAACACAGACAGAAAGAAGACAGAAAGTAGAGAGCAAAAAGAAAGAGGAGGGAGTGAGACAGAGATAAAGAGAGGCACAGAGATAGAAGGGGAGAAAAAAGGAAGAAAAGATAGAATCAAACAGAGACATAAAAACAGAGAAAGTGGGAGAAGAGTAAATGAAAGGAATGAGACAGATTGATAAACAGAGGCAGAATGGGAGAAAGAAGGAGGGATAGAATCAATAAATAGAGGCATAAAGACAATGTGAGAGAGCCAAAAGAAAGAGGAAGGAGTGAGATAGAGATAGAAACACAAAAGCAGGAGGGGAGAAAGAAGGAGAGAGGGAGAGATAGAGAGATTTATAAACAGAGCAAAAGACAGAAAGAAAATGAGAGAGCAAGAAAAGAGAGAAGGATGTGAGATAGTGATGGAGACACAAAGATAGAAGAGGAGAAAGGAGGGAAAGATAGAATCCATAAACAGAGATAAAGGAGTTAAAGGAGAGAAAAGAGACAGAGTGAGGTAAGGAAGAAAGATGGAGGGAGGGAGAACAGAAGGAAGGACAGAGTGCTTGTGCTGCCTCTGGGGGAGAAGAAGGAAAGAGATGAGGAGCCATGAGACAGGAAATGGCCTGAAATCAGAGCCTGGTGCTGACTTGAGGCTTGTGCCAATGGCAGTGTGCTCACGGCACATGCGGTGGCTGGCTTTGGCCAGTTATAGGGACTATGAGGTACCAGCATGTTGACAAGAGAACAAAGTTAGGGAGAAAAATGGGGTTGAACCGGTGGCTTTATCCATATAGAGAACTCCTGGTATGGAACTCCCTCCCCGATACAGTTCAAGGCCCCCTCTGTTATTGCTAGAAAAATGTGATTTGCCCAGAGTCATGCAGCCAGTAGCTGTCACAGGTAGCACTTCATATCAAACAGATAAGTGGTTAAACTAATAGTGGGAGTGCTAATCATTAATAGAATACTAAGGATCATCCAAATGGTACCAGGTGATTAATACAGGGGAGAACAAGGTAGAACAGGAATATGAGCCAATAATATTAGAGAAAAAATCCCTGCTTCTCGGAGTATCCCTAGAACCCTAAGAGTGAGAGGTAGGCAGTAAGCCTTTAGGGGACCTGCCTTATCAGTGGAGTGGAAATTAAAATAGACTGCCAAGCACATATGAGGGTCTACATGCAAACACTGACAAGAGTGAGTGATTTAATCTCTCAGTTATCTAAATTAATTAAACAGAGGTCAGGTCAAAAAGATATCTAGAAGCTCGACTCAGTTGCTGCCTGTTTCAGGAAAGCTTTTCCTGATTCCCTCTGTCTTGCCCCCTGCATCCCACCTCGCTCCACCACATACACTCAGAAGTCAATAATGGTCCTCCCTCTCAGACACACAGCACCCTGTATGATATATATATCAAGTATTACTGTGTGTAATGGGAAGTATTTTTCTTCATTCCTCTTTCTATGTCTTATCCCCTAGTATAAGCTCAATGAGGGAAGGAACCATGTTTTATCCAACTTTTGTCTTTCTCCCAGGTATTACCACACAATAGGCACTTAAACATTTGCTCAATATATAACTAGGTGTTGTCCATTGAGAAAAAGATTCTCTAGACGAGGGCTTCTTAAACTTTTTTGCCCAAGAAATTTTTACACAAGCTTAGTTATATAAAATATATATTACATATAAATATATATATATATATAACAACAGTTATATAAATCAAACATTTACTGATAATAAATCATGATTTTATGAAACCCCACATTCAGTTACATGACTCCATATGGGGTCACAACCCACAGTTTAAGAAGTTTTCCTATAGACAATTTAGGAAGTAGCACAGTCATAATGGAAAGAATTTTAGACTATGTATTATTTCTCTATTTACCTCCTTGTCTGTCTGTCTGGAAATTTGTTTCAAGCTAGCTGGGTAACCTGCTTCAAGTCATTAAATTACTAAGAGCTAGTTTCCTTACTATAAAATGGAGATAATAACAGCGCTTGATTATTGCCAGAGTCACATTAGATAATGTCTACAAATGCCAGCCATGATTCATCAAATAGTTTGCAAACCTTAGAATACTACATAAGAGTGAACTCTTATTGCCAGCCATTACTCTTATCAGTTTTAATTATTACAGAAGGGGAGAAGGGGCTATCTGTACCAAGAAGTTTGGAAGATACTAGGACTGGGTTAAAGTGAAGATTATAAAGCAGTGATTCCCCATTAGCTCAGGGCTCTTCAATCTACCAGGCTTCAGAGTGACAATGGTTTTGTGTATTCCACAGACCATCTCTGACCCCAACATCAGAGTAAAAGGAAGCAGGGATATCGCTGAGGGGTGCCAGTCTAGTGAACAGGGCACTGGTTTGAGTGGTGGAAGAACTGAGGTCCAGCCTAGAGTCCAATAGTAATAAATTCTAACCTTAATTTCCTCTTCTGTAAAATGAGAGAACTGGAAGAGACCTTGAAGATTATCTAGTCTAACCCTACTATCCCATTTCACTGATGAGGAAGGAAACTAAACCCCAGGCAATCTTAAGGCATTGGTTCAGGATCATTTACACAGTACATGTCAGAGATCCCAGGTCCCAGGTCCTCATACGCTAAATCCCCTAAGCTATACTGCCTCATGGGAAATGATCTTAAATGTCCCTTCCAAATTTTAGAATTTCTAATCGAGGACCTATAGGAAATTAGATACTGTCCAGAATACACAGTCTCAGGAACTTCTATTCTAAAGACTTATCAGTCATTCCACAGGCCTTTTACTTTATTATTGAGTACCTATTGTGTATACAATTGTTTTTACTATTAAGTACCTATTACTATTGTTTTTATTATTAAGTATCTACTATGTGGTTTATTAAGGGCTTACTATGCCAGGTGTTTGTTGTACAAAAGAAATGATTCCTGCCCTTAAGGAGAGTACAATATACTGGAAAGAAACAAATATATATATATAATATACATTATTTAATATATAATATATATTATTTATTTGAGAGAAGGAGAGGGAGGGAGGGAGAGAGAGAGAGGGAGAGGGAGAGGGGGAGGAAGAAGGAGAAGGAGAGGGAGAGGGAGAGACACTAACTTTTGGAAAGACAAAGGAGCCAAAAGAGCTAGAGCTGAGCTCAGAAAGAAGCTAGGAATGCTAAGAGATAGAGATTGGAAAGGAAGGAGGAACGTTTTAGGAATGGGGTCTAGGACAGTCTGTACAACATCTGATTAATAACCATGAGCTCTTAGACAAGGTCCCTCCTTTAAAAAACGATCTCTTTCATATGAGGGTTGGACTAGCTGGCCATTACTCTCAAAATCTGTGCTTCTATGAGATGAGATTTTACTAACTCCTAAGGTCTCTTATAAAATTCCACAGTCTAGTATCTCTTTTTAGTTTGCTTATTCCATTAGTGTCCTGTACTGTACCCTCTCATTTAGGATCCCTTCTGGGTCACTGCCAGTCCCTAAGTCACTATGTTCTTGGTTTTTTGGGAGGTAGAGGGGTTTATCTCAGAAGCTCAAGAGACCCATCCACCTGCTCCCCTGCTTTATTGCCACCATCTCTTCTCACCACTGAGGTTCCCTCTCCTCCAGACCACTGTTGAAACTAGCCACTATTTCAAAGCTTCTCCCAAGAGCCCCACAACTAGCATCCGGATCCCACTCTCAAGGAAGCCCCCAAATCCCACTACCATTTTCTAAGGGTTTTTAGGGCTAGCAAGAAAGGTAAAGTGCAGACCAGGGACAGGGATCTCAAGAATAACCATGGGAATCTCCAAATAGAATTTACAAGCAATCTCAGAAGTCTTTAGGCAATTGTAAGGACTGGTCGCCATGTTACAGAAACAGAGTCAAGCCTTCTGGCCTTCACTGACTAACCTCACCTGATTCCTTTGCTCAATCTTTTTCTCCCTCTTTCTGTTCCTGGGCCTAATGCTCATGATTTTTCTGACAACCTTGGTCCCCCCATACCACTCTTTTCTCATGAGAGGTAGGAAAACAAAAGGAACACCAATGGCCTCGTTGGGAATCTGGGTTTCCAGTTTCCCGAGGCTGTCTTTTTTCACCATCGGGTAGAATTTGTTCTCTTTACCACTACTTCTCCCTGGCATCCTGACCTCCCTTGAGGGCACCATCATCCCAGTCAGCCAGGCTCCAAGAATCTCCTCACTCTCCCTCCCTCACCAAAGCCAAATCTTATTAATTCTTCCTCCACATTTCTCACATCTGTCTCTTTAGCTCTATTCATTTTGCAACCATTCTAGTGTAAAAGCCTCTCCCTCCCCTCACTTAGGCTACTGCAACAGATTTGTAATAGGTTCCTTGCCTCCATTTTCTCTCCTTTCCAAGTCATACTCCATACATCAGCCAAACTGATATTTCTATAACCAATATCTAACCAAGTCACTCCCGTTCTCAAGATGTTTCCGTGGCTCCCCATTGCTTATAAGATTTAAAAACAAACAAACAAACAAAAAACTTCTTTGCCTGGCATTTTCCTAAGTCCTCCACAATTTGGCTCCAAATTCCCTTTCCAAATTATTCATGTTACTCCTCTCTCTCTACTCCCAAAGCACCACACATTACAGCCAAGATGGCCTACTTGCATTTCTCTGTAAATAACATTACACTTGTGTGCCTTTGCAGAAGCTCCTGTCTGGGAGGCTCTCTCTCCTTGCCTGCTCCATGCCTGGAAACCCTAACTTCCTTCAAGGCACCACTCAGCTGCCACTTCCTAGAAGACTCGAAAGAGGATGCTGGAAAACAAAAAGATCATTGAACGAAGAGTCAGAAACCCTGGGTCTTAGTCCCAGCTTTGCTGGTGACTTGGTGTGTGACTAGGGGCAAGCTTCAGTTCTTAAACAGTAACTCACCAAACCAACAAAGACTTAAGCAGAATCATTCACATCCCAGGGGGGCTCCATCCTGGTCTTCTAACTCTAATTTCCCCTTACTTCATAGGCAGCAGGCCATTCCCGGACAGAAGGGGCACGTTTTCCATCTTTTTTCTAGTTCAGCAGATGTGAAGTCCGCCTTAACAAAGATACAGACTCAAAGGTCAGGGTGGGGAAACCAAAGTCCTCATATGATCCACCAGCCTTGGAAAGCATCCCACAAGAAGGGAGATTTGAAATGGGTACCGGGAGATTATTTCCAGCCCAGGGTAACCACCATTGACTTCAAAACAATTTAAGAAGCATTTATTAAGTACCTACTATATGCAAGGCAGCATAGTGGAGACTGAAAATACCAGGTCAGGGAGGACCTTAACATTCTCACTTAGTCTCACTTAATTCAGTGATACTCCACTTCAAATGGAGTATCCTGTTAAGCCCTTGACTCTGAGGGGCAGCTTTTTGTGAGGAAGGATTCCTCAGCAGAAGCAAGTCCATTAATCTACACAGAAAATGGTTGGATTCCACATCTGCAATGCTTTCTCTTATATCAGCCAGAAGAGCCACATTTCTGAAAATCAAGGCACGTGGAGAGAACATTGGGATAGAGTCGGGAAACCTAGGCTTGAATTTCTGCCACTTACTAGCCTTGTCATTGTGGGCTCTTCTCCCTTCAGAGCCACAGAATACTGATCTATGAAATGGGGATAATAGTGCAGTACCTACCTCAATAATACATGATTCTTCATCCCTCTAAACCTCAGTTTGCTAATCCATAAAATAAGGAAAATGACGCAGTACCTACCTCAGGTAGCTTTTATAAGGGTTACATTTTGCAAATCTTAAGGCTCAATATGAATGTGAATGATTATTATTATTTGACATAGAAATTTAAAGTCAGATCTGTGTTTTGAGTCTCTGACAATCCTACAATCTTTAGTCCCCCAATTCTTAGTCCCAGTCATTTCTCATTATTTCCTAATTGCTAAACTATCAAGGAAACTAACTCGTGGTGAAATCCATACTCTCCACACTTTGTGCATGATCCTATTTTAGAAAAAAAAAAAACAACTTCAATTTAAGGGTAGGAGGGAAAAAATAAGCATTAATTAAGTACCTACTTTGTACCAGGCACTATGTTAAACATTTCACAAATATTACATCATTTTTTCTAGTTTTACCAAGATTTCTTGATTTGGGGGGGGGGGGGTGTTACATCATTTATATTTCCAAACATGTCTTTCCCCTTTATTTTCCAGACAACCTTTCCTTAGAATAAAGAATGAGAGTAAGAGAAAGGGGATGGGGAGGAAAAGAAAGAGAGGAGGAAAGAGAGGGAGAGGGGAAGAAAGGGAGAGAGACAGAGAAACAGAACAGAGACAGGGAGAGAAGGAGGGAGGGACAGAAAAGGAGGAGGAGGAAAAAGAAGAGGAGGAAGAGGAGGAGGAAGAAAAGAAGGAGGAAGAGGAAGAGGAGGAGGAGGAGGAGAAGGAAGAAAAGAAGGAGGAAGAGGAGGAGGAGGAGGAGGAAGAGGAGGAGGAGGAGAAGGAGGAGGAGGAGGAGGAGGAGGAGGAGGAGGAGGAGGAAGAGGAGGAGGAGGAGAGAGTTCTTTTTTTTAATTAGATGTCCAAGTCTCTTAACTTGATTTTTCTCCTCACTGTCTACCTTTTAGATTGTTCCCTGTTGAATTTACCTCAACTACTTAGAATTGTGTACTGGAAGCTGGGCAAATTCCGACAATGTCAGAATACAAAAGCTTCTACTATACAGAAAGTCTCACAGTCTACTGTCCCTTTGAAAAAGACTAACAGTCTCAGGCCCTCTTCCTGCACCCTTGCTCTTTAGAGGTATTAACCTTTCACTGTGATCCTTCACTCACAGGATCAAAGAACTTTAGAGCTGGTACCTAGTCCAACAATCTCATTTTACAGATGAAGAAATTCAGGCCCATTTAGGCTTAGCGACTTGCCAAAATCACATAGGCAGTAAACTGCAAAGCTGGAATTCAAACCCCATTCTTCTAACTCCAAAATCAGGTGTTTCATAACTCACTGGAACCTCACAGTCTCTCAGTTAAAAAGGGGTTGTTGTTTGGGATTTTTTTCCAGGCATAGGTTGGACTTAATAGCCACTAAATTTATGTATAATGAGTACCACATTGCTCACCTTCTCCATGGGAAGAGGAAGGATTGAAGGGGAGAGAATCTGGAACTGAATTTTTTTAAAATGAATGTCAATTTTTAAAATAGGAGAAAAATGTGTCAATTTGGAGAAAAAAAATACATATAAATTCTGTGATTATTTTTCCAGTTCTGTCACTAACTTAATCTTGAATAAATCACTTATCCTCCCTAGGCTAGTTTTGTTTTTGTTTTTGTTTTTGTTTTTGTTTTTGTTTTTTTGTAAAATCAAAGCATTGTACCAGATGAGAACTGAGGTCCTTTCTAATTTTAGATTTCAGATTTTTAGATGATGAGTTCCTGACCTTTCACTTGAAAGACCAAATTCCATCTATCCCCTACCAGCCTTTGGGAGAAAACAGCTCTTGACATCTCTAAGTTTTCTTTCTTTTCTAACCTGGAGACCCTTAGATAAAGAAAAGAATGCAAGTGTTGATCAACTCTAGTCCTGGAGTTATCTCTAAGTACTAATTATCCCCTTGGGGTCAGAATATAGACACCTGGGCAGACCTTTGGGTCCCTATCTATACAACATCTGTTCAAGTCTGATCCTATTCTCCCTACCCAGTCACAAGCCTCAGAATCAGGAGCCAAGGGGGAAAGTTTTAAAGAGGTACATTATTCTAAATAATTGAAGCTCTCTTAAAGTGGATCTTTGGTAGAGGTCCTCCAGCAACTGCATCGTAAAGGGGATTCTTCTTTTGGAAATGGGCTGGCCAAGACCCTGACCCAGAAGTCCATCCCAGTTTTTAAATTTGTGATGCCCCTATTCCACTACCATTTGCTTTCCACAACCACCGGGGCCAGTCATCTCCCCATTCCATTCCCATTTCTCACCATCCTCATTACCATTTCTGATCCCTTGTACAAGCAGTTCTCCCTTCCAGAAATGCCTTGTGTCCTCCTATCAGAGTCTCCTCCCATGTTTCAAGTCTTATACCCTCCACAACACATTCTCTGATAGCAGCAGCCCACACCAATCTGTCACCATCCTGATGCCTGTAGCTCCAAGAGCTCAAATCACACATTGTGGTTAGTGATTTTTTAATGTAACTTTTATGTATCCCTTGCACCTAGGCCAGTCACACATCTTGGGGAGTGATTCTCTAATGGAACATTATGTATCCCTTGAAAGGAGATGTGGTAGAACGAACAACGGGCTGAGAATCAGAAGTCCCAGATTCCCCTGACACAGAGTCCTGGATTTGAAGGCAGCTGGATTCATATCCTGCCTGGATCATTTGCTTCCTTTGTAATCTGTAAGACATTCACCCCCCCCCCTCCCGCAAGGGATCTCTGTAAAATGAGGGGATCAGAATAGCTGACCTCTAAAGCCCCCTCCGGATCTAGAACTCTGAAGCTATAACTCAAAATTCCAGCGCCTCACCCAACCTCAGCTGCATCCTATGCAACATGGAGGGGGACGCCTGCCCTATACCTTTTTCCAGGAATTGTTCCGGGGATGAAATGTGATGGAGTTCATAAAGTGCTCTATAACCATAAATTATTATCTGAAATGCCAACCCAAATGAATGTCACTCTACTCAGCCGGAGAATGTGACCCAGGAGGGTGCACCCCAGGCTTAAGAACTCACTGGGCCATGAGCAAGACACAATTTCTGAAAGAACTTTGGCTAGAACATGGGCTCGAGCAGACAGCTGCCCTGGGGAGATAGGTTCTTACATTCCCACCCACAGGATGACAAAGATAGTTAATAAGAGTTACAGTGGGGTTAGCACAGAAAGCCACAGGAAGCCAGGGCAGAAGAGGAAGTCATTATCCTGGGCCAGTGTATTTTTCTTTCTTTTCCATTCTTTCCCATCCTCCTCCAGTGCCTCCCTTTGGGCTGGAGTAGCGGGCAACCCACAACTGGGACCATCAGCAACCACCATGGACAGGGCATGGGGCAGGGCACTGGAGGCTGGGAATGCTTACAGCAGACACTCAGCAGAGCTCCTGCCCTCAGCAGCATGCTCCGGAGATAGTTCCGGATCATACTAGGGATGAGTCTAGACTAAGTCAAGTAATCTCCAGCCTTCCTCCCTAGAGCATCCCCCAATATGACAATTCTTACTGTACTCATGATGTACATCACATCACTTAGCTCTTCAGATAAGTGAATCTAGATTCTCTCCTTTAGAAGACAGTCTATTTACAAATTCTACCACATTTAATCTAAGGAACAACTCCTAGAAAAAAAGTAGGGCAGCCATTACTCCCATTTTGTGTAGGATGCAGCTGAGGTTAAGTGAGCAGCTGGAATTTGGAGTAATAGCTTCATAGTTCTAGAACTGGAGGGGATTTTAGAGGCCAACTAAAGTCCACTAACATAACTAAAATCCAGGAAACTTTAAGTGCAATAATCGATCTGCATTTGACACAGTTAGCTAGCCAATCAATCAATCAACATTTATTAAGCACCTACTATATAACAGACCTGTGCTAAGCAGTAGGTCACTCTCTTTCTTTCTGGATCTTTTCCCTCCTTGTTTTCTTGTTTCTTGTAATCTTTTTTCTTGTTTCTTGTATAATCGATTTGCATTTCATACAGCTGGCCAATTAATCAATCAACATTTATTAAGCACCTACTATATAACAGACACTGTGCTAAGCAGCAGGTCAGTCCCTTTCTTTCAGGATCCTTTTCCTCCTTTGTTTTCTTGTTTCTTTCCTGTTCCCTGCTCTTACTATTTCATCAACTTCTTCCCAGAATCCCAAAGGCAAGTATCCCCCAAGGCTCCCTCGATTCCCTTTCCTCTGTCTAGATTCTCTCCTTCAGGAAACAGCCACTCCCTTTCAGCAGATGAATCTCAGTATCTTGAACTCTCTTGAACTCCAATCCTAGAATATCTCCAGCTGCCAGCTGGAGCCTCTACTTGTATGTCCAACTTGCGATTCAAATTCTCTAAGTCTAAAACTGAATTCATCACCTTCCCCCTCAACATCCCCCTCCTGCCAAGTGTCTGTTGTTACTGGTACTACCACCTTCCAGCCAACCAGGCTTGAAACCTGAGTCACCGCTCACTCTTCCCTCTAGCTTCACACCACCCATTCAACCAAATGCCAAGTTCTGGTGAATTTACCTCAATAAAACCTCTTGAATCTCACCTCTTCTTACCACTTGCTCAGTCACAACTGAGATCCAGATCTTTATCATCCCCCTCTCAGAGTACTATAAGAGCTACCTGCTTGATCTTCCCAGAATCTCTCCTATCCAAGCCATCTTCTACAGAGCTGCCAAAAAAATTTGTTTCTTAAGCCTCAGGTATGACCATGTCATTCCCCTCCTCAAAAACCCTCCATGGCTCCCTATTGCTTCTTAAGATAAAATATAAATTTCTCAGATTCTTATTTTAAGCAATCCATGATATGATTCCAATGGGCCTTTCCTGCCTTTTTTTCTTCATTATTTATCTTCAGGCAATGAGAGACAGTGTAACATGGTGAACAGAGAAGTGGGTGCAGAACCAGCAAGACCAGGGTTCATTTCCCATTTCTGATTCATCTTGGCTGTGGGATCATAGCCAAGTCACTTAATTACTTATACCTCTCCACACCTTCCTACGGAATTTAAGTGACAGAAAGTGCTGACCAGTAGTAGTAAAAGGGGCATTGTAAACCCCAAACATCAATGAAATCACAATCTCTTAACTTATTTTTATATATTTTATACTTTAATCAAAATGAACAACTAATCTAGTGGATAGAGTTTTGGACTTGAAGTCAAGAAGACCTGAATTCAAATCCTATCTCAGATACTCACTAGCTCTGTGAACTTGGACAAATCACTTAATCTCTGCCTCAGTTTCCTCAACTGTAAAGTAGATTATTAAAAAAACATCTATCTTGCAGGTAATTTGGGAGGTTCAAATGAGGTAACATTGGTCAAGTGTTTAGCACAGTCTTTGGCATGTAGTAGGCACTGTATAAATGTTTGTTGTCTTCCCCTTAAGGTCAAACTCTTCCTCACAAAAGTTTTTCTAATCTTCTAGCTGAAAATATTCTTATCTTCCTAGAACATGCTGCCCCTTTCCCTCTCACATTCTACATCCCATTCCACTTATCTGTATATGTCCCCCTTAATTAAATCATAAGTTCCTGGAGAGGAAGGATTTTTTTTCATTTTTCATCTTTGTATCCAAGTAAATAAGGAGGGTAGTGTTTTATACATGGAGGATTTTAATAACTATTTCCTGAATGAATGAATGAATTTTTAAACTTTATTCCCATTACCGGAGTCCCCTCTATATCTCCATATGTGTTTACTGTTTGACTGTTTCCAGTACTAAGGAAATCTGAGGCAAATCATTCCATTTCTGCCTGCAGGTCCCAGGGCTGTGAAGTTGTCCCATATAATGAAGCAACATCCACTTTCTCAAAAGGAAAATGTATGTGTGTCCACCTGTCCTAGCTTTTTACGCCAAGTGACAAAGAACATAATCCCTACTCACAAAGAGCCTAAACTGTAATGGAAAATTATACAAAAATGTTTAAGTGTACATGTAAAGTTAACATATCATATATATGTGTGTATATTTTATATATTACATGAAATTACATAATTGTATGCATATAATATTTCTAGGTTTTTCTGTTTACTTGATATAGCCATACACATGATACAAAAATACACACACATGTGTACACTTCTCATTGTGTCTTGCTGTCCCTAGTATCCAGCAAAATGGACAGATCATAGTTTGAGGGACCAAGAGGAGGAAGAAGAAAGGAACGAGGATGGGATAGGTGATTTCATCTAAGTAAGAGACTACCCTTGGTGAAATTGCCTCTGGCAATGGGCAATTGCTCTATACTCTATGGTTTTAGGGTCATCTGGGACTTAAGTAATTTGCCCCAGTTACCCCAGCCAGTATTTGTCAGAGAGAGGACTCGGACCCAAGCCTTCTTGACTATATTTATTACACCGTGGTATCTCTTTGTGCATATTAGGTCTCAATAAATGCTCATAGTGTTGGTTTTTGGAACCTGGACAATTAGAAAGAAGGCCGGTACTTTGCCATCATGTTGCTATTATCACCCTGCATGATTTCTCCCCTTCTCTCTTTCCCCCTACCTAAAAGCTCTCCCAACAGCCAGAGCTCAGTCTGGCTCCTCCCTCAGAGCCTCCCCTGGGTCCTGAGCCTGCAGTCTTAAACTGGGGCC
Organism: Sarcophilus harrisii; assembly: GCF_902635505.1. Classification (NCBI taxonomy): domain Eukaryota; kingdom Metazoa; phylum Chordata; class Mammalia; order Dasyuromorphia; family Dasyuridae; genus Sarcophilus; species Sarcophilus harrisii. Next base: position 49,255,902 of record NC_045426.1, read on the forward strand.
TGTCACCATTCCCAACCCCTCCTTTCCCTCCCCCTACCTTAGTGTCTTAGAGGAAATCTGATCCACAGGCAGTTCTGCCTCCTTTATAAAACCAGATGCAAAAGCTATTCGCTGCTTTCCTGGCTATCAGCTTTCAGGGCCCACAGAGCTCCTTGGTCTCCTTTGGAGGCTGAGGGCACTAAAAAGGCTCTTTGTTGTTGCCTGGAATGCTCTTTGCCAGGGAGATTGGATCTTGACATCTGCTCCCTATGCTTCTTTCTCAGAGGCAGGAGTTAGAAAGGCTCAGGCTCAAGGCTCAAGGTCTTGGAGAAGCTGGGGGATGGAATCCTTTATGGGGATGGGGGTCCTAAAACTCCAACTTCATAGTCTTGTTAACATAATGAATCTGCTACAAATGCTTCCTAAAACACCTCCGTCGACCTTACCTCCTATGCCATGGGCTACTAAGAGCTCACTGTTCCATCACTACAGACTGCTCTCATCTCCTATCCCATGGACTACTAGCTAAGAGCTCACTGCTCCATTACCTCTTACCCTTGACCATGACACTGAGCAGTCAAAATAGAAGTCACTCCAAAAATATACATTGAACTGAACAAATATGAAAACAGAGTAGACTACCTTACTTGAGTTTAGTATGGTATGGTAGATAAATGGAAAAGAGGAGGAGAAAAAGAAGGAAAAAGAGAAGAAAGAGGAAAGGGAAAAAAAGGAGGAAGAGGAAGAAAAGAAAAAGGAGGAGGAGGAAGAAGAAGAGGAGGGAAGGGTTGATAACTATGCTCAAGAGGCACAGTAGGGAAAGGGAAGGGCAGGGCACCGTAGCACAACATAGATACAGGTCAGGGAACCAGGTGGCACTTACTGAGAAGCAAATGGTAGAAATAATAGCAGTGACAACCTTCTCCCCAGATAAGATAATAGGATTCATAGCTGGAAAGAGCTTTAGAGATTATCTAGCCCAGTGCTTTCACTCAACAGGTGAGAAATTAGAACAAAAAGGGAAGTGACACTGGGAAGTCACCTGGGTAGTAAACCACAGGGCTGGGATTTGAACCACTGGCTTTGGAGTCAAGGAGGGTCTGATGCCTACTCAGCTACAGAGGAATGAAGGGAACTTAAGCTAAGAAAATATGATCTCTAAAACTAGTCCTAACCCTATTTCAGCAACTATTCTCCCCCTGGGTAATGCTCACTTAGGAGCTTCTGTCTGTTTGCTTAATCTAGTTGTGCTCCATGCTAGGAACACACTCTCCTCTCTCTTCATCTCTGCCTTTTAAAAAACCTTCCTCTTTCAAAGCTTAATTTAAATGCCATTTTTTACATTAAACTTTTCCTGATAACTTCTATTGTCTCCCTATGAAATTATCTTGTATTTATTATCTGTATTTTTATATGTGTTCATGTGTCCATCCCCACCTCCCACTATGACTCCACCAAGAAAATGTAATTTCCCAAAGACAAAAACGGTTTTGATTTTCTTTTTGTATTCCCAGGGCCTGGCACCTAGTAGGCATTTAATTAATGCTTAGTCATTGATTGAAGGATCGATGGCAAAATATAGAATAGAATATAGCAGTAACCTGCTCATAGATTGAAAGCTGCAGGTGTAGTCATTGCTTGTCCAAGATCACACATTTAAATAGAAAGTTTTTGTGATATGAAATCCCACTCTCCTTCTACTCTAGCATGTTACTGAGGCTAAACCCAAACTTCATCCAAACAACTGCCCCTCAAGGGCAGGGAAGAAGAAACTCCATGTGCTCAGCTGGCCTGAATTAGGTGTTTCTTTCCAGTTACAAAAATATCATCGCCTTAAGTTATCCCAATCAATAAGGCGCCCTTGGGAGAACATCAGGGTCATCAGTATTCAAGGAGAGCAGCTCCCATCCATCATCTCGTTCCTAAAACCCCCTCCTCAAAGCTGTGTTAATTACCACTTTCTGTAAATGGTTTGGATGGAGTTATCATCACCAGTGAATTATCCCCATATAGGGCTTTCTCCCCTAATGGGAATCTTTCCACAAGGCAGTCTGCCTCTGAGACAGAAAGTCACAAAACAGCCTCAGAATCAGAGTATTAATTCAGAGAGGGCTTAGGAAGGATTTAATCACTGTCTCCTAGTAATTGAAGGTACATAGCAGATCATTATGAAGAGGATGCAGACTGGTTTGCTATCCCTACCGGAATCGAGCGATACAAAAGGGGGTTAAATCACAGTAGGAGAGAATCGAGCTGGTCATAAGGAACTTTTTGGCCAAGTCTCATGACTTCCAATCAGTCCTTGCTCTCCTTGACCTCTTTGTAATATTTCACTCTGTAGTCTCCTCCAACCCTTTTAAAAATAAATTATTTATTTTTTAGTTTTTTAATTTTTGAATTCTATATTCTCTCCTGCCCCTCCTCCACCCATTGAGAAGCCAAGCAATATGATATCAATTATACATATGAAATCATGCAAAACATATTTGCATATTAGCCATATCACCCAAAAAATCACAAGAAAAATAAGTTTAAAATCATGCTTCATTTTCTACTCAGAGTTCATCAGTTCTCTCTTTGAAGGTAGAGAGCATTTTTCATCATGAGTCCTTTGGAATTATCCTTCATCACTGTATTGATCAAAGTAGCTAAGTCTGTCACATTAGATCAGTATTAAGATATTGCTGTTACTGTGCTCAATGATCTCCTGGTTAGACTCGCTTCATGGTATATTGGTTCGTATAGCTCTTCTTAACGTTTTTTGACTCCAAGCTCCCCCACTCTTTTCTCCGTGAAACCCTTTCTTCCTTCAGCTTCCTTGACTCGGATTGAGTCGGTTGTCCACAAGCTTCTCTGTCCTCTCTTTTTTCAGCATCAGGTTCAGTCTCTTCTTCTCTGTGACTATTTCTCAAGGTACGATTCTGTAACTTAGGTTTTTTTGTTTACCTAGATCACAGAGAGACCAATAATACAACTTCATTGTTAACTTTACACAAGTTATCTCCCTATATGCTTCTTTCTCAACTGAATGCTCTTTCTACAATGCAACCTGCCTAGATCTTGAGCTAGAAGACCTTTCTAAGTACAGCTTTCTCATTTTACAAATGAATAAACTGATGCCCAAGGTGTTTAACTGATTTTCCCAAAATTGTACAGGTAATGTCAGAGGCAGAAAATAGACCCAGGTTCTCCGAAGCCTCCCCAGTATATTTCCCCAAACCTACATGTGTTGACTTCTCACATGTTATCCAGGCCCTTATCTCCAGCTTCCTGCTAATTGATGGCATTTGTATGGAACTTTAAAATTTAGAGTACTTTACTTGATGTTGTGTGAACCTCAAAACTACTCCATGAGTTAGGAACTATAAGTTACTCTTGAGAAGAAGGATCAGTTTATTCTTTCTGTCATTACTTGCCAAGCAAAGTGCCTGGTAAATAGTAGTGTATAATAAATACTTATTGTATATTGCTTGATCATCATTCCCATTTCACAGATAAGGAAACTGATACTGAAAAATAAATAATGTATCTATGATCTTCTAGCTAGTGAGAGTCAGAGGCAGGATTCTAACTAAACCATCCTCCATATTCTGTGCCCAAAATAATATATCCTTTATACCAAGAATTCTCAAACATGATAGGCAGAACCATAATTAGCAATTTAAGTGTCCAAGGAAAGCTTCACAAAACATTACTGATATGAGCAAAACCAAATAAATGAATGAATGAATGAATAAGTAAATGATCAACTTTTTAAAATAAATTCAATTGCACATGTTTAACTTAGGGAAAAGGGGGAAGCAGAGAGGGAAGGAGAAAAATTTGGAACATAAAATTTTGCAAGGATGATTATTGAAAACTATCTTTGCATCTATTTTGAAAATAAAAGGCTATTATTATAAATAAATAAATAAAGTTCATCATTAATGAACGATTTCAGAAGGAAAAAAAATAAAAATAAATTCATTTAGAAGGAAAGGAGGGAGAGATACCATAAAACTACTTAAGGGGAGGAAACCAGAGACCCCAAAATATTGGGCCCATGGGCTGAGACTCCAGAATACTGTTGAGGAGATGCCCCTGTGGAAGTAAGGGTGAGGATGAGCCAAGAAATTATCTCTGGGAGCTTTCTACTTTAACTAATTATATTTTGTTAACTAGGCACTAAGCCCAGTTGTTTTTATATAGCCTCTAGTGCCTTGGAGCAAAGCCCCAGTCACCTAATCCTAGTTATAGCTCTATTGCCAGCCACATAGAATTGCTAATGAATATTGTAATTAAATTGAATGGTAAGGGTGATTAGACAGCAGAACTGGTAACTAAGGGAGGTAGAAGAATCCCCATCCCCTGGAGACCCCTATTATGAAATAATCAGGAAAAGTCTTGGATCATTTAAGTGACTGTCTGCTTGAAGGCAAAAGGGGGACTCAAGTCTTCCATCTCTGAGATACAATTCAAATTTCTAACTCCTTAAATTATACTGTACAAAGCAGAATCAAAAATACATTGTACACAATAACAGCAAGAATGTGCAATGATCAACTATGAAAGGCTTGGTTCTTCTCAGTGGTTCAGTGATCCAAGGCGATCCGAATAACTTTGGACAGAAAATGCCATCTGCAATCAGAAAAAGAACTAAGGAGATGAAATGTAAATCAACACATGCATTGTTCACTTCTTTTTTTCTGGGGTTTTTTTTTTTTAATCTCTCCCATGTTTTTTCCCTTTTGCTCTGATTTTTCTCCCCCAACATAATTCATAAAATAATGTGTATTAAAAATAAATAAACTAAAAAGAAAAAAATCACACAGTACAAACACATTCCCTGCCTACTAGGAACTTAGAGACAAAGCAAGAAAAACATTTTATTTCCTTTCAGTGTCAATAAACAATTAGTCTTTGCTAAGTGCTGAGGTTAAAAACAAACAAAAAAAATCAATTAACAGGTATTTCTTAAGTACCTACTAAGTGTAAAGAAAGGTTTAACAAAAAAAAAAATCCCTGCCCTCAAAAAACTTACATTCTAAAAAGGGTAAACAATGTTACTAAGAAATATACAAGAGAGATAAAAGGTAGATGAAAGAACTCTCAAGAGAAGCCATTAATAGTTAGGGGAGACCAGAAGTAGCCAACTATAAAATCTGAGATTTGAACTGAGTCTTTGAAGGAACTGGGGAAGTTGAGTAAGCAGAGTTGAGAAGGGAACTGGGATGGGTGGAGGGTAGGGGTTGGGGGAGGGGAAGTCCAGCAGTGCACAATCAGTGAGAGTGAAATGTAATATCATGGAATAAATACATCACATAAAGAGAGACAGGAAATGTAGTTGCTAGTTCACAGTCATCAATAATTCCATCATCCCTCAATGTCCCTTTTGAATAACAATAATATTTCCTGCCCTAGTTTGTCTAGTGCTCCAAGTAACACCTTCCTCTTCCTTACAGTTCTATATGCTGTCTCCTCCATCAGAATGAGAACTCCTTGAGAGCCCGATGTTTTTGCCTTTCTATCCAACCCCAAGATTTAGCACAGTGCCCGACATATGATTAGCTTAATCAATAAGACCTTAAGAAATACTTGTTGACTCTATGACAAGGAACAAATCTATAAATTAGGGAAAGTGGGGATTAATATGCTTGTCTATCTTCTGGGTTCAACTCAAGAGTCACCTTCTTCATGGGTTCCTAATTCCCCTTCCAAACCCCACCCTCAAGTCCTAGACTCTCTCTGCAAAATGTTGCAACTTACCAGGAGAATGGAAACTCTATGGAGCCAAGAACAATTTCATTTTTGTCTCTTTAAGTGCTTAATCTAAGATCGAAGGGGAACCTTCGATTCAGAGCTAGAGGCGTGCTTAAAGGACATTTCATTGAACCCCTTCATTTTGTCAATAAGAAAACTGAAATCAAGAGCATGGAAGTAATTTCCCGAGGTCATACAGTTTAACAATAAATCCATGTTTCAAACACAGACTTTCATGGCACCCTCAAAGCACCTGTCCCTTCTAGCCATCACATCAGGGCTAAGACATGAATCCAGGTCTGGAGGTACCAATGTTTTCCACTCTCCCATGCTGGGAACACGAGAGAGAATCAGTCCTTTGGACTACCAGGAGATCTCTGACCCATGTAAGCCTTCTTATAGATTTATCCTTCACATTTATACAGCACTTAATGCATTTTTCCAAAGATCTTTCAAAAACAGTGTTTTACAGAGTGTATACCCATTAATTGGGAAATGGCAGAATACGTTATGGCATATTAATATAATGGAATGTTATTGTTCTATAAGAAATGATGAGTAGGCTGGTTACAAAAAGGCCTCAAGACACCAACTGATGCTGAGTGAAGTGAGAAGAACCAAGAGAACATTGTACACAGCGACAAGATTATGTAATGATAAACTCTGATGACTTGGCTCTTTTCAATAATAAGGTGATTCTGGGCAATTCCAATAGACTGTGATGGAAAGAGCCATCTGCATCCAGAGAGAGGATTTTGGAGACTAAATGTGAATCACAATATAGCATTTTCACCTTTGTTGTTATTTGCTTGGGGATTTTTTTGTTCTTTTTCGTTTTTTTTTCCTTTTGATCTGATTTTTCTTGCACAACATGATATATGTGGAAATATGTTTGGAAGAATTGCACTGTGTAACCTATATTGGATTACTTGCTGTCTATGGGAGGGGACAAAAGGAGAGAGAGGGAGAAAAATGTGAAACATGAGGTTTTGCAAAAGTGAATGTTGAATATTATCTTTGTGTGAATTTTGAAAAATAAAAAGTTATTATTGTTTAAAAAATAAAAATAAAAAACAAAACTGTTTTACAATGCTCCTGATCAAGTAGACAAAGTAGGTACTATTATCCCCATTTGACAGCTGGAGACATCAAGGCTCAGAAAGATTGTGACCTGTCCATGGTCCTAGAACAAGAACTGAAACAAAAACTCAGGTGTGAGGACATCTAGCAGGGTTCCACTATGCATCCTGGGTAGAGAGAGGGGCTGTGGAAAGGAAGATAGTGATTTAGACTAGACTGGGAATCAGCAGAAATTTGGGTTCCAATTTTTCCTCCAATACTATATGATCCAGAGCAAGTTATTGCTCTCTCAGCCTCAGTTTTCTCATCTATTAAATAGGGAAAATAACAGCATTTCCTTCACAGTGTTGCTTAACTGAGCTAATGTATGTGAAGGACTTTTCAAGTCTTAAAGTCCTAAATGAAGGAGAACTATTATCAATATAACGGAGAAACTAGCTCTGTTAAAGCTACTTTTGTAGAGAGCAAGCTCCCAAGTCAAAGTCAGCAAAAACTCATAACTTCACTATGAAAAATCAGACTGGGCCCAATACTTCCAGGGTTCTGACAGATTCCATGGATGTGCCCATGAATGGATGGAAGGGAAGCAAGGAAGCAGCCTTAGAAGCCATCCAGTCAAACCCTTTTGTTTTACAGGTGGGGACACACAGAGGTTAAAGGGACTTTTATCTATAGCTACTACACAGATACTAAGTGGAAAAGCTGTAACTTAAACATCGGTTTCCTCACTCCAAGTCCAGGCCACTCTCCATGTACCAAAGGATATGCTTCTTGGATGAGGGAGATAACCACCAAATAGAGTTTCAGTCACTGCAGGGTAAGGGAGGAGGCAGACCCTCCCCAGGCCTGACCTGGCTCCAGAAATGTACATCCTGCTTTTTGCAACACTCCCTCTTTACACTTTCATGTAAGATCACTTAATTCTCTCCTTGATTGAGTCTCAAAAGCAATCTCAATTAACGAGGAGCCTGCAAAGGGCAATTATCTCTGTGAATAATTAGTGCAAGGTTATAAATGCAGATAGGAAAAGGCAGAAGAGCTGGGCTCTTTATAAATGGGGACTGGAGTGGGGGTGGGGAAAGGGAGGGGTGTCTCCATCCTGACCCTCAGCTCATTAGAATTCAATTCACATCATCCAGGAAAAGAAAGTGAGAAGGTTAGAAGCAACTGAAGAAGAAGGGAATATTAACTGGAAGATAAACAGGAAAAGGTTGCACACAGAAAGGGAAATGTGGCTTTAAATAGTAGGGCTGCTATTCTGTTGTGTCCATTTTGAGGGTAAAAGTATTAGCTCTGGCCCCCCCTCCTTTGAAGATCCTATTAGCAGGTGTGTGTTGGACCCAGCTGTAACCATTCACAAAAGCCGACTGTTAAAATTTTCAGTGTGAGCATTTTTACCTCAGAAATCCAGCAAATGCTAAAATTCAAGGCCTGATTTATTGTTTTGTTGATATCCATATTTATGAAAATAATGGAGAAAATGTTAATAATTGAGATTAAATTCAAAAGTCTGTTCTTCATGCTTTTTTTTTTTCCGGGAAATCTTGTTAAATATTTACCTGCCCTTTAGAGAATATCCAATCTACAGAAAAACCAGCATCTACTGAGCTAAATTGCACCAGAAATCATGAGTAGGGAAGACAAAGTAGGAAGAGATGGTTCCTGATTTCTTTAAAAGATTGGAAAAGATGCCTAATTTGAGATGAAAGAGGAACAGCCTGGCTTAATGCCCTAAATGCCCTGAATCAGGAGTCAGAAGGTTGGGTTCAATTCTCTATTCTGCTATTTACCAATTCCATAAAGCAAGTGCCTTCTCAAGACTCTCTGAGCCTCAGTTACCCTAACTAAAAATGGGAATAATACTTGTGTTGCCTCGGGAGACCGGTTTGCTAAATTTTCAGGGTAAACATTTATACCTCTGAAATCAGCAAATGCTACAAATCAGGTGCTGCTTTACTATTTTGTTGATTCACCTTAAAAGTGAAGGAGAAAATGTTTCATAATGTAGATTAAACTTAAAGTGTGTCATGGATAAATTTCTTCCCCATCCCCCAAGAGGTCTAGTTGCTAAACATTTACAAGCAATCCCTTGTGCCTACCTAATAGAGTTGTTGTCAGGAACAAATCAAAAGAACCACAGGAGGGATCCAACTGTAAAGAGGGGATAAAGTTGTCATTTTCATTGTTGTTGTAAAAACTAACTTGCCCTGGCATTCAAAGCCCTTTAGAATCTGATCTTGCCTGACCTCTCCACCCTGGTCTCCTACATTAGCATCATGCTCTGCTCCAAATCCCTTTCCTCCCTTTGCCCTACACATATCATATTCATTCTCACCTCTAAGCCTCTGTTCACTGCTGTTTCTCCATGGTCAAAACACTTTTCCAATATCCTTCTGCTTAAGGAAATCCTTCCTGGGATTCATGTCCACAATTCTTTCAGTCAATACCACTCTCACTCTCCATGACCACAGACTTTATTTTCCACTCTAGGCATTTTACGTATTTGGTAATATATTTTGTCATTTGTTGTCTAAGTAGGGCCTGGATTCACCTCTGTCACTCTGTCTTTCCATGGCTCCAAGCAAGTCACTTAATTTCTCTGATCCTCAATTTTATTTTCTATAAAATGAAAGTTTTGAATTAAATTACTTGAAAAGTTCCTTTGAACTCTCAATCTATGATCCCATGAACCCAATAATTATTCTGTTTTCATATATTAAAACCTTAACCTTCTTAGAAGATTCTAAGCTCTTTGAGGACAGATATCACACCATAGATTACTTCTGTAACAGACTTTGATGGTCAAAGCACTGGAGCAAAATAATCTTCTGTATTATCACTTAGCAACTCTCACTAATACCAAAGAAGGGGACTGCTGGCAAGTGAGGAAATGACCAACTGAGTTAAAATCATAGAATCTTTACAAATGAAACATAGAATGCTTTATCCATTTCAAAAATGCCTAATCTCATCAATGTGAATGCCCCTCCAAATGATAGAGATTGCAAATCCTCCATAACATTTCATCTAATGGACTCTTGTCCCTGTCCTCCCCAAAATCCTCCATAAAGTATATACCCAAAGAACAGACAGCCCTTTTTAAGAGATCCATACATTATATGGGTACTGATGCAGAGCCCATTATTGATGGCTGCCCATCACTTATCCATTGCTCTTAATATATGCCTTAACCACATCCTTTTCTGGACAAATATTTTTTAATTAAATCATTCTTGCCATTTTCTATATACAATTTATCAATGATAATATGCTAGAGCCTATTTAATCTCATCATGCATTTTTCCAAAGCCCTCTGGTTGACCTGCCATTTTGAGTCCTCAGAGATGTTGATATTCCATGACTTGAAGCCATATAGCAATACCAGAACATTAGTGTTTAAAAAAAAAAAAAAAAAAGACTTTTGTTTCAGAGGTCACTAAAAAAAGCTGCAATTAATTTCAAAAATACTATCCTGGGACCAATTCATTACTTTTCTACACAGTGCTATTCAAATATACATAATAATTGACCAGCTCTATAGGTTACATATAAAACTGCATGTCATTCTTCATCCATCTAGTTTTTCCTAGGTAGATAGTTAGACTAAAGTCTTTTGACTGATTATGTACCAGATTAGGGAGATACTGCAGTTTTCCAGGGCCCATGCAATTGGCAAACAATATCATTCGAAAACAGGAGTATCAAGAGGACCTCACCTTAATAGGGAATCCCTCTTCCTAGACATCCCTCCTAATGGTGATAAACATTACCTGCATCATGCCTGTCTGATATAAAAAATCAAGTCAAAATCAATCTGTTACTATGCCTTCCTTTTAAATTTTTAAATTTATCTTTTTTATTCTATCACCTTGATTTCTGAATGGTTGACCTTACCTACCTAGCAAATCATCTCTTATATCAAAGAATAAAAAAAAAAGGATTCTCAGCAAATTTATCTCTATTGTATTTCTCAAGGAATCTTTTTTTGAATTTCCTTTTTTTATTTTAACAATAGCTTTTTATTTTCAAAATACATGCAGAGATAGTTTTTAACATTCACCCTTGCAAAATCTTGTGTTCCAAATTTTTGTGCCTCCTTTTCCTCTACCCCCTTCCCTAGGCAGCAAGTAATCCAATTTGTCAAAAATGTGCAGTTCTTCTAAATATATTTCTATATTTATCATGCTACACAAGAAAAATCAAATCAAAAAGGGAAAAAATGAGAAAAAACACAAGCAAGCAAACAATAACAAAAAAGGTGAAGATTTTTTATTTTCTCTACTTATGTTCACTCAGTTGTGTGAATATAGATGATGAATAAAGATGTGATCAAAGATGAAAAGTCATTTGTAAATGTATGCTTGTTTCTTTTTCATATTTTCAGACACCCTCAATATATGTATTAATTGTTTTCAATAATGATTTTATAGCAAGAGAAAGTAAGCACATGGATCAGCATTTATTCCAGTACCTGGAACATAATAGATGTTTATTAATTGATTCATATCTTAAGTGACTTTTTTTTAATTGTTTGATATATCCTTTTCTTCCAAATATCTTGGAAAAAAAAAAGATTTCTCAGTGCCTCCGAATTTGTGTCTGATCTAGCACAGTTTCTTCTGTGTATGCTTGGTCTGAACTAACCACTGCTTTCTTTAGTGACACTTCAATGTACTGTTTCTATGTCCTCATACACACATCAAAGACTTAAGTCTTAAGGTTCAAAAGTGGAGGGCTCTTGATGAGAAAAACAGGATTTTGGGAAATCCTGACAGAGGTTTTCCATTCTTTATCTATTTGTCACCCACTTTCCTATTCCATTATTAATTATTCTCAGGATCATCTGGTTTCATTAAGTTTTAAGTCACACTTTTTATTGTCTCCTTTTTCCCCCTCATCACTATTTTTCTGTTTTATGAGATATTAACTGTTCATATTCCCACCCCATCTCATCCCTTTGTTTTAGTAAGATTTTTCTGGTTAGTTTATATTCTAAAATCATCGTGCTCTTGTATTTTTCCCCATGATAAGAAGATAGAAATAACTTATAAAAACTGGGGAAGTGTTTTCCCACAACAATTCTGTGAAGAAGGCAACACAGGTATTATTATTAGCCTTGCCAATAAGAATGTTTTTGCCAATGAAGAAACAGAATCTCAGAAAGACCATGAATTTGGACTGAAATAAACAACTTGTCAAAGTCAGGTAGGCTGGCAAATCCCAGCACTAGGATATGAAGCCAGACCACCCACTTCTAAGTCCAACATCCTTTTTTTCTGAACTACGTTCCTTTACACAGACCTGGGAGCGTGACCCCAGACAAGCCATTTAATCCTGTTAGCCTCAGTTTCCTCACCTGTAAAATGAACTGGAGAAAGAAATGCCCAACAACTCCAGTATCTTTGCCAAAAATAACCAAACATACAAAACAAAACAAACAAACAAAAAATGGAGCCACAAAGAGTTGGACAGGATTGAGCAAGAAGACAAGTTCTGAAAATCCTTTTGCCAAAACATATACACTGTGATAATAAATGCTATGGGAAGGTTTCTAACAACTGGAAAGATGGGGAATAACACTTTGATTGTACTTGTATTATTTTCACGCTCTACTTTGTAGTAGGGTTATTTGTGTACATGATCTATTTCCTCTATTATTAAAAAAAAAAGTACTACTTGCAGTCCAGTTTAATTTTAATTGAGATTGCTGAAGATGGGTTGTGTGAAATGTGGCCACACAAGGTAGAGAAGGTTTATTATTAGCATGGAGGGGGGAAATAACCTTTGCATTTGGAAGGTTATTTCTCAGCAAAGAGACTGGGGCTAGAAATGTCAACTACATGTAGAAGAGGTTCCAGAGAGAGATTAGAAGCAGGAAGATCAATCAGGAAGCTATTATAATAATCCAAAGAAGAAATGATGAAGACCCATATCAGAGTCATGATGAGAGGAATAGACAAAAAGAAGGCAAATGCAAATTTGCTGTTGTGGAGGTGAAATCACTGGGACTTGGATATGGGGGATCAGGAGCATGAGTGACTGAGAGGATGATGGTGATCTCAAGGAAAACAGGAAATCAGGAATAGAACTACAGAGATATAGTTCTGAAGAAAGTTCAAAGGTGACTTTCACCATCATGCTACAGAAATCTCTTCTCCCTAGAAGCTTAAACATCCCTAGACTTCCAGATGGAAGTCCCCTTGTCCCTTATAGCCTCTTCTGCTGGGTTTACCCCTCCTAATTCCTCCATTTTAAGGAAGACCCTATTTTCCAGGCCAGCAATAAATTCAACATCTCCAGTCTACAATTCTGGTTTTCTGTATTTTCTTTACCATGTCTCAGGTTCTCCTCACTCCCAATTCCTTTCAACTTCTTTTTATGTATTGTCTTCCCCCATGAGAATATAAGCTCCTTATGGGCAAGGTCTTTCTCTCTTTATACCAGTTTTTGCATTCTTAATACTTACCACAATGCCTGCAATATAATGTACTTAATATATGGTTATTGATTTGAAAAAATTGTTGAAAAATTTCGTAAACTACTCAAGACTAGAAGAGGAAGGATATTATCTACCCTTAGAGTCTTCTTCCCCATTAAAGGTACTCCTTTGGGGAGTGGGGTCAAAGCAGAGGCTGCCAACTTGAAAACTTTTCAGGTAAACTGAGCTCTACAAATAGAGCCTTATTCTCCCTAGTAGTAGGGACCACAAGTCTGCCCCCCCCCCATTTCTATTAGGATCATTCCCTGATGAAGATTCCACCTCATTAAAAATCATAGAGATTTGAAGCTTTATGGGATCATCTGATCCAGCTCCTTCATTTTACAAAGAAGTAGTTTACCCACTGTCACATAACAAACAACTGGCAAAGTTGGGACCCAAGGTCTCCCAGCTCCAAATTCTTTCCATGACCCAGTTTTCCTATGATTAAGGGCAGCCAGGTGCTTATTTTCTTTTGAAATCTCAAGTACCCCCTCCTCAATTAGGCCCACTCATCTATCTCTATCTCTCATTTATAGATTTTTTTCCCCTTTCCTGAAATCTCCTAAATATGAATTTGGTAGCTCTTCCAGGTCTTGATAGCTTGGCAGGGTCACAAAAGAGGCATTAGCACATACTAAGCTGCAGACAGAGCCAAGCCATGGAAGAGCTCATCCTGAAACTCAGACTCATCAGAAAACAAGATATGGAAGCAGGAAGCTCCAGGTCTCACAGCTGGGGCCTCAGTCCTGATGGAGCCAAGAACTGAGCCAGGAAAATAATGAGGGAAAAATTCAGATGGTTTATTACTGGAGGAAGAGATTAGTGATAACTCTGAATTAAATGGTAAAAAGCAGAGATTAATAATATATGCATAGATATTATAATTTTTTAATCAGGATTCCTGCTTTTATTGGTAGAGGAAGCTTCCTAGTGAGAAATTCCCTACATCAATGCTTTCTATTGATACTTTCTCTGAAACTTCTAGAGAACTGCCTATGGTATAAAGACATAACAGAATGTTATTATACTATACTGTACAATGAAAGAAACAGTTTCAAGGAAACCTGGGAAAACTAGTATCAACTAACACAAAATAAAGAGAAACAAAACAATTTATACAATAACACCTCAAAAAAAAAAAAAACAATTTTAAAAGACTTAAGAAATAGTATCAATTCAATGACCAATCATGATTCCTAAGAATTGTATGGTGAAAAATACACTTCCTAAAAGAAAAATAGATTCAAGCTGCAGAATAAGATAGACCTTTTCAGTCATGAGTTTTACTTTTGTTTTAAAAACTTTATCTATTTTGTTTTTTTTTTCTCCAATGGGGTGTGGTAGAAAGGAATAAGGCAAGAGGGAAAGGATAGCAGAAAAACAAAAGAAAGAAAAGGGGGTCAATGAAACATCTTTCCTAAAAGATCACAAAAAGAGAATAGATGAAAGGCCTGAAAAAAGCACAAAGAGGACAGTTTTGAAAACTACACGTTGAATTAATTACATATTTAAAAGGAAAAGCAAGCTGTACACAATAAGAGATTTATAGTTTCATGAACAATTCCTTTTTTTTTTTTTGAATATCACTATAGACATGTAAAATTTTATTTGGTGTTTGTAAAGTTCAGGATTTTTTAAAAAATGTATAGAATTTCCAAGGGCACTGAGACATTAAATGACTTGCTCAGAGTCATATAGTCAACTTGTCAAATGTGGTACTTAAATAGAAATCTTCCTGACTCCAAAACCAGCTCTCTATCCACTAGTCCATACTGCCTCAATTCTGAATTATATTATTTATTATATGACAAGAATTATTAAATGCCTATTGTGTGCTATCCAGTTAAATCATGGCTCCAAATCAAAACAAACAAATAAAAAACAAAGTTATTGATACTGTCTCCCATTCAACTGTGAGTCCTTTGACTGTATTCTAACAATTTAGCACACTGCCTGGCACATGCTAAGTGCTTCAAAAAATATCTACTAACAAAAAGAGAGCAGATTGTAGTGAACACAGGACCAGCCTTATAGTAAAAAATATATATATATTGTCTCTCATACTAATGGTGCAATTAACAACAAGCCACTTGAGTGTTCCAGAAGTCTCAGAGGCCATGAGTAATTGGAACATTATTGTTTTGCATCAGTGAAGGGAGTTTCCATACCAGGAGTTCTTTACACTCAATTAACAAGCATTTATTAAGTATCTACTCTGTGCTAGGCTCACAGAAGGTGCTAGATAAAATCACAGGCCTAGATCCAATAAAAAATAATAGCTTATATAGCACATTACAAAATTCTTTCATAACTACTGAAGATGCAATGTGAGCAACTCAGGCTTGATGATCTCCAAGAATATTTCTAACTCTAATTCCTATGATCCCATATAACAGAGTTGTCATGTGTATTATATATGTTCTACATACTATATCATATAGTAACATTATACAACATAATTATATAAAAGGTTTATTACATATACATTAGACATAATTATGTTACATATATTATGAATACAGAGCAGAAAATATCAAATCTATATATATTAATATGCATTATATTTGCATGCTGTGAGTTCACAAATATGTCACAAATATATAATATAGAATGGATCTGTAATTTAAATGGATAGTGGACTCATAGCACAATATATAATGATAAGATATAAAATTTTGATTTATGTGTATATATCATAAATAGAATGTTTTATGTGTGTATATATGTATAACATTCCTTCCACTGAGGAGGGGTCATGGAAAGAGCATGCAGAGGGTAATGGTCCTTGGCCCATTACTCTTAGACCCCTTTTTTCCTTGGGAAACTGCTTGTGAGCCACAATGCCCCCTGCCACCTGTGGGAACTCTTCCCCAATATCCCAGCATAATTCAGATCTACCCAGCCTGGGCATAAAGGAAATTCCACTGCCCTGGATCCAAGTTTCTTAGGATTGTAAGTTTAAAACTCCAGCCTTCTCATTTTAAGGCAAACCTTCCTTTAAGGGAAGCTGTCCAAAGTCACCTGGGTGGTAAATGGCAGAATCGGGCTTGAAACCAAGACCCTCTGCCCCCAGACTCAGCCTCCTTTCTACTGTGGCACATTGCTTCCAGGAGAAATTTCAGGTCCTTCCCAGCTTTATATCATGCCTGAAAATCAATACTGAGTCTCTCTCAACCCACCCCCTCCAGAGAAGCCTGGTGATGGGGAGAAATGAATGGAGCCTTCCCCACACAGCCATCCTTGCTCACCCCAGGCTGGTTCAGCCCTTCTGACTCCTCTCATTTATTCATTGGCTCTTTTTCAAGTCTCTGCCTCCTCCGCTCTGTGCCTTGTGCTGGGGGCTCTGGGGAAGATATTAAGAAAACAAAGATGTGGCCCCCGGCCCGTTGTTACACTCGAGTCTAGTTAGACAAGGTACATGCAGAGAGCATCCCAGATGGAAGAGCTGGAAGGGGCCTGAGAAGAGGAACAGCCATTCACATTTATACAGTGCTCTTCCTCATAACAAGCCCGGAGGAAGGAAGAAGTGCTAGTAATGTTATATACTCTCCTCACAGATGAGGAAACGGGCTTAGAAAGTCCAAGCTGAAAGGCAGCAGCTGGTCTGTTAATAAACATTTATTAGGTGACTACTGTGTGCTGGACACTGTGTTAAGCACTAGGGATAAAATGGGGGGTAAACGGGCAAGCAATGGGGTGCCACCGATGTATAAACAAGATAAGCTGGAAATAATCAATGGAGGGAAGATCTTCTTGTACAAAGTGGGATTTTAACTGGAACTTGATGCCAGAGAGGTCCGGAGGAAGAAAGGAAGAGGGAGGATGTGCCAAGGATGGTCAGAGAAGGGGGATCATGGACAATAAATAGCATCATACTGATGTCATTGAATGGCTGAGCACTGGGGAAGTCAGGGCAGGGGAGGTCAATAAGATGTAAGAAGTTGGGTGGAGAAAGTCAACCAATGAAGGGCTTTGATCCTAGAAATAACAGGGAGCCACTGGAATTATTGGGGGATAGAGGGGGGCACCTTGACGATTGAATGAAAGATAGACTGGAATGGGGAGAGGTCTGTGATAAGGAAATCAAACCAGCATGAGGTCTGCACCCAGAATGGCAGGGACAGAGGAGAAAAGGGCATTTGCAAAGGCAAAATCAACAAGCCTTAGCAACAAATCAGATATGGGGGGGTGAGAGGGAATAAGGAGCTCAGATATGAGCTGGGTGGCCAGTGTCCTCAACAGTAATAAGGAATTTAGGAAGAGAAGAAAGTTTTTTGGGGGGAAATAATGCTGCTTTAGACAAGTTTAAGATGTCTGTGGAACAAACTCAAGATAACCAAAAATCTGTTGAAGATGTAAGACTGGAGATCAAAAGTGTCTCAACCAGGTGAGACAATGGATAGAGCAACAGGAAGACCTGGATTCAAATCTAGCCTCAGATACTTCCTAGCTATGTGACCCTGGGCAAATCCCCTAACCCTAATTACCTCAGTTTTCTCCTCTGTAAAATGAGCTAGAGAAGGTAATGGCAAGCCATTTCAGTATCTCTGCCAAGAAAGTACCAAATGGAATCGCAAAGAATCAGGCACAGCTGAAATTAATGAACAACAAACTGAAATTTAGCACTTCCTATAATTATTTTAAAATACCGTTCATTACAGATTTGGAAATCAAAATCTTACAAGAGTGAATGTTGACAACTATCTTTACCTGTAGTTGGGGGAAAAATACTATTAAGCAAAAGGAGTACACAGAGTTCACCAGACCCCAAAATGCTAAGATCTGATCTAACCCATTTTGTTCCTTCTCCAGGACAAAAAAACTGGGATTTAGAGAAGTGACATGGCTATTATCACACAGCTCTTGAGTGAAGAACAGAGACTAGTACCCAGATCATCTGCTCCACCTCTGTCTCATCCAGCTATTACTTCCTATTACTTCTCCTTTAGAAAATGGAAGGGAAACGCATTCTTTAAAATCATCCACCAGTTTCTTGAAAGATACTGAGAAGGAAAGGAAACCCACGAGGCTTTCCTATATTCTAGTCATGAAAAAGTCTCCCCTTCTACCCTTCCATTTCAATCAAGGGCTCAGAGGGTTTTCAGCAGGAGCTGGGATTCATTTCCAAAACAATGTGCACTGGACTGAAGATGACCCGAATTGTCTTGAAGCCTGTGTCACCCCTGAATTCATCACCACTCAACCAAAACAAAATTGCCAGGGTCTGAAATGAGAGAAACGCCAGCGTTGTGAGACTGGAGACAGCCCCTGGTAGCCTACATGCACACCACGTGCGTCAACTGTCTGGCCCCTCCATTCTCCAAAATAACATTGCACAAGCAAATGCTGCATCAATATCTTAAGAGTGAGAGGGTCAAAGGACCAGCATTCTAGCCACGGTTCTGTGACCGATGGATTAGCTCTGTGGTCAGGGAGACAAGTCAGGGTCTCAGTTTTTCTCGTCTGTCAAATGGGGATAGAATTATAATTAGGCTATTTAGATACTATCTTCAGAATCTTTTTAATTGGGTTTTCTTAGTTTATCAGTCTTTCATAGGCAAGTCTGCTTTCTCAAAATACTCAAAAGTGCATTCTGTGCCTTACTCATGAGCTCATCACTGGGATCCGGCTTAGAAGTACATTCAAATACTCCCAAAGATTTCTTTTTTTTTCAAAGCTTTTTATTTTTAAAACATATGCAGAGAAGTTTTCAACATTCACCCTTGCAAAATCTTGTGCTCCAAATTCTTTTTTCCCTCCCTTTCCCCCCACTCCCTTAGATGGCAAGTAATCCAGTATATGTTAAACATGTGCAGTTCTTCTATACATATTTCCACAATTATCATGCTACACGAGCCAAAGATGCGAAGCTGAAGTTCCACTCGGCAGAGGCTGAGAGGCAGCAGGGTGTTGTGGGAAGGACACCAGGTGGAGGAGATGGAGGGCTTGGTTTGAGTCTTCATTGTACTGATCTGTCTTTTATGAGTCTCTTTCTCAAATAGTCAAAGTCACTTCTGCCTCACTTTCATGGCTCTCACTGAGGATCACTAGAAGTCACGATCCAAATCTCTCCAAAGACTTTCTTTCAAGAGCTTTATTTTTACAATCCTATAGGAGTTTCAACATTCCCTAAAATCTTGTTCAAATCTTTGAGGTGCCTGCTGGATTCCGTCTCCTCACTTAATTTGGTCAAGTAATCAGTATATGTTAACATGGAGTTCTTCTATCAATTTCACATTTACTCTGTAAGGAGCCAATGAGTGAGTGTCCATCCAGCTGAGCGGCTCAGGTGATTGAGATCAAGTGGAGATGGCCTTGGTTTTGTGTTCATGTCTGATCTGTCTGTGTAGTCCCACTATAGGTCAGAGATTACAGTCCTCATTTCTCACTGTGATAGGAAACAAGTCTCCACATGCTCGTGGATTCCCTATCAAACTATAATCTATGGAGGATCGGATTAATAAGGGTCAATCTTGAGGTCTTGCTGGAGATTCAGTCTCTGAGATTTGAAGTCATAATCATGGAAGAGGTCTCTTAAGCTTATTTACCATGGAAGAGCCCTAAGAACTTCCATTCACCCAGCCCTCATAATCTTCCCTTGCTGTTTGTGTATGCAAGCAGTGAATAAGGGTTACATCCTTATCTAATGGAAACAATTCCATCAATGATACCAAAAATGTGAGGGGAAAGATGGATGAAATGAAGGCAATCTTGGCTTGAGGAACACAAGATAAGAACCCAGGAAAGGCTCAGCACAGAAAAGGCCCATCCAGACTCTTCTTCCTATCACTCCACTCCTCACCTCCTCTGCCTCCTTTGTCATCCTAGTAGAATGGTCCCATCTAGGACTCCTAAGTCTGGGCTAGACCTCTGTAGGCCTCTTGCTTCTGACAAGCCAATAGTCAGATACCTCAGTTGTCTCTCTCTTCTCTCTCTCCTTCCTCTTCTCTCTCTTCTCTCTTTCTGTCTCTCTGTGTATCCCTCCTTCTCTCTGTTTCTGTCTTCTTTTTCCTCTCTCTGTTTCTCTTTTCTCTCTGTCTCTCTCTCTCTCTTAATTTCTTTCTTTTTCTCTCTGTCTTTCTTTTTTCTCTCTTTTCTGTCTCTCTGTATGTCCCTCTTCTCTCTGTCTCTCTCTTCTCTCTCTTTGTCTGTGTGTGTGTGTGTCCCTCATCTCTCTGTTTCTGTCTCTCTCTTCCTCCTCTCTCTGTTTCTGTGTGTCTCTGTCTCTCTTCATTTCTTTCTTTTTCTCTCTCTCTTTCTTTCTTTTTTCTCTCTTTTCTCTCTGTCTCTCTCTCTGTGTCTTTCTCTTCTCTGTTTCTCTCCTTCTCCCTCTCCCTCTCCTTCTCCCTCTTCTTGTTCTTCTTCTTTTCTCTCTCTTCCTCCCTCCCTCCCTCCCTATTCTCTTCCCCTACTCCTTTCCTCTCTTCTTCACCCATCTTTCTCTTACTTTTTCTGTTCCCTTCTATCTCTCCTCCTTCATTTCTGTTCCTCCTCTCTCTTTTTCTCCATCTCTCCTTTTTTTCTTCCCCAACTTCTTTGCCTCACTCTCCTTCTCTTTCTCTCTCCCCCTCTCTGTGCTATTTCCCAGAATGACAATCTTCAAAAAAAGAATGCTCTCCCCTCCCCTTATTTATTTTATATTTTCTTTTCAGTCGCATACAATTTGTGTCCTCCTCTTTTTCCTTCCTAAGCCTGCTATCTCCTATCACCAGCACCTCTCAACCTTTAAGAGCCTCAAAGGCTTCATTTCTCACAGGGAATGTTAGAGGGGCCAAATTAAGAATCCTTTAATTCTGCTTTTGCAGTGGGTTTAATACCTGTCATAATATATTCTCTCATGATCCATGAGACATACTCTTACAGTTTGATAATCAGAAAATAATTTCTGTCATTTGTTTATTATCACCTCAAAGAAGCATTTGCAAAGTACCTGTTTGCCCAGCGTGGGCTAAGACAGACAAAGAGAATTCACTCAGAGACACAAGGGCCCCTGTCCTAAAAACAAATGAAAACAATATATGCAGTAGGCACAAAAAAAAAAAAATAAGATCTCAAGACCAATGTTTATCTAAAGATAAACAATCACCTTTAAGTTTCCAGAACTCAGGCTGTAGGTAGGCCAGGGAAAAATGTGTACATTGCCATTATCTCCTTACAAAAATGTATCTCAATCTCCCCCAGTAGAATGGGATTCAACTTGTTAAAAAAAATAACTATTTTTGTTTTTATAATTCCAACATCTAATACAGTGCCTGATACTCAGGAGATGCTTAATGATAATTATTGATGATAATTATTGATTGATAGTCCCATATGTGCCAAAAGCAGCACTTTTTGAGGTATGAAAGAATTGGAAACAAAAACAGGGGCCTATCCATTGGAGAATGGTACCTGAATGTGATAGAATATTATTGTACCATAAAATATGATACAGATAAGGAATTCAGAAAAGCTTGAGAAGATTGATACAAACTGATGCAATGTCAAAACAACAGAGCAGGAAAACAATATATTCTACAGTGCATTATGTGTGTGTGTATATATATGATATATTTAATAAGTAGTACTCTATGTCTTTATGTATGTGCATATCTACACACACAGAGAGAGACCTGTTTTGGTCCTGGAGAAGAGATGAAGAAATGTACCTCCTTCCTTATCCTGGAGAAGTGGGGAACTATGAATATAGAATTGCATTTGCTGCCATCACATATCGTCGATGTGTTGGTTGTTTTGGTTTTACTTTTTTTTCTTTCTTAAAAAAGAAATCTTACATGAGGAAGGAGGCAGATGGCAATATAGCCACACCTGAAATGAATATGATATAAAAACTAAAGTCATCAATAAATTAAAAAAAAAGAAAGAAAGAACATAAGCTCCTTGAGGATAAAAACTGGTTTTGCTTTCCATTAACTGTATTACAATATTTCGTATATATTCTTTCCTTTTTTATTCTGTCCTAGCAAGATGAAGGTAACTTTAGGAATCTCTGGAGTGAAGATCAAGTCCATAAAAAGAATAGCTTGGGGAATTTACCCTCCAAAATTGGAGAATGAATGACCACTAAAAATAAGGAACAACACCCACCTGAGACCGGAATTCACTGTTGATCGATAAAAGTTTGAATATGCCTATTAAACAATCTGGATGGAAAGATTATAGAAAGCATGTTAACACCGACCAATCCAAGAGACTTCTGCCCCCAAGAGCAAGGCAGGTCCCATATTATATATTAATATATCATAATATGTTATATAATAAATAATAATAACAAAATTATATCATATATCAGATATTAACTAGGAAATTCATTTTCCAGGTTCCAATTCTTTGTAACACCCAAGATCTGAGACAATAAAGAAGCCCCTCGAGAGAAGCAGTGGGGTGAGGCCAGGCCTGGTTCTCCCCCACCCCTTCTCTCCTCCACATTTCTCCCACCAATATCGCTTGGAATAGATTGTTGTGGGAGACATCTCTGTTGAAGGAGGTAGGGGCCTACATTACTCAGTACTATTTAAGCATAAGCAATGATATACCCTTATTCAGGCTCAGGTGTACCAGGGGCTTAAGGAAAAAAAACCCAGAAGCCAAAGCAGATGCTCAACCAAATTAAGTGGTTCCAGGAGAAAATGAAAGCATGCCTGTTGAGACATCTGCTGCCCATTAACCTCCCAAGCAGAGCTGCAGCAAAACCATCTGCTGGAGGATGGATCTCTAGAGGCAAACAGCTCCCCCACCTTAGTCCACACTTGCTCCATCCCAGTTTTCTGTCAGTTGAATGGGACAGAAAAGGCCAAGCCCAGATGCTTTCAAGGCACCAGGAAATGTACTCCCTCCAATCCCAGGAACTAGTAGAATAATTAATCAAGGTATCATTTAAGACTAAACCCCAAGGAAAACTTGACAGTGTCTTTGTAATGGAACTATGAGCCATGGGAACTGAGTCACTATTCATCACAATTCATATTTACTAAGCAGATTATAACTTTAAAAAGGAACAAAAACTACTCTAAAAAAAAAAAACCCTCACTGAGTAGCTACTTATATGTAAATGGCACCGGATAAATGATGAGATCCTGGTGCTGTGAAGGACCTCAGAGATCATTGAGGGAGGACTCTTAGGGAAGGGCATCTTGTCCCAGGAATTGCCCCAAATCCATGGAAACTAGACAGGAGATACTTGCATCTTCAATGACAAGCATGAGATGAGAAAGACAAAGACAGAACAGTGGGGAAGGGGAGTAATCTGGCAGGAGAATGGGAGCAGTTGTTGGGGGGGAAAGGGGGGAATTAAAAAGTCCAGTGCACAAATTACATTCTATGAGTCAGATGCTGAGAAGGAAAGCTGGAAAACTGGATGGAAGGTATCTGTGTAGTCATAGAAACAGCCACAGGGATGACAGCCCTCAAACAGCTTTCCCTTGGGGTCCTACCACTGATCTCCGTGGGGAACCTGGAGGGCCTTCCTCCTGCAAAGAGAGCAAAGGGACTTCATCATTTTTTCCTCTTCTATGACTTGCCTGTGACTACTCTCATTTTCTCTTCTTCTCTCTAAGAGTCCAAACCCCTAAAAAGAATACTCTTTATCCTGTCCGTTCTCCTCATCCCTTGAGAGGTGAGAACTAGAGTGAATTATAGTGTGCACCTCCATCTCCATTCCATGTTCCCAATATTATTATTCAAGTGAAATCTGGTTACAGTGATCATGGAGAGCCTTGATGGGGAAAAAGAAGGGAAGAGTACATCACAAAAATTGTTAGACAAAAATCAAGTCGACTGGCTGTGGCTTGGGATGCAGTGGATAACCTCAGCAGCTTCAATGTCTGACCAAGCTCTAAACACTCCACAGCTTCCACTTCAGTTGCCTTACTGGCCTTTAGAGAAAATTGTTCTCACCTGCCCATTCCACCAGGGAAAGTCTTCCCACGCTTGGAGTAGACACTCCCCCAACTCAGTGAGGGGTTGAGGCGTGTCCATTATCCTGGTTTACCAAAGTTGGACACTGTACAAACTACAGCATCTTGGAGCCACAGGTGAGCATTAGGTGACAGATGGACACTAAAGGTGGATGTGTAGCCCTGAAAAGGCCTTAGCAAGCCCTCACACTAGAGGTGCTAGTCACTGCATATCCCCTGTGCTCATTTCACACAATACCTAAATCTATTTTAATTAATATTTTAAATAATTAATAAAAGTCTAAATTTAAGTCTATTTCAACACAAGTACCTAAGTCTATTAATTTAATAACTTAAATAATAGTTTAAGAGAACTAATAAATTCTCCCTTGCCCAGTCTCCATGAAGTTTCAGATTCCTAGTCCCAGGAGGAGTACGAATACCCACATCAAATTCCAGGGCCTGGTGCCATCATTTTTATTAACCAAGTCTTAGGAATTACTCCCTTTACTCTCATCCTTAATCTTCTTTGGACTCCATGATTTCTTCTGTTTTGAGGAAACAGCATTGTGACTTACAGTACCACCTATCTAATGTGGAGCAGCTCAAAAAAATGCTAGGACTCTGAATCATCACCAAAAGGAAAAACCACAGTCACCATTCAGAGCCTTTCTTCCAACCCTCATCTTCCAAAAAAGGTTCTTGGAGTCCACATTATTTCTGCCCTAGTGCTGTTCTTCCATTTAATGAGGTACAATCCAGGTAGCTGGAAGAGCTGGATTCAACTCCACTAATTACTATCTTTAGGATTCTGGACAAATCAATTCAGCCTCACACAAATCTTCAGTTAAAAGAAGTTGGGTCAGACTAGATAGTGCCTAAGGATCATCCCAACTCTAACTAATTCCATGATCAGGGAGGCCTAAAAATATAAGACTTTATGACCTGGTAAGGTCTCTTCCAGTCCTAAATATATGACTCCACCCAATCTGGGAATTAAGTTTCTATTCTTTCTTTTCACCATTAGGAAAAGTGTCCTTGTATAACCCAATCCCTAATGTAGTTGTTATTTTGTTCTTCCTTCTCAAAGAGACTGTGACATCAGGGAGGGGAAGGCCATGACATTCAAGTGAATTGGATTTGAGGGATGGAGGGCTATGCAAGGTCCCTAATATATACTGAAGTAAGAAAGCCTTGGAAAGAGAATCACAAGACCCGGATGCTGGTCCCAAATCTGCCACTTACTAGTTATGTGTTCTTGAATAAATCACTTAGCCCTTAATGACCTCAATTTCATTGACTGTAAAATGAAGGGTTTGGTCTGGATCAGCCCTAAAGTCTCTTCCAACCTTGTAATTTTAAGATTCATCCACTCTAGATTTCCCTCTGTTTTTATTATTAACTTTGCATCAGAGATCCGTCTTGGGAAATGTTTAGAACCTAACATATGAAACATCCACATGAGAGAGAACATGGCAGGACCATGGAAATAAAAGAAATTTGATTTTAGGGCTAATTTCTTGGTGAACCATTATGATGGCTGAGCAAAAGGGGCCTTGTTGTTTACTACTTGTGTGTGCTTGATGAAGTAATGTTCCCTCCATGAGACCCCCTTTATTCACCTATAAAGCGAGAGATCTAGACTTCCATGATTTCTTCCAGCCATATGTGATTTCTTCTTCCTTTAAATTTTCTTTCTTCCTTTTCCCTCTCTGATGGTCTGGGAAGAAAATGTTCCAGGGGAGTCAACTCATACCTAGACTCTTCTAATAGTCTCTTAACAAATCTTTTGGACTTTCCTTCCTCCTTCCTCTAGTCCATTCTATCACTTGGAGATTAATTTCCCA
This sequence comes from Sarcophilus harrisii, assembly GCF_902635505.1. Taxonomy (NCBI): domain Eukaryota; kingdom Metazoa; phylum Chordata; class Mammalia; order Dasyuromorphia; family Dasyuridae; genus Sarcophilus; species Sarcophilus harrisii. The sequence goes on from NC_045426.1 coordinate 49,281,923, forward strand.
AATGCTCAGATCTGATTATGTCCCTCTCCTACTCAAAAATTTTCTATGGTTTAAGCCACTCAAGTCATTCAAGATCCACAAAATATAGCTTTAGCTTGTCATTCTAGTCAAATCTAATTCCCAATATATACATTACTTATGTTTCAACACATAGGTGGATCTACATCTCAGCAATGTTGGTGCTTCCTCCATGAGTGCAAATCCAGCTCAATTATGCTTTGTCATCCTACAGGATGAACAAGATCCATGTTCTTCCAAAGATTTTCTACAAGGCTTCACCCAATAAACTGGAGACTCTTCTCCACATCTTTTTACATTGCTGAGGGAGTCAGTTAATCACTCAGACTATCTATCTTTTATTCCCCAGCTTTAATCCCAGGACTGTCATCTCCCTTCCCCCCATACTTTTCTGAGTATTTAACCTAAGGCACTAATAGAAACAGACCATGATCAATTCATATCTATGAATGATACTTCTCTCTGTCTCTCTCTGTGTGTCTCTTTCTCTTTCTCTCCCTCTTTCTCTCTCTTTCTCTTTGTCTCTCTTTCTCTGTCTCTTCATTTCTCTCTTTGTCTCTCTTCTCTTCTTTCTCTCCTCTCCTCTCTCTCTCTCTCTCTCTCTCTCTCTCTCTCTCTCTCTCTCTCTCTCTCATCCCTCAGGTGTCTCATGATATTGGTTCTTTAGAAATTGTGGTACTCTTAAGATTCACCATACAATATCTTCAGAACATTGATATGGTGGAAGTAGAAAGAGAAGAAGAAAACACATATAGAGATATAATGGAGAGCAGCTTTGGATCACTAAAAGCATTGCTCAACTTCACAAATGTAATCCAGTCCACTCTTTTCCTCCAATTACTCAATTTCAGACCCAACTCATTATCCCTCTGTAAGGCCCGATCCAGATGGATGCAGAGATTCACTGAAAGAACTGACCATCCAACACTCAAGAGAGTTAACTTTCTCTAAATAGTCATATATTTTACATCGCCACTAAAACTGAACTGTTCTTTGTTCCTTAAATATGTCTGCTGCTTTCTCAACCAACTCTGAAGCCATCTCCTCCATTCAGCCTTCCCTTATTCCCCCCACCCCAGGCAGATGTAACTCTTCTTCCTCAGGATGCTCATAGCAATTTCTCTTTATCATACAGAATTTAATATAGTCTGTCTGGACTACTATAATTTGTTCATGTCTTGTATCTTTTACTAGATAATGTTATTTGAGATCAGAGACCATATCTCAATGATTCATTCATTCAGCAACCATATATGAAGTACCTATCATGTACAGAGTGCTGTGTCTGTTAGTAAGAAAGATATAAAGATGATCATCAATATCTAATCTCTGCACACAGGCAGCATACTTGCTCCCACATAGTAGATATAAACACATTTAGGTTGAATTGACCCTTTCTCAATAATAAATATAAGCCCAGACATTTACTTGTATTTTGGGAAACAAAGCTAGAACCTAAACTCCAGTTTTACCTGCCCACTACCAGCTGTGCGACTTGAGAAAAGTCCCTTGGGGCTTGGTTAACTGTTACTAAATCACAGTTTCTCAAACTAATTTAGCCACACAATATTTAAACTTAGTATCAAAGATCTAGAGCTTGAAGATGATCAAGTTTGGCCACTCATTTATAGAGAGAAACTGAGGCTCAGAGAGAGTAAATGATTTTACTCCATGAAAACCTGGATTTTCAGGATCCAAATAGAGCCAATTCTGGTCATCCAAAAATTAAATGGGAAAGAGACATAGACTGGGGAACTATAAATTGTCCAGCATAGGAGGAGATCCAATGTCATTAAAATCATCATTGGAGGGGACAAAGTCAGAAAGTGAATGGGGTCCAAAGCAATCCCAATAGACTTTGGACAGAAAATGCTATCTATACCTAGAAAAAGAACTAAGGAGACTGAATGTAAATCAACATATGCTATGTTCACTTCTTTTTTCTGTTTTTTTTTTTTTTTATCTCTCCCATGGTTTTTCCCTTTTGCTCTGATTATTCTTTCCCAACATAATTCAGAAAACAATGTGTATTAAAAATAAATAAACTAAAAAAAGTGAATGAGGAAAGTCAGAGTAGGGGGGAGAAAAGAAAAGACTAAAATTATTAAAATCTCACAAAAAAAAAATTCAAAAACTTTGAATCTAAGCAGATAAATTAATAGGGAAAACATTAACATAAAAAAAGTTCTTCAGATCTAGTAAATGAACTCAGGTATCTATAAATAAATACTGTAAAATGGAGGAAAATGATCCAACACTCGAGGCAGAGGACCCTGTGGAATTTGAGAGCATGGAAACACAGCACAGAGTGGTTTAAAAGAGAAACAAGAATTATGAGAGCAGAATATTTGTCCTGCACAGCAAGAATAATGAGCAAAATATACATATTGTACCTTTGATGATCTACAAGGGAAATAGTGTTAGCACAGAAATTTCCTCATAGAAACTAAATCACGTTGGGCTCAATACCAGGCTGCAACAAAACTCAACCTGAAAAATGCTCTCCTAAAGGCCCAACGAATGACCCAAACCCTAATATTCCAGATGCAGGAAACTGGGAAAGGGGTGAAGTGATTGGTTCAAGATCACATGACTAATTAGCAGCAAAGGTTGAATGAGAACCCAGATTTCCTAGTCTCAGACCCTTCTCCCACACCACTCAGTGCTCTGGGTCCAATACTAGGTGTTTTCAAAAAAGAAGACACCAACACTTCTCCCAACCCCAGCTTTAGTTCTGCGGGCTTATTTCTGTTTCCACATTACAATTCCCCAGAACTCCCTGCATATTCCATCACTGGAGAACTGAAATGAAAATGAAGGGAGGAAAAAAAAAAAAAGCATTAAGTAAGTGAATTGTGGAGGATGATTTGGGCTGGTTTGTTTGTTTCCTTGCCTTCCTAGGAAGGCTGATTTTATTTTACCCAAACATGGTACCAAGATGCTCCTCGACCTCGGAGGCTTTGTTTTCCCTTCTTCAGCACTGAGTCAATGCATCCTTTTTCCCCCCTTAAAGAAAAATGTGATGGTAGCCTTGGCAGGCTACACAAGCTCGTACTATGCAAGAAGCAGTAAAATAAATCACTTGCTCCCCCTCCCCCTGCCCTTTCCATTATGAATTGGGCTTTTAAATGAAGCAAACTATTGTCACTTCAGCATGGAGCTCAATTGCAAATCCCAGTAGGGCCCTGAGCCTGAAATATACCCTTTGTGAAGGGAATGGGCTGTTGGATTCTTTGTGGCTTCGTGTATTTGCTCCCCAGTTTAGGTTTATTTTTTCCTTAACGGTGTTTAAACTTCTAGAGGTGATAAACATTGATCTCGATTAAGCCTTGAGTACCTGGGGGTGGTGTAAATCACTCGTGGATCTCAAGGATTGGGATAAATTCTCTGGTCTAAAGAGAATAGGACTGGGAGTTCCCATGCTCTGAATTCTGGCTTTGCCACAGACTCCCTGTGTGCCCTCCCCCCTGGGTCTCAGTTTCCTTGTCTGTAAAATGAATGGGGTTATAGTAGATGAGCTCTAAGATCTGATTCTCAAACTATGCTCCTAAAATAAGAACAGGTAAATGCTAAGAAGCCTGATTTCGGCTCTCCTGGGTCGCACCTGTGGTTTAAAAGCTCACCTGGGAGTCTTAGGTGGAGGGAACCTGGGTGTGGTGGAAAGGTGGGGGAGCTAGAATAAAATCAGCTCTGGTCTCACATTTACTAGTTGCACTCTCTGAGCCTCAACTTTCCCAACTGTAAATCAGGCACAATAATAACATTATCTGTCTCACTAGAATGTTTTGAGAAAAGCACTTGACAAATCTTGGGAAGTTGTAAGGGATTCTTAGATCCAATTCCTTCATTTCACAAATGAGGAAACTGAAGAGGCCCAGACTGCTTAAGTTACCTGCCCGAGATCACAAGGAGATTATTGTTAGGGGTGAAATTTGAACTCAAGTCCTCCAAAGTCAGACCCTTATCTATATGTCCCATTGCTCCCAGTTTTCTCATCTGTAAAATTCGGTTATTGGACAAGATCATCTAAGATGCCTTCCACTTCTAACATTCCAGGTTTCCAAGAATGAAAGACAATAAAGGCAGTTAGAGTACCTGTGAGCTATTGTGCATCCTAGAATTCCTTCCCAGTACTTATCGGAGCCCTTTCCTTCCGTATCTCCTTCCAGCCTCACTTCCTCCAGGAAGCCTTCCTTTCCTAACTATCCTCTGCCTTTCCCCTTCTGAGCTCCTAAAAATCTTCTCCTACTCTAGTGGGAAAAGCAGTAGAACTGGAATTAGAAGAATGGGTTCAAGTTCCAGCTCCAATACTTTTACTCTATTAATTATTCTGAGCCTTAGTTTCCCTGTATATAAAAGGGGAAAATAAGACTTGCACTATTGCACAAGAGAGTGATATAATGGGAAAAGGACTAACACTTATAACATGATCTTTGCTATTTTAATTAATTAATTTGACAAGGCAATTGAGATTAAGTGACTTGGCCAGGGTCACACAGCTAGTGAGTGTTAAGTATCTCAGGTCAAATTTGAACTCAGATCCACTCCTCTATCCACTAAGCCATCTAGCTGCCTCCTATCTTTGTTATTTTAAACAAATCACTTACTGTTCCTGAATTTAGTTTCCTCATCTGTAAAATGAAAGGGGGGCTAAATGTCCTCTGGGACACCTTCCACCTCTAGCTCCTGCATCATTTCCCTAAACCCATTCCCTTATCTATAAAATGGAAATAATGATCCTAGGATTCCCAACTCCCCCTCTTTGTTGTAAGGCTCAAATGGAGATAAAAGGTTTAAAGCAGGGAATATGGCCCCTCTGGCAATACTGTGAAGTCTAGGGACCCCTTCTTAGAATTATGTTTTTCAGTCAACAAATCAATAAACATTTATTACACGCTTGTTATCTGGCAGGCACTGTGCTAATTGCTGGGGATACAAAGAGGCAAAAGACAGTCCCTGACTTCAAAAAGCCTTCAATCTAATGAGAGAAACAACATGCAAATAAATTATACAAAATAAGCAAGATATAGAGATAAAAAGGAAGTAATTAACAGAGAGAAAACACTAGGATTAAGAAGGGTTTCTGAAGAGGGTGGGATTTCATTTGGAATTTAAAAGAAGACAGGGAAATAAGTAGCCAGAATAAAGGAGGGAGAATTGTTTTTAAATTTATAATAATGCTATATAGGTTACAAAGAAAATTAATTATACTAAAAATAAAGGTGTGATGTTTTTTTCCCATCCATGTTCATGAACTTCCTGAAATCTATCCACACACCTCAGGTTAAGCAGCCCTGATATAAAGTGCTTTAGAAATACAAATCACTCAAAATATCACCTTTTTTTTTTTTTTTTTTTTTTTTTTTTTAAACCTACTCTCCAAGGTTATTGGAAAGAAAATGCTACCTAAAAGTATTTCAGAAATCTGAGCTATTATTCCCAGGACACTTCAAGTGCTCAGTCTGTCCTCCTTCACCAGACCCACTCTGAACACACTCAGAGTGGGAAGGGGCCTTAGGCAGGACCAGGTCGAGCCCCAAACTGCTCTCTCTTGGCAGCCATCCTCTGGACCTTCTCCAGCTCCAGTCTAGAGGTGGAAGACAGAAGGGAGGAAAGTGAGTAACCCAGAGAGATCAAAAGCCTGGGAGCCTGCCTAGGGGAAGGGGTCACATCTTAATAATGGCCTTCTGGCAGGGATGCTCACATGGCTCAGCTCTTTCCAGCTCCCCAGGAAGCACCAAATGGGAAGTGTGGGAACAATTGCCCTGCTTCCCCCACCTCAGCAGCCCTGTGCCTTGGAGCAGTGCCCAAGTCTCATGCCCTATCCCAAGGTCTTTTTTCAATGAGAATGCAGTGTATTTTAGTCTCTTAAAGCTTGGAGGATTGTAGATTCAGAGTTAGGAATGACCTTAAAGGTCCTCCCTCTAGCACTTTGCTTATGGGGAAACTGAGGCACAAAGAGATTTAGTAACTTGGCCATCACCACATTGGTGGTAAATAGCAGATGGCAACTTTAAATCCAACACTTTATCATATCAGTTGCATCAAGAAATGTTAGAGATTTTGTTACTATTATTTAATATTTTATTTTCCCCAGTTACATGTAAAACCATTTTTAACATTTGTTTTTAAAACTGTGAGTCTGAATTCTCTCCCTTTCCCTCTCCCCACACCCATCCTCCTCATTGAGAAGAAACATATAAAGCTACACAAACCAACCTAAGTAGATTTTTTAAACGAAAGGAGGAAACTAGGGTGGAGAAAGGTGCCCAAGACCACATGGCAGATTAGTAATAAATTTGAAACTATTACTAAACTATTACTAGTACTCAATACAGAAAATTCTGTTAATGGTGAATGGGCTGCTGGGGGGATAAAGGATTTTTTTTACCTCATGGTTCATCAGATGTCATCATCCATTTTCCTGCCTTAGTAAGCACAACATTCTAAATATAATTTAGTCTTTTTTTTTTTTTTTGACAGTTCAGAAGATTGTACAAGGTTCTGGCATCAGCCTTTTGAACGTTAATGTTATTTGTACATCAGTGTTGATGGAAAAAGCATAGGTGAGTGCGATTCATTAGAATGCACTCCTAGATTTTATTATTTTTTAAGTAATTGCCTATTCTGTTGTTGGAGAAGTGAGGGATGATAGGTGCAGAATGTTGTATATGCTTTCTGACATGGTCACTCTGAATGTTATTTTTGGATAACTTTTTTTTATCATAAAGAAAATCTTGAGGGTGGGGAGAGAGGGGGCCAAAGGTATATCCAGAAATGATTCAGATGAAAAGATAAAATATATCAATAAAATGTAAAATTTTTCTTAAAAAAAGGTAAATGGCTCTTAGCTGAGATTTCTGATTTTTTTTTGGGGGGGGGCACTGTTTCTCTTTCTTCTAAAAATTGATGGCAAAAAAAAATGAAATCTTCATTAAGAGTTCTGGTCAGTTAGATTCCAGTAAATCAAGTTTTATTTTCACTGACCTGTCCGTTAAAAATAAATAAGTAAACGGAAACTAAAATTTATGCCCTAAACAGCAATATTAGTTCTCATTACTCAGCTTGAACTGGCTGATTCAAAAGACAATGAGCTAACCTGCCACAACCCACCAAGGAGTGTAGCTATCCCAAGGGGAGGACTCACAAACCACTAGAGCAGCCTTTCTAAGCTCCAAGCTACCGGCAAACTTAAGGCTATTAAGAGAGTAGCTCATTTCCCTGAATCTCCACCATTCAAAGGTCTCAGGAGAAGGCCACAGGCCAGTTTCTGGCTCCTAAAACAGTGTGACATTATCTCCCTAGAAGAGGCTGAATCCATATGAGTAATGCTCAAATATCAGCCCAAAGTCCCAGGAACGACAGGTGGCCAAAGCCCTCCCAAGGGAGATCCCAGAATCATGGACTTAGACCCAAATAGTATCCAGAAGCCATCTAATCTGACTTTTTTCTACAGATGAGGAAACTAAGGTAATTTGCTTTTTGAACTTAAATCTGGTGCTCTATCCACTGAGCAGTTTAGCTGCCTCCTATTTTTGTCACTTTAACCAAATCACTTTATGTGAGGGACCTGGGGAAGTAACCAATAAGTCCATGGTGAACAATCTCAACTGGACCAACCTGACAGATCCAGACAGTCTCACATAAACTTAACTGTAATGGGCTGAGGTTTGAGTTGATGCACTGAGGTCCCAAGCACGTGAGGCTAAATAGTAATTGGGCTATATTCTATTAATATACATGATAGGATAAAGAATGGTCCCTGCCCACTCTCCGTGCAAGTCCTGATGTGTTGTATAGGAAATGATGATTTTGGTGGGTGGAGGCAGAGAGAGAGACTGGAAGAGAAGCTGGGAGAGATTGAGCCTGGGTTTGATACTCCTAGCTGCTGGTTGTGTGGCTGCTGGTCTAGCCAGGCTACTCAGCTACACACATTGCTATTGTCCATTCTCTTTCACCTCCGATCTTTCTTCACTGAGAATAAAGACTGACGATTTCCCCCTAACTTCAATTCCCGACTCCGGCTGATTTTAAAATACGCGGTCTTCACACTTAACCCTGATGGTTTTGCCATCAGTCCAGCATCCATGCCTCAAGAAGCAATAAGAGACTGTGGGATTGACCATCACTAAGACAAGGCTCCATCTAGCAGTCATCCTGACTTTGGATGTGAACTTGGGACCAATGTTATACAGAAACTGTGATAAGTCTGGGCCGATGATCCTCGGAGATGTAGGTGGGAGAGGGGACCCCCTGCTTTCTAAGAGGAAGGGTTAAAGAAGCACTGAATTGAAGACCTGAGGGACAGCCTGGGAAGGCATGGGGAGGGGTGATGGAATAATATGTGTGAGGAACAAGACAACCATTTTGGCCAAATCACAGAGTGGGTGAAGGGGGAAATGTGTAATAAACCTCAGAAAGGAGGCTGGAGGCAGATTGTGAATGGCTTTAAATGCCAAACAGAGGAATTTTTATTTTATCATAGAAATAGGGAGCCAACTAGAGCTTACTGAATAAGGGAAGGTCTTGTGTGTACTTGAGGAATATCATTTTAGTAGCTTTCTCCATTCTGTGTAACCTGGCAAGCTATATCCGAGTCCATACTCGGAGTACAGCACAGCTGACAGAAAGCTGCTTGAAGTTCTTGGAAATTCACCTAACCTTGCATGGCCCAGAAAACTCTGAAAGTATCAACCACAAGGCAGTTTCTAATCTAAATTGAGAGAGGAGGTCCCAAAACTAATGAAAACTCTGTGTGTGCTTCTCCTACTCTCTGCTCCTCTCCCTCCCTTCTTCTTCCTCTTCCTCCCTCCCTCCCTCTCTCTCTCTCTCTCTCTCTCTCACACACACACACACACACACACACACACACACACAATGTGAAAGTTGAACTAGAAGATCTCCAGCTCCAAATCTACAATCTTATCTTTTCCAGAGTTGTCTATTAACATAATGAGTATCTGGGACAACTAGATGGCACAGTGGACAGAGCGCCAGACCCAGCAATAGGAAGACCCGAGTTCAAATCTGGACTTGGATGCTTATTAGCTGTATATATTCCTGAGCAAGTCATTCAACCCTATTTGCCTCAGTTTCCCCATCTGTAAAGTTACCTAGAGAAGGAAATGGCCAACCACTTCAGTAACTCTGCCAATAAAATTCCAAATAGGGTCACAAAGAGTTGGACAGGACTGAAAAATGATTGAACTGAACAACTAGACATGAGTTAACAAACAGAAGTTCCCTGTTTGGGAACAGAGTGGGAACAAGCAAGCTGAGGCAAATTACCAATTACAAGAAATCAGTGTCCATGAGGATCTGGAGATAATAAGGCTGAAGAGTTGCATTCATTTTGTCTTTTCCTGTTTTTGATTAACTCCTGATTAGCAGACCAGTGGAAGAGAAGTAAATAACCATACATTTCCCACCCACCCCCAAAAAATAAAAGTCCTAAAATTATTTCTTTTAGTCCCCAGAATCCTTTGCACATGTAACTGTCCTGCTTACAATAAGAGATCAGTACTTATCGATTCATTCACTCATTCACTGCATTGGGTAGCTGCTTGTAAAATCAACTGTCTTGCTTTGGGTTAAGATTAAATTTAGTTTGCATTCCCTAAGCATACTCACTAAAAGCAAGGAGGGAAAAATTATTTGTACCAAGCAGCAGAGGAAAGAGTTTATGTGTATATGTTTGAATGTGTGTACATTCATATATATGTGTGTATGGGTGTGTGTGTGTGTGTGTGTGTGTGTATAACCATACACTACACATTTAGAGGGAGATATAGTTATTGATTGGCTGAGAGACCTTTAAGCCCAAAGTACTGCATCCATATTTAAGGGAAGGAACATCTGGGAATTTAGAGAGATTGAAGGGAATTTCAGAGGGGTTCAAGACAAGAAATAAGCTCATCTTTCTGAAAGGCAGCCAGGATATCTACCTGGAGCTGCAGACTTGTAGGAAAGCCAGTCTCAACATAAGCCTGAATTTCAGCATCAGCAGTCCTGAGACTGCTGAAGAGTGGAGTCTCCCCAGTGACTGTTCTCTCTCCCAAAAATACTCCTGTGTATCCATTTCTCTACTATACCGTATAGCTCTAATCCATAATCCGTCCTTCATTTTCAGAGGACCAATCACATCAGGAGGTGATGTCTCAACTGGCCCAATAATTGCATTTAAATGAGGTGCATACAAGCCAGTCTCCTTCTCCCTTCCAATCATCAAAGGCCAGTGGCGAGACACAAGTCCTGATGCACTGGGTGACTGGTGTTTTCCCTGTTCTCATCTGCCCCTTCAGCTCGATCTCCCCCCAACTCTCCAACAGGTCTGAGATTTTAGTTTAGTTCATCTGCCAAAGCAGTTTTGCTGGGGTGGCTGTTCTTCGTTCTACAGCTTCTTGGAGCCACAGGAGAGAACTGGGTGAGAAGTGGACACCAAAGGTGGATGAGCAGCCCTGACAAGGGTTTGGCAAGCCCTCACACAGAGGGGACAAGGGTGGGGAGAGGTGACAGGTATGAGGTATGCAAGTGAGGGGAGCTGGGTGATGTCTCCAATTTCTTTTTGCTAAGAAGAGTATTCGCTATTCATGTTTGGCGATAGTTAAACTATTGGGAGTAAGGTAATTGTGACCTCCTCTTTGAGAAGAATCGGAGAAATAGCATTTATCCTGAGCCCCAAAGAATCATACTTCCAGACTAGCAAAATATAAGGTGGGATAGACAGCTGTAATTTGAGTTTTCAGAACTCTTCTTGGAGACTGATGAGTAAAGGAATGACTGGTAGTCATATCCCTCCTACAGAAGGCAACACACAATGAATCAACGAATGGTCAGGTTCCAGAGGTCCAGATGCAACAATTATTTTTCACTTTTAAAATCAGTCATTGCTGAATGACCTGTGCCTTCAGGACAGACTGGGTTTATTCTAAATAAGTCATACCATACCATGTTCCTGTGGATGCTTCATAACTATGGAGTTTGACTTCAGGACCTTTAAGGTCCCTTGTTCATTTTATAAATAATATAAATACACAAACATAAAATAAGTAATAAAATTAAAATAAATAAATAAAGTAATAAAAATATAAATACAGAAATGAAGATAAAAATGATTTACGCAAGATATAGAGCAAGAGTTGGCGATGCCAGAATTAGAATCAGGTCTCCTAACTCTAGATTGTCACATAAATGAAAGCTAGAGAGCTGGTCCTGCACAAGTCACTCAACCCTCCTGAGCTTTGTTTGCCTAGGAAGAGAGGAAGAAGGAGGCTGCCCAGCCTCCAGGCCTCTCTTCCAGCTCTGAGATTCTCTGCCTCCAGAGGTTTGCTCTGTGCATGTGGTACCTACTTGATTAAAGCACGAGGCAGGAGATTTGATGGGGAAAGAGAAGAGAGGGAAGAACATGCAGAGCAGTGCAGAAAGCTGGCTCCTGCTCCAAGAGCTGCAAAAGAGAAACAATGACTAATAGGAGACCTTCATTGTAGGAAAATAACCACACACTACAAAAGGATCCAATTTCCTGACTTTTGGCAGGCAAGTTAAAGGCAACATTACAGAGGATAATTTAAAAGTGGCTTCTTAGTTCAGGCTCCAAGAGAACAAACAATCCTAGAAGAGATGGCTAAAGGTCATTTAATCCATTCCCCTGCCTCACTTTTGGACATTTTCCCCAGACAAAGGGAGAAAGGACTATGTCTTCTGTTCCTACAGAATGCTCTCAGCCTTTTTGTGGCTTTTTCTAGTGTCTGACAAATAACATGCAAAAGACTATGTGATATGATAGAAAAAGACTTGGATGCTGGGCTCTCATACTGTCTAACTGTGTAATGATGGGCATGTAACTTCACTTTTGAATCTTTGTCTTACTCTCTATAAAATGGGGATAATGCTTTCCTCATGTGGATGGCTCATGATCCTATTTTCCATTGTTATATTTTCTTGTGACATTCCATTGCAAACAGACAGGTTTCTACTTGCCTAGAGAGAACAACAGTTTATTATTATTATTTTGTCATTGATAATTATTTTAAAGCATTCCTCTCGCCAGCAGGGCTGCAGTGTATCATGAGAGCAAGCCTTAAGCCTAAAGTGCTGAACAAACATAAGTGATTATCACAAAGTTATCCTTCCAGGGGTCTTCTGGGGGCCTAAGCCCACTTTCACTTAGAATCCTGGAAATTAAAGATCATTTAATCAAACCCCCTCATTTTACACAGGAGGGAACTGAGGTCTACTAAGGTGAAATGACTAGTGCAGTGTCACACACATGGTATCCACCCTCTTCTTCTCTCTCAAATAACCCTAATTTAGGCCCTCACACCTCTCTGCCAGTGTAGCCAGGTACAGTGGAGAGCGCTAATGTGGGGAAATGACATTAGATGTACTGATGGACAGATTAAAGAGGCTGGGATGAGACAAAGAGCAGGGGTAATATAAAATGCCAGGCCTGGAGTCAGAAGGACCTGAATTCAAATTTGAAATCTTTGCTGTGTGATTTTGGACAAACCATTTATTCTTTGTTGCCTCAGTTTCCTCATGTGTAAAATAAACTAGAGAAGGCAAATGACAAACTACTCCAGTATCTTTGCCAAGAAAAACCCAAATGAGATCAGAAACAACTAAACAACTTCTTTGCTAGACAACAAAGTAGAATAATCCAGGAATGAAACCCAGGTCTGATACTTGGGTACAGAATTCTTTCTCCTGCCCAATCTTTCCTGTGCCCTGTCCAACCCTTAGCTCAGGGTTAAGTGACCTGTCCAGGGTCACACAGTAAGTGTCTGAAGCCAAATTAGAACTCAGGTTGTCCTGATTCCAGACCTGGTGCTCTATCAACTGTCCCCCATAAATTTAATATATCCATACTCTTCTCCTGGACTTTCTGTTCCTTATAGAGGATCCATACTATTTCTCTAGCCATTTTTAAGTGTTCCCTTCAAATCATTAGGTCCACTGGTCATCCATCTCTGTGATCTGCTTTTCTCTCTTTCCTCTGGACTGAAATTATCAATAACTACCAGGGTGTCTTAATCCTGCCAAGCAGTAGGGATCCATGGGCCAGGAATGGGCAAGACCCAATCTTCTGGGGCCAGAGTCCTCGACCTCAGCAAGTTTACACTGCCCTCCTTTCCTTTGACACCAAACTTCTCAAACCTGTGGTCTGGGGATCATGGGTACTTCCTTACCTTGCTATCTATTAATATTCCCAAATCTGCCCCTGCTCTCTTCCGAGTTACCAATGACTTCCAGTGAATTTCCTTGCCTTCTTGATGGTCTTACACCATGGACCATTCTTGAGCATCCTCTCTTGGTTTCTATAGCCACACATTCATTTGGTTCTTCTCCTGGAAGCCTTTTCCTGCCTCTGCTCCTACCCTCTGTGAGGATTCCCCAAAGCTCCATTCTTGGCCCTCTCTTCGCCCCACACCTTCTGTTTTCTGCTGATAACATTCCTTCTACCTAAGAACCTCATAGCTTCATGGGATCAAAGATCTGGATCCAAAATATACCTCATTTAAAATAATAATAAAATAGGCCTCATTTAACAAATAAGGCTGCTCTGGTCCCACACAAAATTAAGTGATTTATCCAAAGTACATAGGTCATAGCAGAGGTAAAATTTAAACCCAGATCCTCTGACCACACTGCCTCCAAACTCTCCTGGTAATTCTCCATCTTTATAGTCTCAGCTCAAATGCTGCCTCCTCCATAGAACTTTGGCTAAGCATCCCAATCCGAAGTGACCTTTCCTTTTGGAACTGCTGTAGCAATTATTCCCCTTGCCATTCGTATGGCATTTATTCTGTATTAACTCATTTAGTTCAAGTCAACTCAACTAATTTTTAAAGGATCTAACATATACAAGGCAGTTGATATACAAAGAGAATTCAAAGTAGAGTCCTTAGTACAGTCCTATGTTAGTAGAGTTCAGCCCTGATAGACAAAAACTCTTTTACTGTTTTTATATTTTCCTCAAGCATCCAGTTTGGTGCCTTCCATGTATTTTATTTTGACTAGGCCCTCCATTTCATTGGCATAGGTAACTGTAACTGCCAGTGAAGAACTTTCTCCAATAATTCAAATCCACACCTGATCAGTTTTGAGTGTTTGAGAATTTCCAGGGACACTGAAATATGAAGTGATTTTTGGGGGGTCACATCATCAGAATATGTTGTGGGAGCACTGAAACCCAGATCTTCTGGGATCTAAGTCTGGCTCACTATCCACTCTGCAAATTCAAATATTAACCAATATTTGTACATATTGGCTTAGAAAATCACAAATTCACATTATCTCCATTGTACTGTTTTTTTGTTTATTTTGTTAAACTTTTCCCAATAACAGTCAGCTCCCTTGGGAGTCTCACAACAGCAAGTCTGACATTTCTTCACAAACCATGCCATCTATAATATGTCTTACATTTAAGTCATTGAAAAGAATTTGTTGGGCTACTGCTCTGTGTAAACCGAAAAACTACTTTTTTAGCAGTCTGGGAGTACCAAGTTCAATTTATTTCCATTTAGAAAACCAATGAAAGTTACCCGGGCAACCTCAGACAACAGGAAGAGATGATATTAATACTCACACTCCATAGCATTCAGATGTCATGCCAGAATGAATGAATATATCCGTACTACTTTAAGTTTCATCTCTGATAATTTCCAACTATTCATCATAGATAGAACCATGGATAAAGCTCTGGGCTTCGAATCAGGAAGCCCTGAGGTCATATTTGACCTCAAATATTTAGTAGCTGTGTGACTCTGTCAAGGTCATTTAATTTCTATTTGCCCTAGTTTTCTCAACTATAAAATGGGAATAACAGCACCTACCTTGCAAGGTTGTTGTAAAGATCAAATGAGACAATATTTGGAAGCCCTTAGCATAGTGTCTGACCCGTAGTAAGCACTATATAAATAGTTAGCTTTTTTTCTCTTCTCTTCCCTTCATTTCTAGCTTCCAATTCTCATCCAAGAGGCAATCCCACATTTTCAGTTAATTCTAGGACATTTACAATTGGATTTCCCACTAAGAACTAGTCCCATATTTCCAGTTGATTCCAGGACATTTACAATTAGATTTCCCATGAAAAGCCAATCCCTTAATTCCAGTTGATTCTATAACATTTACAAGTGGATTTCCCACTAAAAGCAAGTCCCATATTTCCAGTTGATTCCACAACATTTACAACTGAATGTCAAACTAAGAAAGTCAGAAATCAAATCCCTCCCACCATTCCTCACCTACACTGACAAAGCTTTCTCTCCTAAATTTCCCCATTTCTGGTAAGTGGTAATACCCTCCTACTCAACATAAAGTCTAAACTCCTCAGCCTATTTCCAGAGCCCTTCCTCATTTCATTTCCACTACTTTCCAACATACTTCAATTGGATCCATGACTTCATCACTCATATTGATGACTGGTCTACCTCCCATCTAACCATTTTTAACAATGTCCTTTAGAGACTTGCAAATAATCATGCAGCTCACCTCCCTTTAATGCCTCCTTTTTTCCAACTCTATTCATTTTTCTCATGGTGTCTCTCCCTCCCCAAATAAAAATACAAGTAAATAAAAACAACTACTTACTTTCCTTCTCTACCCATCCACATCCTTCCCATCTTTTAAGGTTCCAGGCCAGGCTTCTTCCAAGAAGCCCACCCTGAGCATCCAGTCCATACTCAATCCTCCTCTTTTCTAACTAGTTTTACATGGATTGTCTCTAAAACACAATTAGTGCCTTATTACATATTGTCTTATTATCTAATTGTCTATAGCAAATGACTTAGTCTTTCAGTATGCACTGTATAAATTGCCAAGTTTACAAAGTAAAGTTCATTGTCCATCTTGCTTTCCTAACAAAACTCCTATGGGTAGAGAGCACAGCTCATTGGTGTTTATTTTTTAATTATAATTAATTTAATTTAATTTAATAAATATTTATTAATTACTTATTATTATTTATCATTAAATATCCTCATCGGTGTTTAATTGGTGCAAGACACACAATTTTCTGAGCCAGTCCATAAGATTGGTCACCACCACAGCCCTCACTTCTGATAATACAGAAATCCTTTTAAAGTCCTCTCCTCCCCTCTCCCTTTTAAAATTTACCATATGTTTTAAATTAGTAGTTTCTAACTCAGCACTAACTTCACTATCCCCACTTGCCCACAGACATAACCCCCTTGTGCCTGCATGGACAAGTAAGTACATATTAATGTCGTTCCTATGGTGAGAGCATCCCTGGGGCAAGTACGTGAGCTCAAGGACACATAAGGGCAAACAGACCTGGCACATGAGATCCCTTATCAGGTGTGCTGGAGCAGGGAGGCCTTTTGTGGACAGGTTGGACTAGATGCTCACCAAGGTCCTTCTGACCCTCAGATTCTGTGATACGTGGTGAGCATATATCCCCACACCCTACAAGGGCTGCTTTCCAAACTCTCTGGACTAGACACTAGCTACTGAGCCTTTTGCTTTGCAAACTGCTTAACCTGAATGGAAGGCCATTTTCTCTGCTTTTTTTCCCAACAGGAATGATCAACATAGCTTCAGAGAGTCAAAATGTGCCCTCAAACCTGCTAATTCTGTTGAGCTCTGTAGGCCTTCATAGAAAAGTGCAGTGTACGTGAGCTTAGCAGGAAGAGTAGTTGATAGAGTCAGATTATTTCCATTAAGGGACATCAATTAATCTCGATTCTGAATCACAGACAGCCCCCTCCTCCACTTCTCTTCTCTGGGCTCCTGATGAGCTCCCGGCATCATACGGGAGCCTCCACTCAAGTGGACAGCAGATAAATCGTCCTCTTCTGCAAAACCATTTCACAAGCCATCAGGTTCCAAAGGAGACGAGTGGCCAGGCAGGAAAAAATCATCTTCCATCTGTCTTCCTTTTAGCCTCCTAAGTAAAAGCTTAGGAGAACAGAAACTCCATGAGGGCAGGAACTGCTTTGTTTCTGTTTTTGAATACCCAGTGCCTAGCGAAGTATCTAACATGTATCCGTTTCTTAATAAATTTAAGTTTCATTGAATTTAATTGGTGTCTCATATTCCTTTATTCTCCTCTGTACCTTTTTAAATTCTCAGACAATTCTCTGAGCCTTAACTCTTCTCTCCTATACTTTTATAATATCACAGACAGTTAGGGAGTGTATTCCCTCTGGTGATTTCATCAATATTTCAATATTTTAACGAATTCTTTCCTCATTTCTTTCTCAGCTACAGAAATAGTAGGGGTCTCCCTCAATTTCCCCCTTTGGATTAGGATGGGTATACTGTGCCCAGGGTATTTGGGGGCAATGCTCCTACCCCATTCCAGACTTATTTTCTTTGCTCATTCAGGGAAGAAGCAGTTTGACTGAGGCTTTGCCCATCAGTAGCACTTTATAAACGCTCGTTGAATGAATGGAAAAGAAACAAGTATCTGCATACTAGGATTGGTCGTTTTGTAAAAGTCTATCAGTGTCTAAACCCAATCCAGGCTCTTGCTCCATGTCAACCAAAGACTAGGTTTTCAAATGCAAACCAATGGAAGTCACTCAACACAACTTCATCGTGGAGGCAGAAATGAATAGCTCAGTAGCAGCAGATGATCACATGACTGGACATATTTCATAGCAGGCCTGTTGTCTTAGGCAGCCTCTTCCTTCAGTGGACTGGGGACAGTGAATGAGAAGGGGTGGAACCTAGATAGTCAGATAAAGGTGAGCACAAGGATGCACAAGTGGAGGTTGAGTCCTACTGCCCATCCTGTGATTCTTGCCTTATAGCAAACTCTTACAAGGATTGAAGTATCCTTCCCATAGAAGATATTCATTCTACTCCTCGCTTCCTTCTGGTTATGACATAGATTCACAGAATCTCAGAATAAAAAAAAAAGATTTGAGGGGGTACACCTAATCCAATTTCCCTCTCAATGCAGGAATCCCTTCTAAGGCATTCCCAATAGTCAATCATCCTTCCTTAAACACCTCTGCTTTGCAAAGCAGTCCATTCTAGCTTGGGACAGCTCAAAATGTTAAAAAGTTCTTCTTTGTAGTGAGCCAAAATTTGCCTCCTTATAACAACCACTTAAAGTTCCAAACTCTCCCTCTTGGGATGCTCCCATTTTCCCATGGAAAGTCTTCAGATATTTGAAGACAGTAATTCTGTCTCACCTAAGTCTTCTAAAATTCAGATTTAAAATGCCCATTTTCTCAAGCAGTTGCCCATATTTTAATGACTCTGGTCACTTTCTTCTTTGATCCACCTCAGTTTACTAATGTGATGCTCAGAACTGAACTCAACATTTTAGATAAGAGCTAACCAGCACCACCTTCTGAATACGATGTTTCTGGACTTCAATTTGATATCTCTGGATATCAAATGTGATTTTTTTTTTAACAACTACATAATCCAGTTGATTCACACTGAGCTTACACTGAACCCCCAAGTCATCACCCTTTATACCAGATCAAGGTATAAATTGCTAAGTACAGGAAAAATAAATTGTGGTATATGAATAAAATGGAATATTGTCATAATATAAGAAATCATGAAAGCAATGGGTTCAGAGAAAGCTGGGAAGACTGCCATGAACTGATGCAGAGTGAAATAAGTAGAAGCAGAAAAATCATTTATATAATAATAACATGATAAAGACAAATAACTTTGAAAGGCTTAACAATTCTGATCCATGAAGTGATCAACCACGATTTCAAAGGATCTATGATGATATATACTACTTACCTCCTAATAGCTAATAGATTCAACACATTTGAAACATTCATTTTTTGGACATGACTAATGTGGGATTTTTTTTTCACTTGCTACTAGGTTTTATCTTACTTTGTTTTACAGTGGAAAGAAATTGGTGGGTGGAGAGACATAGATTTTTATTCAAATTGAAAATAATTTTTTAAATAAGAAAATATAGGGACCCATTCCCAAACAATATGCTTTTGGAAAGCTTTGTGAATAGGGGAATTGTACTTTGCTTATGTTCAGTGGAAAAAACTCTCAAATCAGGATCACTTTACATGATGACTTATTGGTGATGTTCCAAGGCTGAAGGTCATGGAACACTACAATCTTACTGAGGATCACTCCAAGAGCAATGAAGAGAAGCATGGTGGGTATGACCAGCCACATGAAAATAAGGAATAATGCAGAAAGAGTGTAAAAGATATCATGGTGGGGGGAGAGAAGTATAATTCGATTCAAAAAAAAAAAAGGCCCCAGAACTATATTCTGCACCCAGGAGACACTTAATAGATATCTGCTAATTGAATAAGACAAACTAAAACTGGGGAAGATGTTAATGTTAAAAAGTCAAGGTCACCCATTGAATTCTGGGTCATCATCAATCATCTTGACTCTTGTTTGCCACTGGACTCCATGAATCTGGAGGAGAGAGTGAGGCTGATAATTTGCATAACCCTCTTATACTTAAATGCAATTCACTGGAAAGTCAAGCTATCACCCCCGTGTCACTGATCCTCTTGCAAAAAGGACAAACAAAAAACATAAACCAAAATTCAAACCTTGATCTTCTAAGTCTATATCCAATACTATTTTCACTATCATCTAGTATTAACAGATTTCATTTTGGAGGTATAATTTGTATTTGGGGTTAGTCTATATTTGGACCAATATTTATGTCATCCACTGAACTGTTACAAGGAACACAAGATCTAAGGATAGGTCCCTACCCTCAAAAAAGCTTATAATCTACTTGGGGAAGGCATAAAACAATGATAAAATTCTAAATTGTGTGGTTCTGAGGATAGCTCCACTAGAATTTCAGAAAAAGTGTAATATGGATTGTCTCAGGAATCCCAGGAAGGTTTTCTGTTTAAAAAAAAAATTAATGTACTTCTCTCACTCGCCTGCCTAAAATTCTAACATGCAAGTCCTTTGACTTAAAGCTTTCTATTATTCCCAGTTAAAATATAAATACTTCATGAGAAACATAAGGAGGTTAAATCTTCTCAATCATTCATACCTCAATGTGATCAAACTTACCCGACTCTTTTTCCAGAAGCCAGTTTCTATAGCAATAACAGTAGGAAGTCCACTGGATACTCAAGAGAGAAAGGCCATTGCCTTTAAGGCAAAGTAAGGCAAAGGCAAACTTTCATCACTTCACAATTTCGTGAGAACATGGGAATTGCCAATCCATTCTTTGGAATTAGGGAAAAGTCAATATTTATGCCATCCACTGTACTGAATGTTAACAGGGAACATTTATTCAAAAGAAGTTTTTAGGTCAGTAAATGCTCACTGAAGGAAATGTACTCCTTTCTGAGGTGGAGGGCAAGACCAGGGAGTGTGATCCCAAACACACAAAAAAGAAGAAAAAACAAGTGGAATTCCCAGTTAAAATGAACACCTTGAGCAGCACAGAAAGCCAAGTGTGGCTCAATGGTACTTGTCACAATCCTATTGCCCTGTCTGAGGTTAGTACCAACTGTCCTAAGTCAACTTCTCTCTCTGGGTCTTCTGCCCAGATGTCTCTAGAAAGGATGTTTAGAGTTGAAAGAGAACTTGAACTATATATATATTGATCTTTCAATACAATTTATAATTTCCTTAGTAATCCTATGTACTTAAAAATGCAAATCATCCAAAAAGTATCACTGTGTGCCAGGCACTCTGCTAACACTGGAGATAGAAAAACACAAAATATAAAACCTCACCAACAACAAACAGTCCCCCTGTTTTCAGGGAACTCACAAATAATATATAAATATAAGATAAACTAGAGAAACTCTAGAGGGAAGGCACCAAGATTAAGGGGGGCTGGGAAAGGATTCTCAAAAAAGAGGGGTCTTCAGCTAAGACTTGAAGGAAGCCAGAGTAGCTTGGAGATGGAGATGCAATGTATAAAATTCCAAGTATGAGGAACAACTAGTGGAAATGCATGAATTGAGATCTGGTGAGTCTGGGGAGAGAAACTACAAGCTGGGTCAAAGTTGGAGGTGGGGAAGGAGGAAGATATGAGAAGTCTGGAAAGGTTGAAAGGGGCCAGATTGTGAAAGGCTTTAAAAGCCAAACAGAATATTTGATATTTGATCCTGGTGGGGAAAGTAGCATGGCCAGAGATCTATATGTTAGGAAGGTCAATCTGATAGCTGGGAGCAGGTAGGTGCCCTGGAATGGACAGAATACCAGCCCTGAAGTCAGTTCAAATCTCAACACTTCTTAGGTATGTGACCCAAGACAAGTCACTTAGCCCCAAATTGCCTTGCCAAAAAAATACAATTTAAAAAAAGACAGCTGAATGGAGAATGGATTAAAAAATGGACAAGCTGGAGGGGGGCAACTATTGCAAGTCAAAGGTAGAAATGATAGACTTGGTAACCAATTATCCATTTATGGGGAAAGGTAGAGGGAGGGGTTGTAAGACAGTTGCTCTGTCGAAGATGACATCTAGGTTGCAAACTAGGGTAAATAGGAACATGTGGATATCTTCCCCATTACAAAGAAGTTAGGAAAATGGGAAGGGTTGGTTGGAAAGATAATCAGTTCATTTTTGAAAATGTTGAATTTAATGTCTTTGCTTCCAGACCTCCAGTTCAAGATGTCCAAGAGACAGTTTTCAGATGTAAGAATGAAGGTCAGGAGAGAGGTTAGAGTTGGACAAAGCAGATCTGAGAATCATCTGCCTAGAGATGATAATTGAATTCATGGGAGCTGATGAAATCACCAAGCAAAATAGTATAGAGGGAAAAGAATAGGACCCAGGAGTGAGGTTTTAAAAAAAGGTCAACAGGCTTTACCAGACTACAAAAGGGTTTACGAACCCACTCTATGCATCCATCTCTGACAAGCAATCTTCCTTGGATGCTTGGACTATCCAGTAGGAGAGAACCCCCTCCTCACTTGCCACAGTTGTCCACTCCACCGCTAGTCTCGAATTTTTAGAGAGTGCCAGGACTAAATCTACATCCCTATAATCTGCACCACTTGGTCCCAATTTTTCAAGGGGTCCCCCCAAAATGTGAACCTTTCTCCCCCCCCCCAAAAAAAGGACCTATGGCATTTGCCATAGCCTACAGTTGACTAAAAAGCTTTAGCTCTCTTGCTACTGCACCAAGAAAAAAAAAAGTTGTGGGAGTGGGGAACAGGGTGAAGAAAAAAACAGATTAGCAGCAATCCTTGACAAAGGTGAAAAGAATTAAAATTGAAGCTGGTCCACTTTTCCTAAACTCCCTCTATGCTTATCTCCCAGTCTCTCAGCTCCAGGTCACTTTCATCTGCTAATCCCACTCCAATGGTTTGGGCTGGAGATTTCCCCCCCTCTCCTTTTCCATTCATATGGTAATTGCCAGGTTCTTTGAGACACAAGGGCTTCTGGGATGAGCTCAGAGCAATTCTCTCAGCAGGCCCGGCCAACTGGAGGTTTTCCCCAGCTGCCAAACAGGGAATGAGGAACTTGGTTTAGGGATGGAGGTCTGGAGCTAAAGATCACATGGTGTTGGGAGCTTTACCCTGAGGAAGCCTAGCCAGGGCTCCCTCACCCCTTCTCGGAGCCCTAAGCAAGACCAGGCTCTACTTCCACATCCTCCTCCCCTTGCCATTTCCTTGACAAATAAAACAAATGAAGGCAGCCACTTCCAATAGGAGGCTGGATTTCTTGAGAGATTTATACCCAGGAAACCCCAGGGTTTGTGTCTCAGTAATTTCGACTCATTCATCTTGCCCCCATTGAAAACGACCAATCACGCATTTGACAGTAATGAGGATGGAGAGATTTTTTTGCTCCGTCTTTGGAAAAGTGCACAATTAAAATTTCATGTCTGGTTAAAACTCTCATTTGGGCCCTTCCTTTTCCAACTACACACGCTGGGGCCTCCTGACCTCAAACACAAAGGCTCGTTTTTTACTTCTGTTTGAGGTGACAATCTCCACTTGGGGCCATGAGAAATCTCAGGGGACTCCGACTTTACTTCCAATTACCATCCCCTCATCTCCTCTCCAGGCAGCACTCATTTACCTGCCTTTGCCTGTGGGCTCAGGGCTGCTCCCGAGCTAGTTCCTATCGTAACAGGAATACCTCAGGAAATTTGAAGATATGATTCTGATTCCTGACCTTTAACTTGTTCAGGCCTCAGGTAAATAAATATGCTTTATAGTTTAGCAAGAGACTAAGGAGAGAGAGAGAGAAATCTGTTCAGTGCAAACCACTAGGCTAAAGCCGAATAAAAGAGGGGAGAATGAGCATGGGGGAGAAAGGTTTCTGACTTCAAGGAGCTCTTCAACTATTTCAATAGCCTCTTAAAAGTCTCTGCTTTCCGTATTTCTCCTCTTCAACCTAGCCTCCACACAGCTGTCATTCTTTTTATATATATATAGCTTTTTATTTACAAGAAATGGGTAATTTTTCATCATTGACAATTGAAAAACCTTTTATTCCAACTTTTCCCCTCCTTCCCCCCCACCCCTTCCCCCAGATGGCAGGTTGACCAATGCATAAGTTAAATACAATATAAGTATACAGGTCCATACTGTTATTTTGCTGCACAAAAAGAATCAGACTTTGAAATAGTGTACTATTAGCCTGTGAAGGAAATAAAAAATGCAGGTGGACAAAAATAGAGGGATTGGGAATTCAATGTAGTGGTTCATAGTCATCTCCCAGAGTTCTTTCCCTGGTCGTAGCTGGTTCAGTTCATTACTGCTCCTTTGGAACTGTTTTGGTTCATCTCATTGCTGAATATGGCCAGGTCCATCAGAAGTGATCATCATATAGTATTGTTATTGAAATATATAATGATCTCCTGGCCCTGCTCATTTCACTCAGCATCAATTCATGTAAGTCTCTCAGACCTTTCTGAAATCATGCTGCTGGTCATTTCTTAGAGAACAATAATATTCCATAACATTCATATACCACAATTTATTCAGCCATTCTCCAATTGATGGGTATCCACTCAGTTTCCAGTTTCTGGCCAATACAAAAAGGGCTGCCACAAACATTCTTGCACATACAGGTCCCTTTCCCTTATTTAAAATCTCTTTGGAATATAAGGCCAGTAGTAACACTGCTGGATCAAAGGGTATGCACAGTTTGATAGCTTTTTGAGCATAGTTCCAAACTGCTTTCCAGAATGGGTGGATCCATTCACAGCTCCAACCAACAATGCATCAGTGTCCCAGTTTTCCCACATCCCCTCCAATATTCCTTATTTCCCTGTCTTTCTAGCCAATCTGACAGATGTGTAGTGGTATCACAGAGTTGTCTTAAATTGCATTTCTCTGATTAATAATGACTTGGAACATCTTTTCATATGGCTAGAAATAGTTTCAGTTTCTTCATCTGAGAACTGTCTGTTCATATCCTTTGACCATTTATCTATTGGAGAATGGCTTGATTTCTTATAAATTAGAGTCAATTCTCTATATATTTTGGAAATGACGGCTTTATCAGAACCTTTGACTGTAAAAATATTTTCCCAGTTTGTTGCTTCCCTTTTAATCTTGTCTGCATTAGTTTTGCTTGTACAAAAACTTTTCAATTTGATATAATCAAATTTTTCTATTTGTGATCAGTAATGATCTCTAGTTCTTCTTTGGTCAAAAATTCCTTCTTCTTCCACAGGTCTAAGAGGTAAACTATCTTATGTTCTAATTTATTTATAATCTCATTCTTTATGCCTAGGTCATGAAGCCATTTTTACCTTATCTTGGTGTACCTACAGTGGGTCAATGCCTAGTTTGTAGCTGCCATTCTTAAAATACAAATTTTACCATATCACAGGTTTCTTTTTGTTCTAAAAAGAAAATACAAAACCTTCAGCTTGGGACTGAAGGTCTTCCATGCTTAACTACCTTCCCAATCCTACTTATCATTGCCTTTCATCTACTCACCATTACAGCCAAACTAGTCTGCTGGCTATTCCTTGAAGTCAATATGCCATCTCCCAACTCCATACCTTTGCAAAGAAGGTTCTCCATGTCTGAATGTACTTCCCTTTCTCTTCTTCACTTCTGCCTCCCAGGATCCTTCCCCTTTCTGCAGCCCAGGGGATAAACCTTCTCCTAGATGAGACATTTTCCTGATCTATCCAGTTTGACTTTCTCTATTTTTAGAGACATAGTATCATTTTGCCTGTTCTTTTGTTTGTTTGTTTTGTTGTTTTTTGTTTGTTTTGTTTTGGTTTTGGTTTTTGTAAGACTGGTCTCTCCATATCTCATAGTCTGGGCTACTCACCAATCTAGCCCTAATGGAACTCAGAATTAATCAGGAGGAGGAAGCTATTAAAGGGAAGACACCAAGAAGGAGTAGTCATTGACTAATGGGCTAAATCCATAGACAAACCTTAAAAGAGATTTTGCACCCTAAAAGGATTAGCTATAACAAGGAGGAAAATGCCATAAGGAGGAAGTATCCCATGGAAGGATTCCTCACAATTAATCAGGAGCAAGAAGCCACTGAAGGAAGACCCCTATAAGATAGAAGAGAGCCACTCATACCAGGATAATTTTGAAAAGGAGTTAGCAAAGATTTATAGTACTAGCATATCTTTCATAGGGGAAATATAACCTCAGGGGTTTGACATCATCACTTGACTTTCTGATTGGATAATAGACCCCTGAGACTATAATGAAAGTTCACCTAAACAAAAAACCTACTTAAAGAACAAAGGACTGACTTCAGGCTGAGAAGATCCCTTCCCAACTCTTCTTTGCTTGCTTCCAGGAGTATTATAATTCTATTAGTGCTTCCCTTCCTTCACTAATACCCATCTAGCTACCCTGTCTCTTAACCTATTTACCTGGAAGGTAGATAGGTAGCGAAGTGGATAGAGAACTGAGTCAGGAAGATCAAAGGCTGGATTTGAATTCAGGTGCTTACTACTTCTGAGATTCAAGGCAAATCACTTAACCTTTGTTTGCCTAAATCCATTGGAGAAGGAAATGGCAAACCATTCCAGTATCTTTGTTGAGAAAATCCCATGGACAATATGGTCCAAGTGGTCACAAAGAGTTAGGCATGATTCAACAAAATCTTAGGACCTGGGCCAATTAGTTACTCTTTAGGGATCCTGATGGCTCCTCCTCCCACAGGTCCACGATTCAGATACAAGTCTTAATACTGACGCCTAATTGGTCCAACCCAAGGGTCAAAAGATCCACCAGCCTTAAACCTTCCCTAGAGCAAGAATTACGGGTGTGTGGGTCTTTCCAGACATAGGTAATGCCTACCACAAAACAAAAGCTCAATAATCAAATTCTTGTTAAACTAAAGCATTTTCCTCATAGCCTTCTTGTGAGATACAGAATACAAGCGTTATTAGCCTTATTTTATAGATGAGGAAACTGATAACCTGAGAGATTTTGATTATTGAATTAAAACTGGAAGAAACTTTAGATATCATAGAATACAACCCTTTAATTTCACAAACAGGAAGCAGATGTCCCAGAGGGCAAATAACTTTTCAATATCACACAGAATTGGTGTCCCACGCAGGATTCAAATCCAGACCTCTAGATTCCAAGTCTAATAGTGTAATATTATATCATGCTGCTTCTTATAAGAAGAATGATATGATTCAAATGCTATTTTAGAAAGATTAATGTATATTAATTAAATCTACTGCTCTGCTTGGGAGGAAAGTTATGAAATTTTAAGTAGCCTGGAACCAGATTGTAAGCCTTAAGAAAGTGGGGGCCTTTGGATACCAACAGTCTCTTCTATTAAGTCAGATTAGAGCCTGCATCATTCTATAAATGCGAATGAGACAATATTGTCTTATTTTAGATTTATATTCAGTGTCATTAAGAGACGGGATCATCAGATCCTAAGGAAACACTAAAATGTTTCATTCCCAAAGCCCGAAGGACTGGTAAAAGTAGGTGCTAAGTAAATGCTTGTTAAGTTAGCTAGAGCATCTTGTTCAACCCTGTCCTTTTACACAACACAAAACTGAGGTTCAGTGAGACTTCACTTGCCGCAAAACACTCAGTAGAGTGATCAAATCTAGCCTCCAAATCCGCTAAAGCTCAGTCCATCCCCCATACTATAGCACTCCCAGATTGCTTCATCTCCACAAAGGGAAAAGTAGAAAGGTCTGAGGAAACTTGCAGCCTACAGACCATTCCCTTTCCTCCCTTCAAAGTACTCTTGAAACCTCATCTCCTCCAAGAAGCCTTTCAAGGCTTAAATACAAATACAGATCCCTATGCTACACCACCATACTTAACAAATATATTCAAGAGCTGTGAACCAAATGCTCTTTGAGGTAGGAGAGAAAATATGGTTACTGATCAAGGAGATCAGGAAAAACTTTCTGAAGAAGATGGCATTTATAAGAGTTGGGCTTTTTTGGAGAGATGGAAATTCTTCAGGTAAAGGGGAAATGGCAGGAGCCTCCAGACACAGGGAAGAGCAGGTGTAGAGGAAGTGTAGAGATAAGAAAGAGTATAGGGTATGGTGGGGGAAAGGATGAAGAAAGTCATCCATTTGGGCTGGAACTGACAGAAGGAAATAATATGGGAAAGGCTGGAAAGGTAAGGTGATCCTAGATTATAGAAGGCCTTGAATGCCACATAGAGAAACTCAGGACCTTTGAAAGTAAGAAAATATTTTAGCAGAGAATTGCCACAGAATTAGAGCTGGAAGGCACTTGGGAGACCATCTAATCCAACTTTCTTCTTGTATACCTAAGGAACCTGAAGATAGGAGACATAACTAGTTAGTGACAGAGACAGCTTTCAAACCCAGGTCTCTTGAAAATCCAGAGTTCTTTCCATAGAACCAGATCTCCTAGGCCTTCTAGGCCAGATCTGTATATAACAAAGATTATTTTGGTGGTGGAATGGAATCACTGGTGAATACCAAAATCTTTTGCTTAATTAATTGGTTATGAGTTGAAATAGAGAAAAGATTACAATCCCCAAAACAATGAGTTTACAGCTCAGTTCTGGGTAACCATGGATGAGTCCTTGTTCCTCAAGATACCTACTTCTATGCCCAAAAAAGCTCCATCCTTTGCTTCTCTGGAAAGGAAGGGAGTAACTCATGAGAATAACAGTCACGCCCTGTACAACAGTAAGTACCCATCTATATACAGCTCCCAGAATTACATCCATTGTTTCCTCTGTTTGGAACTATATCAGATCTCATTCATTCATACAAGGAATATTTTAAAATTTCCCACTAAATACAGTGGTTAGTCCTTCATTCTCAAAAGGGACCAGGAGGACATCAGGGAAGTGGCGCCATGACATGCAAGTGAATTGGACTGAAGTGAGGATGGGCTGTGCAAAGTCACTTACCTCAGTTCTCCAGAGCATTTGGACCAGGACCAGTGGATGTAGTGAGACACTTTGACCCTTTTAGCTAAGATCTTTCCCAGTCTCAGTTTGATTGAGGCAATGCCCAATCAGCGATTAAGAGAGGTAAGAAATGAGACAGAAAATGGCCTCTTTTACCCAGTCCATATTGTCGATAGGGATGTAGAGAAAGGCAGTGTAGTCTTAGCCACAGAATATTAAAATATCCGGTTTCAACTTCTGCCATTGGTTGTTTGACTTTAGGAAAGTTGCTTAACCCCTGAGTTCCCATGCAAATCTCAAAGACTAAAAGTTGCAGAGCAGGCAATTTGGAAGATGGAGTCTCCTCACTGGGAGCGCCCTATACCAGGGCTTCTTAAACTGTTTCCACTCACAATCCCTTTTCACCAGAGAAATTTTTATGCAACCCTATGTACAAAGGTATATAAAATAGGTATACAAATCAAACATTTGTTGATAATAAATCATAACTTCACAACCCCCATATTCAATAAATCTACTCAAGAGGTCACAATCCATACAGTTTAAAGTTTGCTGTATCCCAATAAAATCACAGGTTCAATCAACAGCAGATTCAACCACAGAATTTCTCCAATGCTGTGTAAGACATCAAAGATTGATAAGATAAATGCCCAGCCTTCAGCCTGATGGTTTACAATCAAATATGGTAATTAGACATATGCACAGATAAACAGAAAATAAATTAGAAGGTGGTAAGCATAGGGGAGGATAGGAAGTACTTTGAGATCTGTAGAGGAAGAACAGATCTAAGGAGCATTAGCAAAAGGATCAGGTGTTTCCCTGATTGGTTCAGGGTGTATCACACCTGTGAATCTGCCAGATTGTTTCTCCTTCATCCCCAACCATTCATCCACATTCCCAGCCACTGTCCTCACTGGGCATCTATATTCTCATGCATGTTCTCACACATACATCAGTTGTCCTCCCTCTTCCCACCCCTGCTCTCCCTCCCCCAATCAGCAACTGGCAAAGGGAAATAAGAACCTGACAACATACCAGAGGGTCTCTGAGGCATGCACTTTTGATGTCCAGATACACTGGCTGGGACACCCAAGCCTCAACTCCTTTTATGCATTTCCTATCACACGAGTTTCTTGACAGGGGAAGGAAGATAGGAATCAAAGACTCCACTATCAATACCCAAGCAGGCTTAGAAAATCCCCATCATGTGACATCATGGGATGATTTCCAGGAGGGGAAATATTTGGAGGCAGTCAACATTCCATTTAATGCCCTACATGGTTAGTGCTGAGCCACAAGCAGAAATCTGTAAATAATTCTTCAAAGGGACGCAGGCCGCCCACCTCAGACCACTGAGCAAACTCACTACTTGTTGGTCCCAAGTCTTCTATCCAGGAGAAGTGAGACATACATCCTTATATACCCCTGCCAAACTTAAGATGGTGGTCTGACATTTCCACAAGATTCGAGATAAAAATGGAGACATCTGAGATGCTGATTTGGGATTATAGATCTAGTCTGGAAAGGATCTCTAAGATCAAATAGTACAGGAGTTCATTATTTGGGGGGGCAAGGACCCCCACCTTTGACAGCAGTCCAGTGAAGTCTAGGGCCCTCTTTTCAAAATAGGATTTTTAAATCCAAATATTAGAAACCCAAGACTACAAAGGGAGCTAATTATATTGAAATGCCATTATCAAAATAGGGAGGAAAAAAACTTCAAAGCCATGGACCTCCTGTTAAGAACCCCCGGTCTAATGCAACATCCTCATTTCACAGATGAGAAAACTGAAGCCCTGGAGGGGGTTATGACTTGCAGAGATAAATGTCAAAGATGAGATCTGACCCAGGTCTTCACAGAGCAGTTCCTGATCCTTCAACATCACCATCAGTTAAATCCCAGCCAGCTTCCAAAGTAGATTACTCCTCTTCAGCTAATATACATCAACAACTTCTCCTTGTTCCATAACTGTGTTTACCCATATTGAGTGGCAGCTATTATAAAATTTCTTTTAACAGAATCTTTTCTTTTTTTTTAATCTCTTTCTGGCAGGAGCCATGTGTTCTTCTGAGGGTCACTGATCTGCCAGACCCCTCAAATATTTTAATGACTCCTAATACTTCTCTGGAGTTTCAAGCGCTGCTCTCCAGCTCCAGCATTCCTGCAATTAGGTATAAATGGTCTCAAAACAGCTGGAGACTAGGACTAGTAATTCACCCCATTTACACTGTCCTGCTCCTTACTATAATATAAAGCATTTATACAGATGGTATTGAATTTAATCTTCATATTACTCCATGGAGTCAGGAATATGGAGATTATTGACCCATTCCACAAACAGCAAAGCGGGGAAGGATTCAAACTCAGATCTTGGGGCTCTTAAAGTCCTACATTTGCACTAGAGATGCGATACCCCCAGAAACATAGAAGGCAGCAGTCAATCACTCAGGTAATAAACATTTATGGCACTTGCAAAGTGCTATTAAAATACAAATTAGTTAAGCGTTGAAGTGATCTGAAAAATTAGTTCATATAGTAGTTTGCTGAGTAAGTTGAGAGCTAAAGCAAATACAGACTATCACAGAAATCTTAGTACAATTTTAAGGTTAAAATTGCACTGAAACTTTTGGATCATTCTGTATATCCCAGTGACCAGTATAAATACAACTAGAGAGAAAGATAGATAAAGTTGGACTCCATCTTTACTTAATTTCTTACTTGCAAAAAAATCTTTATTTTTATTATTATTAATGAGATGATGATGATGATGACAATGACAACAACAACCCCCACATGGTATAATGGACCAAGAGCTCAAAGTTAGGAAAAACTGGATTCGAATCTGTTTTTAACACTCACTGACTCTATGACCCTTAGCTCCTGGCTATTCTCAAAGATTATAAATTTCAAACTAGTGGCCAATTTATATTGATGGAGGAAACTTCTTCCATTAAAGTTCCCCATATCAATAAAACCACAAGTCCAAGTAGAATAATATTAATAATATTAGTGCTGTATGTAGCACTTTGAGGAGTAGCATGGTATAGTCCATGAGGTCAGGAAGTGAGGATAGAGTTGGATAGTAGTCTTCGAATTAGGAAGGCAAGATCACAGACTCCAGTCATTTTTAAGTTGAGAGGGACCTAAGCGGCCAAAGAGCTCAAGTCATATCCTAAAAAGGAATCACCCCTATAACACACTCAACAGGAAATGCTTATCCAGCCTCGGCTTGAAGACCTCCAATAAGGCATAATCTGCACTTCAAGGTTTGCAAATACTTTACATGTTATATCCCTCACAACAATCCTGTGCTGGAGATGCTACTGTTGCTTCCATTTTGTAGAAGAAGGAACTAAGATCATCCCTTCAAAGGGATTAAGGGACTTGCCTTGCATTCCATGACAAATAACTTAAGATACCACATTAAAGGGAGTTCCTCCTGATTCCAAGCCCAGCATTCTATCCACTATGCCAGGTTGGGATTCAGCTTCTACTTTTCACATACTCTGGCTGCAGAATCTTGGGCAACTTATTAACCTCTGGTCTGCAGTTGCTCTCTAAGACGATAAAGTACTGGTGAATTCCCAATCTGCATCAATAGAGGGAATTTCCACACTTGCAGTTCCCTACATATATAGAAAATCCTAAATGTGTACAATGTAGATGAGAAAGAGAAATGATGGAAAGGGAAAGGGGAAAGAAAAGGGAAGGGGAAGAGGAAGGAGAAAGGAAGGGAAAGAGGAGGCAAAAGGAAAAGAAAGGAAAGGAAAGGGGAAAAGGAAAGAAAGGGAAAGGAAAGAAGGGAGGAAGGGAAGAAGAGAAGAAGGGAAGGAGGAAGGGAGACACACCAATGTACATCAAACTTCAACGTTTATAAAACAGATAGGTTATCTTCACATTTGAGCTTCATAACAACCTTGTAAAATAAATACTTCAACTATTATCATACTAGTTTTACATATGAGAAAACAAATTGAGAAAAATCTTGTGATTTGTCCAGAATCACACATCTAGTAAGCATCAGTAGTAGCATTAAAACCCAGATCTTCCGGATTCTAAATCCAACACTCCAATATAACATTCTGCCTCTCATTTTGTGCCTTTTTTCTTTCATTTCTTTCTATCCCTACACACAACTACTCTGTATGTAAAGAGTCTGCAAAATGCCCTGCAAACAGTAGGTGCCTAATAAGTGTCTGTCCAGTTCATTTATGAATGTCTCTGAAAAGTACACAATCACGCATTTCTGCCACAGGCCACAATCCATCCATGTTAATGTCAGCATCCCCAGATGGCAAGCCCTGTCTATTTTAAAGCAGTCTCGATTGATACAGCATGACTTAGAAGGGGCTACTTCAAAATGAGTCAGAATATCCTATTTAGGCTCAAGGTCCCATCAATAACACTTAAATCTCAGTCCCTTCCCAGTCCTCCTCCCCCAGGATATCAAGGAATAAATCAAGTCAGTTTATGACTTAATCCTACTCTGTATTGATTTTTTTTAGAAGCCAAGATATTAAGGAGGGAAGAAATGACCGTCAAAGCAGCAGCAGTTTTTGTCTGTCTGAAGTCATTCTCTGATTCAGAATGAGCAGGCTTTCTCTGCCAAATTATCAGCAACTTTCAGTTATCTGTTTATCATTATTGTCATTAATAATTATAATAATTCCTCACATTTGCATAGCAACTTTCTGACTACAGAGAGCTTTTTTTTCTATATTATTTCATTGTCTCCTCAATACAACCCAGTGAGGCAGGCAAAACAATTTATGCTTAAGCTCAATTTTATAAATGAGGAAACTGAGACTCAGAGAACTGATCACAGAAGCACAGAATTTCAGAGCTGGGGGCATCCAGCTCAACCCATAATCTAAAAAGGATGCAACAGGGAGCAAGCAGTCAATCAGCCCAGATCTGAAGGCCTCCAAGGAAAGGGACCTTTTCCTTCCATCCAGCCCAAATTTACCTCTTTCAAGGTCACCTTTCACCCTCCTGCTTGACCCCCTATAAAGGTCACACCACTAGTTAACAGTAGAACCAGAACTCCAGCCCAGACTTCTCAGAATTCATCATGTAAATTTTTAATCCAAACCACTCCAGTTAGCACTAATAAAAGAAGGGAGAGAGAAAAAGGCTCAGATGAGCAGAGGGTTGTGGAAAAAGAGCTGGTCTAACTGTGTAGTAATGCTCGTGACTGTGGAGAAGCTGTGTTTGAAGACATATCTGAGCAGGAGACACGATGCTATTCCCACTAGGGTACAGAAGGCTGATCCTTCATGGTTTTTTTTGTCAAGGTAGCGCTCCTGTGATGGTCTGAAGTGCTTGGGTGCCTGCCCTTCTCTGAAGATGTAAGTTGCGGGTGTGTGAACCCTTGGTGGAAGGTGACCAGGAGAGTTGGTGAGTTTGTGGCTGAGTTAATAGGCCTAGGGTGTGTTCGGGGAGGACTAGTACCTGTGGTGTGAAGGCTACCAAGTCCTCACAGGCTGGCTGCTTTCCATCTCTGGTGACCATGTGATCCCCCTACCTCTCACCTGTGGCTCCCGTACTCAGTGGCCACGCCCCAGTAAACTGTTTTGGCAGATGGGCTAAACCAGATTGAGAGTAACCAAAGGATGAGTTAGGGTAGCCCAAGAGCGTTTGGGAATAGGCAGAGGAGAACAATTTGTTCCAACTGCCACGTAAACAGATGAAGTAAATGTGGAGCGCTTAGAGCAGTATCTGGACATAGCACCACTAGCAGGAGTTTAGGCCTGAAGGTTCACTCCTTAGTATGTGTGGCTACAGAAATCCATCTGTATTTGAATTTGACACCAAACTTAGATTATTTCTGAGAGTCTATGATACTACAAATATTACGTTCTTACCTACATCTGGAATGGAATTTCCTCTACAACATCCTCGATGGCAAAAAAAAAAAAAGTGGGTACCCATTGACTGCAAAATGCCCTAAGTGTGTTATATGACAAAGGCTATAGAAAACACACCAAAAAAAAAAACAACAAAGGACTCATTGAAACATGAGAAGATATAAGAATTAAAACGAAGCTAAGGCTGATGCCATCAGAACCAAGAAAACAAACTACACAATGACTAACATAATGGAAACAAAAACAAAACTAAAATATCAGTAACTAGCATTTTATCATTCTTTGGGTCTGTGAAGTAGTTTACATATAGAAAAAGACATTCAAATTTGGTTTCACTGCAGTGACCAACTTTGGTCCTAGAGAACTGAGGACAAAAGCATGGCACAATAGAGAGGGCATTGGATTTGAC
This sequence comes from Sarcophilus harrisii, assembly GCF_902635505.1. NCBI lineage: Eukaryota > Metazoa > Chordata > Mammalia > Dasyuromorphia > Dasyuridae > Sarcophilus > Sarcophilus harrisii. The sequence continues at coordinate 49,316,484 of NC_045426.1, forward strand.
ATCAGAGGATCTGATTTAAAATCCCGATTCTGTAGTAGCTGTGGAGGGAGTGGCCTTGAGCAAATTAATAAAGTTCTCTGGGCCTCAATGTGTCCATTTATAAAAAGGAGATTGGACTAGAGGAGGGCCTCAAAAGTCCAGCTCTAAATCCAGGATCCAGTGATTATATTTACTTCTTCTCTATCACTCGTTAAGAAGGCAGTGCTATAGGTACAGAATGTTGCATACCCATCAGATGTGGTCATTGTGTGAGACAGCTTTGCTTAACTGTTTTTCTGATACTGGAAGTACAGCTGGATTTAATCTTTTTTAAAACACAAAACTTCATTTTTAAATCCATCCCCTACAAGTGAACACACTCCACCCCCAACCCAGCCCAGTGAATCTGTTCAAAAGAGGCATCCAATAAGTGTTGTTTACTTGAATTGAATTCACTCTTTTGCTAGTTTCACAGATCAACATTTCCTTTCTGTTAGTCATCTCAAAGTGGCTTTTGGCACCTGAGCCTCTTAAGTATTCTCATTCCTTTTCATCAGCGGGCCACAGTCTAATCACACCCTTCTCTAAAAGTTGCCCACTTGAGAAAAGAAAACCAGTTATAAAGAAAATGGCTTGGGAACATGTGCAGGGTGCTTGTGGAGAGCCTATTTACTAGAACTTTAATTCAGCAGTAAATTTCCTTACACTAGGCACTTGAGCCACTGATTCAGACCTTAGAAATCACAGATTCCAACACTCTCATTTTAGAGAGGAAGAAACTGAGGTCTGAAATGACCTATCCAAAGTCACACAACAAGTGGGTTTCCCCTAAAAAAAAAAATCCATCATTCCTTGAAGTTGTCAGGGAAAGATCACTATCAGAGGAACACGTTTTTTGAAAGCAATTGTGCAACGGGAAATACACCAAATTCAGCCAGAAAACTAGGACTCAAGGCCCAGCTGTCTGACTGCATGCAAGTCATGCAAGGGTCTTAGTAGTTCTGGTGACATGTCTAGTGGAGGGGGGCAAGAGACCAGAGTGAGAAAGAGAATCAAAGGGGAAAAAATCCCTTTCCTTTCTCTCTGAAATTACCCAAGATTCAGTTGTTTGAAACCCTCAGAGGCATAGCTAAGCTACTCACTCAACCAATGGAGCTGTTCTCTTCCTAACCCAATGAGAGAATCATTTGTACTTCACAAGGAGTTCAAGCTTAGGTGCATCTTGTTTACACATTAAAGACATCATCTGGAACTCTTTCAACCGAGGCGGGAGGAAGGTTGGTATCAAATCTCCCTCTTTCTTATATGTAAAATGAACAAGCTGTGCAGATTTATCTCTAAGGTTCTTTCTGGTTCTGAATATTACGCTCCCTACAGATCTGCCTCCCTACAGTGTGACAAGTGTCATAGCTGCATTGCCTAATCCTGGGCCCTTGAAATGGGACACTGAAAATGGACCAAGCAGCATTAAAATGGAATGGAAAAAGAAAGGCAAAGGAATACAATCCTGCAACAGGCTTGAGAAGGGTAGAACTATAGCCGCTACAAGCTCCATGGACTAACCAGTCTTCCTGGCTCTGCCTCCGTGGCACTGATCCAGGGGTACAACCCAAGGGGTGAACTGGGAAAACAAAGAGTTTGGAGGCTCCAGGTATGAGGATCCCTTCTCACACTTTGAGAGACCTGGGTGCTTTTGAATAAGCCAAAGGAATTGTGTCCAATGTGAATCCACTCGAGCTGCCTACTTGTTGAGGGCTTCTGCCATAGTTTCTCCAGTAAAATGCTCCTGTTTGAAGCTAGATGGGTGTGGTTTCCCAGTTTGGGGCCACAGACTAGGAAAGTGAACATCACTCCCCAAGCCGTGAAGGGCCTTCTCCCACCCACCCCAAATACAGAACAAACAACTGCTGTGATCTGGCAGTCCTAAAACTTAGAACACGGAAATGCCCTATTCAGTTACAGAGCTACGGAACTGTTCTATTAGAAGTTGTTTCTGCTGGAGCCAGATCAGTTTGTTTTCCAAACAGCTTTCCCTATTTGATGGTGCCAGCTAGGTGATGCAGCAGAGAGAGCCCTTGGAACCAGGAAAACATAGCTTCCTAAACTCAAATCTGGCCTCAGAAGCTTACTGCTGGGCAAGTTGCTTCACCCTGTCTGCCTCAGTTTACTAGTCTCTAAAATGAAGTGGAGAAGGAAATGGCAAAGACTTTCCAGTATCTTTGCCAAGAATCCTCCAAAAAGAGGGCTCACATAAAGTCAGAAATGGCTAACATGATTTGAGAACACTAAAAGTTAACACTATTTTGGAAGTTTTTAGCTTGGTTTTTCCTCATTTTACCTTTAGTGATAGCTATTCCCCATACCTGGAATGTTTTCTCTCCTCACCTCCATCTGCTAGTTTTCCAGACTTCCTTCCCAACACAACTCAAATAACCCCCTCTAAAGAAGCCTAAAACTGCCTAAACTACCTCTCTCACACCCACCCAAGCCTTCCCAATCACTCTGTATCTATCTGGTATTATTTAGGGATATATTGTTTATCCCTGCAGAAAGTGAGCTCCTTGAGGGCAGGAACAGTTTTTGCTTTTCTTTGTTTGCCCAATACTTAATATAATGCCTGACCCACAGTAAACTGCACTTGTACTGGTTATTAAAACCTGTATTCCAAATCAGGTTAATCCCTGAGAATTTTTGTCTCTTCTTTAGTCTCCACCTCAGAACCTGTCGTACAGGAACTTCTCGACAAATGTCTGTTGAATAAAAAAATATCTCCCTGTGATCTTTCTCAGTCACTTTTCTTCCTCTCTAACATTTTAAAATTTATACTATCATAAAAATGGGTTAAATGAAGAGAATTTTTATTTTAGCAAAAAATAAGAATTACTGGATTTCAGAGCTAGAAATATCTTTTATCAATCAAAGGACCATAGATTTCGAGCCAGAAGAGACCATCAAGTCCAACAGCCATTTTACAAATGAGGAAACTGAGACATAGGAACTTGGTCAGGGTTAGGTAGCTAGTAAGTGCCGGAGGATAGGATTTGAACCTTGTCTTCTTTACTCCAGGTGAAATGTCCCAAGGAGTGCAACAGTGACTTATCTAACATCACACAGGAAGGAAGCAGCAGAGCTGAGATTAGAACCAATAGCTTTTACTCTCAACAGTATATCACACTCTGAGTCAACTTACAGATGAGAACACTGAGACCCAGAAACCAGAAAAGTGAAGGTTTGTCCAAGTCTGCAAAGAGAGGTAATTAACTGGTAGCAGATTTGGAGCTAGAATCCAGCCTTAATGTCACAAACTCACAGAATCTTTACTGATCAGAGGATCCTAGAACTCAGAGCTGCAGGAAACCTCGGGTCGTATACAATACAACCCCTTCATTTTTATAAATAAGGAAACTGACACCAGACCCTCAATGGCTGAACAAGACCGACATCTCCACCCTGATCCAAGACTCTTTCCGTTTCCCCGAAACGGTTTCTCCTGACCACTGTCCCCACTCTTTCTCATTTTTTATATCTTTAAAATGAAAATCCACACTTCAAATGAACAGCAGAGGGACCACTTCATTTCACATTGAAAATTCCAAAACACGTAGAGTGCAAAAAATGTTTCCTTTTTGCCAATCCTAAATCCTTCAAGAAGAGTGAAGAGGGCACAAGTCGGCAGAGAACTCGCTATCATTGCTAAAAATCAAAAGCCAAGTGAGAGCTAGGCCAGAGCTAAATTTGCCTAACGAGGGGGTTCCAGCCCATCAATTTGGCCAAATTACACCCAGGGAGAAAGGTAATTGACATCTAATAGTATTTGTTGTGATTGGTCTATCATTCTCCAAAGCCAGCCACAAAGACCTCCAAAATGAAAGTAGGAGGGTAAACAAAGGAGCAGCATCAAGAGGCAGTCCCCACCCCAAAATGCCCATCTGCTCTTGGTGTCAATCTTTGAAGAAGCAGCTTCAAGAGAACAATGTCTTCGGGAGGGCTGGGCTCAAGCTAGCCTTCAGAAGCTTCCTGGCCTTTACAATTCTGCCCAACGGAGCTCTGAAAGGCGGGCTTTCCAAAGGTTTCGGTGTGTAAAATTATTCCTGCCGAATCCCACAGATGTCAATGATGCTTAAATCAAGGCACACTCTCCCACTGCCAAGAATGGGTGAGACCAGAGGCAAGGGGATGGGCCCTGGATCGGGGTGTTTGGTTGCAAAAACCAGGATTACAGCTGGTGTCCTTGGAACACATCCGTGTCCAAATTCATTATCTTGCACACGCTAGCTAGTTCCTTAAAATAAAGATGACAGGTCAATAATTAGCCCAGACAATAAAGGCTTGATTGGGAAAATGAAGCAAAGTCAGTTGGTGCAGTGGTGATGGCCAATCCTTCCAAAGAGGGATAAGAGTTGATAATCTGAGAAAGACTTCCCAAAGCTCTTAAGATCCTCTCTAAATATACACACACACACACACACACACACACACACACACACACATATTTATATATGTGTATGTCTCTGTGTATATACACACATATATATGTGTATGTATATGTACATATATCTGTATACATTCACACATAAGCAAAATAGGTCTTATAAATAATCAGCTCATTGAAAATGCAAATCCATGCCTAGTTATTTTATTTGGCAATCAAGCCAGTTCTCAGAACAATAAAGGGGCTTGTCTTCCAAACTTCAGAGACAGACGTATCAGAAGTTACTATTTTCCCCAAGACAACGACACACAAAGGAGGGGTTTAGGAGAAAGGAAGGTTTTTCTTGATCAGTTTCATCCAGAGCTGGGTCTATCCATGATTAGCATAACGGCCTTTTGCCAGAATTGAAAGGAAAAGGATTGTTGGCTCAGTGGGAAAAACAAAGCCCTCCCCCTGATAACTGCTCTCCTTTCCCAAAGTTTCTCAAGCATTTGAAGTTCTCAGTGGCAGCTCTATACACTGCAGGCCCCCGGTTCCTGAGGGGGCTTCCTAAGTTCCCAGATCATTGAGCCTTCGACAGAAAAGGAATGAAAGGCAGGTGTTGTAAGCCCAAGACATATTGGCCTCTTATAATGGATCTTTTCAATGCCCTGGGGGAATGAAGGATGGGCCTCAGTCTCCCCAGAAGATTTATTTTCTTTACTCTCATGAGAAAGAGAGAGATACAATCCATCCTTCACGTTGCAGCCACAGCACAACGCTGACCCCCAAGAAAACAGATTGCTGTTCAATTATAAGTGCTGAGGCCTCTGACATTTCTCCAAAGCAGAGGGAGCTTTGCCGATGATGATAAGGTCTCCACTAGTCAAAGCAAAGCAGAAATGCAAAAGGGGTGGGGTGGAGAGAGGTTGGGGAGGGAGTCCTCTTCTCGCCTGAAGTGCACGGGGTTTTTGCAATTATCAATTTTGCAAAGACTAGTGCAAACCTTGCTAGCAGCGTCAGCCCTTCGTTTGGCGAGGCTATCAGCAGAGCCCGGGTCCAGGACTCTGGGCTCAGAGAAACAGGCAGAGGTCATTGGGTTCAACCCAGGGTCTCAAGGCAGGCTTTAGCAAAGCCACTGCAGACAGAGACTCATCAGCCTTCACTGTACACAGGCTTGTTTCCTTTGAATGAAGGCAGACGCCCCTAAATGCTGTTGCAGGAATTCTGATTGGCTGCCCACTGTGAGAGAGAACATTTCTGCATGGAGCTGTCTCTTTATGCCTAAATGCCTGCATTAGTTTGGATCAATATACCCCCCATAACAGTTAATCCATGGAAATGCAACACAGCAGAGAGACACCGACAAAGAAACACAATGTGTGTGTGTGTGTGTGTGTGTGTGTGTGTGTGTTTGCTGTTTCCAGGTGCACATACACATGAATTCTGACCCCTGGGGGAAAGGTGGTAGAAGCAAAAAAGCCCACAGATCTGCAAATACGGCAGCCCTGAAGGGCTTCCACGGGGAGGGAGGACAGCGCTGGTTGTCAAAATGGCTTTAGAGTGACATGTCACCGTCAGGATGATGAAGTAGGCATTTTCCTGACACTGACACTTCTCAAGTCAACCAGAGAACCCTCGCACAGCTGCAATGCAGCTTTTGCTATCCCTCCTAGAATGCACACACCAGCCCCTTGCATCGCTGCAGCTGAAAGCAGCCCGGTCTCGTGCAGCCGCAACCCGCCCATGCTCACAATAAGATTACCGATGCATAACAACGTTCGGCTGTAGGAAACGCGAGGAAAAAAGAATCGCATCTACAGCTAGAGAAATCGAGAGGGGGAAGGGAAAGAAAAGTCAAAAGGTAACTCACCCTTGACTTGGGTTTCATATTCAGCTATGATCTCTTTGTCTTTCTTGAACTTAGTTTGAGATGACATTTTCTGAAGGGGCTACACCAACCCCGATCTGTTTTTCTCCCGATTTCTTCTCGGGTACTCCCAGCAATTGCAGGAGTCAAGTCGATTTCCAAGGTTTTGGGGACTAATCAGTTTCACTTGGCTGCAGAAAGGGAAAGGGGGGAACCAACCTTCTAGCTCGCAGGAAGAATTCTCTTCATTGGCGGGGAGAGGGGGGGAAGGCAAATAATATAGCTGGCTTCAGTCAGCTTGTCTTAAAAGGGAGTAGACATCCCCCCCTCCCTCCGAAAAAAGCACAGCAACCTGCTTCAGTTTTTCAGGACTTCTCTTTAAATATATGTATGTACGTCTCTCGAAAACATTCACGCGCACACGCAAACAAACACACACACATACACACACACACACAAGCGCTCACACACTCATTCCGACGTGCACACTCCCGATCGTGGGGCGTGCACACACACCCTTGCACTCACACACTCCCGCAAACACTCTCTCGCACACACACCCAGAGGCTCCTCCTTTGACGTGCAGTCACTTCCCAGAGCCGATAAGAAACGCTCTCCAGGTTCGTCCAAAGAAATGGTCAGGTTGCCAAAGGGGCTCGCATCTCGCATTTTCCCCCCGCCCCGCTCTCTCCCTCCCTCCGTCCGGCGTCCACGTCCTTCCGACGGCCCGAGCTACGGAGACGATCAAAGGCAGGAGAGAGGAATACAAGTTTTCCTTCTGAAATGCATGGGCTCCGATGACCCGGGGGCTGGAAACCGGAGCTGCTTTCACTGCAGGGCTGACTCTCGCTGGCCAGCTCGCTCGCTAGCTCGCTCGCTCGCTCCCCCCCACACCACCAGCGTCGCGTCAGCGGCCTGACTCCACCTCCCAGATTTTATAACAACTGACACATTGTAGCCTACAGGACATCATAACTCACTGCAAGCGAAAAGGAGAAAAGCCCCACAAAAGGGACGGGAGAAAGGAGCAGGTTAGCACAGCCTGGGGAGGGAGAGAGGCTGCCGGCTCGGTCAGCAAAAGCCGCGGCTGGCGGGCGCTCGCTGTCTCCTCTGGAAGCTCGCCTTCTTTATTCCCAGGAGACCGGCAGGATGGGGACCCGAGCTCACGGGGGATTGCACCAAATTGGCCCTAATCACACCTCCCTTTGTGCGTGGAGGGATGGAGCCTTAGGCCGAGAGGCCAGAAGACCTGAGTTCGTAAACTCAGCTGGGTGAGGTTGGGTAAGTTCGCCCTGTCTGTTCCCCATCTGTAAAGTGTGGATGAGAAAACCCGTGCTCTGTCCCTCCCAGAATAGTTGGGAGATTGCAAGGAAAGCGACTTGTAAACTTGAAAATGCTATATAAGCAATATATATTATATATAAATGCTATGTGAAAAATAAAAATGATTCTGCTGTCTTTTATCCTGTGTTTACCTACTTCAGTAGAAGATTTAGAGCTAGGAAGGACCTTCCAGGTCATAGAAACCCATCTCTTCATTGCACAGATGAGGAAACTGAGGCAGGAAGTGGTTAAGAACTTGCCCCAGTGTCACACAGCTAGTGTCTGACCAAGGGTTCAAACCCAGGGAAATCCTTAGCCCCATGTTATAAATGAGAAAACTGAGATTCAGAGAGATGAAAAGACTTTCACAAAGTTCTACAGCTCTTGTAACAAATACCCACTGTGCCCTGGGGGACAAGGGTTTCCTACTAAGAGTTCCCTAGCTCTGGGCTCATGAACAGAGAGAGGCAGTTAGGTGACTAGGTAGGATAGTGGAGGAGGCAATTGACTTGAACCTCTTTCAGAAGCAGAGACAACCTAGGAAATGATGGTAAAAGATGGTCTCCATTTGTCAAAGCAGAGCAAAAGATTCAAAAGGGATGAGGTTTGAGATCTGAGTTTAAATCCTCCTGCAGACACTTATTGTCACAGCTTCTCTCAAGCTCAGTTACTTCATCTTTAAAATGGGAATAAGAATAGCACCTACCTCAGAGCGTGGTTGTGAGGATCAAATGAGATATATATAAGCCCTCCAGAAACATTAAAGCGCTATATAAATGTTAGCTATTATTATTCAGTTCTGGAGGAGACTCTTTTCTAAAGAGAGGAATCGGATTCTTTTTTTCATTGTCTCTGGCTCTTCAAATATTTCCCCACTCCAGTCCTAAAACCTAGGAGGAAATCAAATAAATATGGCTTCTGTTTAATGTTTTCCAAAAGTGAGTAGAAAGGTATTCACTGTACAATGTATATCAAGAATAGGACAGCTATTTATTTCCCACATGTAGAAGAAATGCTAAAAAAAAAAAATCATAAAGAAGTATTAAAGATTTAAAGCATAAGTACTTTCCTAGGAGATTGATACTTAGAATATTAAAGCATAGAGCACTTGATTAGGCATTTTACCTTCATCTTGACTGTTCAAACATCAAGACATCAAGATATATGTCTTCTGTTCAGAAAGACAAGACCTTGGGCTCGTCCATCTTTTCTGAGAAAAGCATAGTTATAGAAACTTATTCCTGCTGCAAGTCAACTCAGAACAAGGGATGGAAGAACTCCCTGTCTTTCAGATTCTGAAGGTTGCCTCCAAGGGTAGAAAAATCTGTTTCAGGGCTGCTTTTATGTCACCTTTTCTCGGGGAAAGAAGCACAAGCTGAAAAAGTAGGTAAGGGATCCAATGCTCAGGCTCACCTGGACAAGTCCTCAGCATGACAACATGGCTATCACCTGAAGGAGATACTCTCTCCTCCCTCCCTCAAAGGGAGAAAGTCCCAAGGGAGCCCCAAAAGTCCCAGAAAGAGTTCCATACCATATCTTTTAGAGAAAAGAAGACAGGAACAAGAAAAGTTGTTTCATATTTTCAAGTCTAGTCAATAGATAGCTTTTAATTAAAAAAAACTCAACAATAATAATAATAACTAGTATTTATGTAGCACCAACCATGTTTCAAGCACTGTGATTACAAATATTATCTCATTTGATCCTCACAACAACCCTGGGAAGTTGGTGCTATTATTACTCCCATTTTACAGATAAAGAAACTGAAGCAGAAAGAGGTGAAGTCACATAACTAATAAGGGTCTGAAGCCAGCTTTTCAATCTGATCTGATTTTTAATCAGATCTTACTGATTCCAAGTTCATTCATTTATCCACGGTACTACTCAGCTGCCTCTCTTCCCAATTTAATGATAATAAGAGAATGGCTTCATCATCTCAAAGCACAAAGCCCTTCAATGCTGAGCCAGAGCCCACATGGGCAACCAAAAGTAGCCTTGAATACCCACAGACCACCTACTTACTCCCATTATACCAGCAAGTGGCACAATGGACATTGGAACCCAGGTCTTCTGAGCCTAAGGCCAGCAAAAGCTATCTCACAATGACGAACAAGAAAAATGTCCTTTGTGGCAGATATACTCAAGAGTTGGCCACCCCTACTTTAAACAAGATTCACGTTGAAAAATTACCCCTGAGTATGTGTTTCTGGGATGCCTCCATGCTTAGCCAGTGTGCCACAGAGGCATAAAAAAAAAAAATCAGGAGTAAAGATAGCGCACAGAATTAGACCTAGAGAACTACAAATCGGAGTGATTTTCTAGACCCGTGGGATCCTTTGGCAGTCTGGGGTGACATGAGCAGTATGAGTTCCTGGGGTTAAAAACAGGTGGATTAAGATGAAGAAGAGAAGATAAAAGAATAAAAAGGAGAAGGCAAGAAGATGCTTCAGAAAAGTCAGAAATTGGGTTTGGAGTCAGAGATCCTGGGTTCAAATCTTTACTGTCACTTCCTAGCCATGTAACCTTGGACAAGTCATTTCAACACTATTTCTTCAAGTATAAAATGAGGGAATTGGACTAGCTGGGCACTAAGGTTTCTTCCACCTCTAACTCTACATTCTTAGGATGAGAAGAAGGAAATGGTTTCACCATCAGCCAGTGCTTCAAAACAAAACAAAAAACCCTGGGACTCGGGTAAAATCCTGCAAATAAATAGTGGGAAGAACCTTAGCCCCTTAGACCTGGAGTAAGAAAGATATCGTTTGCTAGATGCACAAGCTTGAGCAGAGCACTTTGAGCCTCTGTTTCCTAATCTGTAAAATGGGAATGATAACTTTCATTCTCCCTACCTCAGCAGAATTGTGAGAATGTGAATTAAGATGCTTTGTAATTGCTAAGGCACTGTACAAATAAACATCAGTTATTATTATACTGGCAGCCCCTCCACCCCCTCTTGCTTTGTCACCAAGGCAATGTGGGCTGGACTGGCTGCCTGGCAACTAAGTCTGCCTCCCCCTTATCATTCCCACGTCCTCCCCGGGCTGCATGTGATTCTCTTGTGACATCTCCCCTTTGGCTACTTTTCCTCCCTTTTGATATTGGCCTCTGATTTGTAGGATCTTGTTCACTCATCAGTGTCTTTTGTTGTGATTTCGAGGAAGGAGTTGAGAAGAGAGCTGGCAGGATGAAGTTCACACAGTTAATTACCTTGGGTTTCAAGGCAAGGTAGAGGTGTCGTTTGTTCAATCTAGGTTCCCCAGCTATGAAAAGATCTTTGGTTATAGAATCAAAAGAACAGTGTTCAAATACTCCTACTAACATTTATTAGCTTTGTGACCCTAGGCAAGTCACATAACCTGTTTCAGTTTCCTTATCTGTGAGATGAAGAGGTTCGATTTGATGACAGCTAACCTCCCCCAGTTCTCAATCTATGATCCATGTCATCCTAGGGATGCTCCTAGCCAAACATATTCAATTTCAAGTGAAAAAAGTGAGCTCCTTTTGACTTTTCTTTCATTTGGGGGTGGAGGGAAGATATTTCAAAGAATCTTGGAATTATAAGCAAACTCAGAGGTCATCTAGACCAATTTGCATCTGAAACATGAATATCTTCCATCACATCCCTGTTAAAGGATCATTGAGTTCAGTGCTGGGGAGCTCACTGCCTCACAAAATAGCACATTTCTCCCCAGCTAGACACATATCCTGGTGCCTTTCTTTCCCTCTGCCTGACGTATAAGCTTCAAACAATGGGAAAGATGACTGCATCAAGGATTGTTACTCTGAGGTCTATGATCTTTAAAGAAAAAATTTTTGATAACTATATTTTGACATAATTGGTTTCCTTGGTATTCTTCTGTGTTTTATTTTATTCATTTAAAAACATTACTTTGAGAAGAGACGCTTAGGCTTCACATTCAGATATCCAAAGGGGGTCTATGATCTGCTCTGGATGTTGATGGAAGAAGTTAGATAGTGATTAACCTGGAAATGCATGTTGGTAACACATCAAATTACTTGTCTTCTCAATGAAGGAGGAGCGAAGAAATGGAGAGAATTTGATACTCAAAATTTAAAAAAGCAAACCTTAAAAATGTTTTTTTATATGTAATTAGAAAATATTATATTTTAGAGATTGTCTTTTTTGTTTGTATTTAAATTTCATAGCATAATACCTAGCATATAATAAGTGTTTAATAAATTTTACTTATCATATCATCTCTAATCTACATTATTGCAAGGATCTTCCCACTGGTCTTTCTTTTTTCTTGTTTTTTTCTGTTTATTTAAAAATAATAGAATAGAAAAAAAGAAAAGGAAAGGAAAACAAAACAGAACACTATCATGGGTCCAGCAGAACGTCAGAGAGCATTCAAAATATATATAACAATAAATTACCAATTCAAGAAAGGATATATAATAGTAGAAGAAATTATATTCATGAGGATTCATCTTTTCTTTGCTTCCTTGTAGATTGTTCTTTTGTTCTCTGCTGCATACTGGAAAAATATTTTTAAAAAGAAGTTAGATGCTTTGTAAAAAAAAAAATTTGTTTTTCATTCATTAATTCATGCATTGCTTTATTCAGCAAAGTTTTATTAAGTGCTTACTATGTGAGAGGCAGTCAAGTATAGAAAGAGCTAGCCTCAGAGGGAGGATGACCTAGGTTCAAACATATACTAGCAGTATGACCCTAGACAAATTATGCAACTTCTCAGGACCCCAGACAATTTTTGAGATTTTATATTGCAGTCTGGTAACAAAATTTTTTCACTGGGAACACCCCATGCCAATGAAATCACAAATCTATTCTTCTTTCCATTCTTTCCTCCCAGGCAATTGGGGTTAAGTGACTTGCTCAGGATAATACAGCTAGTAAGTGTCAATTGTCTGAAGCTGAATTTGAACTCAGGTCCTCCTGACTCCAGAGTCGGTGCTCTATCCTCTGTGCAATTTGGCAGCCCATCTATTCTTTAAAAAAAAAAAAAAAAAAAAAAGAGAGAGCGAACAATCCACCTCTAGATAAAGAACTGATGCACTCAAAATATTGATTAAAGCACAATTTTTCCCCTATCTTTATTTTCATTATTCCTCTTCTCACCCCCCCAAACAAAACCAATAAGGAAATATGTTTTGCATGATTTCATATTTCATATTCTTGCCTTCTTAATGGGTGACAGAGGGGCTGAAAGGAAGGAGAGAATTTGTGTCTGAACATAAAAATAAAACTAAGAAGAAATGAGCAAGTCAAATGTGAGAGACAGCATGGGATATTGAATAGAATACCTGTACAATCAAGAAAATCTGGGTTCAAATACTGCATTTGAGGCATACCAGCTATATAATTATAGCCAAGTCTTTTAGTCCCTCAGGGATAATAAGGAACTCTAAGATCTTACTATTGGCAGTGAAGGGAGTTGATATAATGAAAGTTTCAATGAAGTTACAGGCAAAATAAATAAATAAGCAGATAGATACATAGAGACATAGATGGATGTATAAATGGATGGATGGATGGATGGATGGATAGATGGATGGATGGAAGTAAATACATAAATAAATAAATAAGACATTCGAACTGTGATTTCATTGAACTAGACTGGAAAACACTATGCAGCTCAGTACCTTCTCATCCTTGGAGGCCAGTGGGTGCCAGAAGGGAAAGGTAAGCCCTGATTTTAGAGAACTAAGGCCAATTTATTGTCCACCACACCACAAGTAATTTCTTCATAAAAAAAAAAAAACCCAATCCAAAACACTTTCAACAGGAGACGATTGGGAAAGATTTTATGGAGAAAATGTTACCTGCGTCATGCAAATATAAATTTATTATTCTGCAGTCATGCCTTCTGACTTTTTTTAGGTTTTAGGATAGTAAGTATACTTGACCCTATTGACCTGGTTGGTTACTCCTAGGTCTTTTTGTGCCTCAATGATGTGTAGTTACTAAAAACACACAGGGAAAACTCAAAAAAGGAAACTATTACATGCCACTTTGATCCCTATACTTGTTTTTGGATTAAAATGGACCATTGAGGCTTTTTGTTTCTAAAGTTTATAATTCTTCAGGGACTCTATGAATCTAAATATAAAATATTTCAGAAATAAAGACAGGCATAAATCATTAGAGAGACATTAACTGTTCATGGGTAGATCAGGGCAAAAAAATGATGCCATTATCTAAATTAATTTGCTTAGGTGCTATACCAATTAATTAAACTCCCCACATAATATTTTATAGAACTAGAAAAAAATGAAGACAAAATTTTTGTGGAGGAACAGAAGGTCAAGAATTTCAAAAGTAATGATGAAAAAGGGCTAAAAAGGAAGGGGTTTTATCAGTACCAAGACCCAAACTATATTATGAAATAATAATCAATAAAATGATTTTATTTTTAGAGAGGGTTTGATCAGTGAAACAGATTAGGTACACAATATACAAAAGTAAATAAATACAGTAGCATAGCATTTGATAAACACAAAGACCCCAGTTAGTAGGAACTCAGTATTTGATAAAAATTGCTAGGAAAAATGAACAGCAGTCTGGCAGGAATTAGTTTTAGACTCACAATTCACACCAAACATCCAGATAAACTCCAAATGGATATGACCTAGGTGTCAAAAATCACACTCTAAACAAATTAGAAGGAAAAAGAAGAAATTGCCTTTTGAATCTATGGCTAGGAAAAGAATTCATGAATAAACAAATGATCAAGAAAATCACACAAGATAAAAATGGACAATTTTGATCTTAGAAAATTTTAGGTTTTGCAAAAACAAATATAATGTAATAAAAATAAAAGGGAGAGATATCTGGGGGTAGGGAATCTTTGTAGCATATTTCTCTGATAAAGAGCTCGTTTCCATGATATCTAAAGACATGATTCAAACTTAAAAAACTAAGATCCATTCCCCTGCTAGTAAATTAATAGTCAAAGGATATAGACATGAAATTTTATTTTTTAAAATATTTGTTTATTTGAAATTAAATATAAAATAAGAATATATGCAGTTTTCAAAGGAAGAAATCCAAACTATCAAAAAATCATATGAAAGAATAAATCACTAATATTTAAGAGACTAGATAATTATAGCAACTCTGGGGGTTCCATCTCACAAATTATTAGAGTGGCAAAAATAAAAGAAAAAGAAAATGATAAATGTTGGGAAAACCATAGGGAAACAGATGCTAGTTCATTATTAGTGGAGCTGTCAATTGATTTAGTTAAACTAGAAAGAGTTTAGAACTCTGCCTGGAAGCTGGAAATAGTCTCTGACCTAGCCAACTACTACTAGGTTTAAAAAGCCTTAGAAAGAAAATACAGACTGAAAAAATCTATATACTTAAGAATATTTATAGCAAGTCATTTCATGGTAACCAAAAATTGGAAACTAAGGGGTTCTTTTTTCATTAAGAAATAGCTAAATAAATTATGGTCTATGAATTTAATGAAATGCATTGTGCCATAAAGAAATGATGAAATGAACAACTTCTAAGAAAATTAGGAAGATGAATTGATGTGGAGAAAAGTGAGTAATATTAGAAAAATTATACAATGATAACATTATAGAGAAAAACAACTTTGAAAAACATTGGTACTCTGATTGCTGTGATAATAAACCACAAATCCAGAGGAATGAAGATTAAACAAATCATTTACCTCCTGACAGAGAGATGTTGAACTTAAACTCTAGAAAGAAACATGCATTTTTGGACATAGCTAATGTGGACATGTGTTTTGTTGAACTATGTAGATGAAATGTATTTTAAGGAAATGGTTTGTTTATTTTTTTTCCTAGATGGAGAAGAATAGGAATGGAAGAGACAGAAAAAAATTTAAAATGTTAAATTATAAAATAGAGTTTATGGTTCTAATAATAACTGGCCATCCTTGACTCAGATTTACTATGAGGATCAAATAAAATGCCATATATAAAGTCACTTTGAAAAGTATAAAGAAGAATGTAAATATCAGATATTAGTAACATCTTTTATTATTACTATGATGTCAACAATTGGCAGTAGCACTAGAAATAGTATAGGAAAATAAAATAGAGTTTTGTGCTTAGGGTCAGAAAGAGCTGGGTTTAATTGCCACCTCTAAATTTACTGGGCAACTCCTTTAATTTTTATGGCTTTGATCAATTTTGCATTGGTAGGTTCTACACTGGAAGTTCCTCATGTTGGTAAAGTCATGAACCCTTCCTCCAATGTAACTGGAATAATTGATGCTACCACTAAATGCTTGCCTTTTCTTCCTATTTATACTTTTTTAGCCTTTTTTTAATCGGTTAATCAGGGGTAAGTGACTTGCACAGGATCACACAGCTAGTATCAAATGCCTGAGGCTGAATTTGATCTTAGGTCCTCCTGACTCCACGACTACTTTTGAAAGGAGGAGAAACTAAAGGGCAGAGTTAGTCACTGAGCAGTAGAAGGACACTTTAGTAAGTAGCAGATGAGAAAATAAACATAAAAGCTACAACTTTCCAATAATAGCTGTAGAAATAATCCTGTATTCAGAGTACCAAGCCCAGCATTCAAATCGTCACCCTGCCACTCAATATATATGTAATCTTGGGCAAACCACTTCAACCTATTGGCTCAGTTTCTTCACCTGTAAAATGGGGGGGGAAAGGAAGTTGTGGAGTCTAAAGTCTCTTAGATTTCTAAACCTATGATCTTATCATCCTATGTCCTTTGTTGCTTATATTCTATGCTATTATCCTTAAATGTTTGTTTTAATGGTTAAAATTAGATTGGACTCATAATTCATGGCAAAGAGCTCTTATTGAAACAAATATAATTCCATAAGTTTAAAAAATAATGAACAGTAAACAGAACAAATCGGTTATCAATTAGCATAATTATAACACAAGAGCCTGATAAAAGAGAGTAGTTTACATTGGGATTCTCATAGACATGGATTAATTACATACAGTTGAGATAAGTCATTACAACAAAAGATAGTTTGTAGTTCTGTTTTCTTCATTATTTTGATTAAGTTTTATTGTTTCTTGATGTCTCATGGAATCATTAGCTTCCAATTGCCCAATTCTAATTTTACGGAATTATTTTCTTCAGTGAGTTTGTATTTCCTTTTTCATTTGGCCAATTCTGTTTTTTAAGGAGTTCTTTTCATCATTGAATCTTTGTATATCTTTTTCCATTTGACCAATTCTGTTTTACCCCCTTAACATGGAGATACTGGGAAGGAATGAAACAAGTATTTATTAAGCTTCTCCTGTGTGTCAGATGATTTTCAAATATTTCATTTGATCTGTACAATAACATTGAGGGGTAGGTAAATTTTAACAATAGAATTCTTCACAAATTTGCATATTATCCTTGCTTAGAAATCATGCTAATCTTCTCTATCATTCCTGTTTTAGTATATGTACTTTAGGATGCTAGTACTCTTCCTCACCCTGGAATTATGATCCAGGACTGCAACTCAGATCTGAGGCTAGACAAAGCAACAGAATCCTGCACCCAGTATCAGCAAAGGGATCCTTGTAATCTCCTTGTGACCAGTTATCTGATCCTTTTACCATCTGTGAGCTGAGAGCTTTGGAAACCACTTCTGATTCAGTCATCCTCAAGGCATGCTGCTGGTTTGTGGGGACCCAATCTGTGCTGGTATAGCCTGCCTTGGACTGTCTACTATTCTTACCTAACAGTATTTCTAAATTGTATTGAGCTGGAAATTTATTTCAGCCCATCTTTTTATGGCATCTGCCACTCCAGTATTTGTTTTGAGGCATTATTTAAAGTTGTTTGAAGGGGAATTTGGGAGAACTCATTCAAGATCTTGCCTTTCCTCTGCCATCTTGGCTCTGCCTTACAATGTACCCCTTTCTTAATAAGCAAGAAGAGACCAAGCATTTATTAATTGCCTGATACTGCCAGGTACTTTATCCATTTACAGATTCAATATGCTGTGGAGAAGTACTGTCCCTTCTCAACATGGCTTCAACTTACTTTTCCATTGCTATTTCTATATTTCTCCCTTCACATACTCTTTATTCCAGTCAAACTGGTTTGCTAGCCAATCCTCATATACAACATTCAATCCCTTGCCTCCATGGTTTTGTTTGTTTGTTTATAGATGGCCCTCTCTGTCAAAAAGGCTCTCCTTCCTCATCTCTATTTTTATAAGTACCCCCACTTCCTTCAAAGCACAGCTCAGGAGCCTTTTCCCAATAAGAATTTTTCTAAGGCCCTTCTCTTCCTCTTGAAATTACTTTGCACTTACATTCGCATTACATGCTCATGTCATATCCTTTTCCATTGACCCTCCCCCCCCCCCAGTAAAAAGTAAACTTTTCTCATTTTTGTTTGCAGAACCCTCTCCTAGCACAGTGCATAGTGAATGCTTAGTGTTTCTTTATTAAATTGAATTGAGACCTGGATTCATGTCCTGGCTCTATCATTAGGTGTCCATGGGCAAATCATTTTGCTTTTATATTTCTTCATTTTTAAAATAAGAGAATAGAACTAGTTTCTCTCTAAGGACTCTTTTAGCTTTAAGAGTTTATTCTTTCCACAAGTTTGAAATGTGTTGTAGTATAATTTTATAGTAAGTTAAATAATTTAATGAATGTTATGAAAGTTAAAATAATATAATGGCAAGATTCCTAGTCTCCAAATCAGGAAGACCAGGATTCAAGTTTCTTCTGACTCTCACCTCTTTAGTGCCCCTAGAAAACTCTCCAAGACTATAAAATCATAGCAGACCCCAATATGCATTGAGAAAGTTTCCTTACTAGGATCCCATTACATTGATGAAACCAGAGGTCTGGTATATAGGAGTACAATGGAATTATTGCAGGGAGGAAACTTAAATGTCCTTTAAGGATATTTATAAACAGATGGATCCGTTTATAGATTAAGAAACCAAGGTCCTCAAACTTGAAAGGACTTGCCTGTGGTCAAACAAATAATACCTATCCAATCAGATCTTTGGATTTCAAAGTTCGTATTTGTGCTTCCCTGTTAAAAAAAAAAAAAAAATATATATATATATATATATATATACTAACCAATACAAGCCAAATACAGAATAAATGGCATCAAAGTTTGGAAAAATCCCTAAATATGATAAATCAATAGAAAAATTAATATTTCCATTATGTAATGTGACATTCAGTAAGCCAGTGTTGGGAGATAAGACCAAAGTCAAAAGGAAATAACAGAAAATCACTGACTCAGGAGATGATTTTTTTTTTTTTACGAATTTTTACGAAATTTTTATGAAATCCTTGAAGAAGAAAGGTGACCTAGTCAAATTCATGGATAAGCCTCATGGTATCATTTTATTAAATGGATATAGTTGGAGACAGAAATATTATATATAGGGAGGAATGAGGAAGTAAATATGAATGGAACTAAGGATGAATGGAATGGTCTGATGAGAATATTATAAGCACGATTGAGGACTTTTTTCTCCTGCAAGATATGTTGGGGATATCAATATGAAGAATAATCTGGTGCCATTTATATAAAAATGATTGAGGGAGAGAATCATTATAGTGGAAGAGTGCTAAATTTAGAATTACAGGACCCCATTTATTTACTATTTGTGTGACTTTGGGCAAATGTCTTCACTTCTATGGCCCTGTTTGCTCACCTGTTGGTTGGCTGATTAGTTGTTCATCCTTTAGTCTCAGAGAATGAATTGGAGAAGGAATGGCAAACCACTCCAATATGTTTGTCAAGAAAACCCTAAAGGGGGTCATGAAAAGTCAAATATGATTAAAATACTGAATAGCAACAGCAATCTCCTATATACACACATCAAGATTACCTCAGCATGAGTTGCAGCCATACATATGGGCATTCTGATGGTTAAACCTGCCTCTAGGAATCCCTTTACCCCAAACCTACCTTTGTGTATGCTGTTTGGGACTGATGGAGCCAATTATAACATGGAGAGGGGAGTGCCCATATTTCATGAATATGGACATCAATAAAAATAATAAATATGTTTTAATACATTTTGACAGATCTATAATGTTGCCCATGTGGGTACTTCCTCCAACTATACAGTTCACAACCAGCCATATTCTTTTATCCCATGTAAATCTAGATCAATATTATCCTTTGAATTCTCCATAGAATTTCCACGTAATGAGCTGGGGGGGTCTTTCTCCATTTCTTTTGAGTTTTGTGTGCACCACTGAAGAACACAGTCTTTCTACTGGTGATCAAACATTTTCACTACATGACTTGCCCATCTTGTTTTCTTTTTTTTTTTAATGTGGTTGATTTATTTTTTAATAATAATAGCAGCTTTTTATTTTTCAAAATACATGCAAAAATAGTTTTCAACATTCACCTTGGCAAAACCTTGTGCTCCAAATTTTTCTCCTTTCCTCTCCTCCTCCCACCTACCCTAGATAGCAAGTAATCCATTAGAGGTTAAACATGTGCAATTCTCTAAACATATTCCTAAAATCAGATCCAAAGGGGAAAAAAACACAAGAGAAAAAACAAACAATAACAAAAAAGGTGAAAATACCATACTTTTCCAGTTATTTTATCCAGTTTATTTATTCATTCAGTCTCCATAGTTCTTTCTGTGAATGCGGATGGCTGTCTCCATCACAAGTCTATTGGAATTGACTTGAATCACCTCATTATTGAAAAGAGCCAAGTCCATCACAGTTGATCATCACATAATCTTTTTTAAAAATCTTATTTATTTTTAATACACATTGTTTATAAATCATTGGGGAGAAAATCAGAGCAAAAGGAATAAACCACGGGAGAGATAAAAAATAAAACAAACAAAAAAGAAGTGAACATAGTATGTATTGATTTACATTAATTTTCTCTCTGGATGTAGATGACATTTTCTGTCCAAAGTCTATTGAGATTGCTTTGGATGACTGAACCACTGAGAAGAACCAAGACTTTCAGAATTGATCATCACACATTCTTGCTGTTGTGTACAATGTATTCCTGGTTCTGCTTGTTTCACTCAGCATCAGTTCATGTACATCTTTCCAGGTCTTTCTAAAATCAGCTTGTTCATCATTTTTATAAAACAATAATATTCCATTACCTTCATATACCACACCTTGTTCAGTCATTCCTTAATTTGTTGGGAACACAATATGTAAATTTGTTTTACCTCTGGTAGACCTTTTCTTCTCTTCTTGTGAGTGGATGATGGTGATACAAGGAGACTGAGAGACAGTTGCTATTCTTTGACCTCGCTCCTCTTCCCTCTTGCCTCCAATTTATTCATTCCCACTCCACAAGCAACACCTGTGTCAGTAAAGTCCACCGCACAATCCACAGCTTTGGAGGCTCTCAGAGAACTGACCTACTCTTTCACCCAGGCATGGTCCTTAACATTAATTTATGGTCATCTACTCATTTTCCAATTCTTTGATAGCACAAAAAGAGCTGCTACAAACATTTTTGCACATTTGGGTCCTTTTCCCTCCTTTAGGACCCAGTAATGGCACTGCTGGGTCAAAGGATATGAATAGTTTTAGACACCTTTGGGCATAGTTCCAAATTGCTCTGCAGAATTGTTGAACCATTTCACAACTCCATCAACAATGCATTAATGTCCTAGTTTTTGCACATCCCTTCTAACATTTATCATTATCATTTCTGTCATCTTATTCAATCTGACAGGTATGAGGTGGTGCCTCAGAGTTGTTTAAATTTGCATTTCTCTAATCAATAGTGACTTAGAGCATTTTCATAGGACTATAAATAATTTTAATTTTGTCATCTGAAAATCTTTTTTATCCTTTGACCATTTATCAATTGGGGAACGACTTGTATTCTTATAAATTTGATATAGTTCTTTCTATATTTTAACAATGAGACCTTTTTCTAAAACACTGGTAGTTTTTGTACAAATAAAACTAATGCAGACAAGATTAGAAGGGAAGCAATAAACTGGGAAAACATTTTTACAGTTAAAGGTTCTGATAAAGGTCTCATTTCCAGAATATATAGAGAATTGACTCTAATTTATAAGAAATCAAGCCATTCTCCAATTGATAAATGGGCAAAGGATATGAACAGACAATTTTTGGATGATGAAATTGAAACTATTTCTCCTCATATGAAAAGGTGCTCCAAATCATTATTGATCAGAGAAGTGCAAATTAAGACAACTTTGAGATACCACTACACACCTGTCCGATTGATTAAGATAAAAGGAAATGATAATGACGAATGTTGGAGAGAAGGTGGGAAAACTGGGACACTGATACATTGTTGGTGGAATTGTGAACAGATCCACCCATTCTGGAGAGCAATTTGGAACTATACTCAAAAAGTTATCAAATTGTGCATACCCTTTGATCTAGCAATATTACTACTGGGATTGTATCCGTGGCAGCCCTCCAGCAGAAACTGGAAACTGAGTGGATGTCCATCAATTGGAGAATGGCTGGGTAAATTGTGGTATATGAATGTAATGGAATATTATTGTTCTGTAAGAAATGACCAGCAAGATGATTTCAGAGAGGCCTGGAGAGACTTACATGAACTGATGCTGAGTGAAATGAGCAGAACCAGGAGAGCATTATACACTTCAACAACCATAATCTAGGAGAATATATTCTGATGGAAGTGGCTCTCTTCAATAATGAGATGATCCAAATCAGTTCCAATTGATCAGTAATGAACAGAACCAGCTACACCCAGCAAAAGAACACTGGGAAATAAGTGTAAACCACAATATAGCATTCATACTCTTTTTGTTTATTGTTTGCTTGCATTTCTGTTTTTCTTCCCAGGTTATTTTTACCTTCTTTCTAAATCCGATTTTTCTTGTGTAGCAAGATAACTGTATAGATATGTATACATATATTGTATTTAACATATACTTAAACATATTTAACATGTATGGGATTACCTGCCAACTAGGGGAGGTGGTGGGGGGACAGAGGGGAAAAGCTGGAATAGAAGTTTTTGCAAAGGTCAATGTTGAAAAATTACCCATGCATGTTTTATCAATAAAAAGCTATAATAAAAAAAACAGTAGCAGTAAAGGTTTTTTCCCATCTTTGTACTTCCCTTTTAATCTTATTTCTGTTGGTTTTGTTGATCATTACATAATCTTGCTGTTACTATGTACAATGTTCTCTTGGTTCTGCTCACTTCACTTAGCATCAGATCATGTCAGTCTCTCCAGGCCTTTCTGAAATCATCCTGCTGGTCGTTTCTTATAGAATAATAATATTCCATTATCTTCATGTACCATATCTTATTCAGCCATTCCCTATCTGATGGGCATCTACTCAATTTCTAGTTCCTTGTCACTACAAAAAGGACTCCCACAAACATTTTTGCACATGGGGATCCTTTTCCCTTTTTTATGATCTCTTTGAGACACAAATCCAGAAGAGACACTGCTGGATCAAAGAGTATTCACAGTTTGATAGCTCTTTGGACATAGTTTCAAATTGCTCTCCAGAATGGTTGGATCAGTTCATAACTCCACCAACAATGTGGACCCATCCTCTTTTCAAGTTGTACATCTCTACATCCTTTACACTGCCTCTCTCATATAATTCTTTTTTTTCCTCTGAGGCAATTGGGGTTAAGTGACTTGCCCAGGTTCACACAGCTAGGAAATGTTAAGTGTCTGAGGCCAGAATTGAACTCAGATCCTCCTGACTTCAGGACTGGTGCTCTATCCATTATACCTCTTATATACCCCTCTCATACAATTCTTGATTAAAAATTCATTGTAGCTTCCTTGTACCCACCATGAGTTTCCTCATTGCCCTTTGGGTGACAACTCAATGATAATAATAATAATAATCCTAGATTATAAAACAGTTTAAAAGTTTGTGATGTTTATGTAAACATTTCATTAGATCTTGACAATGGCCCTGTGAGATACTATTATAACCATTTATAGATGGGGCAACTGAGGCTTCAAGAAGTGACTTGCCCATGATAACATAGTAAATGTCAGAAATATGGTTTTTTAGCCATCTCCTTGACTCCAGGTTGTATCTGTCCAGTATTCTGTAGCCATTAGTAGAGCCTGATTGAGGTTCCATTTGTCTATTTACACTGGAAGGGCAAGTAAATTATTCTATAAAAAAAATATAAGTATAAAGAAAGAATTCAGAGAAACTTATGGAAATTTTTATAACATATTAAATGAAATAGTAAAACCAGAAAAAAAAAACAATGTTCACGTCTACCAGAGGATGCATAAAAAGAAAAGAAAAAAGGTAAAAAGTGAAATGAAGACTAAAAATGAAAAAAAAAATGAAAAGGAAATGAGAAGAAATGAATGAAAAGAAACGAAACAAAAAGAAATGAATGAAAAGAAACCAAACTAACCTGAGCACAATGTAATTATAATAATCAATCTTGGCCCTGGAGAAGACATGAGTAAATATAAATCACCCCTTTCTTGTGGAAGTAGAGGATTGTGGGTATGGAATGTTGCATTTACTATTACACATAAGTAATGTGCTAGTTTTGTTTAAATGTTCTTTGTTACAAGGGAAGACTGGAGTAGGATAGGTAGAAAGAAGAATATGATGGAATAACTATGCTGGAAAAATGAAAACTTTTAAAACTTTTCATCAAATCAGAGTCTATAGGAGAACCTCAGAGTGGGACAAAAGAAGGCATCCCAGTAGATCCTGCCTGAAATAATCACTTCAGATTGGCCACCAAAATTATGGACTGGGAGGCTCATTGATACCTGGGGTCCATTGCTAACCCAGAATGCCTGTGTGTTCCATAATAGAGGGTATGACCCCAATTTATACTCATCTCGTAATAAACTCAATCAACAAAAACTACCTCTCAGTTTTTGGTTAATGACTAAAGACGCTGGCAGAATGCCTCCAGCAATAATAACTCCAGTACTTGTTGCAATTTTCACCCAGGAATTCATCTGAAGAACCTAGAGCCAAAAAGGGGAAATAAATTATGATCTTAACAACTCCATTTTGAGCTGAATAACCTTTATAATAAGGCAGAACAAGTAATGAGAGCTTAGTAAGCCCCATAGTAAATATTGCAGCTGTTTCCTATACAGCCTTTTGGACTTTATGGAATGGGGAAGTGGTTCAACCTTATAAATCCACATGGATCTTTTTTTTTTTTATGACTCCTCCTTATTTATTTAATGTGGGAAGGAGCAAGAATTGGGGAACTAAGTCAGTGTCAGGTCAAGAGGCTGAATTTCATTAAAATGTTATTTGGACCCAATTTCTTTTAGGAAATGAAATCAGCATAGAACTGAATAATCTATGTATGTATACTGCAAGTTAAGAGTCTCAGAAGCTCTCTTGGGCTCTGGCTAAGCAAAAAGATAATTTAGAACAGATACTCTGTCTCATGTTCTTCTTTCATTGTGTGGGGATGTGCACATCTGCATTGTTCTGAAGTACTAAAGCATGACAATACTTTCTCTTAAAATGAGAGGTTATGGTTTCTTAAGACTCTAGAATATCACCATCTCATTTGCTGGTGACACCCCAGATCCCTGAAGAAAAAAATAACCTGTGGGAAGTTGAATACATGAATACATTGTTGGTGGAGCTGTACATTGATAAAAATCATTCTGAAAAATAGTTTGAAAAAAATGAAAGAAAAGTCACTGAATTCTTCTTTGATCCAATGATCCAATTGGAGGCATTTACCTCCAAAGATGTCAAAGACAGAAAAAAAGATTCCATATATAACAAACTATTTTTACGATAGCAAAAAAACCTGTAAGAGAGTAGATATCCATTGGCTGGAGAATGACTGAATCGATTGTTAAGATGTGACTATAATAATGGGAATATTACTATGACATAATAAAAGGTTCAGCGAAATAAGGGAAAACATTTGAAGTGATGAAAAGGGAGGAAAAACAACTTGGAGAACATTATATATAGTCTAATAATTCAACTACAAACAACACTGAAAGGGAGATGAACTAAGACTGTTGCAAAGAGCAATCTTGGCCATGTGAAAAAGAGGATGAAATACACATTCCTACGCTCGGTAAACAGATGAGGAATGTTGCATATGCTATCAGATGAGGATGCTTTGTCAGACAGTTTTGTTTTAACTGTTTTTCTTTGTTACAATGGAATGTTTGGAGTAGAATATTGGGAAATTATTTTGATGAAAAATCCATAAGGTAGCAATAAAGAATGTGGTGATGTGTTTTTTTTTAAAGAAAGTTAAACTTTCACAGGAAGCAAAAAGAAAAGAGAGAATTTGTTTTTTAATTTTAAATTAAAAATAATTTGTTTATTATTTTATGATAATAAATAGGGGTCTAAAAACAAAGTCACTTGATAAGAGCTAAAAATAATTATATGATGTGGCTAAAGTTGAGCTTCCAACAGAATAACCATCCCAGATGTAGGCAATGAGTGAAGGGAAATATCTGGCCTCCAATGGGAAATATCCCAAAATTGAGGTGCTTTCTTAGGCCCCAAAAGGCACTTGGGACGTATGGCAGTGAGTGTGCAGAAGTAGGAGCAGTCACCCAAAGGATTAACCCTGGGATACCAACCCCAAGTGCAAATTGGGGAAGCAGCCCAGAGTATATTACATTTAGTGATTGATTGATTTCTATGATTTGCCCTGGGGTAGCTGGATGGGACAGGGATAGAGTGCCAGGTATTGGGAAGAATTCAAATCTAGTCTTAGAAGATTAGTAGCTGTGTGACTCTGATCAAGTCATTTAATGACTGTTTGCCTCCGTTTCCTCCTTTGTAAAATGGGGCTAATCTGTGGGTCAAATGAAATAGTAATTGTAAAGGGCTTAGCACAGTGCCCGGGCTATATAAATATTAGTTATCACTGTTACCTGAGGAAGCC
This sequence comes from Sarcophilus harrisii, assembly GCF_902635505.1. Lineage (NCBI taxonomy): Eukaryota > Metazoa > Chordata > Mammalia > Dasyuromorphia > Dasyuridae > Sarcophilus > Sarcophilus harrisii. The sequence continues at coordinate 49,342,893 of NC_045426.1, forward strand.
TCTCTATTCAAAATTCTGTTTTCCAGTGTCCTCATGTTGATTTTTAGGTCTATAAGCACAGTAAAAACAAGATTGCTAACTGAGAAATAAAGATATACAATAGAACCTATTAGGATTGAAAAATAAAAACAAGTAACAGATCTTATTTCCTTCAAACCAGATAGATTTTGCTTCCACCGATTCAATATCTTTAAAAGAACCTTCCTCTTTTTTTGCCCCACCAGCACCTAAAATTACATTTGCCAGAAATGCCCATTTCTTATGCTAATATTTTCTGTGGATGTGAAAGCAGGGCCGGCTTCCCTAAAAGGACAAGTGTCACCCCCCAGAATTGAATTTCCAGTACATCAGATAACAGGACCCTCAGCAATAAGGCAGAAAGCAAGCCCAGAGGCTGAGCATCCTGGATGTCATCAGCAATGACATGGAAGGAAAAGCAAATGAAGTGGGTGGGTATGGGAGATTCTGGGGTAAAAGACAAAAGTCATCTTCCTCAAACTTTAGTTAATGACAGGATTCACCTGCCAAGAACCACTGCTTCCCACTCACCCCGAAGTCTTTTCCTCCATCAGTGGCTCCCGGTGTCTCACTCCCACCAACAGGATATAGGTTGGCTGCTCTAGGCGCTGTTGCCTCCTGCCTTCTTCATGTAAAAGCTCAGATCGGTGATTAAAAACATAACCCAAAAGTCAGCTGACCAAGCTAAGACACATGTGGCCTTTGCTCCAAAGAGCTCCAAATCAAGTAGCACAGATAGCAATGTGCCATGTTCAGAGAAGGATGCTGATAAAGTGGAAGACCCTCCCAGGGGGATGAAGGGACCCAAAGCTGTGGAATAGCAGGACCAAATGGAAGACCTTCCTTTAGAAGCCCTGGGGATTCATTTTGTAAAAGTTCTCTTCTGCACCTTCCAGATGGGCTCCCTCCAATCCCTCCCACCAAGGTTCATTTTGGTCCCAACTGGCCCCAACCTTCTTCCCAGTTCTATAAGTGGAAAATCAGGGAGCGCTGACCAAAATTATACTAAGGGTTGGGTCACTGAGACTTTGCCCCAGATTTGGAGGATTTAAAAGTATCCCTGACTTTCAGCATAATACAAACAGCAAAGGAATTGGTTAACTTTTTTTTAAATATTTTCCCGGGGTCTGAGCTGCCCTCCCCTTTCCTGCCTCACTCCACAGTGCTGACATCATAGTGGGGAATAAGAAGTTTAGGTGAGGTCATGTTTCATGCCACCTGTCCCAGGAGTGCTTTGTGCTGCCTTGGGCATAACCATTACAAGTTCCAGCTCTGACTCCAGCCCATGGTCCAAGCAGCTGCCCAAGGGGATGGATAATGAAAAGCTGATCCACAAAGCTTCCAACAAGAGGGACATTGCTTTGGCTTGGGAAAACAAAAGCAAACATTTGCCTGACTCACAGCCATCAAAGCCAGTGGGGACCTTCTCTGAGCAGAGGCCCAGGGCTGACCCTGGGTCTACAAAAGATAATTGCAAGCAAAAGTGGACTCTAAAAACAGTCATTCCAGTAACAAAGAAAAATTTCCATGTCTACTCACTTAGGGTAGCTAAGTGGCCCAGCACATAAAAGTACCAGGACTGGGATAAGGAAAACATCTTTCTCAGTTCAAATCAGGCCTCAGGTCCTCCCTAACTGTGTGATTCTGAGCAACTTATTTACTCCTGTTTGCCTCAGTTTCCTAATCTGTAAAATGAGCTACAGAAAGAAATGGCAAACTGCTCCAGTATCTCTGCCAAGAAAACCCTAAATCGGGTCACAAAGAATCTCACACAATTGAACAACTACACACTTAAAAAGCAATTTAGATATAATAAAATATTGCTTTCCTGCCCTTTGCATCTATCTGAAGAGTCTAGAACTAAAAGAGATCTTACCTTTGAGATATCTAGAACAACTGCCTTCATTTTACAGGGGAAGAAAATGAGTCCCAGAGAAAAGAAGCAATATTTGTTCCTGGTCACCCTTCTAGTAAACATCAAAGGTAGGATTTGAATCCAGGTCTCTCATCTTCAAAACTACCTCTGCTTCTATTTTACCCCCATGCCTTTGATCTTGACAATGTCGTTTTCACATCTCTGTCTGTCTTCTGTCTCTGCTGTCTAAATAGGGTGACTCAGTTACCCTTTTTTATTAGGGTGGGCCCACCTGGGAAACCTACTTCTCCAATCTCAATTTGCTAATCCCATAATAATCCACTACCCCTAGGCTGCTCCCAGACGCTAGCACTTGCCATCACCATGCAAGAATCTATGGTCTTTAGGAGGAATCACCAATTCCATTTTTAAAATCCTGGGCCAGTCTCTCACGGAGTCCATCCACAGTTAGCAGTTGACTCTGATTATCTGACCCTGAGATTTGACTCTCCCAACCAAAATGAAGATAAAGGTTTCTTTCCTTCTAACTGAATGTTCCCAAGAGAGGAAAAAGCAGCAAACCTTCTTTGCCTGATAAATACTTGAAATTTTAGGTGCACAGAAACCAAACAGTAACTATGGCAACCTAGCCACTCCAATAAGACTAATACAGATTATTTCCAGCACAATGATCTGGCTTGAACTCAGGAAACAGAGGTAATGCTGGCTGAAAGCTATTCCTAAATTAAGGAAAAATCCTTCAGCAGTGGATGGTTTGTATTTGTGCTTCTAATGCTGGACCAACAGCTATTTGGCACTGTGATGAATGCATTGATGGGCTGCAACTTATTCTTCCATGCTAATGAGCTGGCAGGCTTCCCATCACCATCCTGGGCTTACCCCAATATCTAGTCAAAGAATCACGGAAGTTCCCTCAAATTTTCAGGAAGAGGAGAAGAGAATAAAAAACAGAAAGGTTACAGAGAAAGGAAGGAAGAAAAAAAGGGGGGGGGAAGAAAGTTACATGATAACTTTATTATGAATTTAAAAGGAATAACAATATGTACATAATTTATTTGCAGGTTCATATACAATTATCTTTTTTCTATTCTACTAGAGTATGGAAATGTGTATTTTAGTTCTTAAGCTCAGAATAAAATAAATAAAATTTTAAAAAGCAACAGCAGCAGCAGAAGCAACATTGCTCCTTCTGTGATGTCATTCTCAGATGCCTCATGGTGGCACAGAGTTCTTGAAAGCTATAAAAGCTAGACCAGGGCAGCAGAAATTCAAGCTAGCCTGGCTTCAAGTATTTGTCCAGGGACAGATTTTATGAACATCCTCTTAGGCTAGCTAAACTGTCAGATAGTTCATCAGTAGAAGACTGGTCCCTGGCTGAATTTTTTCCAGACTTGGAAATTAATAAAAGTATGTCTTCTAAGAAAGGACGAAGTCAGAATCTGGTAAGAGAAGGGAGTGCACATGTGGATGAAGTCAAATATCTTTTAAGTGGTGAACTGGTTGTATCTTAAAGAGTCTTTTAAAATACTCATTTAAAGTATAAAATGAATTTATGGACATTTATCTCAGTTTTTCCTGACAATAATCTTGTGAGGTAGGGATAGAAGGCATTCTACTTTATTACCTGCACTCCCATTTTAGAGATAAGGAAAGAGGCCACAAAAAATTAAAAGACACGACTGAGATCTCCAGCTAGAAAGTGGCAGAATTTGGACTAGAGCTGGAATCTTCTGATTCCTACCCCAAGACTCTTCAGGCTCTAGCATGTTGCAAAGACACAAACCACCAACCTTATCCTCACTGGAAAAGGAATCTATAAGGAATCCTTGAAACCTTAAGGGGCTACATGTCAGTTATTATTATTGGATATTTGTAAACAGGATCGTAGACACTATATGAATTGTTGCTTGAGGTAGGAAAAGAAAATGAATCAGAATTAGTCACAAAAATGAGAGAGGTGTTCACTAATATCAAAGCCATAGGCTGGACAGGGGAAAGGCAAAAAGGAACAGTCACAACCTTTAGGGGGAATAAACTATACTAAGTAGCATCTGAGGGGCACCAGAACTAGGACAGCTGGGTACCAGTCCTTGCCCTGTCAATAGCTGTATCTCTTTGATCTTCCAAAACTCAGATGAGCTCTCTGACTTAATTTCCTTATTGGTGAAAGGGGAAGAATGATAAAATTCCCTCACAAGAAGGTTGTAGGATTTTTTTTTTTCAGAAATTAGGGTCCTAAGATTATAGATGTGGAGCTAAAAGGGATCTCAGGTGCCATTTTGTCCAGTCTTATGTTAATATAAAAAAGTGGAGTCCAAAGAATTTAAGTGGCAAAACCAGTATTTACTGCAGTAAACAGTAGAACCAGGATTCAAAACCAAATCCTCTAAGTCCAATTCTCAGATTTATCCATCATCTTCGTAGATTGGCATCCACCCAAGATGTAGATAGAACTCATCCCCTATGGAGAAGTCTTGGATGATTCAATCAAAATCCCAAGAAATTGATATCTGAGCTAGATGTCTGATGAATACACTGAACTTTTTTTCTACTTAATAGTATTTCTTTTTTTTTCAATTACATATATAGTTTTCAACATTCATTTTTTGTTTTCTAGATACAGATTTTTAAAAAATATAATAACAGCACTTTATTTTTCAAAATACATGCAAAGAGAGTTTTCAACATTCATCCTTGCAAAACCTTGTTACACTGAATTTTAAATCCTTCCAATTAGGCAAAAAGAGGGATGGAGTGGAGGTAGGAAGGGGGAGAGACAGACAGACAGAGACAGAGACAGAGAGATGGAAAGAGGAGAGGGGAGAAGAAAAGGGAGAGGAGAGGAGAGGGAAAAAGAGGAGGGAGAAAAGAAAGATTCTGATCACTGAATCTGATTATTCCTTTAAACAATTATCCTTTCATTGAGTACTACTATCTAAAAATTCTTTTTCCATGTAGAGAAGGGAATTGATTGAAACCCTTCTGTGATTAAGTCTTCTAGAGTTGTTATTGAAAAAAAAATCACAGTCCTGCCAACCTTCTGGTGATTAGATCAGCCCCATGGCTATGCTGATCCTTTCCTGACAGGAACACCATCTGCTATAATAACAGTAACTAGAACTTTTATGGAGCCCTTTTAAAGGCACAGAGCTGTATCTTATTTCATTTAATCCTCATAGCAATTTTATGAGGCAGCTGGTATTATTAGCCCCATTTTACAGATGAAGAAACTAAGGCTGAAAGAGTTTAAGTGATTCGGCCAACTATGAAGACTCTGAGTGAGTTTTCCTAGTTGGGCAAATCACTATATTTTGCCACAATCATTTACCACAACTTGTTCAGCCATTCTCCAAGTGATGGGCAGCCCTGCAATTTCCAGTTCTTTGCCACCATAAAAGAGTTGCTATGAACATTTTAGAACATGTAGATTCTTTTCCTTTATTCCTAATCTCACTGTGTGGGTGTGTTACCTTGTGAGTGGCATATTAATATTTAGAAATAATAGTTTTAGAAATGGAGATCATTTTGGATGATGGCCCAGGAACTAGGCTGGTGAGTGGGAGAAGTGCATTTCCCCTCTGCAGAATTACCTTTAGGATCCTGAGGGAGTGTAAACCAGGTACTGATGGGTTTATCTCAAGGAATTCAGATCTGCCTATGTGAAAAATGCCTTGAGAGAACAAGCCAGACCCAAAGAAAGAGTGAGGTATTATCACCACACCATGACCCCCAGGACATTTCTAGGGGAGAAGGCAAGCTTTGGAGATTTTCTTATTATTATCCAATAATTTAAGGTGAAATTTTCTTCACCTATACCAGATTAATATTGAATCTACCATTACTTGCAGCCCTGTAGAACTATGACAGGATAAGAGTTTACAGACTTAGAAAACTGGTGATTTGGGAGGATACTGCTGCCTTTGGAGAGACCTCCATCAGCACCTGGATTGATAAAACCAATAGATTCTTGGCTTGTGTGTAGAGACATCTGGTGGGCACATTATATACTACACAAGTATAATAGATTGATCAATTAATTGATTAATATAAAGGGGCAGTGTGCTCTCCATATAATTGTCCAAAGTAGAACAAACTGGGTGAGGGTACTGTTGCTAATATAGCCCCCCAAGTGTCACCCAAGATACTTGCTACTCATGCTCACACTACCTGAACTACTATCTCATGGAGAGGCTCATCTGGGAACATGCAGTTTCCAAAAATCTACACCCCATCTCAATTCCAGGCCATTTGTTTTTGCTATAAGTCATCCTTGCTCTAAGTAGGATGAAAAGATAGCAATGAGTGGTGTTCCACTATTCATCCCATCTCAAAACAAAGATCTGTTTTATTATAATCCTGCCTAGAATTCTGAGGGAGATAAGGGGGGGAGGGAGGAGCCTGCTCTTCTAGAACATATTGGAGATCTTCATTCTAGATCCCTAAGAGGGGATCCAGGAAGTCCCAGTCCAGTCACTGAGAAGAATCAAAAATCTCCCTGTGGACTTTCAGCAAGGAATCAGAGTACATGGATATTACCAGGAGAGTGCCCTTCAGATGAAGATCCAAATATTGGAAGAACTCATCATCTTGATCCCTAAACCAACCTCCTCTTAACTTGGGTTTGGACTGTATTCTTATCTCTACTTCTTTGAATCCTTGTCTTCTTTTAAGTATTTCTCTCAGATGCTACTTCTTAGATAAGCCTTTCCCTAATCTTCCTAGTTCTTAGTACAATCCCCAGCCTCAAATCACTTTTATAATGATTTTTTTGTGTATAATTATGGTCCCTTCAGTAAAATGCTAGCTTTCTGAAAACAAAATTGATTTGTATTTGTTTGTATCCTTACATACCCAACATCTTGCACATGTAGATATATAAGAAATGTTTGTTGAATTTTATTTACCTTAATTTGGTAAAGAAATAACAGTATTGCGGTTAATAATGATGATGTAGCACTTCCAAATGTGCTTTCCAGCTTAAAAAATACTTTTACTATAGATTTTATCTTCTCCCCACTCAAACATCTCCAGAATCCACCCTGCCTACAGCACATAAGGATACATTAGAAGGGTTTGTGAGTGAATATAAACCAATTAAGCTAAGCTATTATGGAACTCAAGTGAGACACAAGCTTAAAATGAAAAAGGTTCCTTGTAAGCCTAAGATAGGTGATAACTTCTTCCTAATTGTTGCTTCTTTAGGAGTTGTTTCTTTTTATTTCCCCCAGGAGATTATCAAGATTGTGCTCTCTAGCTTCCATCATTTCTTGGAAATTCCTTTTCTTTTTTTTTAATTAAAGCTTTTTATTTTCAAAATATATACCACAGATAATTTTCAATATTCATCCCTACAAAGTTCTGTGTTCTAATTTTTCTCCTCCCTTCTCCCACAGATGTCAAGTGATCTAATATATGTTAAACATGTGTAATTCTTCTATACATATTTCCGCAAATATCACACTGCACAAGAAAAATCAGGTCAAAAAGAAAAATATGAGAAAGAAAATAAAATGCAAGCAAACAACAACAAAAAGAGTGAAAATGCTATGTTGTAAAGCACACTCATTTCCCACAGTCCTCTTTCTGGGTGTTAATGCTCTCTTCATCACAAGATCACTGGAACTGGACTGAATCATCTCATTGTTGAAGAGAGCCACATCCATGAATTGATCATCATATAATCTTGTTGTTGCCATGTATAATGATGTCCTGGTCCTGCTTATTTCACTCAGCATCAGTTCATGTAAGTCTCCAGATCTCTCTGAAATCATCCTGCTGGTCATTTCTTACAGAACAATAATATTCCATAACATTCATATACCATAACTTATTCAGCCATTCTCTAACTGATAGGCATCCATTCAGAGGAAATCTGGGTTTTAAGATATTATCTCTCCAAAAATGATGACAAAGACAAAGCAAGAGGGCTGTGAACATTTTTTCTGCCGTGGAACATGGTGGTTTGAACTTTGTTCCATCAGTTCATCACCTGAGGGTTAGAACTCCTTCTGTTTTTTGAAGATTTCTTGAATTTAAGAGAAGAAAGACAGTGGATGCTGTGTTGTGTAAACTGTTAGATGCGGGTCGCTGTGTTGGCTAGATTTGTTTTACTATCATTTATTACCAAGGATTGCTCTTGGGAGTTGAGAGTGAAGAAGGTTGGGGTGAGGTGGGAATATATGCAGAAATAACTATGATAAAAAATAAAAACAATGGTTTTTTTTTCTTAAAAAACTAAATTTTATTTTGTTGTAATGTTATTTAATTTGTCTTAGACTAGATGTGTGGCCTATTATCTGAAGATATATAAGCTCCCTTCTCTGACCAGCCAGGTCCAACCCATTTTTGAGATTTGGCTTGAATTCCCATTACCTCCCCGACAACTCTAATCTATAGTAGTTTCTTTTTCTGACCTCGCACTTAATATCTCCACCACCCATTGAGCTGTATGCTGGTGAGATGACCCCTCTATTCCTAAACCTCTGGACAACTTCTGGCACAATCCAGCCCCTGACTATTCTCGACCTTGACTGTCAGGGCACTATTTTCTTCTGTTTGCTCCTAGCTCCATAAAAGGAGGGAGTTCAACTAGTTAATACCTCCCCCCTTCTCAGTCTCAGTCACCTTCTATATCCAATCCCCTTTTGGGTGGGTGCCTCTAAGATCCTATCTTAGCCACTTTGCTTTCCCAAAACTCTCTCCTTTGGTAGGAAAGTTAGTCAGATCCTAGAGATACAATTGTCATCTCTCTGCAGATGGCTCCCAGACTGACAGAGCAAACTCTCATTTCTTTCCTAAATTCCATTCCCATCTTATCAGTCACCTGCTGCATATTTCCAGATAGACATCAAGTGGGCATCTCAAACCCAACATGTCCAAAACAAAACTCATGATCTTCCTCTCTGAATTTGCCCCTTACCCAAATCCCCTTATTTCTATTGAGATCACCAGCATTCTTTCAGTCCCCTAGATTCAGAATCTGAGTCATTCTTGGTTCATTCCCAGTTCTTCCCATTCCAAAATCCCCCATGTCCAATCAGTTGCAGATTTCAAGCTGGATGAGATCTCAGGGATTTGCTCATTTTATAGATGAGGAAGCTAAAAAGAGTGTCTCATGACTTGTCCAGGGTCACCCAGCTAATATAGCAGAGTTAGGATTTGAATAGAGGCCCTTCTGACCCAGGCATCCAGCTGCCATGCTGCCTCAGCCTCAGTAAAATCTGTCACATTCACCTCTTCCTCCCTACCCTCCCTAGCTTCCATCCCTAGATCAACAGTTCCATTTTCTTGGACTGTTGTAATAACCTCCTAATTGGTCTCCCTGCTTTCTGTCCTTCGCCCTCTCTATTCCATCCTCCACACAGAATGAACTTCCCATCACTCCTTGACTCAAAATTTTTCAATAGCTCTTTACTGCCTCCAGGAATCAATACCAACTGCTGAGAATTTAAACCTTCCACATATTTACCAGATTTGTTTCATATTACTCATCTTTATTCATTCTGTTTCAGTCAGACTGGACTGTTGACTATTTCCTGAACTCAGGATTCTGGGATCTCCCCATCCCACTCCCATATTTCTTGAATATACTCATTTCTCATCTCTATCTTTCAGAATCCTTATCTTCCTTCAAGGTCCACCCATGTGCTACCTTCTGTAAGAAGCCTTTCTTGATCCCATCAGTTTGTGCTCACTCCTTCCTTATTATTTTACAATTCATTAGCTGTTATTTGTGGAAATATGTATAGAGGTTTTAAACATTTATTTTATCCACAATTTATGGACTAAAACAAGCATTTATATGATTAAAAAAAGAAATATGTATAGAGGAATTGCACATGTTTAACATATATTGAATGATCACTTTCTGACTGGGGGAAAAAGGGGAAGGGAGGGAAAAATTAGAACACAGAGTTTTGGAGGGGTGGATGTCAAAATCATTCATGTATATATTTTGAAAATAAAGAGCTGTAATTATAAAAATAAATTTTTAAAAATAAACTATGCAACTCCAAGAAAAGAACAGATAAACTTTGAGTATAAAATGAAGTATAATTTTCTCCCTTACCTTTTTTGAATTATGGTTAATATGAAAATATATTCACATAATTTCACATGTATGGTTGATATCAATTGCTTACCTTCTCTGTGGTTTGAAGAACTCAGTGAGAATTTAAAATTCAAAATTTTAAAATAATGTTAAAAGTAAACAATAAATCTTAAAAGAAAAAATTGAAACATCAAACAGAAAAAATAAAATTAATTTACTTGAGTATCATACCAATCAAACTACCAAAAATGTTTCGGAGAACTAGAAAAACTAACAACAAAATTCATCTGGAAGAACAAAAAGTCAAGAATATCAAGGGAATCAATTAAAAAATTGTCAAGGTCTAGCAGTCCCAGATCTCAAACTGTATTACAAAGTATAAATAATTGAAATAATGTGGCATTGGCTAAGAAATAGAGTGGTAGGTCAGTGGAATTGATACATAGTATCAGTACACAATATATAGTAGTAAATAGCCATAGTAAGCTAGTATTTAATAAACCAAAAGATCCAAGATTTGAGGAAAACAATTCATCATTTGACAAAAATTTATGGGAAAACTGGAAAGCTATTTGATATAAACTAGATATAGACTAATATCTCACAGGGTATACCAAGATAAAGTGAAAATGGTTAAACAATGTACATTAGGGGAGCATGAAGTTCCTCTGTCATCAACTGGGGAATGGCTGAATAAGTTGTGACATGTGATTCTGATGGAATACTATTGAGCTATAAGAAAGGACAGTTTTAGATAAATCTGGGGAAACATAAGAATTGAAGCAGTGAAATGAGCAAAACTGGTATAACATTATACACAATAACAGCAATATTGAAATAATGATCAACTGTAAATGACTTAGCTCTTCTGATTAACACACTGATCCTAAACAATTCTAAAGGATTTATGATGAAAATGCTATCTACATCCAGAGAAAGGATAGATTTTCTGAATATAGATTGGAGCATATTTTTTTAACTTTTGTATGGTCTCTATTTTCTTTTACAATGTGACTAATAGGAAAATATATTTTGCCTAATAATATAGAGAGATTTGATTTAGTTTATATAGATTTTATATATATATATACATCTATATAAACTAAATCAAATTGTTGTGCTGTTTGTTTGGGGTTTCTGGGGTTTTTTTGTATTCTCAGTGCTTAGAACAAGGTCTGTCATATAATAAACATTTAATAAATGCTTATTGAAGATTTAAAAAAAAAATAATTCATTATCTGTGTTAAGTTTTACATTTCCCAGGAGAATGTAAGGTCCTTGACAGCAGGGAATTTTTGGTCTTCTTTCTGTACCATCGAAGCCTTACACAGACAAGCTATTTAATAATTGTTTACTGAATTTGAATTTGAGTTTCTTATACCATACTTCCTGTAGTTATATCTTTCCTGTAAGCTCCACAAATTTTAGAGCTTCTCTATCCTGCCACAGTGCTGCCTACACAATAGGGATTCAAATTGGTTTTTTATCTGATTGTCTCATTTACTTATGATATCACACCCAGGGAAAGCAAAACAACAAAACATGATTTGAAATAAAATTAATCTGCACTGAAAACAAAATCCTTGGGTTCTGTAACCTGTTATCCCTTATAACAACCTTAAGATTCCTCAAGAGTCTATGCTCAGAAGTGACTTAAAGTGGGTTGGACTAAAGAAGCCAACAAGATAAAAATAGTTCTTTCTAGGAATGTCAAGGAATTGTAGGGATAGCAGCCTTCAAAGGACCATGTATGTGCCTAGTGAAGTTCAGAGTCATTCATTTGTACATTTTGGAGACCTCATTGTAGGATGATGGTGGCAGTAGAGCAAAGGGAAGGGGAAGAAGAGGGAGGATAGAAGGGGGAAAGGGATAGAGGAAAGGAAGGAAAGAGACAAAGAAGGAGGAAGAAGAAGAGGAAGAGGAGGCAGAAGAAGAGGAGGAGAAAGAGAAGGAGAGAAGGAAGAGTAGGAAGAGGATTGGACAGGAGAGGGAGCTGGGGAGGGAGGGACGGACGGAGGGAGAGAGAGACAGAGACAGACAGACAGACAGATAGAGACAGAGAGTCAGAGACAGACAGACACAGAGACAAAGAGAGAGAAAGAAGGAGAGAGAGAGATGAAGAGACAGACAGAGAGAGGGAGAGGAGAGAGAGAAGGAGGGAGGGAGAGAAAAAGGGAATGGGGGAGGAAGAAGAAGAGGGAGAAAGAGATAATTCTATGTCAAGCAATGAGCTAAGCACTGGAGTGTTCAAATTCAGTTAAATAAAATAGTCCATTATCTTCAAGAACTTAACAGTCTAATGATAACTGCAAAATAAGGTAACTGATTGATTCTGGTCAACATGAGGCAAAAGCTTCCCTGGAAGAACCTAGTAGTTTCCTAGGTAGTACAGGGAGGAGGTGGGGTTGAGGTTAAGTATAAGCAGCCTGGTTTGGAGCAGATTATTGGCAGGCAAAGGGTGGGACAGGAGGAAATTGATGATCTCTGTAAAGCAATGTCTCTGCTTCCTCCACCAGCTCTTAGGTCCCCCTATAGCATCTCAGGCATGGGGTTATTTTGACTCATAAATGAGATAAGTAAATAAATTTTGTTTGGTAAGCTTATATGAGTGTCAACGATGAGAACCTTCTGGACTTATAATAGGAAAGACTGTGTGACCATGGGTCAAGCATTTAATTTTCTGAACTTCAACTTTTTCATCTATAAAGTAGCTGATAAAATATAATACCTGTGATACCAACCCCATAGGGTTGTTGTGATAGAATATATATATAATATATTATAGTATATGTATATAATGATAGAAAATGTGTATAATATATCATAGAATATTATATTATAACATGTATACATAATGATATGTTATAGTTCATAGAACACATATATAATATATACAGTACAGTATATGTATACAATGATAGAATATGTAAGTAATATATTATAGAATATGTATATTATATGTTATATGGATATAATAATATATATCATAATATATGTATATAATGATAGAATGCATATGTAATGAATTATAGAAAATATAAAATGATAGAGTATTATATAATCTATTATAGAATATATATGATAGAATTTGGGTATATTATAGAATATGAAAGAATTCTATATAAAATGAATAGAACTCGATATATACATATATATACTCTATCGAGTATGTATATAATATATTATAAAATATATATGTAATATATTATATAATATATATTATAGCATATGTATATAATAGAATCTGTTAGGTTAACTGCTTGGTTCCAAGAGCTCTTGTTGCTACCCCTTTGCTTCTGCCTCGGCCTCAACTCCGACTTGTGGCAATCTTCCAACTGACGCTCCTCCTCTCTGAACCTTTTCAACTGAACTAACTTGACTGGGCCTCTGTCTGCTTCTTATATATGATCTCCTCTGAGAGAGTGGGATTACGGGTTTCCTCCCAGGGTGCTCTCTGGCCCTGAGAGCTTCAAGGGAGGTGTGAATTCGGATATCTCATACTAAACTCTGAAATCTCCCAAACATGTAAACTCCAATGAGTACTTAAATACTTCTTGCTTATATGAGCTCTCTAAAGGTGTGAACACAAGCATTGTTTCTATCAGTTGTACTTAGTACCTTGTTTCAAGTTCTGGCCCATAACATCTCCTTGTAGGATCAGATCAATCATACTGAACCATGATAAATTAGATAATTGTTGTCTCTATCAACTCTAATGACTTAATAGTTTGTAAAGATTCCAACAAATCTGTATATAAAATATATTATAGAATCTACATATAATATGTTATATTATATATTATATATAAATATGTATATATTTCTTTGATACTTTAATATTCAATATACATGTTAGCTCTTATTACTGATCCTCACCATAGCTCTCCAAGATTGTTACAAGAATGACTTACTCTACCTTACAAATAAATAAATTGAGGCTCAGTGAGATGAAATGGCTTGTTGAGGATCACCTAAGTAGCAAATAGTAGAAAAAGGACTCGAATATATATCAATACAATATTTGTAAAGCATTTAACACTGTCTGTCACATAGCGGTACCATATATAGCACACTCTCGTGCTCTGTCTCTATATGTATACACACACACACACACACACACACACATATATTAAGGAGTGGAAGTGATATAAAAACAAGAAATAATACTAGAATAATTTAAGTGCTCTTTCTCCCCTGAAGTAATTGGGGTTAAGTGACTTGCCCAGGGTGTCACGGCTAGAAAGTCTTAAGTGTCTGAGGCTAGATTTGAACTTGGGTCTTCCTAACTTCAGGGCTAGTGCTCTATCCACCCTACCACCTAGCTACCTTAATTTAAGTGCTTTTTAAAAGCTTTTTCAAACATGTATGATTAAGCTAAGCCCCCACTTCCTTTAAGAAGAGGAGGCAACCTCTTTAGGAATTCAAATATCACATTAAGCTACTATTACATATCTGTACCTTAGAGTAGATTAGCTTTCCCAAATCTTTCCCATTGGCCAGCTGGTGGAACACTGAAGATATGGGAGGATTTAAAAGAAGGAGCATGGGAGGTGGGGCGGAGAAAGCTGACTGGGCCTATATATCTTCTAGTTTTTCCCTTTTTCTAGTGTTAATGGGTGACCCTCATGTAATACTGATGGCTAAGGGGCTACTGCTGAGTAGGACCCCAGGACCATAGATTTAGAAAGAGAATAATCAGAGGTCATTAAATCCAATTCCTTCATTTTACAGTTGAGAAGGCTATCAAGGTAGTCTCTTGCCCAAGATCACAGGAATCCAAAATTTTAATCTAGCCTTCTGATTCTAAATACAACTCTTTTTCCTCTGGACCACACTTTCTCAACTTCAACTAGGAAGGAAAGAATTCTGACCTCTTGGTTTATGCTGGAAAAATACAAAATGCTAGCTTCTAAATATTATATTCTACTTATCATAAAGACTTACTGGATTTAGTTAATCATATACTCTATCAAATTTAAAAATCTTGCTCCTGCCCAGAGACAGAATTGTTCACTGCCACAGTCTTCCAAGCCTGATTGAATAATAGGGTTAAAGCTTAGGGAAGCTCTCTAATGAAGAGTCTTCTTTGCTCTGTTGCTACAGCAACTTCAGGATGAGGAGCTAACTCATCAGGGTAAGAGATGACTGCAAAGATATTACATTCTGCAGCAATTCACTTTTCTTCCCTTTGCCAAAATCTGATGAACAAAGGGAACATCCATTGACTGATAGACTGCTAGAATAGGAAGAGACCTAAGAAGTCCCTTGTACATTAAATGCCACTGAGAAATATTTGCTGATCAAAATAACGTTTTGGTCATGTATACTTATTGTGTATCTAATTTATATTTTAATATATTTAACATCTACTGGTCATCCTGCCATCTAGGGGAGGGGGTGGGGGGGTAAGAGGTGAAAAATTGGAACAAGAGGTTTGGCAATTGTTAATGCTGTAAAGTTACCCATGCATATATCCTGTAAATAAAAGGCTATTAAATTAAAAAAAGAGAGAGAAATATTTGCTGATCAGCAAATGAATGATTGTAATTATATTGATAAAATGTAATTGAAAATATTTGGCAAGCTGAGTCTTCCCATGAAAGTAAAATTTCATGGAAATGATATCTGCAAACTGAGAACTGACCCAATTCTCTTGTCACCAAGTTGTCTGGATGCAGCATCCTTGTTCCCTTTCAATGCTGTCCATGGAAAGTATTTTTACAAAAGAGGGCAACAAAAGCACCAAGATGAGAAAACAATAATTTAAAGGGATCCAATGGAAGTTGGTACTGGGTGCTTGGAAGGCAGTAGTATGGGACGGAATGGGACTAGCTAGGTGGGACAGTCAGAAATCTTGAATGTCAGCTTGTAAATCAGCAGGAACAGAGGGGTTGTTAATGGCAATGAGGAATCACTAAAGATTATTTTAACAGAAGGGTGACATAAGATGGATGTTGCTGCTCTGCTCTGGATGGATTCAAAAGGGAACTAACAGACTGGAGTCAGGAAGAACCCCAATGTGTGGAAACTGGGCAAAGAAAGAGTCCAGCCGAGAGGTCGCAGAGGCCTGAAGTAGAATAAGTAGAGGACCTGGTAAAGGAGTGGGCATCAAATTAGAGAGATGACACAGAACTAATAGGACTTCCTTTATCCCATTCACAACTATTAGTTATTGGAGTAAAAATTAGTTTTCCTGCTGTTCATCTGAACAAGATGAGATTTGCTCACTTTTCAAAGCCTTTTTAAGCCAGAGGCTATTTTTTTAAATCTAAGGAAACCTCTTTCCTAACATAATCCCTTTGAGATCTTGCTAATAGAGTTAATACCATTAGAGGGAATCATTAGGGAGAATTCAAACAGTCTGGGGACTTCAGTTCAAATCCTACCTATCATTTTGAGCAAATCATTCAGCCTGTCTGGTCCCTAAGTTTCTTCAAACATATAGTGAGGCAGGATTAAATTAGATGGCCTTAAAGTTCCCTTTCAGTTGTAACTCTATGATGAGATCATTTGATTATCATTATTTTAAAACTCTATTCTCCCACCTGTTAACTCTTCTCAGAAACTGTACTTTAAAAAGTACATTGTTTTTTTAATTGTTTAAATTTCCCTCTGTGTTCTCCTTCCAGAGCCAAGAGCTAACCCATATAAGAATATTGATAAAAGAAAATAGGAAGAAGATAAAAAACAAATAGCAATACCAATCAACACATCTGAAAAATCTGAAAATAAATGTTTTGTTGACACCTGTGGATCTCCCATCTCTGCAAAGAAGTAGAAGGAGATATCTTCTCACACCTCTTCTTTGAAGCTATGTTTTCAGAAATTATTTTTTTTCATTATAAATGTGATGTGTTATCTAATGTTTTGTATTTTTATGAGGTAAGCATGAGAGATTTATTATACACACTTACTTGGAAGTCAGGCAATGTTTAACGCCTAGTTAGGATGGCTCTAGTTTCAATTGATGGAAAGGAGGAAGGAAAAATTTAAAATGACTGAAAAGGATGGACATTCATGAATATAATTTCTTCTACTATTATATATCCTTTCTTGAACTGAAAATTTATTGTTATATATTTTGAATCCTCTCTGATACTCTGCTGGGCACATGACAATGTTCTGCTCTGTTTGTTTTGTTTTCCTTTTCTAAATTTCTTTTTATATTCTGGGATTTTTTTTAATAAATAGAACATTTTCAAATCAAATGACATGAATGGTGGTGTCATTAATGGAAATGGAAAATATAGAAAGGAGAAAAGGTGAGGGAGAAGATTATGAATTCAATTTTTGACATTTTAGGTTATAGACACTAGCATGATATATCCAAGCAGAGATGTCCTTTTGACAGTAGTAAATGTGTGTCTGGAACTTAGAGGAAGGTCAACACTGAGGACACAGCTATGGAAATCATCCATGTGAAAGTCAGGCAATGAAATTGGATATAATATTGCCAAGATTGCAGATAAAAGTAGACCAGAAGGTTAAGCATAGTCTTAAGACACACCTATGTCTAAGGAACAGGAGGAAGAAATGAACAAAAGAGGCATATGAGAAGTAGCCAGAAAGCTAGGAGAATTGGAAGAATAGAGAGTTAATAAAGTTAAAGGGAAAATATAAAAGAAAGAGTGATCAAAAATGGCAAATTGTGAAAAAGGCAGGGAATTAGAAGTCATAAATGATTTCCCAATTACAATTTTTGGTAGAGTGCTGGAAATCAAGTTAGACTGCAGGAAGCTGAAGTAAATGGGGCTGAGAGTGATAGATTATTCTTTCAAGAAGATTGGCAATGAAGGGAAAGAGGGAGACAATGGCACAGATTAGAAGCTTATAGAATCATAAATCTAGATCTGGGAAGGATTTCACAAGTCCTCTCTCCAACAACCTCATTTTGTAGATGAGAAAACTGAGGTCCAGGAATATAAAAAATTACCTGTCCAAAGTCACAAGGGAATAGTAAGACCAAGAAATAGTTGTATAATTGGAAAAGAGTCCTTGATCGATTTGATGAGTGCTCCAAAAATAAGTTGAAAACCTTTTTCTGGAAGCATCAGAAGAGTACTTCTCTATCTCTCTCTCTGTGTGTCTCTGCCTCTATCTCTCTGTCTCTGTCTCTGTCTCTCTGTCTCTCTTAACTCTTGATGATATTAGAGCTATGGGTCTTTCTTTGAAGGCATTTTAGATGCACCTCTCCATAAAATGTGAGTCCACTGTCATCTTGATGATAAAACACAAAGAACAGGCCTCAAGTTGACTAGATTCCTGAGCCTCCAAGGGAGGTAAAGAGAGGAGAAGAGAAAAGGAAGGAGGAGAAGAAAGACTAGGAGAGAAGAAGGGAAAGAAGGAGGTGAGAAAGGGAAAGAAGAGAGGAGAGGAGAGAAAGGGGGGGAGAGAAGGGATAAAATGGGAATGGGAGAAAAGGGAAGAAAAGGAAAGAAGGAAGGAGAAGAAAAAAATGAAAGGAGATGAAGGGGATGGAGAGAGAAGAGATAGCTGGTCTGTCAGTTTGATTTAATAAAGCACAGAAAGAAATGGATACCCCTGTATCACAGGTAGCATCTATCTTGAGTTACCTGAATCCTGTCAGTAAGGTCTATATTCCATGGGGAAAGACCCTTTGCATGCTTCCAAACAAAGACCCTGTGTTCTTAAATTGATTGAGAAATTCGTCAAATTAATCTCTGATCAATCTTCCTTTTCTTCCCCTGGGGGGGGGGGAAGCAGGGACTTTAGGATTATGACACTTTGAATATATGTAGAGATATAAATAAGAACCAGAGAGAAACACTGGAGATGAAAAAGGAAGAAATGCCTTAAAATGCAAGCTTGTCAAGGATAGCAAAGGGGATAGGGTAAAATATATAGTTGAAGAAGTTAATCTCAGTAAGGAGGGAAACCATCCTATCCTTCTGAGATAAGTAGGGGGGAGAGTATGGACCCTTCCCTTTCACCCTCCCTTCTCCCAATTATTTTACATTTATTTAGTATGGATCTTGTATTTAATTGTACATGTGCATATGGCACCCTTTCCTTCCCCCTCCCCATGACTGTAAGCTCCTTAAGAGCAAGACTCTATTTCTGTTTTGATATCTCTAGCACCTAACATAAAGCCTGGCACATAATAGCTTTCAGAAGTAATTATTGATTGAATGAGTAATTTGGGAAGATATCAGAAGTTTTGTGGGATGCAATTGAGAGAAATCGCAGCAGACACCTGGGTCTTCTCAGTGAAGTGGGGGGGGGGGGGCGGGCATCGACCAAAAAGGACCCAGAGACAGGGGAGGGTTGGGGACTTGAGGAGGCTGGAATACAACACAAAGTTCCCTTCGTGCCAAAGGAGGAAAAACACCAGCTGACCTCAGTTTTTGACAGCTCACATTAGGCCCAGAACCTCACCATGCTTCAGTGAATTCAGTTGTCAAAAACGAGTCCATCTCAGAAGCTTGATGCTCAGTGGGGGAAGGGACAGGGAGGAGTGACAGGCAAGAGAAAAGGAGGCTCCATCATACAGGCCCGTATGCTGCTTCCAAAGAGCTCCAGGTTCTTTTTGTAGCTGTGGGGGAAATCCTCCCAGCCTAGGAGGACGCCGGCGGGTCACTGGATATTCAGAACATCCTGCCAGGATGCTGGGTGTCTGCTTAGATGAGCAAGGATCTTCCAGGGAAGGTGGAGAGGACCAGCAAATGCAACCGCCTCATTTCATGGGAAAGGAAATTGTCAGGGTAATGAAGACACTGACCCCAGGTCACAAAGGTAGCTAAGTGACAGAGATCCAGATTTGAATCCAGCACCTCTGTAGCCAAAAGCAGCTCTCTTTCCACTGAGTCTTTTAGAAGAAATCTGATAAAATAGAGAACAACTGAGCCTGTGAGGGGACCAGGGCCCTACAAGGAGCTGGGGGTGACCAAGAGAGCCAGACTGGCACCAGCTGCCCAGCTGCAGCACGAATGACGGTTTTCAAGGAGCCTTCCCCCCAGGAGGGGGCCCTCCTTCAGCCCCTCCTGAGCTCCCAAGCCCCAGGTAGCCCCCAAGTCTTGCAGCATCCAGGATCCAAGATGCCCAGGGGGAAGGCGGTGAGCTCTCTAAGGACTAGACGCGGTGCAGCAGAAAAAGTGCTGAACTGAGCAGTCTGGAGTTCTGGCTGCTAATCCACCCCTGCCACTGTCTGCCAGCCTAATCTTGGACGAGGTCTCCAAGCATCCTTCATCTGGTGGTAGGTTCATTCCCTTATGTGAGCTGGGGCAAGACCCATCCCAGGGGAAAGATCGCCACCTGCTGTGCCACTCTGGGAACTTCCCAAAGTGCCTCCAAACAAGACCTTGGATGGAGGCCAAGAATTCAAAACAGCATTTAAGGGTGAAAGGTCCTCACTTCATAGATGAGAAAACTGGAAAAGAAAATGTCCTCAGCAAACAAAGAAAATTAGGGAAGGGCTAAGACAAGACCACTGATTTCTGGACTCCATAAAATCTAATCTTGATCCCACTAGAATTCAAGGAATTAAGAACTGGTTGGGTTTTTCTAAATAACATTTTTATAATTGTGTTTCAATAAAATTAATTTTTATATTCCTATGTATTTTATTTTAATGCATTTAAAAATAAATGAACTGCTTCTGATAAGAGGTCCATAAGCTTCACCAGACTGCCAAAATGGGGATTGTTTCATGATACAAAAACATTTAAGAATCCCTTCATGAACCAGGAGATCATTATACACTTCAACAATAATATTGTATGAGGATCAATTCTGATGGAAGTGCATATCTTCGGTAATGAGAGGATCCAATTCAGTTCCAATTGATCAGTGATAAACACAACCAGCTATACTCAGCAAAAGAATTCTGGATTGCTTGCATTGTTTTTTTCATCCCAGGTTATTTTTACCTTTCTAAATATGATTTTTCTTGTGCAACAAGAGAATTGTATAAACATATACACATACATATATTGTATCTAGGATATACTTTAACATATTTAACATGTATGAGACTGCCTGCCATCTAGGAGAGGAGGTGGAGGGAAGGAAGGGAAAAGTTGGAACAGAAGTGATTGAAAGGGTCAGTGTTGAAAAATTACCCATGCATATGTTCTGTCAAAAAAATCTATAATAATAATAATAAAAGAACCCCTGCATGTGATTCTCTTTTAAACTCAAACCTGTTCACTCTGTAAACTTCACAAAGTCAATTCATTCTATTGCTGGGAACAAGAACAGCTACCCACTAAAAAGTTATGACATAAGAAAGTATTTAACAGTTTCCTGGCACTGGACCCACCATTAAAATAAATGGTCCCATGACTCTATTTGAGACTATCCTCAGCCTACCATATACAGGGAGTGCCCCACGCTTCAAAAGACCCAAAGTTTCCATCAGGACACTTCACCTGGATTTAACCTGAAGCTAATACCTCCATTGGGTGCTCTGCCTACCAAGACTTTGTCTCACTCTTTCTTCTTCCCTCTTAAAGATATTGTCTATTCAATCTTAGAAGGAAATATATATTACTCTACTTACTTATACATTCATTCACCAAGAAGTATTATGTACCTGGAGAGAAATGGCCCACGGTAAAACTATAGCTGAGGCCTGATATCAAAATCCAAAAGTGTAGCTAGAAAGAAAAAGATAACAAATTGTATTTGTTGAGATGTCTGTGAAACGTCCAGTTTAAGGCAGCTGATGATACAAGACTAGCTCAGGAGAGAGACTAGGGCTACATATATAAATCTGGGAAGTGTATGAATAATTGAGCTCATGATAGTGATGAGATCCCAGAGTTAGATAGTATAGAAGGAAAAGAAAAGAAGGCCTGAGACAGAACCTTAGTCTTGGCAACTGATGGGGATGAGAGAGAAGAAACAAAGATTCCTAGGTGACTACCATGGGTTTGGGGGTGGGAATGAGAGAGAAGGGTTAAAGAGTTGTATTTGAACATCCAGGTGGCAAAGAGACATGATGGTGAAATATATAGATGTAGGACTCATTTGCAGGAGATGATCATTAAACCCATGGCAACTGATAAGATTATAAAGGGAAAAGATCTAGAGATAAGAAAATATAGATCAGGACAGAGCCCTGGGTTATGTCCACACAGAAGGAGTAGGACATGATGAATAATTTAGCAAAGGAGAGACTGGGAAGGTGTATTTGCATGAGTATTAGGAGATCAGGAGGGAATAATGTCATGAAAATCCAGAAAGAAGAAAAGGAGTATCAAACAGTGAAGAATGATTAAGAAGGCTGAGCTCTGAAAAAAGGAACACCAGATTTACCAAAATGGAAAAGCTTTGAGATTTCTCCTAGTCTATGAGCAGCAGGTTGGTCATACTGGGGAATCCTTGGCTAAGGACACAAACACCATATGGATTCCTCAGTCCTATGTGCTTCCTGACACTTTCACCATCCCTGTAACATGATGCCAGAATAAGGGACAAGAAGTGATAAGAAACATAGTTTTTGATCATCTACATGCCTTAATTTAATGGCTGGCACTCTAAATGTGAAATCTTTGCCCTGTAACCAATGAGATAGCATATCTTTGCAGGAACTGAAGTATATTTAGATTCAAAATGAACCCAGAAGATGCAAATAAATTACAGGCAAATGGAAAGATAACTCATAGTTTCTTCTTGAAGAGACAAAGGAAGGAATTGGTGGAGTCAAGTCCATTGTGCACTAAGGGCAGGAAGAAACATCACTTCATAAGGAAGTTGGTCATTTCATCTTGAAGGCCTCATCAGGTACACAAGCAAGAAAATTGACTTGAAAAGAACTGCAGATCATGTGCAAGCATCACCCACCAAGGATGAAAACATAGGGATCCCTGCCAAGAACTTGACAAACTCCTACAAACAAAATCCATGCAAACCATTTTGCCTGGTGATTTCAGTGTGAAGGAAGAAAGAAGGCAAGATGATTAAAAATAGGTCAGAAAATATAGTCTGGAGTTAGAAATGAAAGACACCAAAAGACATGTAGATTACTCAGAAGATCCATACTTATATATCAGGTATTCTTCAAGAAGAGAATTAAAAGATACAAGACGGAAGGAAGGAAGGAAGGAAGGAAGGAAGGAAGGAAGGAAGGAAGGAAGGAAGGAAGGAAGAAAGAGAGGGAGGGAGCGGAAAGGGAAGGAAGGAAGGGAAAAAGAAAAAAGGAAGAAAGGAAGAGGGAGAGAGAGAGAATACATTAACAGAATCATAGAATCCCAGAATTCCAGAGTTGCAAGGAACCATATATAGCCATATGCCCAACCCATGATCAGCCATATAGTCTACCCCAATCCAAAAAAGGATTCTCTATTATAGAATATCTGACAAGACTTCCAATCATCAAACAACATCTACACAGTCTTTCAATATCCTGCTTGTCCTCTTCTGAACACTCTTAAGCTTATCAATATTATTCCTAAATTTATAGCATCAGGAATTGAACACAATACTCCAGATGTGGTCTGACCAGGGCAGAATATGGAGGACTATCATTATTAACACAGACTAAGGTCATATGAACTTCTTTGGCTACCACAACATGGTAATTCATAATGAGCTTGCAGTTCACTAAAATCCTCAGATCTTTTTCAGGCAAATTGCTGTCCAGCCCTGTCCTTCCAGACAATACTTGTGAGTTTTAGCTTTGTTTGGGTTTTTTTTAAATCCAAGTGTAAGATTTTATATTTATCCCTACTAGATAGCATCTTCTTCAATTCAGTCCAAGGATCTAGCCTGTGAAGATCTTCATGGATTCTGATAATTATTCATCCTATAATCTATCCTTCCCAGCTTGATGTCAACTATAAATCTGATAAATATGTCATCTATGCTATTATTCAAATTCTTGATAAAAAAGTAAAATGGCATAAGACCAAGTATAGATCCCTGGAGTCCTTCAACAGGGGCTTCCTGCCAAAATGACATTGAATTATTAATCATTACTCTTTGAATTCAGTCATTTAATGGGTTCTGAATCCTTCCAATTGTGTTATTGTTTAGTCTAGATGTCTCTGGCTTTCCTGCAAGAAAAATATGAAAAAATTAACTTCATCCTTTGTTATAATCTAGGTACACTATATCTAAGGCATTCCCTCATTTACCAATTTACTAATCCTGTCCAAAAAAAGGAAAAAGCTTAGGTTGATAAGTCCTGTTCTTGATAAAGCTATGCTGGCTCTTTGTCATCATGGCTTCCTCTTTCAGAAGGTCATTAACCATCTCCTTAATGATTTGCTCTATAAATATAATAAAGATGACAATATTACCTAAACTAATCTATTTATTTAGCGCTATACCAATCAGACTCCCAAAAAAACTATTTTAATGACCTAGAAAAAATAACAACAAAATTCATATGGAAAAACAAAAGGTCAAGAATTCCAAGGGAATTAATGAAAAAAAAATCAAATGAAGGTGGCTTAGTTGTACCAGATCTAAAATTATATTATAGAGCAGCAGTTACCAAAACCATTTGGTATTGGCTAAGGAATAGATTAGTTGATCAGTGAAATAGGTTAGGTTCAAGGGATAAAACAATCAACAAATATAGCAACCTAGTCTTTGACAAACCCAAAGACCCCAGCTTTTGGGATAAGAACTTACTGTTTGATAAAAATTGCTGGGAAAATTGGAAACTAATATGGCAGAAACTAGGCATTGATCCACACTTAACACCGTACACCAAGATAAGGTCAAAATGGGTTCATGACCTAGGCATAAAGAATGAAATTATTAATAAATTAGAGGAACACAGGATAGTTTACCTCTCAGACCTGTGGAAGGGGAAGGACTTTATGACCAAAGCAGAACTAGAGATCATTACTGATCACAAAACAGAAAATTTCGATTATACCAAACTGAAAAGTTTTTGTACAAACAAAACTAATGCAGACAAGATTAGAAGGGAAGCAATAAACTGGGAAAATATTTTTACAGTCAAAGGTTCTGATAAAGGCCTCATTTCCAAAATATATAGAGAATTAACTCTAATTTATAAAAAATCAAGCCATTCTCCAATTGAAAAATGGTCAAAGGATATGAACAGACAATTCTCAGATGAAGAAATTGAAACTATTTCTAGTCATATGAAAAGATGCTCCAAGTCATTATTAATCAGAGAAATGCAAATTAAGACAACTCTAAGATACCACTACACACCTGTCAGATTGACTAAGATGACAGGAAAAAATAATGATGATTGTTGGAGGGGATGTGAGAAAACTGGGACATTGATGCATTGTTGGTGGAGTTGTGAATGAATCCAACCATTTTGGAGAGTAGTTTGGAACTATGCTCAAAAAGTTATCAAACTGTGCATACCCTTTGATCCAACAGTGTTACTACTGGGCTTATATCCCAAAGAGATTATAAAGAAGGGAAAGGGACCTGTATGTGCACGAATGTTTGTGGCAGCCCTTTTTGTAGTGGCTAGAAACTGGAAACTGAATAGATGTCCATCAGTTGGAGAATGGCTGAATAAATTGTGGTATATGAATATTATGGAATATTACTGTTCTGTAAGAAATGACCAACAGGATGATTTCAGAAAGGCCTGGAGAGACTTACACGAACTGATGCTGAGTGAAATGAGCAGGACCAGGAGATCATTATATACTTCAACAACAATATTATATGATGACCAATTCTGATGGACCTGGCCATCCTCAGCAACGAGATCAACCAAATCATTTCCAATGGAGCAGTAATGAACTGAACCAGCTACACCCAGCGAAAGAACTCTGGGAGATGACTAAAAACCATTACATTGAATTCAATCCCTATATTTATGCCCACCTGCATTTTTGATTTCCTTCACAAGCTAATTGTACAATATTTCAAAGTCTGATTCTTTTTGTATAGCAAAATAACGTTTTGGTCATGTATACTTATTGTGTATCTAATTTATATTTTAATGTATTTAACATCTACTGGTCATCCTGCCATCTAGGGGAGGGGGGGGGGGTAAGAGGTGAAAAATTGGAACAAGAGGTTTGGCCATTGTTAATGCTGTAAAGTTACCCATGCATATAACCTGTAAATAAAAGGCTATTAAATTTAAAAAAAAAAAAAAGATTTGCTCTAGAATTCTCCAAGGAACCAAAGTTAAACTCACTGACTTAAAGTTTACAGAATCTATTATAAAAAAACTTACATTGCAGTACTTCTTCAATTCTCCATAAACTTTCAAATATCACTGACAAAGGTTCACCAATAACACTGGGACAAATTTGCCAAATTTTAGACAGTCTGAGATCCAAGGTGTTTCTCTAAGCAGGGGCAGGATGGGTAACCAGCTGTGATCCAAGTGGGAAGGTAAGAATTTCTGATTTTGACTTTTTATCTATCTCTGATACCATTTGTTGACTTGCCCATCTGTGCTAGTGGCACACACTACCAATCTCCCTCTGTGTCACCCGCCATTCTACCTTTGTCTAATTTGGAGGGTATTCATTTAGTATCTGGTCTTGATCCCAGGTTGAGACCCAGCCAGATGCCAAGCACAAGAGCCATTATAACTTGAGTCATAATCCTGGAACCAAGAATTAAATGTCAACTTCCTACTATGATGAAAAGTAGCTGTATCCCTGCCTGATTTTTTGCAATATTTTCTTTGGGATGGAAAGAAAGATCTCTGTTCCCTCCTAATACTGCCAGTTCCTGCATTTACAGATACACATAGTGCAACTGCACATTTAAAAGAAAGTTTAAGTAATTTTCATTATTTTTTATCTGATTTGTACATGCAGCCAACTAACTGTGTTTGTGGGTCATGTGGAACAAGATTTTCCTCAATTACCCTGAGTAATTGAGATTTTGCTAAGACTGAATTGTGATCTCCTGCTATTTCATCATAAAACACAAATTTCAAATGTCCCTGGGTAACTGACTTTGTACTCAGCACTCAGGTACAAAAGCTCATTGAAAATATAGTGCATTTTCTGCCCTTGTAGAGATAGCATTTGGCACCAAACACAAGTAGAAAACTGAAAAGAGACTGGGCATCAAAGGATAAGGATCCATCCAGAACTTGTGTCATATTTTTAGGCAAAGTCCAAAGCTAGATTCTAAATAGTAATCAATTTTTTAAAAAATGTTTCATATATTTTTCTTCAATTTTAGCATAACACAATAAAATATGATTCTTGAGTGCTGAAATGAAAAAAAAGTCAGGTAAAGAAATAAAATATAGTTTGATAGTCAATTATTTAAAGAAAGATTACATTCTCTTTCCCTGTCCATATCATGGTATCTCTGGGTTCCTTTAAAGATCAGTTTTGTTATCTCTTTCTCCCCAAGGCCTTCCCCATTCACGATTTTTAGTTCTCTTCTTCCCTCTGGTAATTGCTTATATTCTATAATCATTTATAGAATGTAAGCTCTAAAAAATGTAAGCTCCTTGAGGACAGGGACTAATTTTTTTTTTGTCTTTGTACCCTCAGTATCTTAGCACAGTATTTGGCATATCATAAATACTTTGAATTGGATTGAATCAAATTGCAGGAATTGAATCGAATCAGGGATCATTTTCTAATGTTGTATGACTCTATATGTTTATTTTTTAATACAAGAAAGAAATACACTTTGGGGATAAAATGCAGGTATGAGAAATAAAAGAACAAGAACTATGGATGTTAATTTAAATCATGTCGGTCTATACAGGGTAAATCCCAATACATTAACCTCCAATGAATTATCCAAATTCTACTGCTTTATTGAAAATTTGCTCTATCACATGTGTGAAAATAAGCTACTTTTTACACCTACATTTAAACTTCATCTAACTCTTCCTTCTCAGAAGTTTATGGCTGAAACAGGAGGATTCTGGAGGGTGGGAAATGAGGGCCCAAACATTCCTATTGTGGGACAGGGGATGTCAGATATACCTTTGGACAAATTAGAGGAGCCAGAAGAGAGAGAAAGATTTAGGATAATGTAAGACATTAAGCTTAGAATCAGGAAGACTTGAAATCCAGCCTCGGACACATACTAGCTGTGTGACTCTAGGCAAGTCACTTAACCCTGTCTACCTCAATTTCCTCACCTGTAAAATGAACTGAAGAAGGAAATGGCAAACAAAAGTATCTTTGCCAAAAACAAACAAAACAAAAAACAAATTGGGTCATGGAGAGTTGGACAGAATTAAAACAACTAAATAACAACAAACAACAATATGGTTGAGTCCATTATATCATATGATATACCAAAAGTTATTGGGGGTGGGGGGGAAGAGGAATGACAAAAGGTATAAATTCATGAGAGTATTCATGAGAGCCATTTGTAAAATTCCCATTTAATTTAATTTGTTAAATTACATCTTGGAAATGAGCAAATATTACCAATCAGGGCTTGGTGGACTGTTTTATTGAAAGTGATAGAGAAATGCAGATTAAACTTAAAAGTGTGTTTCTTCTTTTTTTTTTTAGAAAGCTGGCTGATGAAACATTTATCAGAACATCCCACCTACCTAACCCCCACATTAAAGTTTAATTGAAAAAGAATACTCCCTTCCCACTGCCTCCACTTCTAGACTTTTGAGGTAAGGGCAGCCACCCACATGCAGGCAGAGGCTGAGGAAACCAGTTCTCTGAGAACCATGAAAACTTGGTGTTTTCCCAGAGTGCCAATGGGTGTTTGTTGCAGTGCACAATCGTCCATCATGAACATGGAACTGCCAGGCCATAGTCAACATTATTGATTGAGAGCAGACAACTGGGCAGTAGCATCCCCTGATGGTTAAAGCCAAAGTACTTTTTTTTTTAACTGGGATTTTATTTTCATGTTATTTGTTGTAATGGAACTTAAGCTGAATAATGAATATCAAATTGAGAAAGGGGAGAATTATTAGGAAGTTTTTTTTTGGGGGGGGACATCTTTCTGGTCAAATCAGGTTCTAGTCAATTGTACAGAAATTAGCTATTTTTTTTTTGTATTCCCAGCAGTTAGCATAGTGCCTGGTACAAAGCAGACACTTATTTTTAAAATGTTCATTAATCGATTAGATTTATTTTCCAATATACCCTTAAAATTATTAGACTATAACATTTAATTTAGAAATTACTTCATTTATATAATCCACTATGGTTCTCCTGCTATCTCATTCTCAAAGACTATACCAATAGAGGGTATACTCTTTTAGGTCCTTCCAACTTAGTTTCCAGTAGGACTCACAGAGTGTAAATTCTACTAAAAGACTTTCCCTGCTAAGTTTATAAAAACTTATTGCCAGAGCAGCCACCAGGCAACATATACCCCTTCTTTTTTTTTTTTTTTTTAACTACTTCAAATCAGGAAAACCATTTACTAAGGTATGGAAAGGTTCATTCTGTATTATACTCGTGGGATTCCCACAAAAATCCTGTGAGGAATAAAAAAAAATCCTCTGAGGTAGTTATTGCAAGGATCATTTGATAGGTGAAGAAACTAAGGTTCAGAAAGATTATGAGAGTTATCCAAAATCACACCACTAAAAAGTTACTGAATCAAAACTAAAATTCATATCCTTGCCTGAAGTAGCTCATTGACCTTTGCACCTAAACTACCTGCTCTGTTTTTTAATCATATCAAGTGAGGTTCTAGTCACAGTTTGTACTTTCAGGCTTGTTCTTTATCCCTCTGAAGCTTGTTTCAAACCATTGAGCTAATGGGAACAAAGGCATTCAAGGGATTAGTGATGGAGCAGAGAGATATCTTCATCTGGAATCAAATACAGAAAAACTACAGATCTGAGGCTCCACAGAGAGATCAGTAGCTATGCTATTGGGGTGTATGCTAAAGGGAACATCTTGAGAACTCCAGATAAAAGACTTCCAAGATCTATGTCATCCCTTTTACCGCATGCCATCTAAGCTTGAACCCACTTTTCCCTGACTCTGTATGTACTAGTGGAACTTATAGGATATTTTGTACCAACCGTTCTCACTATACCCCTTTTTAAAAATTAAATCTGGAAGATGAATTGATATCAACTGATAATCAAGGAAGGAAACACCAATGGGGGCTCGTGAGCTATAGCTTTAGAAAGACATCTTTCAGCCTCTCGAGATTGAAACCTTACAACTCTGAGAGCGAGACACTCTTAGAGATCAGACTGCCAGTACTAGTGGACCTTAAGAGAGTAGCTCCAGGATAAGAACTCACTGTTTGACAAAAATTGCTGGGAAAATTGGAAACTAGTATGGCAGAAACTAGGCATTGATCCACACTTAACACCGTACACCAAGATAAGATCAAAATGGGTTCATGGCCTAGGCATAAAGAATGAGATTACAAATAAATTAAAGGAAAACAGGATAGTTTACCTCTCAGACCTGTGGAAGAGGAAGGAATTTATGACCAAAGAAGAACTAGAGATCATTGCTGATCACAAGATAGAAAATTTTGATTATATCAAATTGAAAAATTTTTGTACAAACAAAACTAATGCAGACAAGATTAGAAGGGAAGCAATAAACTGGGAAAACATTTTTGCAGTCAAAGGTTCTAATAAAGGCCTCATTTCCAAAATATATAGAGAATTGACTCTAATTTATAAAAAATCAAGCCATTCTCCAATTGATAAATGGTCAACGGATATAAACAGACAATTCTCAGATGAAGAAATTGAAACTATATCTAGCCATATGAAAAGACACTTCAAGTCATTATTAATCAGAGAAATGCAAATTAAGGCAACTCTGAGATACCACTACACACTGGTCAGACTGGCTACAATGACAGGGAAAAAATAATGCAGAATGTTAGAGAGGATGTGGGAAAACCGAGACATTAATTCATTGTTGGTGGAATTGTGAACACATCCAGCCATTCTGGAGAGCAATTTGGAACTATGCTCAAAAAGTTATCAAACTGTGCATACCCTTTGATCCAGCAGTGTTACTACTGGGCTTATATCCCAAAGAGATTATAAAGAAGGGAAAGGAACCTGTATGTGCAAGAATGTTTGTGGCAGCCCTGTTTGTAGTGGCCAGGAATTGGAAATGCAGTGGATGCCCATCAATTGGAGAATAACTGAATAAATTGCGGTATATGAATAATATGGAATATTATGTTCTGTAAGAAATGACCAACAGGATGGTTTCAGAAAGGCCTGGAGAGACTTATATGAACTGATGCTGAGGGAAATGAGCAAGGCCAGGAGATCACTATATACTTCAACAACAATACTATATGATGATCAATTCTGATGGACCTAGCTCTCTTCAGCAATAAGATGAACCAAATCAGTTCTAATGGAGCAGTAATGAGCTGAACCAGCTCCACCCAGCAAAAAAAACTCTGGGAGATGACTAAGAACCATTACATCGAATTCCCAATCCCTATATTTTTGCCCACCTGCATTTTTTATTTCCTTCACAGAATAACTGTACAATATTTTGACGTCTGATTCTTTTTGTACAGCAAAATAATGGTTTGGACATGTATACTTATTTTGTATTTAATTTATACTCTAATATATTTAACATGTATTGGTCATCCTGCCATCTGGGGGAGGGGGGAAAGGGAAGGAGGGAAAAAATTGGAACAAAAGGTTTGGCAATTGTCAGTGCTGTAAAATTACCCATGCATATAACTTGTAAACAAAAAGCTATTAAAAAAAAAAAAGAAGAGAATGTCACTTTCAAGAGAATACAAAAATGTGCTTTGAAAAACAAAAAAAGAATTATATTGATTGTTTACAAGTTACTGTGAGCCCTTTTGGAGATCTTGCATTTTCTGTGATGTAAATAAAGTTTGCACTTTATCTAAAAAAAAAAAAGAGAGAGAGAGAGTAGCTCCAGTGGATATATGTACAACATATGTGGAACACTTTGCAGATATTAAAGTACTATGGAGGGGCAGCTAGTTAGTGCAGTGGATAGAGCACCAGTCCTGAAGTCAGGAGGACCTGGGTTCAAATCTGTCTCAGACACTTTAACACATCCTAGCTGTGTGACCCTAGACAAGTCACTTAATCCCAATTACCTCAGCAAAAATAAATAAAGTACTATGGAATGTCTACTTTTATCATGATTTCAATATACAAAGATATCTAGTTAATAGAAATAAAGGAAGGGCATGCTTAATCTCAGTGCCAGGAGTCAATCCTCAAATTGGACATATTGACAATGTGACTGGACAAATCGCCTCAGGCAACCTTCTTCAACTATAAATTGTAGAACCATTGTCCAATTGCATTGCTAAAGGGAGTTCCTGATGGGAGCTCCCGCCATTGATCAAACACAGGTCTGGACATTTGATAGTGAAGGACAGAAAGACTGGGATGCTCTGGCCCAAGGGGTCATGAAGAGTTGGACAGAATTGAAAGACTGAATGACAATGACAAGATATAGATATATAGCTAGAAAGCGATAAAAGAGATATTAATAATGTGCAAGGCTTAGAAGATAAAAGGAAGACTTATAGTCACCTTATGATCACAAACAAACTACTCAACCTCTCAGTGTGTCAGACAACTTTTTAATATTGTGAGTTACAGATCTCTATCAGTGGAAGATGTTTCTCCCACTAATGAAACCACAGATTCAGATTAATAATGAAAACAAACATAAATAATTGACATAAGCTACTATGCTCATATTTCTTGAGAAGTGATTGTCCAGGGGGATTCACTCCAGGTCACGCTCCAAACTTGTACCAAGCCTAGACCACGCTTCCTGGTGGAGCAACTATATTTTGACATAATCTGATGGCGGGGTAATTATTTTTTTATACTGGAGCAAGAAGAGTTTGCAGAGATCACTCCTGCTCCAAAATTGCAAACGTTCTCTCAGGCTATAGAAAACTCTTTAATTTCCCTTTTCATTAAATGTCAACTCTCTCTCTCTCTCTCTCTCACACATCTCTATTTCTCCATCTTTTCCTCACTCTGTCTCTGTCTCTTTTTCTCTCTCCTTGTCTCTCTCTCTCTGTCTCCCTCTCTGTGTATCTGTCTCTCTTGTCTCTGTCTCTCTTGTCTCTATCTCTCTGTCTCTTCCTGTTTCTCTCTCGTCTCTGTTTCTCTCTGTGTGTCTGTCTCTTTCTCTCTCTGTCTCTGTCTCTATCTCTCTGTCTCTTCCTCCCTCTGTTTCTCTTGTTTCTATCTCTCTTTCTCTGTGTCTGTCTCTCTCTCACATACACACACACACACACACACACACACACACACACACACACCTCACCACTGCCTCTTAGCTACTTGCTTATGGTTTGGCATCTTGAGAAGGAAAAGGAAAAAGGGGGGAAGGGATAAGCAAAGCCTGAGAAACCAAGACTTCAGGGCCTTTCAAAAGCACAAAGCTCCCTTATTCCAGGGAAGGGACCAAGGCCAATTCGGTTTTGTGGGCCGCAGTGTATTTCTGGCTCTCTCCTGCCAAATCGAGGCCCACACCAGCCCCAAGCAGACAGCAGCCTGGGAGTCCTCTGTGAAAAGGGGAAAGCAGTCGAGGAAAAATAAAAGGGGGCCAGCCAGAAGCCAAGCTTTTCTGGGAGCCTTGGGAGGGAGGCTTCCAGGCTGAATGGAGCCTGTGAAAGGGGCCTGTGTGGAGCTATCTAACAGGGGAGGTGGTGCCTGGCTGGCTCCACTCACCCTCCCATTGTAAATTCCAGCTGCATGCGGTCATTTCCTGAAACCCAGGCAGGGAAACTTGGCTGCTGTAAATTTTCTTTAAGAGCTTGCCTGGCCACTGATCCTCTCCTATCCCACCCTCACTTCCCTCCTGGGAGACTGAAAATCCGAGGTTCAAAGAATGTTAGAGCTTGAAGGAACTTTGGAGATAATCAGGAGCCAAGGTAGGTCAACTCCCTCATTTGACTGGGGAGAAAACCTGAGGTTATTCTAACACACTCCCCTTGCCAGCAGCACAGAAAGAGAGCAACAGTGCCTTGAGTGTTTGGAGGGATAAGTTTTGCCACTAGGGAGCCCTTAACTTCTTTGTAGAATTTTACCACTTTATATGATTTTGTCCAGAGGCAGTTAGGTGGCTCAATAGATACAGTGCTGGGCCTGGAGTCAGGAAGACAAGTTCAAATTCAGCCTCAGACACTTAATAAGCTGTGTCACCCTGGACAAGTCACTTAATCCTATTTGCCTCAGTTTCCTCATCTGTAAAATGAGCTGGAGGAGGAAATGGCAGACCATTCGGGTATCTTTGCCAAGAAAATTCCACAAACGGTATCGGCATGCTATGGCCCTCGGGGTCATGAAGGCCATGATTGTCAACAATTTGCCTTTGTTTCTCTGTTGTACACATTGGATCTCCTAGAACACAAATACCTAGGGAGACGGGGAATTTTCATTTTTCTTTGAGTCCTCAGAGTTGAACATAATACCTGGCTCATTGTAAGCACTTAAACAAATTCGTTGAATTCCAGCAGTCAGCAAGCATTGATTGGGTGCTTTCTTGTGCCAGGCTTTGGGAATACAAAGAATGGGCTCATGTTCTCAAGGATCAGACCTTCTCACATTCCCGGCTTGGCTCTCCTTCTTCCTCTCAGGCCTCAGCTACACAACTCAGCTGTCTGTCCCTGGGGGTTCACCCACTGCCGGAAATCTTCACATTCTGGCAGTCTGCTCCCATGGTCTTCTCTTACTGGAGAGCTCCTTCGTGCAGGTCTCTCTTTGGGGGACGAGCCCAGGCTAACTATATTTCCCCTTCTAGCTGTACTTCTTTAGCTACCATGCTCCCCTATCCTCAATCCACAAGGATACTTTCTGCCACCCCAAAATCAGCTCCCTTTTATGTAAGCTCCTTGAGGGCCCATCTTTCCTTTTGTTTATATTTTATCCCCAGCCTTTAGCACAGGGCTGGCACACAATAAGTACTACATTAATTCTGGTTGCCTGTCTATTGAGAAATATATGTGAATGAGCAAATTTTAAAAAATTAACCAAAAGGTAATGGGGGATGAAAGAGGAAGGAAACACTAGTGACTGAAGAGAGGGATGAATATCAAGAAAAGTCTCATATAAGATGTTGCTTTTGTGCTGAACTTTGAAAGACAATAGAAATATAAGAGGCTAAGGTAAGGAGGAAATGGGGATGGTCATAAGTATAGGGGACAATCAGTACAAAGTTGGGAGGAAAAGGAAGATGGAATATCATATGTGAAAAACGAAATTGAATTGAATAGGATTATTGTGCTGCTCAAATAGGATGATGTATGTGTAGTTTGTATGTGATGGCTCACTGTTTCAAGGAGAGGCTGGCTATATCTTCCTTCAGCAGGGTCCCAGGATACTCTGGAGGGCTTGGGACAACTTTTCTGGGTAGTCATTGGCTTGAACCTCATCAGCCATATTGTCCTCTATTATTAGGAGTCAGTCACTAGCATCATCCCCTATCCAGTTTCATTTAATTGTTTTATAAAAGTAACTATTAAACAAAAATATTCACTTCAACGATATAACCATACTTCTAAGGTATATTCATCCCTTACCACTTTCTTCAATTCCTATGTATTAGTAGGAATTAGTCTCATATTCATGTCCTTCCTGACGAATCCTTCTACTGATCACTCTAAAAGATCTCTGATGTTTCACTGGCTGAGAGCTAGTCTGAACTCTACCAGATTCCTACAGCCTACTCTTCCAACCTGTCAAAATTCCCAAAGTCAGAGATTTCTTTCCCTTGTCCAAATGCCGTGAATGATGGAGTCACCGAGATGCCCCAGAATCAATGAAGTAAAGAGACTGTGGCTAAAACTGACAGGCCTTTTGGGATTCATCCAGAGCTCATCAAAGGGCCTCCCCTTTAATGGGTGGTCACATGGCTGGAACCAATTCCAAAAATTCTACCCATTCTCCTGTCCATCTCTCTTCCCCATTCTCATGATTCTCCCAGAAGCAGCTCCTTAGTGTCCACCATATGGAGACACATCATCTCCTCAAATGGTCTTCCAGGTATGTGCCAGACCTACATTACAAACCACGGCAAACTTCATAGCCTTTTTTAAAAATCATCTTTTCATTATATACTTCAACAACAAAACTGTATGAGGATGTATTCTGATGGAAGTGGAGTGCTTCAACAAAGAGAAGATCTAACTCAGTTCCAATTGATCAATGATGGACAGAAGCAGCTACACCCAGAGAAGGAATAATGGGAAATGAATGTAAACTGTTTGCATTTTGGTTCTTCTTCCTGGATTATTTTTACCTTCTGAATCCAATTCTTCCGGTACAACAAGAGAACTGTTTGGTTCTGCACACATATATTGTATCTAGGATATACTGTGACATATTTAACATGTATAGGACTGCTTGCCATCAGGGTGGAGGGAGGGAGGGGAAAAGTCAGAACAGAAGTAAGTGCAAGGGGTAATGTAAAAAAAATTACTCAGGCATGGGTTCTGTCAATAAAAAGTTATAATTATTTTTTTTAAATCATCTTTATTAATATGGTGGGGTTTTCTGCAACCTGAGGAGTGCAACAAATGAAATGCTTGGTAACTCTTTTGCTCCAACAGAATCATTTTCTATTAAACTCACCATTTTTGTTCTTTATCTCTTAAGGTTTCTGAGAATCATCTTGATATACTTGTAGTATATTAATTAAAGAAAGATATGGGTCACATAGCTTCATTACTTTAATTTCTCTAAGATTCTCTAATATCTTTCATTCATTCATTCATTAAATATTTAATAAGCATCTACTATGAGCAAAATGTTGCCCTAGATGTCACAAGAGACACACAATTATATTAAATGAAGTCCTTGTCCTTCCAAAATAATATTAATAATAGTAATTGTCATATATATACACCTTTAAGTTTGCAAAGAACTTCATATACATATGCATGATCTCATTTAAGAGAAAGAAGTCAAACTCACATTCTAATAAGTATAAGCTACATACTTTTGTAATAATTCTTTTGCCATAGAAAGAAGATTGAACTCACAATCAAAATGTGGGTTAAAGACAAGCAGCTAAATCTCTCCGAAATGGCATCTCCTCATCTATCCATATAGTCAGAAAGATCATCCCATGGAGTATGTCTGGGAATAGACTTCTGGCTTGGCCCATCCCCATAGATTACATGTACTTTCCTGACCTCTTATTGGAGAATATAGAAGAACAACAGCTCCTGGTTAATCCCTTGTTCCCTGTGTTTGGGAAGAGGGTGGAAAGGAATAAGAGGAGCTACATCAAAAATGGTTGGTGGTTGAATTAGGAGGAATCATCCATTTTTTTTTTCAGTAGGCTTTTAAAAAAGAAAACAGAATCTCTTGTCCTCTTTAGAGATGTCACTTTGGACTCCTGGCAGAAAGGATATGTGCTTGTCTAGTGAGTCTAAAACAAGACTTCAGGTTCCTGGAAGCCTCTTTTGCCTATGTTCCTTTTCCTGAGCACAAGCCCAAGAAATGGGTATTTCCAGCCTTGATGGCTAACTCATGATTTCAAGGTCTAGACATTAAATAGGGTGCTGATTTCCCAATAGATACCCCCTGTAACTATACCCTTTTCAGAGGGGTTGATCTTACCAACAGGCTGAGCCAAGTACACATGACTGACTAGAAGATATGGACCAAGTTGCTCTTTGGACAGTATAGATTTGAAGTGACTATAAAGTCCCCAGTTCCACAAGCCTCCTTAGGAACTTTTCTTCAGCATGGGAGAGTATGGTTGAAGTTATGGGTGAGCGTACACATAAATTTTTTGTGTTGTAAGCATTTCTTTAATCTTAAATAACTGTCCTATACCTGATATTTATTACTGTGAACATTGAGTAATTTTTCTAGAAGGGACCTCAATAATCCCACTTGGAAAGACATAACCAATATTTAGGTTTTAAAGAGATTCCATGCTCCCTTTCTCACCGCCCCCCTCCACAACCACCTCAACCCTCACCCCTGTCCCCCAGGTTCCATTGAAATGGAGGTATAATGAACCAGAGAATTCAAGAAAAGCCCGACTTCCCTTCTTTGGGGTCAAGCTCCCTCTGGTACACGTGATTCCAAAGTAGTTCTTTGTAGGAAAAGGTCACCTTTAGGGTTATGAGTGACTGTAAAATGGGAAAATAAGATGCCACCAAATCAAAGAAATTCCTTTTCAAATGATAAACAGTCATGTGAACCATTTTCATCCTTATTCTTATTTCCCTGAGGACCAGTTCTGCCACTTATGAGTTGTATGATTTTGGCCAGATCATAAGTCCCTGGAGGCCCCAGTTATTCATTGGCAAAATGCAAGAGTTGGACTAAGTAACACCTAAGTTCTCTTCTAGCTTTAAATTTATTATCCTAAGTATTATTCAGCACTTAGCACAGTGCCTGGTACACAGTAGGCCTTTAATAAATGTGAATAGGATTGGATTGAATTATTCAATAACCCTGTTGGGCTGGTTATAGGAAAAATTGTTAGGGAATAAAAAGGTCTTTTGTCCTCCTTGGATCAAAGACTTAAAATGTCTGAGGTGTTTGGAGGAAAATGGGCCAGACAATGCTGTTCAAAATGGAAAGATTCACCTCAGTCAAAAAGTCACAAACTGATCTAAGGAATAAAAATTCAGAGAAGGAAATGCAAGTCATATTAGGAGTGATTAGCCTTCAGATTGATCATTTGAACAGATTCTGGTTTAACTAAAAATAATACCAAATAATCTGGTTTCATCCCTTCTCTGGCTATATTTCATACTACACTTCTTTGTGTACTCTTTATATTAGTCAAATTGAACTTCAGCTGAGATCCTTGTGCCATCTTTCACATCTGTACTTTTGTACAGTCTGTAGCCCTTGCCTACATCCTCCAAAAGTCTTCAAGGATCAGCTCAGATGCCACGTCCTACCAGCCTTCTCTGATTCACCCAATTTAAAGTGCTATTTTCCTCTTCCCAGAATACTTACTCTAGATCTCTCCTTTGTCCCAATAATTCCTTCTCTCTGATAATTCTTCTCTGTGAGCATGTTATATATTTCTTCAAGACAGAGACTGTCAGTGTTCTTTCTGTCCTAAGGGCCTGAACAGATGATAAATACTGTCAGGCCTTTTTCCAGAGTTCAGTCTAAGAAAAACAAAACAGTATCAGGTTGTATGCCTGTTTTATTTCTCACAAACTGGCAGCATGTATACGGAGTACGGATTGAATTGAGTTTGCAAAAGAGTTGCAAGAGGGATTACAAAACTATAAAAAGCAAGGAAGTGCCCCTAACTCAGGATGTCTGCACAAGCTTAATATGGTCTTGAGGTTGCTGACACAGCAGGAAGATTTCAGGTTCACTCAGAAAGCATCATAGAAGATCGTCTGTATGTCAGTCCAGAAGGGCTTAAATCATCTTTTCTTATTGGGCAGTTCAGGTTTTCAGCCTTCCTCGGGTGATGAGGGATTCAAGCGGGTCCCACAGTACTTCTCATAAATGTTTGATGAATGAATGAATGAACAATAGATTAAATGCTAGCTCTCCCTCCAAAAGGAAGGAAAAGAAAGAAATATTGGTTAAGCACAAGATTAAAATGAATTATTTTTTTTTACATAAAGGGTACAATCGGCTGTTGCAGCTTTCCAACAGAGACTTATGCACCAGAAATATAGTAAAGGATCTCATCTAGGAAATGTATAATCAGAAAAAAGAGAAAGACCAACAAGAAAAAAGGACATTGTTGATAGGCCAAGTGATATCCTGTTATTTTTTAAATGTAAGAAAGATCTAGAGGAAGGTTTCTAAGTCTTGATTAAGGCTATGGATAAAAATTACTTTAGAAAAGAAAGTGTAAATGATTTGTAATATACACCAATGCAAGGAGTCCTTGTATCAATAAAAATCAAGTATTCACTGAAGCATAGAAGTAAGGCTTGAATATAAATAGGAATGTTCACCAATGGAAATATTTTGGAAGAACGTATAATACAATGGCTGATGTCAGACTAAGGTGAGGACAAAGCAAAAAAAACAAAAACAAAAAAAAAAAAAAAACAAAAAAAAAAAAAACATCAAGACTATAGGATTTAGAGCCAGAAAAGATCTTAGGATGATCAAATCCAGCCTTATATTTTACAATTTAAAAAAAAAAAAAAGAATATCTCATTTGATCCTGACTACTGAAATTCCTCTATCTGAAAGCACCAGAAGTATAGATAGCTTATTTGATTGGCCAATCACCCTGTTGCTTTCTTGTCTCAATCAAACAAGTTTTTATCTCATAAAAGAATCACAGGACATAGTCAAATCTCATTACACTTTAAAACTGCATCATGCTCAGGCCATCCTCAGCAACGAGATCAACCAAATCATTTCTAATGGAGCAGTAATGAACTGAGCTAGCTATGCCCAGAAAAATAACTCTGGGAGATGACTAAAAACCATTACATTAAATCCCCAGTCCCTATATTTATGCACACATGCATTTTTGATTTCCTTCACAAGCTAATTGTACAATAATTCAGAGTCTGATTCTTTTTGTACAGCAAAATAATGTTTTGGTCATGTATACTTATTGTGTATCTAAGTTATATTTTAATATATTTAACATCTACTGGTCATCCTGCCATCTAGGGGAGGGGGTGGGGGGGGGTAAGAGGTGAAAAATTGGAACAAGAGGTTTGGCAATTATTAATGCTGTAAAGTTACCCATGTATAAATCCTGTAAATAAAAGGCTATTAAATAAAAAAAAAGAGAGAATATAATAATTTTGATCCATCTCTGATTAGCTCATGTTGGATATGGATGGGAAGACAATTGTAGAAAGGGCAGGGAGAGGGACCAGTTCCCTTTTCCAAAACCACAGGATAACAGGAGTCACCCCTATGATAAATGATAAACCTAAAACAATTAACTCATATAAACTTCTGTAAAGAATAGAGAAAACTCATTTTCAGGCTTGGAATTTAAAGAAAGATATTTATTATGAAAATTATGCATTTGTTCCAAGGATATTTAAACTTTTATACTTGTGTATATAGATAAAGAATAAACTTTTACTTTTTTTGTAAAAAAAAAAAAAAAAACTGCATCATGCATTATCACATCTGCTGAGCTGGTTTTGGGGAAGTAGCCTCAGAGAAGGAACTACACAGAATGTGGGCAGCTGGAACTAAAAATAAAAGAAGAATTAATAACTGGATATAAGAAGTGAGCAATCAACCAAAAAATCACAAGTAGATTCAATAGGCCAATATGTTATAGATTTGGAGAAGCCCATGAATTGAGAAAATGGCTGGATGAATTGTGATCATTTTATAAATGTAAGGGAGTAAATATTGGAGGAATGAGGTGCAAGGAACATAAGTGGATCACACTATACAATATCTCTCTACATTCTAAAACAAGGAAATAAAATATATTGTTTTATAGTCACAACTTCATTCTGGACCTGTGATAGTAATGTCTAAACTAATCTTCCATTAGCTTTATTTCCAAATAATTTCTATTTCAAAAAAAAACAAAGGACAAATCTTGAAAATCCACCTTTAAAGGACAAATGTATGCCCCCACTGAGGATATTCATAAGAATTTCCTCCCAACAGAGGATGCTGGTCCTTATCTATTAATTGAGAGGGTTAGAAAATTGTGTTGGACAATCCTATAGATCATGCTAACTCAAATCATGTATGTGTGTCTCTATTCTTATATGAATGTATATATTACCAATATCATCTACAAAGGGGTAATAGAATAATAAACAATGCTGCGGGATCATAGTAAATCTTTTGTTGTAGTGAATCTTGTATTAATGGACCGAGCTAACATAGGGGAAAGAGATGTAGATAAAGCTACAAAATAATAGATAATCTCTGTAAATCATCCATTTAACTTTGCATTACAGTCAGTGATACATAGAACCTTACTCTCTGCCAATTCATAATTGAATATAATCTAATCCCTCACTAAATGGTAAGATTAGGAAAAATAGCCCTTAGTCACTAGGGAGATTCTTAATAGTCCAGCACTGTCAAGGAATTGCCATCTCCTTGAAGCAAACATTGACCGCAATGATATTGATCACAA
Source organism: Sarcophilus harrisii (assembly GCF_902635505.1). Lineage (NCBI taxonomy): Eukaryota > Metazoa > Chordata > Mammalia > Dasyuromorphia > Dasyuridae > Sarcophilus > Sarcophilus harrisii. The sequence goes on from NC_045426.1 coordinate 49,384,753, forward strand.
ACCATCCTTGCCTGTGACCCTCAACCACTTCTAAAAATCTCAGCTCTGAATCTGACCCAATGGGCTAGGGACCATCCTCAAATTATCATGACATCAGGACTTTAGGATTTTAATATTTGCTGATAAACATTTCCCAATTACATTTCAATCAACAATTACAAGTTTTGAATGAGTGCCTTTGATATCTGCCCTACACTTATACTATTCACTGCCTCAATTCAATGACTTCCATTGAGACAATCATAGGCATAAAGCATTAATTCTGAACCTAGGATATCATACCATTTAAAAGAAATGTCACAATATTTCCTCAAAATTCTCTAAAGAAAATGTTAATTTAAATTTTAAAAATAACTTATTATATAAAATTTTTCAAAGTACCATAGTGATAAAAGTGCTGTAGTTGGGGATCAACAGAGACCTAGATTAATATCCTGAGTCAGACAGATCAATGTCCATGGACAAGTAATTAAGTGACTTTAAGCCTTGATTTCCTCCTCTATAACACCACTGGTGGCACCTCTCTTGCCTAACTGTGGCATAAGTAATGTAAAGAGTATTCATTAGATTGCAAGGGGCTATATAAATTTTAGTTAATATTTTAAGAATGGAGAGTGTCAAGGAAGAAAACAATAATAAAGCATAAGAATTCCCAAGCAATCAGGAAACATTGGGATAAAATTATAGAATTCTATTTTAAAAACAAAGAAACTACAAAAACATTTTTAGGTTTCATTCCTGCTATTATGAGAATTAGAAAATAATATCTTTCAATTCCTCATCTCAACAGGTCAGCCAGCCTTATTCCTTTTTCAAGGCTATCTCCACTGTCCCCACTTTGGCTTTCCTTCCTCTCTGGTTCTCATATTTCTTGGCCCATTTTCTTTACTGATTCCAATCACTTGGCCCCCTTTAATTGCTTTTTCTCTTTTCTCTGATACTTTTCTCTTTCTTTTTTTACCTCCTCTGACACACAAATGGCATAGCAGGGACTCGCATGACTCTTCTCCATTTCTCTGATATTTAACACAAAGAGAGTTTCTCCCTCTGCCAGGATTGGGTTACCCAACAATTCCACATTTCCTCTGTTTCTCACAGATGTGGATGTTGGGCTCCCTCCAAGCAGCCATTCTGTGATAAAGGAGAAAAAGCAAATAAGGTCATGTAAGGGTGGGAGAAGGATTGGTGGGGAGAGAAGAGAAATCCACTAAGTCTGTTTTTAATGAGCACCCAATGCATATTCTTCAGTTGGTAATAGTCTCAGCTGGAGCTTAAAGGTGCAGTGAACTGAAGTGCACTTGTAGAAACAAGAAAAAAAATGATTAGAAACTGCCAGCTGTTGATAGGAAATTGTGACAAGCTTTAATTCTGTAGCATCACTATTTTGAAAGAGAAAAAATGTAGTTTGTTTGGGTTTTTAAAGCAACTATATGGTCATCCATTCATTCCACAAAAACAGAGGTAGTATCTCTCTTGAAAACACTCATTTTATTAAATTACAGAGCTCATTTGCTCACTGTGGGCAGTGGGCCTAAAGATTTCAATCTCATGCCTTCTTTTTGCACTAGGGTGACCAAAGCAACCTCATTTGGGCCCTACTGCTTAATCTAATCTTTGGAATCACAAAACCTCAAAGACTATAAATTAAGCTGTACTTGAACAAGGATCTCCTATAAGCCACATTATTATTTCAAAAGAAGCAGAACAAGTTTTTAAGAAAATTACGTAGTAGTAGTAGTAGCAGCAGCAGCAGCTAGCATTTATATAGCACCTACAATGTGCCAAGCACTGTGCTAAGAGCTTTACAACTATCTCATTTTTAATGTTTTAATGTTATTATCTAGGCCTCAAAAAGTACAGACATGGAAGATTCAAACAGGAGCAATAATAATAACTAAAACTTACATGACACTTACTATGCCATGTTATTATACTATGTTAAAAAAAAAAAGTTTACCCTTCTCTTTGACTTCTCTCAGAACCTCCATTTTTCCATTCTCTTACATTCCTAACCTCCCATCTCCACCATCTAGCCTAATACTCAAGAGGGCAAGGTAGCGGGTGGAAGTAAATTAACTGAATAAGAAGGGGTAGAATAAATATGATGAGAAGCATAGTGAGGAAAAATAGGATGGAGGGAAATACACAAGAAGTCATTATAATTTTGAGTGTGAATGGGTTGAATTTACCCATAAAATAGAAACAAATAGCAGAAATAGTTAAAAATTTGAATTTAACAATATGTCAGGAAACACAATAAAAATGAGAAAAATATACCAAGTTAAAATAAAAGCCTGAAATAGAATTTATTATGTAAAAAAAAAAACAGGAGTAGCAATCATGATCTCAAAGTCAAGGCTAAAGTAGATTTAATTGGGGCAGCTAGGCAGTGCAGTGGATAGACCACCAGCCCTGAATTCAATAGGATCTGAGTTGAAATCTGGTTTCAGACACTTAACAGTTCCTAGTTGTGTGACGCTGGGCAAGTCACTCAACCCCAATTGCCTCAGCAAAAAAATAAAAATAAAGTAGATTTAAGAAAGAAAAATGGAGAAACTATATTATGTGTCACCAATATTATTCAATATTGTTTAGGTCTCATTTCTCAAATATATAAGAACTTTGTCAAATTTATAAGAATTCAAGTCATACCCCAATTGATGGATGGTCATACAATATAAACAGGCAGTTTTTCAATGAAAAAATCAAATCTATATATAATCATATAAAAACGTTCTAAATCATTATTGATTAGAGAAATTTAATTAAAATAACTTTGAGATATCATCCTATGAATGTGAGAAATAATTCATTTGACTGCTAGACTCCTACTCTATTCCAATCAGTATTAATCAATTTGATAGAATCATATCAAAGTTCTGTATATAAGGTCACAGCTGTGAGCTGCAGATTCTAAGTTTACTTGCTTGATTATAGGAAGTTAACTAATGGCCCTCCACCTTTGTTTTTCCTTGTCATGGTAACTAAACCCAATGTGACAGAGTTGACTAAACTACATGGGAAGTCTCCCCAAAAGATTTTTGTACCTCCAGACCTATCACTTGTCCAATAGGAGCAGGGGACCATCTTATGACCACTTAAGTCACTGACTGTGATAGCTTGGAGTATTTCCTCCAACCTAATCTAAGGAAAAGTCTGTCCATCTGGTATAAAGATATTCCTTGCTTCACCCAACTTGTTATTGTATCCTGCTTTCTAGAGCCCCCAAGGTGGGGTAACAAAACGCGCTGGGTTTTCTAGAGCCCCCATGCCAGGGTGATTAAAACATACTATCTTAGTGGAGGAGTGATGAGGAGAGACACCCAAGGATGGTGGAAATATGGGGTCCATTTATTCCAAGGTCTTCCCCCTTTATATACCCTCATACCCTTATGTAACAAAAACAACACTGGGCATGCACTAAGTATATACTGCACGTGGGACCACATGAACAACTTGCTATTGTGTGTAGAAGACTCTTTGCCATCTGGTATCACTCTGCTTTAATTACAACACAAGCTGTCACCACACACACACCCCCACTTCTCAGGAAGTCTGAGAGCCCTTGGGGGGGATGGGGAGCCAAACCAGGCATTGTCAACAGGTTCCCTCTGGATTGAAGGGTCTTATACCTCACCCAGAGTTCCCCCACTGTCTGTGGCCCTCTATACTTGTGACCCTGCTGACATATTATTTTGCTTATCTTAGCTTATGCTTTATATATCAATTGATGGAATTATTCTGTATTTGGTATAGCTGAAATGTTCTTATTCTTGAATGTCTGGGCATCTAGCCCATGAAGTAGGACCTTGGAAGGAGGAGCCTCTCAGATCATGACGAAGATCTGAGGTCCACTTCATTGGAGGGAGTCATGGACCCTTTAATAAAGTGCCTTTAGCTCATAGCTCTGCCTGAGTCTCTTTTATTATAGGTGAGAAAATTGTAATTCCCACAAACCTATTAGATCAGCTAAAATGCTAGATGCCCTTCAACTGGGGAAAATCTAAACAAGTCGTGTATATGGTTGTGATAGAATACTACTGTGATATAAGAAACAATGAGCTAACTAATTTAGAAAAACGTGGAAAGATTTGGACCTGTGAAAGAAGATGCTATCTACTTCCAGAGAAAGAAATGACAAACAGAAATATGCATAATATGGTCTTACATATATGTATTTGTACATATACATATGTGTGTATGTTTATAAATATGTGTATATGTGTATGTGTGTGTGTGTGTGTGTGTGTGTGTGTGTGTGTGTTTAATTGTAGCCTTCTCTGTGTGAGATAGGGAGGGGAAAGAGGAAAACATACAATAAAAAGTGCACAGCAAAGAACAAAAGAAAACCTAGAAAAAAAGCACAGAAAGCTGTGTAGCTTTGAAAACAATGTGTAGTATTTATCATATAAGTTTTCTTAAAATAAGAATATATTGTTTTATATTGAATTCTCACTTATGTTCTACTGCGTACATGGAAAGGATTTTTTTTGTTCTTTTCTCATTTTGTATTTAAGTTTAAGACGAAAAAGAAAAGAAAAGAATTTTAAATTAAAAAGTAAGAATTAAGAAAAAAAAGAAAACTATAAACCAATTTCATTACCATTCATTCTGAATATAGATACAAAATCCAAAATAAATTACTAGCTAGGAGATATAACAATATATCACAAAGATTATACATTGTGACCAAGTGAGATTTATTCCAGGAATGCAGAGATGGTTTAACATTAAGGAAAACTATTAACATAATTGATTATACTGATAACAAAAGTAACAAAAATCATATGATTACATCAATAGATGCACCTGAAAAAGCTTCTTATAATTTTAAGAAGAAATTCATTTATACCCATTTTTATGGGGGTTTTTTAAAGTTTCTTTTTTTTTAATAGGAATGACAGATTCAGCAAACATTATTTGTAATGGGGATAAGCAAAAAGCCTTTCCAATAAGATCAGGAGTGAAACAAAGATGCCCACTAGCAATAATATTATTCAGTGTTATATTAGAAACACTAGCAATAGCAATAGAAGAAGAAAAGAAAGTGAAAGAATCAGAATGGGCATTGAGGCTATAAAACTATTTCTTTCTCTAGTTTATATGATAATATATTTGGAAGATTCTAGAAATTTATCTAAAAAGTTAGTTGAAACAATAATTTTAGTAAAGTAGCAGGATATAAAATAAACCCACATAAATTATCAGCATTTCTATATATCGATCACCAACAAAATCCTACAAGAAGAAATATTAAGAAAGACTCCATTTACTAGGACCATAGACTCTGGTCATGAGAATACATGAGAATATACCTGCCAAGAAAAGCCCAGGAACTACATAAACATAATTACAAACTTTTTTTTGTACAAGTAAAGTCAGATTTGAAAAACTGGAGAAATATTCATTGTTTGTGGGTGGGCAGAGACAATATAATAAAAATGATAATTCTACCTAATTTACTGATCTAATGCATCTCAACTAAATTAGCAAAAATATTTTTACTGAGCTAGAAAAAATAATAACAAAATTCACATGGAAGAACAAAAGATCAAGAATATCAAAGAAATTAATGAAAAAATGTAAAAAAAAAAAAAAAAAAAAAAAAAGGGAGGCTTAGCAAGTACCAGATCTTAAATTGTATTATAAGGAAATAATTATATCTGGTATATTATTTCTGGGACTTGCTAAGAAATAGAAAGTTAAACTAGTGGAATAAACATACAATACACAGTAGTAAATGATTATATTAAAAGTGTATTTGACAAATGTAAAGCTTTGAGCTTTATAAGAAGAATTCACTATTTGGTTTTTAAAAAGTTGGGGAAACTGGAAAGCAGTCTGGCAGAAACTAAGTATAGATTAATATCTATTTACCAAGATAAGGTCAAAAATGGATTTGTCACCTAAATACATAGAGAGATATCATAAGCAAAAGAATATGGAACATATTTCCTATTGAACTTATGGATAGGAAAAGAATTTATCAATAAGTAAGAAACAGAAAGTATTGTGAAATGCAAAATGGATAATTTTAATTACATTAAATTAAAAAGGTTTTGCACAAATAAAATCAATATAGCAAGATTAGAATGAAAGCAGAATATTGGAGTTGGGAAACAAATTTTATAGACAGTTTCTTGAATAAAGGTTTCAAATATATAGAGAATTTTGTTATATTCATAAGAATATAGGTCATTCTCCCAAATGATAAATTATCAAAGGATATGAACAAGCAGTTTTTGGATGGAGATATCAAAGTTATCTATAGTCTTATGAAAAAAATGCTCTAAATCATTATTGATTAGAGAAATGCACATTAAAACAACTTTGAGATATTTCACATCTATCAGATGATAGAAGGGCAAACTGACAAATGTTGGAGAGTATGTGGAAAAATTGGGACACTAATTCATTTTTGGTAAAACTGAAGTGATCTAATTATTTTGGAAAATAATCTAGAATTATGTCCAAAGAGTTTAAAAAAAAAAAAGTGTGTATGCTGTCTTAGCAATATCACAACTAGGGCTGTCTTCCAAAGTGATTAGGGAAAAAGGAAAAGAAGTTATATGTTTGGGGCAGCTAGATGGGTAGAGGACCAGCCCTGAAGTCAGAAGGACCTGAGTTCAAATCTGTCTTCAGTCACTTAACACTTCCTGACTGTGTGATTTGGGCAAATCACTTAACCCCAATTGTCTCAGCAAAAAAAAAAAAAAAAAAGAAAAAGAAAAAAAGAAAGAAAAAAGAAAAGAAGTTATATGCTCTAAAATATTCATAGACACCCTCTTTGTGTAGCAAAGAACTGGAAACTGAGGGCATGCCCATCAATTGGGGAATGGCTATACAAATTATGGTATAAGAAATGATGAACAGAATGATTTTAGAAAAATGTGAAAAAGTCTGCATGAATGAGCAGAACCAAGAAATGTTGTATACAGTAATAGCAAAATTGTTTGAAGAATAACTGACTAAGCTCTTCTGAGTATTATAAATATTCAAATCAATTACAAAGGACCATGAAGGAAGTATATACATATACACACACATACACATTTATATATGTATGTAGAAACACATTTATACATATATAATATGTGAGTGAGAAATGATAGCTTTTTCTAGTGGGAAATGGGGAGGGAGAGATGGAGACAATTTGGAACTTAAAATGTAATTTAAAAATTAAATTAATTTTTTTTAAAGTATGAGTCACAGTCCTCACTAGAAAGGAGGTGGGGAACAATGGGAAGTTTTGGGGGAGAAGAGACAATTTAGAATAGCTGCCATGGTGAATGGGATAAGAAACCAACTGGTAGACACAAACAGCTGCACAAATATAGAAGTTTAAAAAAAGGGGGGATAGTGAGAATATATATTTGGCAATAGGACAAAAGTTTTAAAAGCAACAGATAAGAAAAATTTGAAATAATTCATCAAAGTATCAAGATTGGGAAATGTAGAGTGTAGTCAGAGCATTTGTTATGGTCTAAGATATTACTCGGGGATTAGAGGTCATGATGAAGAAGAACAGCAAGTCTAGAAAGGGGCAAGGAATAGAAAGACATGGAAAGGTAAAAGATAATGATGAAATAAAGGGAATTTGGAGGTTTTGAACATGAAAGTGGAACATTTAAGTGTAATGTCCAAATCAGAGGTAAGTCTCAGAGGTGGAGTGGAGGAGTTAAGTCCTGAGGAGTAAGTATACTGAGGAACTGAGAAGTTATTATCCGAGAGAATATTAGCACATATGTTAAAATCTAGAATGAGGGCAGCATGTGAAGTGAAAAGGGAAGACTGAGCCAGACACTGAATTCAAAGAGAAAGAAGTGAGAATATGAACAGCAGACAATGGACACCAGAATCTGGAGTGGGTGACTGAATTGCATGGACTTCAAAGAAAGGGAAGATTCTGAGTGATGGCAGGAGAAGAGTCTAAAAGGTAGCAATGGTGAACAAGGAGTATTCTAACTCTCCCACCAGGATGAGTGAATCAAGAAGGAATGAGGGGAAGTAGATCCAGTAGTGGAAAAAGTAGCTGAAGAGGCAGTATTAGTCAGGGGGCTTAATGAATACTAGAAAATATAAGGAGCAATAGAGGATATGATTAAAAAGTAAAAAGAAAGTTTGTTAAATATGGAGAAGGCATTCCAGAGAACCCAGGAAAAGAGGTAGACACAGGGGGTGGGAGGAAGGGTTAAGGTTCATGAGAATGAAGAAGTGAGATTGGAAAGAAAGCTCTCGTATGGGAAGAGTAACTATGGGAAGGGGTAACTATGAGATCTTCAGATGAAGGCAGATATTAGAAGGTTCAAGGTTCAAGGTCAACACTCCAGCTACTCAACTTGTGATGTTGCTATTTCATAGGTAATATTGGAAGCTTGCCAGTTTTGTTTCTGGCCAAGGGGGTGTTATGTTCTAGGCTCAACTCCAAGCCTGATAGTATTGAGCAGGTCTGCTTTGTATTTGGCCGGGCATTTACAAACCTGGAGGCCTAGCAAGGAGGTCAGAAATGATTCTGTGTTAACAATAAGAAAAATGCAAATTAAAACAACTTTGAGATTTTATGTTATACTCATCTGATTGGCAAAATTGATAAAAAAAAAAAAAAAAAAAAGGAAAAAAACAAATGCTTAAAGGGGCTATGGGAAAGCATTAATATATTGGTGGTAGAGCTGTAAACTGGCCTAGCCATTATGGAAAGCAATTTAAAGCTATACACCAAAAACTATTAAACCATGAGTACCCTTTGACCCAGCAATATTGCTACTACCATTAAACCTCAAAGAGATTAAAGGAGGAGGAGAATGATGCACTTGTGTAAAAATATTTATAATGTCTCTATTTTGGAGGCAAACAATTGGAAACTGAGGAGTGCCCACCAAATGGAGGGTAGCTGAACAAGTTATGTGTATATGAATGTGGTAGAATACTATTGTGCTATAAGGAATGATGTGTATAGTTTTGGAGAAATCTGTGAAGATTTGTATGAACTGATACAGAGCGAAGTGAACAGAAACTGAAGAATAATTTATATAATAATAATAATGTTGTAAAGACAAAAACCTTGAAAGACTTGGGAACTCTGATCAGCAAAATGGCCAATTACAACAGACTCTTGACAAACCCCCTCCTCTCTTGATAGAAAGGTGATAGACCCAAAGTGCATTAAGAGACATTTTTTCTGGACATAGTCATTTAGGAATGTATTTGTTATATATGTTTTAACAAGAGTTTTGTCTCTCTTGGTTTCTCAAAGTGTGTGTGTGTGTGTGTGTGTGAGAGAGAGAGAGAGAGAGAGAGAGACAGAGAGAGACAGAGACAGAAGATAAAGAGAGGGAAAGATCTTTCTCTAAAAATAAAATATAATTCTTAAAAGCTTTAAATAAATTACAAAAAAGGAAATCCTAAATAAAAGATGGAGATTTGAGACACATTTTTATTTAAAATAATAGGCAAGATTAGACCAGCTTTCTAGGAAGGAGACTAATTGGGAAATAAGAGAAACAAGAGGTCCCAACAAAAATACAAAATAAGTTATTGGGGATATTAAAAAAAGAAAAAATAAAATGGTGTTCTAGAAGGCAAGGAGAGCAAAAGGTTCATGAAGGATTTTTACTAAGTAACGGTGATTAATACTATGAAGAGATCCAGGTGACTGACAAAGGTCACTAAATGACATGTCATCGGGTACTGAGACTTCACAAGTGTTATGGAGGGAACAAGATCAGGTAAGAAGCACCAGCAGTATTTTTACGTTTGTCTCTAATCCACCCTCAACTTTCTCTTTGACTGGAGGAGTTATCTTATGTGCCAACTTTCATTTGCACTTGATGTCACCAGAGTGAAGAACAATCTCCTACTAGGTTGTTAACTTGCATTGGGTATACTAATATAAAGAATGTGATAATGTGAATAAGAGCTTAAGAAAGAGTAAGATGGAAACATTGCTGGGACTGAACTGTATTAATCTGATTTAATGTGAATGTGATGTCAAGGCTGAATCACATATATGCTAAGGGGATGTCAGAGGAAATGGTGGCAAGGATACAACATGAAGCCTTTTTTGTAGAGGAAAGGAATTAGAGTTGGACATAGTAGCAAATGAAGACTTTCCAGATAGGGACCAAACAGAAAGGTAAAATAAAAGAAACTAGCATGGCAGCTAGGTGGTACAGTGGATAGAGCACTGAGCTTGCAATTAGGAGTATATAAGTTCAAATTCAGCCTCAGTTACTTACTAGCCTTGTGATCCTAGGCAAGTCACTTAACCCTGATTACCAAGAAGGAAGGAAACTATCAGGGAGGAAGAGGCTAAAAGTTCAAGAGAAGGATTATAGTTGGAAGTATTCAGGAGGGAGTGGAATAGATAGAAGCAAGGATTCTGCCCATTCATGTAGCAAGAACCACCTCATCTCAACCAGGCCAACAGTTACATGAATGAGCTTTCCTTTAGAAATCAAAAAAAGTCCACTTTCAGTAATTTAAAGACCATGGCACTTGAAGCTGTAGAGAGCAAAATTACTGGAAAACCAGCAGGTGGAGAAATAATCCACTTTAGAATCTTTCTCCATTCCAGTCTACACAAGCCATTTGTTGAACCACAGGGCAAACCCCATGCCCTACATTATTACATGCTAATAGTACCCTCTACTGAATACAACCAATATTACACAATTCTACATCAACAAGAAAAGGTTGTTTAGCTAACTTCATACAGCTAGGGCTGAGGGAAAAAAAATGCCTGTAGTTTCCTGAATGGTCATTACCATTTAGAGATATATAAATGCATTAAAATCTTGTAGATTCCATAAGTATCTACTCTGCCTAGTCACTGCTTAAAAGAACTTTCCAGGTATTACTGTTTTTGCATAAGCTGGATCTAGTACTTGGAATGCACTCTATCCTCATCTCTGAATCTGAATTCCTAGAGCACCACTCTGAAATGCTCACGTTAGTGCCTCTTCCACCCTAAAGATGAAAATCCAACAGTATCTGCCCTCAGAGAATTTACATTCTATGGAGAGGAAACATTACACAGAATGAAACACAAAACATATACAAAAGTAATTTGGAAGAGGTTCAGTGGGGCACAAGTCTAAGGAAAGGACATTTGTTTATAATAGGGCTGGGTTTACAGAGGACTTACTAGAAGGGTGGAGTAGAGTTGCATGTGAACATGGTAGGAATGGGATGAATGTGAATGGGTATACAGAAATGGGGAGAAGGAAGATTTGACCTTTGCATTAAATTTCTATAGATTTTGCATTTGTTTACATTTTTGTACATGTTGCTTCCCCACAGTAGAGTACAAACTCCCTGAGAGGAACAACTATTTCATTTTTGGGTTTTTGTCCTTAGCAAAGTGCAGAAGCGGACACAGTCCATAGTAGAAACTTAATAAACTTTTAGTTGATTCATTCATTCATAATGTTTTCTAGTTTTGAATCATCAACATATCTTTCCTTGCTACCAGCTGAATCTGGGACATTTAACATTTCCAAATTATTTTCTATTGTTTCCAAAGGAAAGAACAGGTAATATGCTAATGGGTTATCATTTTATCCTGTGCATACTGAAATAAGAGTCTGGTGTGATAGAGCTATTAGGATGCAAAGAAAAGAAAGGGGGCTATATAATGCAAACATTTTTATGTCAGAGCTGAATTGCACTAATTTAATATTAATAGAATATCAAGGAATGACCAACATTGGACCAGGAGAGTCTCATTCGGCATTTACTGATTATATATTCCTGGTGTAATGGTCATCTTTGACTTTTTTCTTTTCTAGTATGATTTATTATTTTTATTTAGTACCATTCCTCTGAATTCAAGTCTCTTGTGCTTGTGCCTCTCTAGCAGATAGAAGCAAACTTGGATTAGTTCTTAGGAAGAATAAGTAATAAAAATTAGGAGTTATCATTGTGCTGCCTATACCCAGGGCCATGCCCAAGGCTCATGCAGATGAAGTAAGAAGTATCTGAGGCTGGATTTGAACTACTTCAGGGCCAATGCTCTATCCATTTCACCATCTAGGTGTCCCACTTTGACATTACTATTGTGGTGTTCAGAATCCAACCATTTTGGAGAGTAGTTTGGAACTATGCTCAAAAAGTTATCAAACTGTGCATACCCTTTGATCCAGCAGTGTTACTACTGGGATTATATCCCAAAGAGATTATAAAGAAGGGAAAGGGACCTGTATGTCGAATGTTTGGGGAGCCCTTTTTGTAGTGGCTAGAAACTGGAAACTGAATGGATGTCCATCAGTTGGAGAATGGCTGAATAAATTGTGGTATATGAAAATTATGGAATATTACTGTTCTGTAAGAAATGACCAACAGGAGGATTTCAGAAAGGCCTGGAGAGACTTACACGAACTGATGCTGAGTGAAATGAGCAGGACCAGGAGATCATTATATACTTCAACAACAATACTATATGATGACCAGTTCTGATGGATCAGGCCCTTCTCAGCAACGAGATCAACCAAATCATTTCTAATGGAGCAGTAATGAACTGAACTAGCTATGCCCAGAAAAAGAACTCTGGGAGATGACTAAAAACCATTACATTGAATTCCCAATCCCTATATTTATGCACACCTGCATTTTTGATTTCCTTCACAAGCTAATTGTACAATAATTCAGAGTCTGATTTTTTTTGTACAGCAAAATAATGTTTTGGTCATGTATACTTACTGTGTATCTAAGTTATATTTTAATATATTTAACATCTACTGGTCATCCTGCCATTTAGGGAGGGTGGGGGTAGAGGTGAAAAAATTGGAACAAGAGGTTTGGCAATTGTTAATGCTGTAAAGTTACCCATGTATATATCCTGTAAATAAAAGGCTATTAAATAAAAAAAAAAAAAAAAAACTATTGTGGTGTTCAAATTTCTTAAAAATACATATAAGAAAATGAAATGGAAAAGGGGACACAAATAGAGCAATTTGATACAACCTTGTGAAATTTAATTTTTTTTTTCTCATCATACATTTAAATATATAGTCATCTTATTCTTAGCAAATTGAAATGTTTATTGATCACTGTTAAGTTCATAATAATTTTTAAATAACTGCCTAATCTTTTAAGCAATTTTTTTTAAACTCCAATTGCTGACCCTTTCTTAACTATAATTTAGAGCCAATAGCAAATACTTCACGTATGACATTCCTTTCTCTTCAACTATAAGCTTTTCATTACTGTATAGGGTTTACATTCATCATCTAAGTTGTTTTAGAATCCTTACAAATCTTGCCAAAAATATTTCCCTATTACTGTGAATATTCTTCCCCTTTAGAAAAAAACAAGATAATTCAATTCAATGTAATAAGTTTTTATAAAATATCTGCTAAGTACCAGGTCCCTCCAGATCACTGCTTTGTCATCACGGAGGATCTTTCCTAGCTCAATAAAACTATGACTTAGCTGCTGTGCAGGTTTACCATATGGACAGGTCATTGTAGAAATTTCTAATAAAAGGTAATCCACTGGAATAGGAAATGGAAAACTTCTTTGCCAAGAAAACCCCATGGACAAGTAATGAGCACAATCTTGGACAGATTTTGAGAGATGATGGACGGTCCATTGGGTCATATAATAACAATAATGTTGTAAAGACAAAAACCTTGAAAGACTTGGGAACTCTGATCACTCTGCTCAGATAGCTGAACAAGTTATGGTATATGAATGTGGTAGAATACTATTGTGCTATAAGGAATGATGTGTATAGTTTTGGAGAAATCTGTGAAGATTTGTATGAACTGATACAGAGCGAAATGAACAGAAACAGAAGAATAATTTATATAACAACAAAAGTACTTGGCCACTGTGTTAGACACTGAGGATATGAAGACCAAAACGCAACAGTATCTACATAGGGTTACATTTTAGTGGGAGGAAACATTACTCACAAAATTAAATGCAAAATATATACAAAATATATAATCTTTAGAATGGGACCTAAGTCTAATACTAGAGGCAATTTGTTAACAATAAATAGGCTAAGAGTTACAGAGGTCTCCCTGGAAAGGTGGAGTAGAATTAGATGGGGACATGGTAGGAATGGGGTAAATGTGAATGGGCATACAGAAGTGGGGTGCAGAGAACAGAGCTTGGATGTAGGCAACCTAAAATGCAGAATCATAGATTTTGAGCAAAGTCTTAAGAGTAATAGATTAGCATACCCTTCACAGTAGCAGGAAAAGTGGTGACGGTGATTTGATTATCAGTCCCTCTGGTCAGGGAAGAGAGAACTGGGAGGTGGGGTCAAAATCTAGTTGAGATCTGATGGTGGAGAGATAAGTTAACAGAATCCTTAAATATGGCTGCTTATCGAAGAGTGAAGAATGTTTGAAATATTTACCAATTCTTAGTCAAGTTAGTTCTGTGCCTAATTCATTCCAATGTTGAGCAGTTTTTATGGAATTGGGGGGAGAATTCAGAGGGTCTTTGATCCTAGAGTGGTGGCCAATGTGGAAGGGTAGGAGCAGCAGTAGATAAAAAGTAAAAAAATAAAACAAATGTGCTATATGTAAAAAAATAAAACAAATGTGCTATATTTTCTTTTTCTGTTATCTTTTGGTTAAGTTTCCATGAAAGTATGATAAACTCTGAAAGTGTCTGGTTACAACTATAACAACAGTATTTTTATTCATTTGTCTTTAGTACTTTAATTTAGTATTTTAATAAACTACTACTTTATTCAACTAAATAAATTTCAATACTGTATTCAGTTATAAAGTTCACAGAATAATATAATCCATTGATTACCAGTGTGACAGTTGTAAGGAAGAAAAGGCACCTAAAGAAGGAGGTGGTTGTCTAGTAAAAAGTGCTGTCAAATTGGTTTTGGGCATGGGTTATAGCAACTTATTTATCTTTCCGAGGATATTTGATCCTAAAATGTCTAAATCTTACCTTGTTTAACAGCTTTTGGTGAAACAGGGGAATCTGGTTTTCAGGAGTCTTGCTTACATTTAAATAGGAATTCCATAATGTCATCAGCAATGAAAGAGCCATTTCACTAATACAGTACTTTTCCATTCCCTTATGGAAAAAGAGGGGGGGAAAGGAAATTGGCTGTCATTTCAATCTGATTCTGCTTACTGTTTCTATTGCCAAGGGTAACTTTTCATTTCCAACATGTACCCACAAACACAGCCACATCCAGACTCTAAGATGCAATTTAACGAGCTGACTCCTCTGCCTAAAATCTACATGTGATTAAAATAAACAGGGACACTCTTATTAGGAAAAAGCATAGATCTCATGGACGTCATTTGGATGAGTTTGGATCTCTTCACCTAGACAAATTCAAGATAATCAGAAATGATGGATAAAATGACTAAGCTACTATCATTGATCTTTGAAAAAATCAATTAGACCTCAAGTTGAGGTCTATTAATATTAAGATATTAACCAAGCAAGATAACCAAGATATTAAGCATCTTCTATTTTTTAAGCCTTGAAAATATAAAGACAAATACGAAACAGTTTCTAACCTCAAGAATCTTATATTTTACCAGAGGAGACCAAATATACATCTATTAGTACATACAAAACATATATAGGTAATATTGGATGGGGAGGTCCAGCAGCTGAGAACCAAGAAAGGTCTCCTGCAGAAGGGGCAAGTAATGACAACTGACAATTATATAACATTTTACATATGTTATCTTATTTTAGCTTTAAAACAATTCTTTGGAATAAGCAATGCATGTATCATTATCCTGATTTTACAGGTGAAGAAACTGAGGCTACTCAGGTCAAGTACAGTTAGGAAGTATGGAAGGTAAAATGTGGACTCAAGTCTACCTGATTCCAGGTCCAGAATTTCTTAAACTTTTTACTCACAACCCCTTTTTGCCCAAAAAATTTTCACATGACCCTGAGATGTATGTGTGTGTGTATGTATATATATGCACATATACACATACAAATCAAACATTTAAGTTTGATAAGAAGTCATAAAGAAATTTAAGACAGTTCTTTGGTCACATATAATTCTATCATTTATTAAAGATGAAAGCAAATTTGCATACCAATAAGATAGTTGTAGCTGTTTATTTTTACATAAATAATTCAATCTTGATGAAATATTTGATACCTTTTACTATTGCCAAATTTTTTGTGACCCCCACATTGTTTTGCAACCCGATATGGGACTGCAATTCACAGTTTGAAAAGTTTTCATTACTGTATAGGGTTTACATTCATCATCTAAGTTGTTTTAGAATCCTTACAAATCTTGCCAAAAATATTTCCCTAATAGCTCTATCACACCAGATATCTGGTGTCTGACTCTGCAGAATTAACAAACAAGGCTTGGAGGTTGAGAAGCAGTCTCAGCCTTAGAAACTTTCATCTTCCAGACTGTGCGAAGGACTGATTGCTGAGTAGAAGACTGAAAGACTTTCCACTGTCAAGAGATCCATGCACAAATATGCTGACCAGCCGGGTCCCAGACTGTGGCTATTGGCAGAAGGAGCTGGCATACACCTGGTGAGTGCAAAAATGAGAAGCGTGCTTGCTGGATTTGGTTATTTGCAGGACAGCCATTCCCCAGGCCGAGAGGACACTGGAGGAACACCAGGGACCAAGATCATTTTCAGAACAGTGTGGCAGGGGGGCCCCAGCTGTTGCACGGAAATGGAGAGAAGAGCCCAAGTTGAGTTCTGAGGCAGATTTCAGAAAATAACATTAAGAAGACTCTGCGGCTTGGGACGTTATTCCCCATATCTCTGGATTCCAACTTGATTATACTAATAGCTATTAAAAATAAAATAAAACAACAACAACAACAACAACAAAAAGAGTAAGCAAAGAAGAACCCACCTATAAATACTTACCATGGGGATAGAAAGATTTGGGTTCATATTCAGAGGAAGATAATGGAGCTAAAAAAAAAATTATTCTTTTTTCAATGAGAAATATCAAATGGTCCCAAGCACAAAAAGAGTTCTTGGAAGAATTTAAAAAGGACTTTAAAAAGCAAATAAGAGATCAAGGAAAAGTTAGGGGAAAAAAGAGAAAGCTAAGAAAATTATAAGAAAGTCAACCAACTAGAAATAGAGGATCAAAAACTGCTTAAGTTTTTGAAAACTATTCAAAGAAAATAATTCTTTGAAAACTAGAATTGGGCAAGGAAAAATTACTGATGTTCTAAGACACCAAGAAATCATAAAATGAAATCAAAAGAATGAAAAAAATAGAAGGGAATGTGAAACATCTCAGAAGAAAAACAACTGATGGAGGACTATGAAAATAGTCAGACTACCTGAAAATTATAATAAAAAAAGAATCTTGAGACAATATTACAAGAAATTATCAAGGAAAATTGCTCTGAAGTTCTAAACCAAGAAGGCAAAGTAGAAATAATTGTAATTAAAAAAAAAAAAATCTACCAATCACCACTTGAAAGAAATCCCAAGAGAAAATTCTACAGGAATATTGCAGCCAAGTTTAAAAGATTCCAGGTTAAGGAGAAAATACTGGAAGCAACAAAAAAAGCCAATTCAAATACCATGGAGTTACAATGAGGATTACACAACACCTAACAGCCATTTCATTGAACGATAAGTCTAGGAATATAGAGCAAAAGAACTGGGGTTATGACCAAGGACAATTTCAATTATTTTAAATTAAAATCTGATTGTATAAATAAAACCTGCATAGTCAAGAATATAAGGAATGCAGAAAATTGGGAGAAAAAAACTCTCATAGACAATCACTCAAATAGGATGTGATTGGGTTGTAATATTTCTGTGGTACAGGAAATGAGTTGACTAATTTAGAAAAACATGGAAAAACTTGTACATATAAAGGAAGATGCTATCCCATCAGAGAAACAGGTTGTAAGAGGAAATAAAAATAGTACAGTCTTTTATATATGTGTGTACATATATAAGTATGTATGTCTGTTTATAGATATCTATGTACATGTGTGTATATATATACACATATTCATATTCATATTTAACTGTAACCTTCGTTAGGGCAATAGAGGAAGGGAAGGGAAAAAAATAAAGTAAAAAATACATATTAGAAAACAAAAGAAAACGAACAAGGAAACTAAAAAAAACTGGGCTTTTGTCCAGCTTTGAAAACAATGTATAGTATCTATTACATAGGTTTTCTTGAAATGGAGATTTACTATTTTATATTGATTCCTTTCTTATGGTCAGTTCTGTACATGGCAATTATTTTCTTTTCTCATTTTGCATATAAAAAATTATTTTAAAAAAGAGAATAAATGATTACTAAGAGTCAATATGGCTTCATTAAGAACAGGTCAAAACAGACTATTTTAATTTTCTTTGCCTCGCATATGACAGATACTTCAGAATTGAACAAAAGGACTTAGTTCTAAGTTTGTAAATGTTTTATAGATTGTCTAGATCTCAGTCAAGCATTTGACAAAGTCTCTGATGTTATCCTTATGGATAAGATAGAGAAATGTGGGCTAGATAATTTTGTGTATAAATTTATATATATGCATGTTAAATATGTTTATACATCATATACATGTGAACAGATATAGATTTATATGTGTATATATGTTTTAGATGGATTTGAATGACTAGAATTAGAGTGAGATCATTAATGGCTCAATGTAGAGATGGAAAGATGTCCTCAAAGGAATGATTCAAAGAATTGTCTGTAAATCCATTCTCTTCAATATTTTTTATTAATAACTAAGATTTATAGATGACATAAATCTGGGAGGCATATAGAGTGCTAACTCTACAATCAGACAGACTTGGTTTTATATTTTAGCTCCAATACTTTCTAACTGTACCTGAGCTCCCAACTTCAGTTTCTTCACCTGTAAAATAAGGATAGTGATATCCTTAGTACTTATTTCAAAGAATTATGAGGGTCAAATGAGCTAATATGTATAAAATGTAATATGCGCTTAAGAATGTGAATGGAATGAATTTACCCATAAAATGGAAATGGATAGCAAAATAACAATTTGAACTCAACTCTATGTTGCTTTTAAAAAACATTATATAACAGTTGTTATTACTTGCCACATTCTTCAGGAGGCTTTTCTTAATCTCCCTTAACTGAAGAGCCTCTCAATAAAACTGAGTTTGCTAATACATTGATTGACAGTATCTAAAAAGGCTTCCATTTCAGTTCTTCTGAATAAAGAGAGCCTCTATCAAATATAATTTTTATATATATTTTTAAATTTTCTGGCTTTTAATTACAACAACTAAGTGGAACAGTGGACATGAAGTCAGGAAGACTCATCTTGCTGTGTTCAAATCTGGCCTCAGATACTTATTAGCTGTGAGACCCAGGGCAATCACTTAACCCTGTTTATCTCAGTTTCCTCATCTATAAAATGAGCTGAAAAAGGAAATGGTTAAAAAAAAAAGAAAAGAAAAAAGAAAACCTCAATGGGATGACAAAGAATCAGATTCTACTAAACAACAAAAAAAAACAATAAACTTTTTAATTGTCTCAAAATAATGAAAATGGCAGTTAATCTAGCTTTTAACAAGGAGTTGTTTTGAATCAGAATAGCTGCAGAAAGCAGCGGACAAAAAGAGAGGGATGGGGATTTGGGAGTTTTCTGTATAAATCTATAAATTCTTTACTCTTTCCTGTACACTTGGTATGGAATCAAAATACAAATTCTCTGCACAACCAGTACGAATTACCACTAGATGGCAGATATGTATCATGACTGTAGTATCTTCTAGTTAGAAATGTGTATACATTGAACGAGTAATTCAAAATTAATGAACCTCACTTTGAGATCTCAGGATTGTAAATTTAGAACAAGAAAGATATCTAGCCCCACCACTCATTTTAGAGCAGAGGAAACTTGAACCCAAAGTGACTTGCTCAAAATCTCCCAAGACTTAAAAGACAGAGGCAACATTTGAATCCACCATTGGATTACCAAGGCACTATTCTTTCCCTGAACCACTTCTTCCTAAAAGAAGTTAATTATTAAAAGGAAATGGAAATAATAAAATTCTGGTATAATTTCTTTAAAATTCACTATAATTATATAATTCTATGAACAAGATCTCAAAGGGACTACATTAGAAAAGAGGATTTCTTGAATTTTTTTTTAATAGGCTTTGGTTTTAAAAGAACTTTGGCAAGTGAACAAATCTTAACTTGTTCAAGACAACAGAAAACCTATTTTCACAACAATCTACAGTGAATTGTGCAAAAGTACTGCTGGATCCACTAGTTCTTGAGAAGAACAGGCAGAATCAATCAACAAGCATTTTCTAAGCCAGGAATTAGGGGTAAGTGATGGAGATTGGAAGAAAAAAAGCAAAAAAGCCCTATTCTCAAGTGGCTTGTATTCTAATGGGGATACAACATGTACACAAAACTTTAAATATAAGACAAATACAAGTACCTATAATAGGTTAGCTGAATATTTTATGACTTGGA
This sequence comes from Sarcophilus harrisii, assembly GCF_902635505.1. Classification (NCBI taxonomy): domain Eukaryota; kingdom Metazoa; phylum Chordata; class Mammalia; order Dasyuromorphia; family Dasyuridae; genus Sarcophilus; species Sarcophilus harrisii. The sequence goes on from NC_045426.1 coordinate 49,405,180, forward strand.
CTGTAGAAATACTTTTTCTCCTACTTCTAAGTCCAAAAAGATTTACCTAGAAGTTACATTTTAGTTATATCTTAAATATTAAATGGGAGCATCTTTTCTATTGCCTACCTTCTTCCTCAAAAGAATTAAAAAAAAAACAAAACCAAAACAATCAACCAAGTATTATTATCAACATCTAAAAATGATCAGGAGGAGCAATTAGTCAAGTAGGAAGAGAGCTGGGAAAGAGAGTGTCATAAAAATGATAATGATAATAGCAAAGATGTTTACAAAGTGTTTTATATCCCAAATTGGAGAGAATAGCCAGAAGGAGAAAACAGTCTCAACAGTGTCAACAGCAGCCCATAAATTGAGGACAAGGACTGGAAAGAAACCATCTGATTTGGCCATTAAGAAATCACTAGTGGCTTTGAAGACAGCAGTTTCAGCTGAGTAAATGATGAGGTCAGAAGTTAGCTTGCAAAAGGTTGAAGAATGAGAGGAAAGAAAATAGAGGTAACAAGATTAGACAGGTTTTTTAGACCCAATTTTGGCTGAGAAAGGAAAAAAAAAAATTTAAGATGATACATTGAAAGAATGAGAGGGTTTAGGGAACATGGCAGCTAGTGGATAGATCACCAGGCCTGGAATCAGGAAGAACCGAGTTCAAATCTGGTCTCAGACTAGCTGTATGATCCTGAACAAGTTACTTGTTAACAGTTTCCTCATCTATAAAATAAGCTAGAGAAGGAAATAGCAAACATTCTTTACCAAGAAAGCCTCAAATGGTGTCACCAAAGAGTTGGACACAATTGAAATGATGGAATAATTAAGATGAGGAAGAGTTTGGTGTGTTGGACAGCAGTAGGAAAAAAATTTTTTAAATGCAAGACTGCAGAGTATCAAGAAGTCCAGCCCAGTTCCCCTAACATAACTCTACCACAAGAGCAGGCCAAGTTCTAGGTAGGAAATCCAAGAAAAAATCATAATGGGTCCTACTTCCAGCCCAGTCAGCATAGGGAGATAGGGAGATCTGTGGACTTGGGAAATGGGGTCTGCCTCACATGGCATGCCAGTGCACAGGAATGAAAAAGACTCAGCCTATAGGTTCCAGACCTATACAGGAAGGCCTTGACTTGCATAGGATGCAGAAATAGGTACTAACTGGTGACTATGTTGTTCACTATTAAGTTCCAGGTTAGATTCAGGCCTGTGCTTCAGGGAGGTATTCCAGAGTGAGGGGCAGTCATGAGTCTTAGTCTGGAGGAGGAAAAAGTTCAAGCAAAATAATAGTTGTGAGACTCTGATGTCAAGAATGAAGCAGGAAACTAGTCCCAGCCCAATGTGAAGCCCAGCATGGAAAAAGGTCGGCATTTCCCCAGATCAAAGGGAAGTTTTCAGTTCCATCACTCTCAACTCGAAGAGCTTTCCAGTTAACTGACAATGATTGTGTCCAGCAGCACTCTACTGGAATTTCCAACCAAAGGTAAAGTTAACAGGACTGTTGCAAAAACTCAAAGCCATCAGGAACTTACAAGAGGTCAGACCAAGAAGGCAGATCAGACTTTGCCCTAGAGCACTGAAAGCTTATAGGACCACAACCTGAGTAGTCCCTAAGATCTGGAATAACATAATACTCAATGTCCCCGAAAATAGAAGGACCCAAAAGACCAGAAGCTTAGCTCAGTCCTTCTCCCCAGAAGTGCAGAGACCCTGGTCAAAACATCAAGTATTCATTTAGGAAGTAGGCTGGAAGAATGAGCAAATAACAAATAAAAAAGTATGCCACCAAAAAGAATTATTATGGTAACAAGAGAGTTCAGGGAATCAGAGAAGAGAATGAGTCCAAAACATCTACAAGTAAATCCTTTTGTTTTTCCTTTAAAGCTTTTTATTTTCAGAATTTACAGTTACTTTTCAACATTCAACCTTGCAAAACCTTGTGCTCCAAATTTTTTTCTCCCTCCCGTAAGACAGCAAGTAATCCAATATATGTTAAAGATGTGCAGTACTTCTGTATATACTTCCACAATTATCATGCTGCAGAAGAAAAATTAGACCAAAAGGGAAAAATGAGAAAGAAAACAAAAAGTAAACAGAAACAACAAAAGTGAAAATGCTATGTTGTGATCCATATTCAGTTCCCATAATCCTCTCTGAATGCAGATGGCTCTCTCAATCACAAGACTATTGGAATTAACCTGAATCACCTTGATGTAGAAAAGAGCCAAGTCCATCAGAACTGATCATCATATAATCTTGTTGGTGTATACAATATATAAGCAAATCCCTAAAGGAAAACAAAGTGTAGTCACAAGTTTAACTAGAATTCCTTTAAGAGATAAAGCAAAGAATAAGAACTTGTTATTGGGCTCTCAGTGAAGGGAGATAAAAGACAGGAAGCATGTTACACCAAACCTAGAATACTGATGATGAATTTGTTCTTCTCCCTCAGAATTCTCTTCCTTATAAAGACAAAGTGAAAAGTAAAGAAAAAAATATAAGAAAACAGGATGGATAAAAATAGAAAATAAACATTTCTAACTGTGAATGGAATTAACTCACCCAGGAAAATGCAAGAGGATAGAAGAATGGATTATAAAGAAGAATCTAATAATATATTGTGTACATGAAACATACTTGAAACCGAAAAGGTAACTAATAAGGAATAAAGCAAAATCTAATGTGCTTTATCTTAAGTAAAAAAAGGCAAACATAACTCATATTAGACAATAGCAAAAAAAAAAAAAAAAAAAAAAAGGCTTAACTAAAAGGGAAACTACATTTTATTAAAATGAAGAAATCAAACAATAAGGAAACATTCAAGACTTGAGAGAAGAAAAGAAGGATAGGGAGAGAGAAAAAAGAGAAAGAAAACAGACACAAGAAGAATAAGTATTAAGGGCGCAATCATCTTCAAGATGTGAAAAATGTAGGTTTGACAAGAGTTCTGGAAAGTTATACTTTATTATTCAAAGAAAGCTGGGAAAAGATAAACATAAGCTTAAGAAGAAATCCTGGAATAGAAGAGGCTAAGTGGGGAATATAAATGGAAACAATGTTATCATCTGTATATGTTATGGATCAACTATGGATAAAGAGGAAATAGAAGATAAGTTTGGGAAACATATCATAAGCCTGTAACAGAAGCTTTTTAGTGATAAGATTTCAATTATCTGATCGCATACTGTTTTTGGCAAAAACAAAGCAATTATCTTTTGAGTTGCCTCAATAAAGACACTCTCTCTCTTTTTTTTTTTTTTTTTTTTTTTTTGCTGAGGCAACTGGGGTTAAGTGACTTGCCCAGGGCCACCCAGCTAGCATGTGTTAAGTGTCTGAGGCCAGATTTGAACTCAGGTCCTCCTAACTTCAGGGCTGGGGTTCTATCCCCTGCACCACCCAAGCTGCCCCTAAAGACATTTTTTTAAAAGTAAAGTAACTAATGAGAAATTTCAAGATAGGAAAATGAAAAGTGACCATTCCAACTTAAAAATTTGTTAAAGAAAAAACTAGCAATAGCTTGATATACAATCTTGATTCGTTAAGATTTCAAGGATTCCAAGAAAACAAGTTTGTTTGTTTTTTTCCCAATCATGCAATAGATAAAACTTTAATGATATTATGTGCCATATAATGTATTAACCAATGGGGATACAAAAAGAGACAAGACAATCCCTGCCCTCAAGGAACTTAAAGCTAACAAGGGTTGACATTTGTCCTTTGTTCCGGAATCAGACTATGATGTCAGGGAGGGAGGTGAAATGAATTTAATAGAGAGGGCTATGCAAGGTCGTTTGCCTCGCTTTATTTTCTGGAGTCATCTGGGTCTACTGGCCCAACAGAGATGAGAGAGCTTTTTAATCCGAGATCTAACAGATAATCGAAGCAAATGGTGCTTAAGCCTAGGGGAAAAAATGAGGCAGTGAAGAGTCTTATCTGGGAGACCTACTATTGGTCAGGGAAATTTGGGTTTAAGGTGTGGCTCTAACTGCAAACCCCCCCAAAATATCAGGGGACTTGTCAGGGATCCAGCTTTTGGGCAGGGCAGAAACCCCCTCACTCCCCCCAAAGCTGTGGAAAGCCTCCCATTGCACAGGGCCCTCTCAGTGATCCTGCTCTCTAGCTGGCCCAATATTGATCCAGAGGACAAAGTGAGGCAGGTGACCTTGCCCTGCCCCCCCTCCCTTAAATGCATGTCCTCGGCATGTCAGGGCGTCCACTCCCAGGTGTCCCGGCCCTCTGAGAACGCACAAGCTGTGAGAGCAGGAGCTGCCTCACTAAGGACTCACCTGCCCTGGCTAGCTGGGCAGCACAACTATTAGGTGACCTTCCCGCGGACAGCGGGGCTTAAAGGAAGCTCCGAGCCGGGGAGGGTAGAGATGTTCTCCCAGGTGCCCAGCCCTGGGTGGGGTAGAGATGGGAGGGGAGGCACGAGCCCGAGTTACAGTGAAGAAGCCCGGAGAGGTGAGGCGCCCGGACGCTAACACATCACACACCTTTCCGTGTCTGGGGGCAGGGACCATCTTGCACCCCCAGAGCGAGCTCTGCTTTGAAGTATTCCGAGGGCCGCCCTGGGAAAAACCACCGGTCCAAAAACAAGGCGAAGGGTGCAAGAAGCAAAACTGGGGAAACTCCCTGACGAGCGGAGGCCGCCCTTCCCCCCGACCAGAAGGGACAAGCTGCCCGCAAGCCTCCTGCAAGTCTCGGAGAAGATTCCGCCCCTCCTCCCTCCTTTCCTCCCCCCGCACCGAGACCCGGCCAGAGCACGCATTGGCGGGGTTTCCTCCGGCCAGCGAGTTTCCGGGATCACGCATTCTTCAATTCTAGCTACGAACCGCGGAAACAAGCTCGAGCGGCAGCTAAAAATCGGAAACAGTGTGAAAAGAACCCGAACCTTCCGCTTCCAGGGCGCCTAGCGTTATGACCCGGAAGTGCCGGCTCGCCTGAAGATGTAACCGGAAGGAGTTCTTCGGTCGTCAGGCGTTAAGCGCCACCAGCAGGTAACGGGGCTGACTGGCCCGGAAAGAGGTGGAGGGGGCGCCAGGGAGTGAGGGGAGGAGGCCGATTCATCGAGGGGCCTAAGTGCGCTAGTCGTCCTTTCTTCTCTCCTGGGCCCCGTGGTGCCCACGAGCGCGAACAGTTCCACGGGAAGGAGGGGGGGAGGAAGTGACCGGTGGGGCCTCCCCGCCACGGCTTTTTCCTCTCGAGGGGAGTACGGAGGGAGGGCAGCCGTTGCTCCCAAGGTGATCGGAGCCCCCCGCCGCTCCCCTCGCCGGGCCTCGCTGAGACCCCGCCCCCGCCTGGCCCTCTAGGGCGGGACAGGGATCTCGGCCGTCTCCTAGGCCGGCCCCTGGTGAGGCGAAGAAAGTGGGGGAGGGGAGAGACGCTGCGGAAAGCCCTCTGTCCCGTCCCGGACCTCCGCGGAGGGGCCGTGGGCGTGCCTATTTCCCCAGGCCCCGCCCCTCGCCCTCTTTGCGGGCCATGCTAGCTTTGCGGTTGTGTAAGCATGGCGTTTTAACTCACTCGCGGCCCTGAGAGGTCTGCACCCGGGCTTCCTCCTTCTCGAGCGGCGCGATCGGCTTCTCCGAGCCCGTTTTTCCTTCCAGTCCACAGCCGAGAGCAGGAGGGACCCCTCGTGAAGAGGTGCCGGCATGTTTGAGCTCGAAGCAGCCTGCGAGCAGCTCAGTGACGTGAGCCTGGAGGAGAAGCAGGCGCCCGCCGAGGGGAGTATGGAGAGCTGCCCGGACTTCGGCCTCGACCCCAATCCCAGGCCCGGGTCTGGGCCCGGGCCCGGCCCCGACCAGCTCTGCGTTACGATTGGGGCCACTGTGCCTACCGGCTTTGAGCAGACGGCCGCCGATGAAGTAAGGGAGAAACTGGGTTCGCAGTCCAGAATCAGCAAAGACCGAGGCAAAATATACTTTGACATTTCAGTGGAGAGTCTGTCCAAGGTTTGCAAATATACTAAAAATACTTTTAAAATTAACATATGCTCCAACCTGCCTTAGTCCTATATCCTTCTCATATTCTAAATTATGTCTCTGAAAGACAGTATTATAAATGGATCTCTTACCTCCTTTTGAAAAACACTGACCTCGTAACCCGGGACAGGCCGATTCTTGTGACTGGCTTCTTAATGGCCTTGGTCACTTCCATCATAGTCTGTTGCAAAATAGTTGCTGATTTGGAGTTTTTACTCCAATCATAATCCTAGATCTCCAAAATTATGTGGTGTTATTCAGTAATATCTAGCACTTCATGACCCCACCTGGGATTTCTTGGCAAAGATAGTGCCATTTCCTTCTTCAGTTAAGGCTGGGCAACTGAGGCAAACAGGAGAAGTGACTTAACCAGGATTACAGAACTACTAAACAGCTGGATTTGGACTCATGGAAATCAGTCCTCCTCATTCCAAGCCTAGGACTCTTATTCATTGCAACACTTGGCTGACCTCAAAATTAAGGAGATTAGTAGTCTCATGGATCTAAAACTAGAAAATAATCTTCATTTAAATCATAAGATTATAGAAAAGTCATCTTAGAGGCCATCTAATTCTCTGCCCTCATTTTAAAGTTGAGGGAACAGACCAATAGAAATAAATTAATTGCTTTAAGGTCACACCAACTGTAATTGGCAGAGATCTACTTCACCAAAATTTTACACATAAAATAACAGTCTCACAGATACTATCACTTTGCCCAAATGTCACAAATAGACAATCCTAGGAGTTTTTACTCCAGATCCAACATTTTCCCCACTGTAATATATTTTCAGAATAATTCAGAAGTCTTTAAAAAACATTTCTAGATGTCTAGGGTAGTGCCTAAAGAATTCATCTCTATTCTGACTGCAAATATTAGTTCTCAGCTATAAAAGGAGAAATAAGTGACAATGTCTATCAGTAAAGGTGACAGACATGATGACAGTTTTTGAAAGAACAGTGAACATAAGAGAGAGTTCATAGAACTCTGCATACTGCCATAAGATAAGAAAATAAGGCCACATTCCTGACTTCTCCAGTCCCACCCTTTGTGTAGTCTTCAAGCTACCTACCACTGTCATTTTCAGTTCTCAGATTCCTTTGGAGAAAAATGTAGAAGCATCTTGATAACAAAGGAAGTTTCTTTACCTTTTTGCTAAAGGACATATTATCTTCATATCTATGGCTTTACAACCATTAAAGCTGTTTATCTTTAATTACTAATAGTTCCTCTACTAAATTGTCTTCATCCAGTGCCTAATTGTGTCATGGAAGTGACTGAAATCAGAGGTAACTCTGGCAAGTTCTACCAAACTAGAAAGGTTTCATTGTATGGATATGGTGTTGGATTGCTTTTCTGCTTTTCTGCATTTTGATTTAAGTCAATGACCCCCCCCCCAAAAAAAAAAAAATAGCAACAACAACAAACCACTCCACAAGCTTACATTGAGTTATATAGGCAGTACCTGCTTTGGTGAAATAATAGTTTATTGACACATTAACAGTTCAACCCAGCATAGAGTTTACATAATATTTTAAACTTTTCTTAATGTATTTTTTACATTATGCTTTAAACTTATTTGTGTTTTATCTCTTCCCCACTAGATTAAATACCATGAAAGAAAGCTTCATAGCTGCCTTTATATGCCTTGTATATGCACATAGTAGGCACACAGCAAATATTTCCTGAAATAGCCTTATTCTCAAGAGAAATTAACTAAAACATTTCTTTTTTTTTTTTTTTTTTTCCAGGTTCATAGTCTAAGATCAGTTGATAATTTATTTGTTGTTGTTCAGGAGTTTAGAGATTATCAATTCAAAGAAACCAAGGTGAGTTATCCAAAGTAAATTATTTTCTTCCAAGAATCTTCTCAGTTCATACATTCAGTGACATCACTGTGCCCTTTTAAAAAGTGGGATTATATGGGAACTTTTAAATTATATTCATAAGATTGGGGTTTACTGACAGTTCTGTTCCAACAGTCATCGTTTAGTGAGGAATAAGTTTTTAGAAAATAAAAATAGATTGCTTAGACTCTTAGGAAATAGATTGGATTCTGCTATGATTTAAACTGAGTTCACTGTATTTCCTATGAAATATCTGGCTAACTTAGAAAACTGCCTCATAGATAACTACTGGAAAAGTTCTAAATTGGCTTAGAAAAGGGAGATCAGATCAGAATCAAGATAAAATTTCAGAACTACAGAAGGGAAAATTCTTTTGTGACTGCAAAAAAAATGCAAACACTTTAACCTTGTGATTTAAAATAGAAATAAAACTTTGTACAACAGGTAAATCATGCAGGAAAATCTATAATTCAGAATTCTTCTGGTAGGTATCTTAGAGATGGTCCTAAATTGACAGTAGTTGATATTAATAATGGAATCCTACTATTTTTGATCATTCAGGTAAGAATTTGGATAGCCTAGTCTCTGGAACTACTGGAAACTAAAACTTAAGCCACTGACAAACTTAATCCTATTTTGTTTATCTTTTGAAAATGCTAAAATATTTTTTGATGAATCAGTGAATTTTATAATTCCATAATTTCTATAAATTGTTTTCCAAAGAGTCCTCAACTACATTAAAGGCTTTAAAAGGGTGTTCTTTTCTTCAATGGATTTCTGTTCAAATGTACTACTTTTACTTTTAGATTTTTTTTTTTAATTAAGGGCTACAATTTCATTCTTTATTTTTTCCTTTTTTTTTTTTGTTTTTGTTTTTGGTTTTTTTTTTTTGTTTTGTTTTTGGTTTTTGGTTTTTTTAGCCCCATGCTTGGTGGCTATTTCATTTACTTTTCTGGGATTCTAGTCTAGTTAATTCTGAATTACTCTTTCTCTGCAGTTTTAGTCTAATTATCTTACTGCGTAGTAGTTCTTTGTTATATTAGTTTCTTTGCTTGATCTTTTTCCCCCTCAGCCTCTCTACTGTTTTATTTTTTCTATTGGGACTTCCATGTGGGAATTTATTTTTCTTTGAATTTAGTTTACTTACTAAATATTTGTAGCTGCTTGTGAGATGTTGAGCTCGGCTTTTTTGTCAGGAAAACCATTATTCTCTTCCTTTTTCCCCCAAATAGTACTCAAGTAGGTCTCATACCTGGTCTTCCTTTCCAGAGGGAAAATTGTCTGCTGTCTTTTTCCTAGAGCACTTTCCCAAAAAGGGCAAGCTATCCAGAGTTGTTTTCTGAATAATCAAAAGCAGTAGAATTTCATTATTGGTATCAAATATGGTCAATTTAGGACTAGGGCTCAGAGAACTCGCTATGATAAGGCATTAATTACAGAGGTCTGAATCAACACTAAGGGACACTAAAAAGCACAACAAATTAGTAGGATTGCTGGAGAAAATCTTTGGGAGACCCTCACTTTTGGTAATTAGCTCCAAAAACTTTGTTTCTGTAGTTACTGTAACTTCCACTTTGTGGATCAGGAAGACCAAGGTATATCATACTTAGGGATCTGACTCTTTTTTTTTTTTTTTTTTCCCTGTGGTAATTATCCTCCCTCTCTCTCTCTCTCTCTCCTTTTCTTGCTTCCTTTCTTTTCTTCCTCCCTCTCCCCTCCCTAATGGCAGCTCCTTTTTTGACCCTCTTGCTTAGAACTTCAGAGTAGTTTATTCTTTAGTTATGTTACAAAATAAGAGTCTAAATGATTCCATGTTTCTAAAATGAAAAGTACCACATCCTCTCCAGTCCTTCATGGCCTATTTTAAATGAAGGCTTTCCCTGATATCCCAGCCAGCATTAATCACTCCTTCTGAATTCCTAGAATGTCATATGGACATTAATTATCTGCTACCTTGAACTGCTAGTTATTTCATATATGTATATCTTGTTTTCCCAAGGACCATAAGCTTTTGAAAACAGTGGTAATTTTTATTTCCCATAGTGCTTGGAACAGTACTCATTGCTTAATTGTTGCTTAAATGGAAATGCCTGAGAAATAATCTGGATTTTTTTGGTTTTTCTTTTTTTAAAGGAAGATGTTCTAAAGGATTTTGAAGATTTGGCTGGGAAGCTTCCTTGGTCAGACCCTTTAAAAGTATGGAAAATCAATACCAGCTTTAAGAAAAAAAAGACAAAACGCAAAAAATTAACTCAACAAAATACTGTATTCAAAGAAAAGGTGGATGATGGACAAGGAGACATGGGAGATGAGAAGCAGCTCACCAATCATACTATGGAGGCAGTCTTAGAAACCATTGAAAACCAAGATGGTACCATTGATGAAACTCCCATTTTAACTTACAATAAAAAAGTTTCAGAAAAACCATCTGCCATTGAGAACAAAAGAGTTAATGAGATCCCCAGAGATGAAGCTGAACCGCAAGTGCTCAAGTTCAGAGTCACATGCAACAGGGCAGGTGAAAACCATAGCTTTACATCCAATGAAGCAGCAAGAGATTTTGGGGGAGCTGTTCAGGACTATTTCAAATGGAAGGCTGATATGACCAACTTTGATGTGGAGGTACAAGCTCTCTCTTTGCAAATTTGGGTGTAATTTTTGTGGTTGTACGGCAAAATTCCCTTAGAATTACGGCTATTTAAAAGATTCAGGATTCTTGAGTCTTCTCATAGAATTGTTAGATTTGGAAGAGACCTTAAAGGACAACCTAGTTCCACTCCTTTTTTTATTAGAAAAGACTGAGGCCCAAGGATGTCACACAGCTAGTTAATGACATCCAGGTTTGGAAAGAATTTATAATTCTAATTTATAGTCTAGTATTTCCAACTATACCAGGTTGCTGTCTATATTGTTGCAGCTGGATGAGAGGGCCTGGTTCAAGCCCAGGTTCTACCTTTTATTGCCTGTGTGATGTTGAGCAGTCATTTCACCTTCTCAAGCTTCAGCTTCCTTCTTTGATCTCACCTGTTAGGAACATCAAATCAGATGATATATATGTAAAGTACTTTGCAAACATAAAAACACCAGCTACTATTTTCTTTTATAACTTGAACAAAAATGTAAATGACCTGCATATCAAATTTGTAGTTGAAACATAAGTGAACGAAATAGTTGCTTTCTTTCTTTGACCAAATCAGAATACCAAAAACTCAACAAAGTGGAATAATGAACCAAAACTATAAAAATAACCTTTATGGAAATTTAACTTTAAAATTAACTATATAATTAAGCACCAGCAAAAAGTATGATGTTAGTGTCCCCAAAATGTATGTAATTAGGCTATATTAATAAAAGTACAGACTACTTCAGAACAGGGTAGGGTAGATAGTAGTTCCCCCTATCCACTGGTCAGACCATAAATGGAAAGTTGTGTTCTGTTTTGATTCTCACATATAAAGAGAGACATTGTCTCCATTCCAGGACATCCTTCTAGATCAACAATCTGGATCGTGCCAAAGCCATGTTATATATGGGGAACTAAGTAACATTTATTAGCTGTAATTAAGAAAACTTTCTGAGAAAAGTAGTCAAGTATATGAAGAATTAATTTTTGTAGATTTAGAGAACTGAAAAGGTCTGATTCAAGGAAGTTAAAGATAGATAACATGATATAGTGGAAAGAACAGTGGACTTGGATTTAGGAGAGCTGTATTCAAATTTGGCTCTGCTACTTGTTTTGTGTAGTTTGGAAAAATGGTTTCTGAGGCTTCCTTTTCCCCATAAACGTGTTTCATTTATTTAGATCAATATAAGTAGTTACTGTTATCATTGCTTACTTCTCGGGATATGGAAAGCTCTGTGAACTATTATCACAGCTCAATAAAAGGAAGATCTTAAAAAAAAAAAAAACAACAGTGAGTTGCCCGAGGAGACAGCAGGTTGTCATCATTGGCTGTATTTGAAAGAAAGCTTTGCAGACTTGTTATAGAGGGGATTCACATATTAGGGAGGGAGGGAGGTGGGCCTTTAAAATTCTTTTCAGCTACAATTCTATTATTCCTGTGACATCTAAGGAATTAATTGTTTTGTGATGAGGCTGCAAGAATTAAATAATTAGTTGTCACCATAGGTCAGAACTTTCATTAGTGAATAGAGTCCGTAAATATGTAAAATACAGTTAGGTTTAATTGATCCATCTCTTTCATAGTGATGCTGTGGGGATGAATGAGACAAAATGTACATAAAAACACTTTTAACTCTGAAGAAAAAAACACCATTTAGGGTAAAAATATTTTGAGATGGTGTCCTTTTGAGCTCAAAAATCCAGAATATAGTTCTATAAAGTTTTGTTTGCTATTATGAGTCATCCCTTCACATACTTTTAGCTCCATTAACAATGTTATGTTATTCCAGATAAACCAAGTTAGAAATTTGAAACATTGATTTCTTTCAGTGCTATATACAGTTTGAACATGCCTAAAGCCCTGTTGATTTACCTTGTTGAACCTTTTCCTAGGTTCTCTTAAATGTCCATAATAATGAAATAGTTGTGGGCATTGCATTGACAGAAGAGAGTCTCCATCGAAGAAATATTACACATTTTGGTCCTACAACTCTAAGATCCACTCTTGCTTATGGCATGCTCAGGTAAGTGATTTAGTTTGACATCCATATTGGGTGACGGGCAACTAGGTAGCACAGTGGATAAGAACTCCTGCCCTGGAGTCAAAAGGACCAGAGTTCAAATCCAGCCTCAGACACTTAACACTTACTAGGTGTGTGACCCTAGGCAAGTCACTTAATCCCAATTGCCTCACAAAAAAAATTTAAAAACTGAGATCTTGAGCATGGAATCAATGAATTAGGCATCTGAGTACACTACACTAAAGCAGTCACAGTCCCTTTATAAACATAGGCTTTAATGGTGTCTCTAGCTTAAATTGCATCACTCTGTAGACCTTCTGAGCTCTATGTGATTCTGGGACAATAAATGTGATTGTTCACTAAATTCTTTCCTTTTGAGAGAACTTGTAAGAATTTGTATTTCAATGTTATGGCCTTTGGAATCTGTGGTTTTTGCTACACTGTAGAAAAACATCAAAAGAGGACTTCACTAGGGGATTATTATAGTCATAGAATATTAGCCCCAACAATTAAAAGCTGAGCATCTTATGTTCTTTTCTTAAATCTGCAATTCTATATATTCCAATCAACTACTTTCTTCTTAACCCAGGAATAAAATATTTTTCCACATCTACTAGATATTAGTAAGATTGTTTTCTTTTGGGAAATTTTCATAGAACTATTTATTTTATTTGAAATTAATTTTATATTTTGCTTTAATTTCCATTTGAGTGCAATAATTTAAGTAGATGTTTTTACCTTCTATGATAACTATTGAGTTAGCACTGCATGTAGAATGCTTTATAGATCATGATGAAAGAATTAATTATAATTTTCATTTGCTTAGTAACTTGTAGTTTTCCAAGTATTTTCACTTACTACCTCATTTGATCTTCATGAACCCTGTGGATCCTTTGAGATTACTAGAGTAAGCTGTTTAATTAGCTATGTTTCCATATGGGACGTACCAATTTTCAGAGTGTAAATCCTATTTCTCTTCTCTCCCTATGGGTAACCTCTTCCTTTTTTTTCCTCCTTATATTTGCTTTCTTTAATATCTTAACCTCTTCATAAATGAATTCCATGATTAGGGATCTGAAGCCTAGGTGCTACACAATTCATGGTTTGATCTTGGCATGTAGAAGAGAAAAATGGGCTCATTTGTTCAGGGAAGACACATTTATTCTTCATACCCTCCAATGCTTAATTTAGAATTCTTTGATTTTTGTCAGTTTTCAACTGTGTTCTCCCAGATGTAGCTACATGATGGTTTTGCTTTTGGTTTTGGTAAGGCAATTGGGGATAATTGCCCAGGGTCACACAGCTAAGGAAGTGTTAAGTGTCCATACAACTACTCCTTTAAAAAAAAAAACAAAAAACTTTTTTTAACATGAAATATTTCTAAGCACATCAACTCATCTAATGTTTCTGCATAAGCTTGACTTACCAAAAAGTCAATAGGGAAAAAGTAAACCATCTCCTATTAAAATCAGGGCCCATTTGTAATTTAAAGTCACAGAGTTGGTAGTATTTGAGAACTGGAAGTGACCAGGGGTTGTATAGTATAACCCATTCATGAAAGGAATCCTCACTATAAAATACTAGACAAGTGACCATGAAGGGACCATCTCCAAGAAAGGGGAGCCAAGCTCCCTTTCTCTGGACAGGCCATGCCATTTGGATAAGGCTAACTGTTAGAAGTTTTTCATGTTATCAACTCTGAATTTACATCTTTACAACTTCCACCCACTGTTCCTGGTTCTGATCTGAGAGCAGACAGAACAAGACTAATCCTTCCTACTCTGACAAACCTTCAACCTGAAGACAGCCATCATCATGCCTTCTCTTCTGTTAGGTAAATATCTCCACATCCTTCAAATGACTTCAATTCAAGGCCCTCTACCACCCTCTTCCTATCTTGAGTGTTTAAATTAAGACCTTATCCATATTTGAATCTTGAATTGAGTATCTGTTCACATTTATTTGAAATTTACTTCATTCTAAAAATACATCATTTTAAGATTTTGAATTTTCTTTTGTGTTTTTTAACAAAGTTGATTGAGAAAATTGTTTTCTAGTAAAATCCATTTTGTGTTTAAAGTTAGATATAAGAAAAATTTAAAAATAGTATTTAAGTTATATCTTTTGTTTTTCCTGTATCTGTCCTTACCCTCCCAGAGAGCTCTTTTCAAATTTTTTCTTTTTTAAAAAGAAATTCAGCAAAATTAAACAATGTTAAAAAAAAAAAAAAAAAATCTGACAATATATGCAATATTCCACACCCATACCTCTTTCTTTGAGGTCAAGTTCTTTAAATTTTTGCATTTTGATTATTTTAAAGTGTATCTCTTTTCATTTGCATTGCTGTAAGCCTTCATGTATATTGTTACCTGGTTATACTTCACTTTTTAATCTGTAAGTCTTTCCATGCATTCATTGTATTCATTGTTTATCTCAATACATTGGTATTCCATTACATTCAGATACCACAGTTCCCCAATTGATGAGCATCCATGGGGTTTCTGGTTCTTTGTTACTAAATGAGTATTGCTATAAATATCTTGGTGCATTTGGAGTCTTTGAAGACTTTTTTTATTTAAAGAAAAAAAAAAGAATTATAGTGTTAGTGTATTGGTATTGTAGTTTTTCTGATTCATTTTAAGTCCCTAATTTTTAAAAATAATTTTCCCTTAGATTATTTGCTTTTTTTCCCCTAGGCTTTGTTCTCCTCAGCCTACTGACATAATAGTAGATCCAATGTGTGGAACAGGTGCCATACCAATAGAGGTAATAACTTTTATATCTAGCTATTGAATTAAATAGTAGTAAACATTTAAGATTCTTAACTTTTTTTCTAATTAAATTTTATTTTTAAAATTTACTAGGTCAGTTTTCTCTACCTATTCCCACTACCATTGGGGAAAAAAAGAAGAAAAACAAAACCCTTGTTCCATAAATCTAGACTAGTTAAGTAAAAAAATTCTTGCATTGGTCTTGTTGAAAAACTTTATTTTCTTAAGCGCTGTATCTTTCCTCTCTGCCTGCCAAGAAGTGGGTGACTAATGGGTGCCATTAGTCCTCTAGAGCAGAAGTGTTTGACCAAAAGTGACTCTTGATTATGGCCATAACCAGATTAAAATTAAATTAAGAAGTATTTTAAGAGAATAGATAAAAATACTAAGTATACACTCAGAAATATTTATGTCCAGTTTAGTAACCCTATTTTTATTTAAGTTTGATGCCACTGATCAAGAATCATTTTGGTCCTTGTGTTAAGGGTTCTTAATTTCATAAAATATTCTTCCTGAAGCACAGATTTAATGTCACTCCTGCTCAGGAATATTCAGTAATTTCTTCTTTCCTTAGAATTCAATAGAAATTCTTCACTTCAGTATTTAGAAGTTATTTGTTTTTACAGTGTTACTGTATAAATTGTTTTTATTTTGCTAATATCACCGTTACAGCTTTTTATCGACAAAACATATGCATGGATAATTTTTCAACATTGACCCTTGCAAAACTTTCTGTTCCAGCTTTTCCCTTCCTTCTCTCTACCCTCTCCCCTAGATGGCAGGTAGTCCAATACATATGTTAAATATGTTAAAATATATGTATACATATTTGTACAGTTAGCTTGCTACACAAGAAAAATAGGATCTAGAAACAAAGAAAGAAAAAATCTGAGAAGGAAAACAAAAATGCAAGTACACAATAACAGAAAGCATGGAAATGCTGTGTTGTGGTCCACACTCATTTCCCACAGTTCTCTCTTGGGGTGTAGCTGATTCTCTTTATTACTGAATAATTACAACTGGTTTGAATCATTTCATTGTTTGAAGAGAGCCACGTCCATCAGAGTTGATCATCGTATAATTTTCTTGTTGCCATGTAAAAGCTCATATCACTTCATCAGTTTATACACATTTCCCTAGATTTGAAAGCATATCTTTCATCATTTCTTATGTCACAATAGATCACATTACATTCATGTATTGTAATGTTTGGCCATCCTCTAAATACCACCTTAGTTTTTAATACTTTGCTATCTCAAATAGAGCTTCTATTAATATTTTCATTTATACAGATCTTTTCCCTCTTTGAAATACAGACTTAGTATTGGTATAACATCCATTTTTGTTGAATGTAGTTTCAAATTATTTTCTACAATAACTGGACTAATTCACAGCTCCATGAACAATATATATTGTTTACCTCCAACATTTATAATTTTCTTTTTTTGTGTGAATTTTGTCACTTGAGGATAGTGAAATGAAATCTCAAACTTGTTTGCATTAGTTACCTGGGATTTTTTTTTTTCACATTACTAACGATAGTTTGGATTTCATCCCTTGAAAAATGTCTGGTCATGTACTTTAACCATTTATCAATTGTGGAATGGCTCTTATTCTTATACATTTGAATCAGTTTCTTACACAGATTAGAAATGAGTCATTTTTCAGAGAAGCTTGCTACAAAGATTTTCCCCCAAAATTTATTGATTCCCTTCCAATTGGTTTTGTGCAATCAAAATTGTATATTATGTCAACTGTGAAACTTTCCCTTATATATAAAATTTTCCTTATCCATAGGTTAGAAAGGCAATTTCTTCCTTGTTCTGTGTACAATGTCACCACACATACTTTTTTGATATTATAGATATAAGTAAATTAACAAAACTGAATGTCTTGGCCCAATAGTTTAAAAGAAGCTCTGGATGGACTGGCTAACACACATAAAGTCAGTTCAGTTACCAACATGAGTCTTATCTATAATAAGGGCTCCAGAGGAGTCTCAAGCTTTGGTGTCACTTATATAACTCATTAATTGCTGTCAATTCTATCAATTAAACACATAAGCATAGTCTATTTCTTGAAAAAATAGGCATGATCTCAGCTAATAGGGTAGTACTTTAATGAGTTCTCTGTTGGAATAAATCTATGGGCAAGAAGAAACTCTTTAGACTTTTTTTTTTTTCTGAAACTGTGTAAAAGATTTCACACTAAAAGGTTCTTGAAAATGAAGTGTTTCATTCTCAAATAATCTTCCATCTTCTATGTAGCTGCAAAAATACTTTTCATGAAAGCATAGGTTTGATGGTGTCACTCCTGCTCAAAAATATTCAATAAATTCTTATTGCCTTTAGAATCTAATACAAATTCTTTCCCTATCTTTCATATTTTATATCATTGCCTTTTATACATCTGTGTTCTAGCCAAATTGCCCTATTTGGTGCTTCTTAAACTCAGTATCCCTTTATCTCTGTGCCTTTGTGTCTCCTTACCTGAAATATATTGTCTTTATACTATATTCTTGTCTTTCAGAATTCCTAGCTTCCTTATTGATTTTTCTTAAATGTCACTTCCCACAAGAAACCTTTTTGTAATTTGGGTTTTTCTTAAATTTTAGTGTTCAATCTAACCCCCCTTACCACACTACTAGGAAACTTTTTTCAAAGATTGTTTTTCGTTTTTATATTTATATCCTAATATGTAGCATTCATATGTAGTAGGTTCTCAGTAAATGCATATAAAATTTTAATTTAACTTGCTCAAAAACTAAAAGTGGATGAGAAATCTTATAAAACAGAGTAGTATTAAATGGTCTCCCCTGCTATTCAGTGTCAGACTTGTTATTCACTTCACATTTTTATGCATTATCTAGAAGAAACCACTATGTAGCATGTTCTGCTTTTCAGCAAATAGTAAGTTCTTCCATGTGGAAAAATCTCAAACCATTGAAAATGAACAATAGGAAAATTTCATAAGGCTCTGATGAGGTGGATAAACAAATGTTGGCAGGAAACTTGTCCTTATAAAAAGTATCCCAGATTATAATTAGAAGAAATTTATAATTATAACGATATAATTGTTTAAAAAAAAAAAAAAACCAGAAGAGGTGACAATGAATCATTACAGACTATTCCCTAAAAGCATGAATTCCTAAAGACAGAAATAAAAAATATTGAACATCAAACAGTATATTCAACTGTGGTGTGTCAACCTCTCAAATATTCTGTGTAGTTCTGGTCATTACCCTTTAAGAAAAGCTTGATAAAAATGGTAAAGATTTATAAGCAGGAACTAAAATGATAATTAATTTAGGGTTCTTTCTTTTAAAAAGGGTAAAGGAAATATGATTTGAATTCATAAAAGCCTGAAGGGTACTACTGATACTGTTAATTACACATAGTTTCTAAGATAGCATATCATTGGCAAAGTCTTTGAAGCTTTAAAGAATGTAACTTTTATAAATACTAAAAGTATATTGTGAGGACAGCAAGTTGGTGTAGTAGATAGAGCACCAGCCCTGAAATCAGGAGGACCTGAGTTCAAATTTGGTTGCAGACACTTAAAACATTTCCTAGCTGTGTGACCTTGGGCAAGTCACTTAACCCCAAACGCCTCAGCAGTATATATATATATGCAATGATGAGATCTCATTCATTACAGAATTTCAAAGCTTAAAGTGATCTTAGAGATAATTAGAGACCATTATTGCCTCTCCAATCCAAAGGCATGTAGTAGCAATGATAGGGCCAGAATTTGAAAATCCATTTTACGAATACCAGGCTAGTCCTTTTTCCACTTCACAATGTTAAATCCTGAAAGCATGAATAGGTTGGTTCAAGAAAGGTTCATGAGTGGTAGCTGTATCACTGGTCATGAAAGAAATGGTGATTCACTGACTATACCTTGTATCTGAAATTGATTATCTAGAGGATGAAGTGTCCTTGACCACTACTCAAACCTAAAGTGGTAATCCTGTTTTGTTTTGTTTTTTATTTGACTTACAATGTTTCTAAGTAAGCATTAACTATACCAAATAATATACCCTATAACAACAACAACAAGGCATGGTATAGTGACTTTTTCCAAATACTTATAATACAAATACACTTATAATACAAACTTTCCCATCACTATCAATAAATAATTAGATTGCATTTCTTCCAACAAAAATAAAGGGCTTAACCCTTTTTCATTCCTGCCAAAATAATGCTTTGTTCATTGAATAACAAGGCTGGAATGTTAACAGTACTTATGTATTAACCCATTTCTTTTCCATTTATGAATTTACAATATTTGCTTTTGGTTTTTAGGGGGTTGCTGAATGGCCTAATTGTTATCATATTGCTGGTGATAATAATCCCCTGGCTGTGAAAAGAGCAGCAAATAACATCTTGTCGTTATTGACAAAGAGTCAGATTAAAGAAAGGTAAAAATAAAACTGAAGTATAATATGTTTCAACGTGGTTCTTTGCAAACATGCTCCATAATAATAGTAAGAAAATCAAAGCTAAACTGGATTAACAGTGCTAAAGGATTTTTCATTTCATCCCACAGTAAAGCATTCTGGGGCCTGCCCATAGATGCTATTCAGTGGGATATCTGCAATCTGCCTTTGAGGACTGGTTCTGTGGATATTCTCGTCACAGATATGCCATTTGGAAAGAGGTAGGATATCAGAAATAAATGTAGTCATAACTCATTTAATATAGCAACATTTCAAGGGATCCCAAAACTTGTTCTAAATTAAGGACAAGCCAGAGAGACAATTTCTTTTGCATTATTATATATTAAATGGTCTCCATTTGTAAGGTACAGTAAGTCTATTCTTGTATAAAATTATATGCTCTTATAATTCAGAAATTTAGGAAAATTATAAATTTCCCTCTCAAGCCACATGGAGAATTTTAAAACTGGTATTCTCTTCGGTTGGTACTGATGGAGATGATAGCTCACATTTACATGGTGCTTTAAGGTTTTCAAAGTGTTCTATAAGGATTTCATATAGTTCTTAAGGTAGGGGTAAATGTTATTTCCATCATACAAAGGAGGAAACTGAGACAAACAGGTTAACTGACTTGCCCAGATTCCAGATTGAACATTTGAACTCATGTCTTTCTGACTCTGGAATTAAACTTTTGTCTCTCTGCTGACACACCCAAGTGCCTCTACATTTTGTAGGCAAAACATGGCTTTTACTATAAAAACAAAAAAATAAAGGTTTCATTGTGATAATAGAAAAAGCAGGTGGAGATTAAAATAAACAATAAGAAGCTCTATTCTACCTTCTCAACTCCCATTATACAGGAATTCCTTCCCTCCCTCCCCCTCCCCCCCCCTTGCTTCTTCTTCTCTGTCAATTATGGTAGAAGTCGTGAAGAAATTACTGGACAAATTGTAAAATGTATATTATGGCATGTTACATATATGTAGCACTTCTTGGTCCAAATGAATACTTTGTTTTATCCTCTGGATGCTTCAGAATTAATGGTGTCTTTATGTCATTTAGCTTCTGAGATTCCCTCGTTCCAATTGCTCAGAATCGTTATTGCATTCTATAGCTGTTACATATTCATTTCCAGGTCACTTTTATAAAGTATAAAGGCATTTCAGAATCCACGCCAATTTTCTGAGCATATTGGTAGTTAAGATAGCATACAAGATCGCTCTGGTTTCTGATATGAAAGAGCCCTACTTTGCTAGTCTTAATTAAGACAGTGAGGATGTTTGAGACATCACTTTTAGTACAGACTGGGTTTTTTTTGCTATAAAGTGGAATATTGATCCTTGACGTCAACTGTTTTGTAGGATAGGATCTAAGAAGAAAAACTGGAATCTCTATCCATCTTGTCTCCAGGAGATGAGCCGTGTTTGCAGACCTGGGACAGGCCGAGCTGTGCTACTTACTCAGGACAGGAAATGTTTTTCCAAGGTAATGTTCTTTAAATTGTTCACCTTTAGAATCCTTACATACAAGTAGAAAACCTACATTTTGGTTAGATCGTAGGGGTGTTCCTAGATGCAATGTTTTTCTCAGATGGGGCCTGATGCCCTTTGGATTGCAAGGGCATTGTTAATGTAATAAAGTATAAATAATGTAATTTTAAAAATGGGTGCTTTGGTTTTGTTTCCACAGGCATTATCCAGAATGGGGCATGTATGGCGGAAGGTGCATACTGTTTGGGTGAACATAGGAGGTCTTCATGCTGCAGTTTATCTTCTCAAACGTACCAGTCAAGTATTCATTCACCCATCAGAGCTAGAGCATGAAAAAGGAACATCTTGAGGAAAATTAAGACTGGCTTTTCTTCATGTCTTTGTCTTTGAAAATTATGTTTAATGTGCCTCCCACCACTGAAAACATCTGAGACAACATGAGGAAATGGATATAAAATATGCAGAAATAGTAACAAAAGTCTAATTTGGCACTGCATCCAAACTAGTCTGAAGATAATCCTGTAACAGGAATGTAGCAGGTGAATATTGCTATTAGTAAACTTAAGTCACATTTCCCCAACAAACTAAGGAGTAGCTGTGTAACTTCTTTTTGTCTTAAGATGGCCTTAAGATGTTGAGAGATTGCTTAAGTGTTTTTCTCACGTTTACAACATTTTCTGTTTTAGGTCTACCTCCACAGGGCAGATTTTCCATTGTAGTTCTTGGGAAAGATACCTATCACAGTGCCTCCGTTTACAATTCAGTAAAGAAATAGCCTTACTTTAAGTGGCACTCATTCTTTCTTGTTACCTCAACATTAGTTCATTTTTAGACAGTATGCACATTACTACTCTGGAGCAAGAAGAATGAAGAAGTCACAGGACATTGAGGGAAATTTGCCATCTGCCTTACAAAATGAAATTAAACTATACTATGCTGTTTGCCTGAGTAATTTAGTTTTTTTTTTTTTTTAAGGTGGTGACTAACTTGTGCTAAACTATTTGTTTTGTAACAAAATGCATTTTAACATAAGTCATGGGACCATGGGATTCAAATTACATAAAACTAATTTTGTTTTTAAGTATAAGTGTATATTTGAGTTGTACAGATACCAAAGTTGATGGGGCACATATATGTCACTTTATCAGGCTCTATTTGACACTGGAAAGCATTTTTGGTCACTTTAAAGGAAGAACATTATATAATTTGGGGGTTCTTTAGTTGCCTTTTCTCCATAATGAGCAGTATTTTTGTTGGCATATATTTCTCACTGCAAACTACACAAGTCTGTACAACTGAATACCTCCCACTCAAAGCAGATGAGAGTGAATCCTTCCCACAAACCATGTAATTGGTCAGGGTTGGTATAAGTTAATTTATGTTCAATCATTTCCCATCAGTTTCCAGATGTATTCAACTTAATCTTTTTATGCCATGTTACCATAATAAAGTTTTACTTACCTTTTTGATGTCACATTTACAAGAACATAGCATTTCTTCATTTTAGACAATCCATGTTAACCATATGGCTGATGATTCTTAACTTGCTTACTTTCACTTGAAATTAAGCATAATGCTTTTCAAAGTATTAAGCCCTGTATTAGATTTTAATCATCAGAGCCCTAGCCCAAAGTTCTGAGTTGTCTCCACTCACACCAACTAAATATGAAATTCTGACAGCAAACATCATTTGAACTTTATACTAATGTACCAGCCACAAAAGTTCAAGCAACATATATTTTTAACTTGTATTGTTGAGCTTGTGTACAAATATATATAATTTTATTCTTTATTAGTCTAATCTTTTTAGATAAAACCATTACTGCAAAAATGTCTGTAAAAATTGTTTAGACCTCACTTAATATTCAATACAATGGAATAATTATAATTTTAATAGAAATGTGTCATGTAATTCATCTGAGACTTTATTCTCATTTTTCCTTCCCAAGATCTCACAATATGAAATCAAATTATATGGCCTTATCTTAAATGTGACTTTTAACTGTGAGGTAATTTTTGTTAACGTTGGTTGGAGCTCACATTGTTTTGTATAGGAATAGATGGGAGGTCTCCAATATTTTAAGGATTCTTTTCATCACCTATTATGGATCACATCATGAGTTCATTCGTCACAAGCTGCTTTCATGCTCTAAATTGACTAAAAATAAGCAATAGAAGACACAAAGATAACATACATATTCTCTTCTAAGTTTGTCAAATAGTTTCACTAAAGTGAACTTCTCCAGTTCATTTTACAAATGAGGAAATAGAGTAAAAGAGGGTTAAATGACTTTTGCAGCTAATAAGTATCTTGAGATCAAATCCGAACTCATAACGTGGTAATGTTGTAACCAGTGATCACAAGTTTTGGTCCCTGGTACCTAGTAAACACTTAATAAGTAACTGAAAAGAAGATGGAAGGCTTCTCTTTTAAAATTTTTTTATTCTCATTTCTACCTGATTTATTTTCCAATGTGTCATTCCTAAAAGTCAATCTTTGCCAGAAAAAAAAAATTGCTAAATTAATCCCTAAATTATGCAGTATTGTACACCTGTAATCCATCCCTTTTTCCCTTTGCCAAGAGTTAAGGAGATGCTTTCCCATAGTTCTTTAATACTAAAATTTGCTTATCTTAATTTTATAACATATAGTTCTGTTCTTGACATTTCTATGATGATTGTTGTGTAATTGTGTATGCATAACTAATTTTTGATGGACTGGCAGAACCAGTCCTTGAATAGACTTGAGACAGAAAAACACCTGGGACTTGTAAGCATTGAGCTAGTTCAGAATTGCAGTATCTCATTATTTTCTCGTTAGTTTTTTCCTCTCTTTTTCCTTTAAATTTTGAATTCCTTTTTTCTCCCTCCCCTACCTATTAGACAAGCAATTCAATAGAGTATGTGTGCAGTGATGCAGAACATTTCCATATACTAACCATGTTGCAAGAGAAAAATCAACCTTCCACCCCTACATTTTTAAAAAGTAGGCTTCAATCTGCATTTGGCATAACTTTTTGGAATTGTCCTGGATTACTGTATTTCCATGTCAATTTTTTAGTTGATCCACAGTATAAAAAAAAATTTGCTGCTTTTTTGACACAGCCCATTCCACTTTAGGACCAATAATTATCTGGATATATTTATTTCCATTGATAGGACCTCCTGCCTGTCTGCTAGTTCCGCCCTCTGGGACCAAGCCAACAAATCTAATAATCCACATGGTGACAGCCCATCAAGATACTTTAAAAGACAGCTTTCATACTCCCTTTGTCTTTTCTCCACGTTAAATAGCTGCAGTTCTTTCAATTGAGTTGTACTGCATAATCTGAAATTTTGTGCACAAGTATGTGTGCATGTGTATGCACACACTCCCCCCACACACACAAGCACTGGTTGCCTTTCGAACATGCTTTAGCTTTTTGAAGTTATCTGTATGTTTAAAAAAAAAAAAAACACATTTCAGAAACAAGAAGTTTATTATTGTGGCAGTTTTTCCAAGATATTTTTACTTTGTTAAAATATTTCCCAATTACAGGTAAAAACCTTTTTTAACATTCATTTTTAAGATTGAGTTTCAAATTCTTTCCCTCTCACATTTGATACCAATGATACATAGTGTCTTGGAGTTCTTGGAATACTGTTTCTTCTTGAATAAACTGAAAGACAAGGCAACCCTTTTATGTTCAGCAGGAATCTGTTCTCCTTAGACTTATGAGATATAGATTTTCCTTAGATATATGAGTTGTTTTCCCGGGTAACAATATTTCTACTAATGCTTCTTAAATGAAGTACTTGAAGATACCAACAGCTCCTAATCTATTGAATGTGTGGAATAATTATTTCCTTTATATTTTAAAGGGGACAGCATTTCCCTTTCCTCTCCCCCAATAAGTCAGAATTTGGTGTATTTAGTGTACAAAAGAGTATTCTTAAAAGTACAGAAAAATCAGAAGGCCCAGAGACCACAGGATAAATTAATTGTTCAAGGAATGGTGTGTCATGCTGAATTAGAACTTAAACCAGGGAACTCAGAATGGAATGGCAAAGGAACACATTTGTGTAAGGTACATTTCAAAAGGCAACAGAATTTGGTGAGGAGGAGAAAGGAGAAGCTAATGAGGATACAAAGTTTCAAGTCTAGATGACAGGCCAAGTGATAGCACCAACTGATTTAAATGAGGTAAAACTGTTGAGAAATAGATGCTTTTGGCCTTTTTGGGTAACTGAAAGCATCCTGAAGAATGCTGGAGATTTTTTAAAAGGGGGATTGCTAAAGCTAGGGGAAAGAATAACTTCACAAAGAGAAAGCAAAAAAGATCAATGATTGTCTTGAAAATACCTGGGGGAAGGGGGGGGAGGGGAAGTAGTTTCCAAGATACAAAATGAGGTCAGCAGTGTTACTATGGAGGTCAAGGAAGAATGAAGAGAATCAAAAAAGGGGAAGGGAGGCAATTCCTTTTCAGGTGGAGTTTCTTAAAGCATTAATTTAAAAATGTACAGACCATGTTCTTTCAGTCTTAACTGATGAAAATAATTTTAGGTGTAGGAATGCATAAAACAATTTCTTGTACTCATTTTCTGATATACATTATTAGCAATTTTGTGACTTATATGAGTAATTTTGGAGCATATTACAATTTCCAAATGAGATTTATTGGAGGATTTTTCTTACTCTTAAGCCTCAAATTTTAGGGTCTTCCTTCAGAGTCTGGCTGTCATCCAGTAGTCTGAAGGGAGCATCTGTATTTTCACATTAACTTTTGGAGGTGTAGCTTTAGATCTTTTCCTTCATAAAAAACTTCCTGACTTGGGTAAATGAGGTTTCAACAATTCGCCTTGTTTCTGAGATTCTAGAGAAAAGCAAGCTGCTACTTGTTGCCTCCACTCCCAGATATAGGTTATGGGATTTTTGAAAATTGTAACTGGTTGAAAAGAGAGACACTCCTGAGAGTCTGACTCACTCTATGGGTAACTTCGCAAACTTAAGGGGTTTGTTCTTGTGACCTTGTTGCAGAATCAAAGCATTCACCTCTCCTATATGTGCTGGGAGAGTTTATATGTCCAAGAAATGGATCAATGGGTAATCCACTGGGAGTTAGTCCCTAAAGCTTGGTTGATAGCATACCTACAAATCAAGTTGGTCAAGAGCAGATTTACAGATTATATAGTGCCTCTGCTTGAGAAGGCTTGAGAAGCATGGCAAAATTTAGAATGAATCTAAGTCCATGATTTTGCCAATCTACATCATTTTCACAGCAATTGTACTGTCTAAATTAGGACTTTTTTTTAGGGTTACTCTTTTCTTTCTCCCTTTTAAGGAGAAAATTTTTTTTAAAGGACAGGAGAAATGAGTTATAGCTACTCCCCCAAGAAATGAGTTATAGATCCTCCCCCTGCCCCCAACAATTCCCTTAGCTACTAATCCACAGTGACTACAAGTCTATGATTCTGATATTTCTTGTCAAATTTGGTCTGGGGGAAAAATGTGAGCCACCTTTAATTTCAACTCTTCCTCACTCTCACCACCAGAATGTATAATTTGCAGATAACTGCAGTCTTGCACATTAGCTATCTTAATTCCCTGTACTATCAATCCTCCTGTGACTTTATGGCAGTTACTTGGCCTCTCTGGATCCCATCTGCAAAAGAAGAGGGTTTGAATTTTATCTCAAGTCTCTAAGCTCTAGTTACTACAGTAGAAGAGTGTAGCCCTGAAGTCTTGGTCCTAATTTTTAAATTATATAATGCTCCTTTATCTTCACTGACTACACTCACCACCAACAGAATTTCAGTATTATTTTTCTTATCAGTTTAGAACCTTCATAATAGTACTACTGTATAAGATAAATTGCCAATATTGGGCAGCCTGGAGTTTCCTGGGAACCTTTGAAGTTTCTAAAGTTTCACCACCTTTTGAGATAGTAGGAACTTCAGAGTTGAAAGGACAGATATAGTAAAGTATAATCTTGAAGCCTCTGAATTTAATGTGGAAATTAAATTGCAATCATTTTGAAAATGTTTTCAGTACTCCACAAAGTATCTAACGAGAAAAATTATGCCCACTTTAATTGCCAATAGAGTACAAACTGAATGACAAAGATGAGATATTTGTAAGTTATGAATATCTGACATTGTTTGAGCTCTCCATTGTAGATTTAACAATACATGGTAATGTAATGGAATGAGTACTGGATCAAAAGTTCCAAGTTAAAAAATTTTGCCTCTATGCATTGCCTAGCTGTAGACCATAGGCAAATAACCTGTGAGCTTCAGTTTTCTTATGTGTATGTAGTTTGATAACTATCCAACAAGGACAAAATACCTAGTAAATTTCTAAGCACTGATAAGGTATTGGGATCTTAAACAACAAAAAACTTGCCATCAATGAATTTCTATTGGAAGAAACAATCTAAGTAATATAAGTTTTTTCCTGGGAAGGGCACTTACAAGAGGAATAGGTTGGAGAGAATGGATTGGAGAAAAATGGCATTTGAGCTGAATTGTAAAGGAAGCCATATGAAACACTACATGTGAATATTATCATAGTTACAGTAAAGGACAAAATATAGAAAACTTTACAATAAAATTTCATCTAGTTTAATTTTATAATACATAATAGAAGAAATGTCATTAACTTAGAAGATGAGCACAACTAGGAAGAGAATATGCCCTTCATATCTTCTTCCCCAAAGATGACACTTCTTACTACTAGGCTTGCAGTCCTCATCCATCACTTCTATCAACCAGTTTGCCAATATTCAGTTCATCTTTCAGTCATTTGTGTGACTCCTCCCCAAGCTCCAGTTTCTAATTTACAATTTACTGCTGAACATTTTTAGTTGTGGAACCTGCATACTCTTACTACATGTTTAAAGCCAAACTCCATCTTAGCCTTCAAACCAACTTACTTTCTGGATTCCCCTATAAAGATTCTTCTAGAATTCAGGTTGGCGACAAATTCACTAGAACCCAGTATTTTTCTGTAGTGGTCTGACTTTCTGAACCCCCCCAAGTTGAGGGACTGTAACCAGTCATATGGTGATCATGGCACAATACCTCCAACTGAGCAGAAAGAACCCTACCCAAGTCTAACCCATAGTTGATTCCAGAGAATTTCTGAATAATTTCCCTTTCAGCTTGAGGGCCAACATGTAATTATAATACCAAATAGTCTCTATTGATAAAATTGTAGGTTTGGAAGGGACATTATCTGATCAAAACTTTCTAATTTGTATTATAATCCTATTTTATGCAGACTTCATCTCTATTAGAAAGCTGCTTTTGGAAAGTGATTTTAATTTAATGTTTTTTTTAGAAATAGGTGATTTTAGCCCCAGGACTTTGGATCACAGAATAAGATTTAAAGCTGAAAGGAACCTCTGAGATTATCTACTTCAACTCTTTCATCTTTTAAAGATGAGAATGAGATTCAAAGAGGTCCAAAGACTTACAACCAGGATCAGAACCAGAATGTAAATTTATGCCCTTTGAATCAAAATCCCAATGTTCTTTCTTGCAGTGAACCACAGCTCCCCTTCACCCTGCCAACTAATGAAAAAGTGCAAATACTAAGAGGGAGATAGAGTACTCAGGCAGCATATGGGGGTGTTGCAGAAATCGTCAAATGGAAATTAAAGATTACTGAAAGGACCACTTAAGATCACACACCCAAAACCACAATGTTCACTGAGAAAAGGCTGCTAGAAAGTGTCTGCATAATGATACAATGAAGAGAACGAGGGGTCAGTACTGTTAAGTGGAGTTGGGGCAAAAACCTAAGAAATCAAATCTGTAAGATCCTGTAGTTACATAAGTGCAGCCGTTCTGGGGAACGAGTGAGATATAGATACTTCTATACTTGCTTCTTTGGACAGGCTGGGATAAGGTGATCTGCTTGGACTGTACAAGATAGGACTAATTCTGATGGACCCATGGACTTCCCTGCAGCTACAGATATACAAAAACCTAGAGATAGTGGATTTAATTTTTGTAAAGGCCTGATTAAAAAGTAAATCTCAAATTTAGTACTTTGGGAACACTAAAGAGTGAAAAGGACAGCTGTGGTTTTTTTCCATTACTGCTAACAGAACAATAAGCTTAACCTAAGCCTACTCCATAAATAGCCTGATTTAGCTGTAGATTTTTGTAGTTTGACTCTTCACTAGTTAAAAGATAAACAGGGAGTACCATAAGCACTACCTACTTAGGTATATTCACTTGAAATTAAATTAGTAACATATCAAATTGCCACTGAACATGTCTATATGCAAAATAAAATGCAAAAAGGCAAAGCAATCACACAATCCAATTTATCTAACTCTGTTTTCAGTTGAAATCTGTTACTTGAATTGTCTAGAATGTCTAGTTGTCTAATATATTACACTTAACAAAGGGCTTTGGACAAAACAAATGCCAACCTATAAAGATCCTATTATGTGTCATCTCAATTTTCGGATTCTTAGAATTTGAAATGAAATTTTTATCAAAAAGGAGTTAAAAAAAAGGGGGGGGGGAATTCATTTACAAAAGAAATACAGTAATTTCCATAGCTTTTAACCAAAAACTTAAGGTAGAAGTCCATAATACATTTTTCTACACACAATGAACAGACTTATTGTAGGTAGGGCTGTGTCTCTTGAAGAAGATATAATTCCAAGGACACTTGTTAATTTTTTCCAAAGTTGATACAAAAGTTTTATTTCAAAAATGAAAAGGGTAATATATTATTTACAAAAGCCCACCTTAGTAAATCAGTGTTCATTGATTTTCATGTTCAGTCACAAAACATGTTAATCATTTTTTGTTTTGCTGAAAATTTTGTTCTTGAAATATATTTATCTTCCATGCAATCTAGGAAATTTTAGGGAAGGAAGTAGGATTATTTTGGGGACAGGACTTGCTAAATATCTAGGCAAGGCCACACTTGTAAATCTCAATCTAAAAAACAAGACTTGGAAAATCAGTTGAACACGTGGTAATAAAATGAGGATCAAAAACAATCGAAAATGAATAAGGAAATTTTGAGAAAAAAAAAAGACCAGAGATAGCATGGAAGTGGGCATCTGAAAATGGGGGAGGGTGTAGTCCCACCAAGGCTTCAAAGATGAGGATGAACTCCTGGAGTGAAAACTAGTTCTACCCATGGTAGGTAAGTTAATAATCTGTAATTTATAGTCTCAAGTGATATAGGGAACTGAGAAGGGACAAGTCATGACGACAGCTAGTCAGATTGGACTTTAGTCCAACCCTGGTCTTCTAGCCACACTGCACTTCACGTATTGCTTCTTAGGCCTTAAGGAAATCTGTTCTAAAATAACTGACAGCGGGAAGCCATTTTAGGCTTCTGAAAATTATACCAGCATTATGTTAGCAGTAGCACAGGTCCAGAAATCACAGTAAAGATTAGTAAATTTAGGTCTTGTAGGAAGCTTTGTGGTACTTTCTCTGTCCTAATGTAACGAAAGGAGGCTAGGGTGGCTATTTAGTCACCTGGTGGAGGTGGGGAGGCTAAACCAGGTTTTCAAAATGGTGTCTTAAGGTGTGCCCGTCAGGCAAGTGCCAGGGAATACAAGTGCATTCTAGTTTTAGGGAGGTGGCAGTGTGGGACGTTCCCAGGGGGATGGGCGGGTATCGAGGTGACTTGGGAGAGTGCGGTAATTAGCTGGCTGGACCCAGGTAACGTCCCTTGTGGTTCTCTTCCCCCATCCTTCAGAAACCTTTGTTCCCTGAAAACCTAGGGAAAATGAAGCTATGGTACAAAACGAAGCATTTAGAGGGGAAGGGGTATTTAGTTCAAGTCAGACAAGTCTTAAATCTCCGTGCTTCACTTTTCACACGGACCTGCTCCACCCTAGGAATTTGTGGGGTTAGTTTGTAACTTATGCGGGTTTAACTCGCAGAAACCCCGCGGGCCGTTCTTTGCCCCCTCCCGCGTTAATGCGCACGTATTTATGTAACAAAGGGAACAAAAAAAATGGAGACCACAATTTCGTGTAGGTTCTAAGGTCCCCAGGAGCCGGGAAAAGTGCATCTGAGGAGCTTCCCCGCTAGGAGGTCGAGGAGAGGGCGCGGCACCCTCCCACGCCACCCCGGAAGACCCGTAGCAGAACTAGGCCCTCCGCGCCCTCCCCCCAGCCCCCACCGCATTGCACCACCTGGGGTTTTCACGCCCTTGGAGCCCGGGAATCTGGGCCTCCGGGCATCGAAGACAAGCTTGGATTTCAGGGTCGGAGGGACCCCCTGCACGAAGGAGGAGCCCGCACTCTGCTCGCTCTCCCCCTCCTCCTCCCTCAGCTCCACAGCGGCAGCGACCGCCGCCACCCACGAGTCTTCAGCAGAACCCCCTCCTTCCAGCGCCCCTGCGGCCCTCTTCCTGCCACGTTGCGCAGGGGCGACGAGCCAGACACTGCGGCGCTGGGCTAAGACCCTACCACCGCGGGAGCCGCGGGGCAGGAGGGCCTCTCGCGGTCCCCGCCGACGAACGCAGTGGTTTCGCTCGCTCAAGTCGGAGCCAATAGCCGGCCAGGTTCCCATCTCCGAGATCCAATCAGACCCCACGGCCGCCCAGGCGGCGGGTAACCGAACTCTTTCGGAAAAGGGTGGAGACGCCCGAGACGCTGTCCAGGCCCACACTCTCCAGGCCCTCCCCCTCCGGGCCGCAGCGGGGCGGGAGAAGCGGGAGGCACCTTCTCATCTCCCTCTAGGTCGCCCTGCCCCCTCCCCGACCTACCTACCCCGCCCAAGGGGCAGTCCGATTGCCTAGGCAGCGGCGTACTCTCGAGGCCGTAATTGACAGGAGCTTCACTCCAACCAGCAAACGCCATTTGTGTTTTCACACGCGGCGGGAGGCGAGGCGCCCAATCAGCGAGAGGAGGCGGGCCAGAAGAGCTCCTCCCGCTGCGGGAGCCATGGCGGAGTTCTGGTCTTGCTTTATCTGCACTCTTCCGCTTCTCTTCCCCCCCCCCCCTCCGACCCCGCTCCGGCGCAGCGGACAGCCCCAGCCTTTCGGTTTCCGTAAAGCGAAACACTAAAGTTTCCACTTCCTATATTTTAGACGGCTTCAATCATTTCCCCCCCGTCAGCCGGCCAACCCTAAACCCCCCGAAGAGTTCCGCTCCCTACCTAGCAGCTGGCTTACTGACGAGCCGGTGCCCCCGCGCACAGCCTCTTCTGCTGGCGACCCCAGCGGCTCCTCCTGATTGGCGGTATTAAGACCAATGAGTGCGGAGCGCTGGGCGTGGAGGCCAATGGCGCGGCGGGAGGGGGCGTGTCCCGGGTGCCCCTGGCGCCAGTGCCGGGGATCCCCGTGCGGTCAGTGGCGTTTCCGCTCGGGCAGCGGGCTGAGTGAGCTGCTGCCGCCGCCGCCGCCGCCGCCGTCGCCGCCGTCGCTGCTGCCGCCGCCGCCACCGCTGGGGGAGGGGCGGCCGCCGCCCGCCAGCTTTTTCATAGACTCTCGCGCAGCAGCAGCAGCAGCAGCAGCAGCAGCAGAAACAGCAGCCGCCCCGCCAGTCCGCCCACACCCCCTCCCCTATTCCCCCCCTCCCCGCCCGCGCGCCCGCCCTCGGTTCGCTCCGCCTTTCTGCCCCCACCCCCACCCCCACCTCACAGGCTCGGGCCATCCCCGGCCAGGAAACACCGCGGCGCCGCGCTGGGCCTAGCTCGAGTCCTGCTCTCTCCCGGCAGTGCCGCACACCGCAGCCCGGGCCCGGGCCCGGGCCTCGCGCCTGGGAGGGACACAGGTAAGGGGTCTGATGAAGAGGTCTGCATCGCGTGGGGTCACCATCCCCTCCCCCATCCCCCGGGCCTGCCCTCCTCGGGGCTCGGGGCCTGAGCCGCGCGTCGCAGGAAGCCTCGGAGGATGCTTCCTTCCCTTGCCGCCCGCCACCCCCGCACCCCTTCCCCCCACAGTGCACCCCGGTCCTAGGATGCCTCCTGAGTCGGGTCGGGACCCTTTCCGCCCCTCCCCCACACCCCGCCCGGGGAGGGTCCGCGGGTCCCCGGCCCCGGGTCCCCGGAGCTTGCCCGGGCCTCGCTCCCCGCTGCCGGCCCCTGCGGGCCTCGCTGTGCTCCCCCGGCCCCGAGCGCGGGGCCCT
This sequence comes from Sarcophilus harrisii, assembly GCF_902635505.1. NCBI lineage: Eukaryota > Metazoa > Chordata > Mammalia > Dasyuromorphia > Dasyuridae > Sarcophilus > Sarcophilus harrisii. Next base: position 49,438,428 of record NC_045426.1, read on the forward strand.
TCCCTCGTCCGTGTGCGTGCTCCCTTTCCCGATGGCTGCTTCCTTTCCCACAGAGAAGCCTCTGGCTCCTGCAGGCCCTCTCGCCACCCCTCCCCCCCCGAGCACATTCCTGGACTTCCCGCGGCCTGCGCCTCGCATCTCCGAGCTGGGAGCCCTGGGCTGGGGTTTTGTAGGATTCCAGGCTGGAGCGCGGCCAGCTCGTGTCGTTTTTCCTGCCTTGGGCGTGGAGGGCCATCATTTTAGGGACGTTTTCCCTTTTCTTTGCTTTTTTTTTTTTTAAAAGACAGACTAATGTGTGATTTGGGAGTTCTTTTCCCGTGCTTTATGAAGGCGATGTGAAACGGGCGGTGCTCGGTGGTAGGAGAGGTCCGAGTCGGAAGGCTGGGAGAGGAGAGGGAAAGTTTCACTGTGGGAAAACCCCCTCGTATGCTAATCTCTTCTCGCTCCTCTGAGCGCCCGCTCTCCGGGGGAGATGGAGATGCTGCTCCTGCAGCCAGCCCTGCGGGTCTGGGGCGGGGGTGCGTGTTTGACCTGCATTTTCTGCTTTCTCATATTACTTGTGCAATGTGCTCGCTAATAACTCGTTTCTTGCCTAGAGCTCCGGGCCCCATTGGAGGGAGGGTTGCCTGTGTTTTAGTCCGTCTCTTCCTTTCTCACTTGGAATGGGTTCACAGGGCTGGGTGTCTCCCCAGCTTCTCCCTCAGTTTCTCTCCAGCGTTTAAGTGAAACAAGTTGTTTTTAATGACATCCAATTATGGGCAAGGTCACATTCACTCTTTGTCGCCAAAGCCCCATTCTTGTTTGTTGGGTCAATATTTCAGAAATTTGTCAATTGATTGAGAACCCAGATGCCAAGTTAAGTGGTAAGCGTCTTTGGTGAGAATTTTGATTCCAATAAATTGCCAAATTTTGTGATAATTAGTGTTTGCATGTCAGTAAAGGGAAGGTGCTAATTTTCCCCTCCCCCAAAAAAAATCGTGTGAAATTTGATCTTTTAAGAATGTAGTATGTAGTGGTAGATTCATAGGCTGGTGTTCTCGGGGATTAGAGAATTCAGGAATAATAATTTTTTAAATAAGGCTGTTCCAATTTTTTTTAGAAAATAGCTGCCTTCTAGGGTTCTGGCCCATTATGTGATTGAAGTGTTTAAGCTTTAGTCAGGCTGTCACTGTGGGCAGAAGAATGAATTATGATTTCCTTTTGTAGAACATGGCACTTGGACAACAAATACACAGGATTTTAACATGCTTGGGAAAATGTTTCTCTGAAAGGCAGTTTTATTCCAACACATTTTGTCTTTAAAAAATTGGGTTTGGGTAAATCTTGATTTTTCTAATAAAAACTAAAAGATGAAACCTTGGAATGGTTTCTGAGAATATCTTTCCAGTCAGCTTGGCAAGGAGCACTGATGGGTAGGAAAGTGTGTAAGGAGTGGGGGTGGGGTGAGGAGAGAAAAGGGTTGTTCCTTTGGGTTGGATCTCAGGGGTGAGTATACAAGGCAGCAGCAGCTGCTGGCTCTGGAGCTCTGGTTGCTACGTGAGAAGCTTGAGTAGTGCTGGCTGCTGTCTCTAGGGAAGGACAGCAGTGCAGCGTCCATTAATGCTGTTGGCTACAGGGAACTGAACTTAGGAGATGGCTGATTTCCTGAGAAGGAACCTTGGTTTCTTGGGAATTTTTATTATTAATCTGGTTTTCTTTTAAAAAAAAAATATATATATATATAGAGGTAGGAAAATTAACCATTTATCACTTCCGTTTATATCAGTAGTGGGGAAAAAATGAATTTTCTGGTATCCACAAGAACTATTTTAGAAGTTACTGAAAATCCCCAGTAGTTCATTTGTGCTTTTTTTTTTTTTTTTTTTTTTTTTTTTTTTTTTTTTTTTTTTTGAATCCCTGAGAAACTAGAGTAGGGAGAATCTGATATTCTTTTTTAAGGGGGGAGGGGGGACAGGAAAAACATATGTAGCCCCTTTTTCTAACTACACACATTATTTTCCTCCAGTCCTTCCAGTTAATCATACAAACACATCTTTTCCTTACTGTTTTGTCCTTTCCTTCCAATAATTAGTCAGTATTATCTTTACTGAATAAAATTTTTGCCCTGTAGAATTGATACAAGTATCATGCCATGGTATTGAGGGATTTTTCCGTTTGCAGAGTATAGAATACCTTACTAAACTAAACTTTGGAATTTTAAGAGGATAAACTAATAGAAATTATCTCTTTCCAAGTTGTGATTAATATTCCAAACACTTTTTTTTACTAAATTATTTACATAAACAAAATATAGATAAATATGTCTACTGGGGAATTTTGACTATAATTGTCTCATGGGGTATGATTAGTCTTCTGACTTTACAAGGGTGATAGTCCTTGAACATGATATACCTGGACCCATCTATGAAGGGATGGAGCTGACCAGAAAGGAAATGCAGAAAGTGTCTGTCTAGTACTGGACACCTAAGAAGACTGCATCACAGCAACTTATGCCCCTCCCCCCACAGCTTCTCTTCATCAGAAAGTTTTTCCTATTAGCAGAGCAGTCTGCTAAGTATGAGGGCACAGTTGGATGAGAACTACTATTCAAATGGACTGCAACCTACTACATAGAATAATTAGCAAAAGCTAAATTTGAATCTTTGCAAGGTTAAAGTTAGTGATGTTATAATCAAAACTTTTTTGGTTTAAATTTATGTGAACGTATTTCAGTCCCACAAGTATTTATGATGTATGGTGGTGACCCCAATGTTTATGGCAGGAAACCAAGATGAATGAAAATGAGTTTTTGCTGTTCACAAATGTGAATTGTGTTTTTTGCCAGCCAGCGGCCAAGCATCCAAGTAGACTAATGAGAGAAACTTTTAAAAGAATATTTTTAGATTCTTCTAGTACTTTAAACTGTAACTGTTGTTTAAAAAAAATACTTTGTAATGTAAAAGATGACATCAAATAAATATGATTTTTCACTTGTATTGGCCTGTTGTTTGAACCATACTGTAACTTAAGATAAAAGATTTTTAGAAATAAGTTTAAATAAAGAGGGTCTATTAATCTTCATATATATAATATATCCTGTTTAAAAAAGTAAACCTACTTATAGCCATATATATTCACCTTACATCCACTATTGACAGTTAAAGTGTTAGTTCCATGTTGCTATAAGTAATATACTCCTTTTAGAGAAATAAGTAGCCTTTGCGAAAAATAACCAAAGTAATACTTAGAGAATACTGTTTCCACATTGTCATCCCATTTGCATTAGAAGTAATTTATGAAACATTAGGTCACAAATTATCGACCATCAGAGGTCACTGGAAATATCTGTGTAGAAAGATCATGAACAGAATACATTTTCCCCATAAATTAGGTTTCAAGTCCGGTGGCTCTCCACTTAATTTGATACTGGAGCTCTCCCTATAGCAGTTTAATTTTTTTTAGTGGTAATTTTTGGATGTTAGTAACTGAAACTTTATTGCTAGATTTATCCTTCTAGCAAAGAATTTGTTTTTTTTAGTAGCCATTGAGTAATGGCTTTGATTCGGAAACTTGATAAAGAAGAATATAAACTTCATAATAAAGCTTATTGTCTTTAGGGATTTAGTAAAAAAAAATGAAACACTCTATTACTTGAAGATGATTGCCCCTTACAAATAAATATATTTTTTATGTTAGAAGGTTTAGATGGCATTCTTCAGTTGAGAGAATTCTATATCATGAGGTAAAATGACTTTCAAAGTTTATTTAGTGTTGAATTCAGTCTTAGTTTATTCTCTTTTCCTTTAAGGGGACTTACATGACATAGGGAGGTTAATGTTAGAGAGGAAAGAAAATGTATGTGCTTTGTATAGGACAGTTAACATCTATTGCCTATAAACAGTTTTTCCAATCACTTATTCTTATAAAAACTATTTTTAAAAATTCTGAACCAGATGTACCTTCTGACAAGAGCTTTAAATTATTTTCAACAAACTCAGTTTTGGCTAAACTTCAGTCAGTTAGTCATTGAAAAGGGAATTTGTAATCTCACCTTGTCCACTCAGTTTTTCCCTCTTTGGTTTGGGTTTCAGAAAACCTGCTTGACTTAAGATTTCATTCACTGTCTTTGGTATGTAGGTAAGTAGTTCTTTCTTCTAATAGGAAAAATACAGTGATGTTAGATCATAGTAAAATTCTTGAATTATTAGTTTCCCAGATGCCTAAAACTAACTTTTTAAAAAGTGTGTTTTTTGTTTTTAAAATTTGTGGGGGGGGGGGGGGTAATTGGGGTTAAGGGAGTGGCCCAGGATCACACAGTTAGGAATCATTAAGTGTTTGAGGTAGAATTTGAACTCAGGTTCTCCTGACTTGAAGGCTGGAGCCCTACCAATTGTACCATCTAGTTGCCCCTAAAACTAATCTTTTTGCCTAATTTGCCACCCCCCACTCCCAATCAAATTCAAAGAGAGCAGGAGTCTTGGTAAAATACCAGAGGTAGAATAAATGGAATCTATTCCTTGGTCTTTTCATTACACACATTGTGCCCAACCTATTGTTTGTCATTTGTGCCTAAACTTCAAGGCACAAAATTATAAAAGACTTAGATTTAGCTGAGAGGCCAATTTTTGATCAATTCTACTAACAATTCCACTTCCACCTCCATACTAGGAGATGGTGGGTATCTCTAACTTTTGGCCTGCTGTGTGTGGAAACATAAAACAGGAAAGAGATTCAGACACCACGAGAGGAACCAAAGATCACTACAGCAGGGTTTGCTGAAAGTAGAATAGGAGGATTTTTGTTTTAAACTGCCAGCTGCTGATGTCAGACTAACTCCCTTATTATGCTTCCAGTAGGCCTGTCAATATGGCCAAACAGCTAGATAAGTGCAGGGCTGGACAAAGGGCTCTTTGCACAGCAGGGAGGTGATGCTGATGGAGGAGGGGCAGCAGGAGGAGGTTCTTTTCCCTGGGAGATTATTCAGCTTGGCATACAATTAAAGAAATCATTTGCAGTTTCCTACTTGAGCATTGAATTTGTGCCAACTGTGTACTATTAACCCCAAAATTGTCTTGTAGCATGTGGCAAAATGATAATTTTCTGTCCAGGGAAAAAATTAAAACTAAAAGTCTGCTACAAATTTAGGAAATCAAATCCCACCTTTCACTCCCACTAAATGTATATCAATACTGAATATGGTTGTTCTATGGCAATTCTCCCCTGAATTCTCATTAGGAAATGGAAAGAAATACTGTGTCTAAATGAAACTCCTGGGAAATTTAGAGACATACAATGTCATTATTTTGGTTGGGCTTGGACCAGAACATGTAGGCTAACTTGTTTCCCTTTGTGAAAAGGTTACATATTGTTAGGTTCCAATTTTTACTTTAAATCATTGAACTGAACATCTTCCAACATTTCAGTGTTGAGTCACTGAGAAGACTAGTTATTGTTTCACCTTCCATGACTGCTTTCCTAGAGAAGATTACTCATCCATTTTTTATTTATTTATTTATTTTTTAGGTAAGGCCCAGCCCTGTTTGGCTTGTTAGATCTTAGCCTTTAGTTGAAAGTAGTATAGTTGCATCCAGCTTATCACAATACAAAGAATCATGGGATTGGAAGAGATCTGGTCCATTACTAGACTTTTTAAGCAAGAGTATACCTAAATCATCCCTGGTGTTCCTAAGATTTGTGACCCAAATTTTTCTTCCTCTCTTACTTTTCCCCTCCCCAAGACAACAAGCAGTCTTATGTAGGTTAAATATGTACAATTCTTTTCAGCATATTTTTATATTTGTCATGTTGTATGAGAAAAAGCAGACCAAAAGGGAAAAAACCATGAGAAAGGAAAAAAACAAACAAAAATTGAAAATACTATATACTTCTATCGATATTCCATTTCCATAGTTTTCTCATGGGGGGCAGTTTCTATCCCAAGTCTATTGGAATTGCCTTGAATCACCTCATTGTTGAGAAGAATAAATCCATCTCAGTTGATCATCACGTTATTTTGTAACTGTATGTTCTCTTGGTTCTACTCACTTTACTCAGCATCAGTTCATGCAAGTCTTCATCAGCCTTCTAATTTTTCTTTGAAAAGAACAATATTCAGTTACCTTCATGTGTCTTAACTTATTCAGCCATTTCCCAACTGATGGGCATCCACTCGGTTTCTAGTTACTTATCCATACAAAAAGGACTGCTACAAATGTTTTTGTATTTGTGAGTCCTTTTCCCTTTTTTATGATTTCTTTGGGATACAGACCTAGTAATGATACTACTGGATCAAAGGGTATGTACAGGTTTGATAGCCCTTTGGGCATCCCCTTCAAAATTTATCATTATCTTTTCCTGTCATCTTAGCCAATTTGAGAGCTTATGTCGTACTTCAGAGTTGTATTAATTTGCATTTCTCTAATCATTAATGATTAAGAGCGTTTTTGGTTTTTTTTGTTTGTTTGTTTTTTGTTTTTTGCTTGTTTTTTTGGCCAGGCAATTGGAGTTGTTGACTTGCTCAGGATTACAGCTGAGAAGTGTTAGGTTTTTTAACTCAGGTCCTTCTGATTTCAGGATCAGTGCTCTAGAGATTCATTTTGCCATCTTGCTGCTGTAAAAACTGTTTCCCAGCTTTCTGCCTGATTTTGTTTGTACCAAAACTTTTTAATTTAATATACTCAAAATTATCCATTTTGTATTTCAAAATGTTCTCTAGTTCTTTGGCCATAAATTCTAAACAGATTTCCTTGGTTTCCTATAGTATCACCATTTATGTCTAAATCGTGAACTATTTCAACCTTTTTTTGGTATAGGGTATGAAATGTTGATCAGTGCTAGTTTCTGCCATACTATTTTCCAAGTATTTTTAACAAATAATGAGTTCTTATTCTGGAAGTGAAGTCTTTGGGTTTATCAAACACTAGATTACTATGGTCGTTGATTAATGTCTTGTGTACCTCACCTATTCCACTTATCTTCTACTGTATATCTTAGCCAGTACCAAATGGTTTTAATGACTGCCACTTGATAATATAATTTTAGGTCTGGTAATGGCAAGGGTGTCTTTTATGTTGCTTATCTTTCTAAAGGATTCTTTTTGTAAAATGACTAACCATAAAGTTTAAATGGTAAACTCCCCAAACTCATTTCTGTATAATAAATGCATTTATTTTTTCCAAGAATCTGACACTTGGGTAAATTTAGGTACACTTATATAACAATTTAATTTATGCCATTAAACTAGTTTTAAAATAAGTTATTCAGTCTTTCTACTTTCCAGCTAAGCTTTATCAGCGTTAAGTGAGTGAAATTATTTTTGTTTTATTATCCTGAACTTGTAGCTATCTGCAAAAAAAAAAAAAAAAAAAGTGTTAAATAAAGGTATTCTGACTTAATGGTCTGAGCAAAAGATTGTCTGCTGTTAATGTTATGTTGTGGTAGTGAGTAAATTGCTTAGGCTTTTTGTGGTATTCTCTCACATGTAATGATGTTTACATTTTATGTGTATGTGTAGAGAAATTAGGAGAATAGTACTATATTAATGCTAATCACAAAACTGCATTTGTATTTTGACTAGAATATGAAGATCTGAGGTTCTAATATTCCCATATACTGCTGTAAGTTAAGTAACTCCTCCATTTTTTCCATCATTAAAAAGGAGATAGCATTTCTTTTTCCATATAATTTTGTAAAGGAAATGCAATGAGCCATATTTATATTACTACAGAAATTTCAGTGTAGTTTCATTCATAGGCTTTTCACATAGATGAGATAACTTTGGATATCTCGTGCTCCATTCTATATCATCTAAATAGGATGATCCTTAAACTATTCTGGATGGTGAAGTGAAAAAGAGCACTGGGCCTAGAGTCTAGAAAACAACCTGAGTTCAAATCTGACTTCAAACACTAGCTACATGGCCCTGGACAAATCACTTAAATTTCTGTCTGCCTTTCTGTAAAATGAGCTGGAGAGGAAATTCAAACTATTCCAGTATCTTTGTTAAATTTAAAAAAAAAAACCCAAAAGGGGTCACCAAGAGTTGGATACAATTGAACAACTAAACCATTCTGACTGGTCATCACTCCTGACTTGAGCAAAAATCTACATCCTTAAACTGCTAGAGAAGAACTGTGCTTCTTCATAGTAATTACTGGGAGCTATTGTTGTCTGACCTTTGCCTATAGAGTCTTGGAAAAGTTCTTAGAAGAGACTAGAATTGACATTATCTGTACCGTTAAGGGCTATAATAACTGGAAGGACTGAGATTCCCTTCCCAACTACTTTTTGTTTGATAGTTTGTTTTTAACTTTCAAAGCCTCTGCTGAGTATATATATGAGTTAATCAACAACCTTTGCTGTAGGCAACGAATTCTAAAATTAAGGTGGATCAGTGAACACCACCCTCTTTTCCTTTGCAGCCTTTCCACCAAGAAATACTGCTAACAATAAAAAGAGAAATTATTTTTAAAAAGAGAGAGAGAGGAAAATTAGAGAGGCTAGTAAATATGTTAATCGTGGTTAAATGAATGTATGTTTATCATTCATTTCATATATTCAAGATCATGATTATATGCCAGAATATTGTTAGTATTATTATTGAAAAAACTCCTGTAGATTGTAGATCATGCTTTGGATTTTTATAAGTATTTTGCTTACTTTGCATAAGCTCCCTTACATTCAGAATAAGTTTTCTTATGCCATTACCTATATTTCTGTATATTTTGTTTTAACACAATTGAGATGAAATTAGCTGATCATTTTTATTTATTTATTTAGCCAAAAGGTAGGTTTATTTAGAAGGCTACAGACAAAATAAGAGGTAAAATAGACACCAGGAGTAGCATGCCTGGAATAGAGTTGGAAGAATAAGGTTACCAAGGAAAGAAAAGGAGTTTGGAAAAATCCATTAAAGGAATATACCTTGAGGCCTGGGTATGCCATTGAGAGAAATTTAGCAGACTAATCAGAGTTAGCTATCAATAAGGAGAAAGATGCCATCATTATTATTTATTTGAAGGTAATTATTCTTAAACCTTTCTTCTGGACCCTCTTAAGTTGTCCACCGTCTCATTTCATTTGGCTCTCCTCCCTTCTCTCAGAATCTCTTCTTTTTCCTCTCTCCTTTGACAACTATCCATTCCTTCCAGTTCCTTCGTATTATTATTAAGCTAGATTTGAGTTGAAGGCTATGCAATCAAATCCTGGCTCTGTGAACTAAATTAGTGCTTGTGTAATCTTGGATAAGTCACTTAACCTCCATGAGACTCTATTACTTAATCTGGAAAAATGAGGGGATTGGACAAAATAACCTGGGAGTAAGGACACGGACAGAAGTTTCTTCCAACTCTAGCTTTACAAAGAGCTTGTCTTCAGCAGGGAGTAGTATATGATTGTCATTAGTGTTCCCTCATTTCAGTCTGACTCTCCCTCTTGGGATTTTCTTTGTAAAGATACTGGAGTAGTTTGCTATTTCTTTATGCAACTCATCTTACAGAGGAAGAAGATGGAACACAGGCAGGGTTAAGTGACTTTGCTAGGAACACACAGCTAGGATGTATCTAGTGAAGTCCAGATTTGAACTCAGGAAGATGAGCCTTCTTGGCATCAGGCCATGTACTCTCACTGTGGTGTCCCCTATCTGCCCAATACAAAAATTACTTATTGGAAATAATGCTGTAGGTAAGCTAATATCAGCATTTAAATTATCATTATGGCCTGTTCAGTTTATAATTTATGTCCTAGAGATCTATTCTTTTATGCTTTTACTTCCCTAGATATTCTTCGTCTTGTATTTGAATGAATTTGAAAAGGTGCTCTACGTTGTGCTTTCTGATTCCTTTGTTGAAAAAGTTTGTCTTTTCCAAAACCTTCCCCACCGATTTGTGCTCTGAGATAGCTAACTTGACATATACATGTGCATGCATACATATATATATATATATATATATATATATATATATATATATGTAATAATAATCAACCATTTCAACAGTCTTAGGAACCTATGAAGATTTTACTAAAAAGAAAAAACCTGAGAAAGACCTATTAATAGTTAAAGTAGTCTTCTTTTCTATCCTCTCTATTTTACAGCAACAATTCACTTGAAATTTCTTTAAGGAAAAGTGAGGATTTTAGTGTGATTTAAGTTTGTTTCTCAAGTCTAATTGTGTCAGGGTAGAATCTGAAGTCACTAAATCAACGAGATAGAATAAAGGAATAATTTTAAGGAATATTTTTACACTGAATTGTTCTGTGGTTTTCTAAATGTTTTTGGTTTGTACAATTCATTACAATACTCTAGTAATACAATACATTAGTCATTTCATGACGAGAGCCTAAAGAACAACATTCAACTGCTTTTTTAAAAATAGCCAATCTAAAATAAATGTAGAAAATTCTTTTGTTGTTCTGATCCTGAAAGTTTTTTTTTCCTCAGAGTTGTTGGTAGAGGAGAGGTAGAATGAAGCAAAACTAGAATTAGTGCTAATTTTAGAGCTTTCTAGAAAATATTGATGAATCTAAAGGTTTTTACTTCTGTTTACAGATTTATATACCTGTTTTGTTAGTTTGGTTGGTGGAAAAGTACTTAAAAAAATTTTAAATGTAATTATATTAGTTATAGAAACATTTTACCTGATTATCCTACTGTCTTAATAGTTCATAAAACTATTGGTGAAGAGGAAACAGAACAGTGCTTGTCCCAAGGCTAATTTGCTATAAGGGATGTCAGCTCAAGTTGACCTGGCTCAAATGCTTTTTCACCCTCTCCTTCAGTAATTAGCTCCAAACCACTAAAGGGTATTGCTAGGAGCAGGGTATAAAGGCAGAGATGTATAAATAAATGCATTTGTGAGTCACCTGAGACAGAAGACTGGCTGCATCAACTTCAATATAGTTTGAGAAAATCAAAGTTGCCATTAAGTTATCTGCTTTTATCTTTAAAAATTATTAAGGAAAACTACAATATGCTTGCAGAATAGAATCAGTCTTTCTAAAACACAAATAGAAGTATTAATCACTTTATGAAATGGGTATATATGACCTCAGTAAAGTCATCTTTTCTAGTGGGCAGTTTTATCATTTTTCAAAGTAAGAATTGGTCCTTGTAAAGTCTAAAATTATGTAGCTTTGTGAAGTTCCTTACATCTTTTTTTTTTTCCTGACTGAAATTTAAAAAGAAAAAAAAAAAGCATTCCTGTTACAAGAAATTTTCTACCTAACTCCACTGAAAACTTTCTGTGAAAGGGGGGAGTAGGGTATTAAGGTAATCTCCATAACAAGCAAGTTTGGTATTTTCTGCTGAGAGTATTACCCTCCTTGACATTTTTTCCCCCTCTTCTAGCAGCTTTTTATTTACAAAATTTTCTTAACTCTGGGATCTCCTATTATGAAGTTAGTGAATGCTCTTTCTGGTCCCTTAGGTTTCATTTCCATTTCTTAGACAGCAGTGAATTTGTAAGGTTTGCCATGCTCTCTCAATAATCCCATAAGGTGGTAAAAGTATTTTTCCATTTTGTAATTGAAAAAATTTAAACTCTTTCAGGTTATGCTTACCCCATCATTGCACAGCTAGGAAGCATTTCAGGCAGGATAAAATCCATGTCTTCTGACTCGAATCAAGGACTTTCTCCACTATACCTTAATCTATTGGTAACTCCTTTAACTTGTCAATCAGTGTGGATTTGATTTGTCGCTATTTCAAAAAGTTTGATTTCAATCACCCATCCCAAATATATTCTTACTCATACGGATGAGTGTTCACAGACCCATAATATAGTTTTCATTTGTAAAAGGTAACATTTTCAGGCCATAGATAGATGATTTTAAAACCATTCCTCTGTCTCCAAAGAAAAAAGATGTTACTTTTCAATCTAAGTCCTTAAATTGACTAAGTGGAATGACTATTAAAAACAAACAAAATATTTCTTGAGTGGTTCACTGTAATGCTAAAAATTATTATGATTCTTTGGAAAGATGACTATCAACGGCATGTTTTCTTTCAACAGTTAATTGTTTCTTTGGTTATTGTAAATACTGACAAGAAAAAGAAGTTATGGTAAATTTGATCTGTTGTGACTGGTTTTTAAAACTTGATTTAACAAATTATATAAATATTTCTTAAAATCCAGATTCCAAGATGCCTTTGAAGTTTTAATATCTTAAATAAAAAAATCTTTAAAATCACTAAATTCTAAGCAGCAAATTATAGAAGATGAATGAGAGCTCCCATTAGCATTTCCATAAGTTCAAATTCTAGGCAATCATTTTAATTTGTGTTTTGGCCCAAATGTAGACTTCCTTCCTCTAATGAAAAGAAATATTATGCAGCTACACACTGAAAAAAATAGCACTGCTTATATATTGAGTACATGTTTTAATTAAGTCAAATTGGAGGAAAAGTGTTGTAACCTCTATTTAAAATGGTATGCTCTCTTGGACAGTTAGGTAGAAAGTAGATAGAGTGTTGGACTTGGAATTTGAAGGCTCTAAAGATGTTTGACCCAGTCATTTAACATGTTACAGTCTTAGTTTCCTCATCTATCAAATAAAAGCGATAATAATTCTATCGACCTCCCAGGGTTGTAGTGAGGATCTAATGTAGTAAACAGCCTTGCTGACTTTTAAAGTGTTATATAAATGCTAGCTGTCATGGTTATTCTTTTCCCTAAGTCTCTATTGCAGGAAAATTCACAGGAGGAGCTCAAAATTAGCAAATAAAGATCCAGTGACATTTTTAAATGAGAGCTTGTATAGCACTTTGAATTTTGCTTATTTAAGGAATTAATTATTGGAATTATATCAGGAAAAAGGAAAGATGAACAAAATGGAGGAGGTACAGGTGCCTGGGTAAAAACAAATGTCCTTTTTGTTATTAACTACTAGAAGTTGCTCATTTATTTAAAAAAAAAAAAAAAAAAAAAAAAAAAAGGTGTCTTGGTGGTTAATAAAAACCAAGAAAAAGTAATACTTTTTTTAAAAAAAAACTTTGGGTTTTTAAAATCCAACTACCTTTATGTACCAGAAAAACAGCAGTAATAAATTTCTTCTCACTCTTTTGAGTCACAATATCAATACTTGGTGCATGTCATTGAGCTACACTTACCTCATCTATAAAATGAGGTGGTTAGACTAGATCAAATTGTCAGAATCGTACGGGGTTCCAGGAAGAAAAAAGTTATAATGCAAGACAATGACATCTTGCAGTGCCCTCTGAATTTGTTCTTTTCTTTCATACCCAGATGTTTAGAGCTCATATATTTCCAGTTTCCATCTGCTTTGCTATCTACATTGGTAACATACTACATATCATGTGTGTTCAGCTATGTGGAGAACCAACTTAATAAAGATTAGACATGATCAGTCATGGGTACAAAAATTGACTTCCTTTCTATTATCATTGAATGTACCTAATGACGTGTGTGATTCACAGTGGTCTTTCTCAGGGTGATGTATCTAAAAGATTAAAGTTTTAGAATGCTTTTTAACTCAATATGATTGTACCTTTGTCTGTAGCGATAACAGAGTGATGTCAGAAAGTTTGAAAAGACAAGGAAACAAATGTGTTCACCAGGAAACATCCTCAAGTCTATTTTTGAATATTAGATGCAGAAAAAAATACTAATGTGTTTTAAAATATTATATATTGATTGCATTTTGGATACCAAGGTTTGGAATTTTTAAAAATGCAAATCAAGGCACAACTTGCTGAAAAAAGAAATCCTGTATTTCATAGATGAAATTATCAGGAAGAAGGAAGTATTTCATGAAGGAACAGATTTGAAGATGATGAGTCAGTTCAGTGATTTTAATTAAAACCATGGAAGAAAAAGGAGAGAACTGAAGACAGAAACTTTAGAGTTAATTCAAAGGGGGTTCTTTTTCAGTTTCTAATTATTTGATATCTTTGTTTTTTACAATCTTTTAAAATATAGCAAATTTTAAAATAAAATATTTTAATGTTTTGATAATCTGAAACAATCCTAAGAAAATACTGGTATACGTAAATGAGAAAATGAAAATTGAGGCAAAGCATCTTACAAAACGAGCTATGATACCTGCTGTTGTTTGTAAAAGTGCGAGTTTAAGAATATTTGCAAGAACATATAGACTTGATACTTAAGGTCCTTTGCAACTCAGAAATTCCATTGCAAGTGCTTGCATGGGAGAGAGGCAGATTAATTGATAAGTATAACTATATTCTGGTTCTTCCTTCTCAACTTAATGAAGCAACTTTAGTATTTTAGATTGATTTTGTAAAATGAGTCTCTGTAAAGATTCCAACAACTCAAGTTCAGTCTCCTTTTTCATTGAGCAATATGGAAATAACATCAAGAAAATTGGTCCCTCTTAGAAATTTGCCTCTTCAGCTCCACTCTTTGTGCCTTCCTCTCATAAAATGCTTTTATCTGTAATTAGATTCCCTTTCTACTTTTCCTTTTCTATTTCAAAGACTGATACAAAGGACTTTATTTGTGAAAGGAAGACAAAATAAGTCCTTGTCTATATGTCTTTAGATAAGAGTTGTAAAAGCTTATTGGGTAGAAAAAGGAATAGCAAACCCACCCTCACCTTACTCTTCAGCACTTCATCCTTTTAAAATCTTCTAACGTTGATGAGTCACAAATATTTCCCTCCATCTTTCCCAAATAATTAATTGAACCCAAAAAAATTAGTATGTAGTGACTCCCTAGAACTAATTACTCTACTAAACTACCTGGAATGGGTAAGAGTAAACTACCTATTCCAAGAGTTATTTGGAATTACTTCATCCAAAGCCATTTTCTCAGTGAAAGGGATATGCAAGACCTGGGAATTGAGTTTTGGTTATGAGAATTTAAGAATTTTTTCCTATTTAGGGAAAATATAAAGAACACATTAGTAAAACCTAAGCTGAAAACTAATGTCTGGGATACTTTGCTGTTCTACACGCACAAATGTTTAAGACTGCTTGATAAAGGTTTTCCCCAACAGAAAATTACATATGAAAATGGAAAAAAAAATCAAAAATGGGATATCTCAAAATTGCCAAATGGGCTAAAGTAATAATTCTCATTTTTTAGAAATATAGTGGAAAAAACACTAACTCCTACAATTAAATATTTTTTGCTGCCATTATTATTATGTTTCTAATTTTGTATGTGTAAAAGGTTTTAAACACGTACTGGATTGATGACCCAGGAAGCAAAAGCAATTTATAAATCTCCACGTAAGATATTTAGATGTGAAGTTCCTTCTTTGAGTGGCCTACTTAAGCTTCCAAGACTACAGTTAGTGACAATGGAGTCTTTAGTGATTCTATTTCAGCTTGGAAGGAGGATTTTGGTGCATTTATATGGCTCATTATTTAACATTGCTGTCTGTCACTTGGATAAAGACATGAATAAAATTCTAAGCAAATTTACAAATGTTATAGAGCTGTGAGAGATCACTGACAATGGGTGAAATTCTCCACTGGCTACACATTGGGCCTAATCTAACAAGATGAAACTTATGAGGAAGAAATGGAACCCAAGGGTTCCAACAGTCAACTTTGGAAATTCAAGGTAGTTAGAAAGGGAGGTTAGCAACAAATTGTGAAGGGCCTTGAGTGCCAGAGAAATTTTAATTTTACTCAGATCATAATAATGAGCCATTGCATATTTTTAAGAACAGGATTCATCTCACCAGATCCACATATAAGAAAAAGTATTCTGGCAGCAATAGCAGCAAAATAGTTGTTTAGATTCAGCTTCTAGGCTGAAAGAATTTGATGACAATATAAAACTTCCATCTTGCACTGTTTAAGAAACCAAAATTATTAGTGTGACTGCTTTTTTTCCCCTTCTACTATTAGCACCATTGAAGGTATATTAAGTGATGATTTGCTATAGGGGACATCTGAACTTGCCATGGACTCATATGTCCTCTGAAGTTGTTCTTTTCTTTCATACCCAGATATTTAGAGCTCATGTATTTCCAGTTTCCATTTTTGACATCTCCTAAAGTTGTTGTCCAGTTTAATCACAAGAGTCTGCACAGAGTTCCTGCTCAGACTGAATTGATGGATGTATATTAATTTCTTATTGAACAATCTTACTTAGGTATTTTGGTCATCATTAATTTAGGTCAATCCCTTTGGTGTTTTGTAGAGGTTTATTCCTGGACTTGGGTGTGATTAATAATATAGTAGACTAAAAAGCATTATGAGTTTTAAGGAATAACTAAATTCAAGAATTTATTTAGAATTGAAGCATACTGTTTTGAATTTCTTTTTCTTGTGGTTTTTCCCTTTTGTTTTGATTTTTTTTTCATAACATGACTAATATGGAAATATGTTTTAAATGATTATGTCTAATCAGTACCTACTATGTGCCACATAATTTTCCAAGCATGGGGATCAGCAAGCCATGGTCTGGAGACCAGCACCTGTTATTGTATTGACTCTCAAATAAGAATTGTTCTTACATTTAAAAATTCTATTTAACAGTGTAAAAACCATTCTTAACTTAGGAGCCATCAAAAAAGGGGGGGAGGGCAGCAGCTGGATTTGGTCCAAATGTTGTAATATGCCAACCGAACTTATATAAAGAACAGTTATCACTTATCAAGGAGTGTATATTCTATTGGGGGCAACATGATCACATAAATAAATAGAACATATCTACAAAGCAATTGCCAGATTTGGCAAACTAAATTGTAGATCAGTTTGTTAACAATAAAAGTCTTTCCAGAGAAAACAGTGAAGAGAGAGAGTTACCAAATGGGGCTGCCACAGATAGAAATTAGAAAATTAGTGGATAGTGAATGACATATTAGGATAGGAAAAGGATTTTTGGATTCAGAATGTCCTTGATAAATAGGAATATTGAGACATAGATTCTACAAAATTAATGTATTCTCTGGACAGAAAAAACATAACTGCAAAATAAACTGCTATCCAGACAGAGGCTACAGCACATGGTTGTTTCTGATAGCCTTTTTTTTTTTTTTTTTTTTTAAACATCATCATTTCCAAATATATCTTTTCTTCACATACCCAGGGAGGTATCCTCTATAATGGAAGAGGGAGGGGAGCAATTTAGCAAAATTAATAAATACATTAACTGTGTCTAACAATATAAGCCATGCTATTCCATAACCACTGTCCCTAACTTCCCCATAGAAGGAAGGGAAATGTTTTCTTATCTCTTTAGCACCAAGGCTGGTTATAATTACACTGGGTTAGGAGTCGGGTTAGGCTTTACATTATTTTAGTCATTGTAGTTAGGTTTTTTTTTTTTTTTAATTCTCCTTCCCTTTTAAGTTTATAGAAGTTCCCATATTTCTCTGAATTCCATTTCATCTTTGCTTTTGATAGTAATCTATTGCATTCACATACCATGGTTTATTTTGCCATTCCCCATTTGAAGGAAATCTATTTTGAGTTATTTTAACACCAAAAGGACCAGATGCATCAATTGACTCAAAACTTAAATTTTTACTATTGATTGACTATTTCTTCTATCTATGTAACCACAATGTAAATAAAGATAATTATAAACAGATATTGTATGTTTTATCTTGAAATAAAAATGCTCATTCTATTTTTATTTTCTTTGCATTGTGAAAGCTAAAAAAAATTTACTATGTCAACTTAACCAAACTGGTCCTTTAAAGTATATTTTTAAAATTCTGGTTCTATTAATGTAAAATGCCATTTATATACAGAATAAAGGAAGACAATTTATGAGTTAGATTAGGATCAAAGATTTTATGGAGGAAGTAAGTCATGACCTAGCCTGGAAGAAAATAGAATTGGAATTGGTTAGAGATAAGGGTTGAGGAACAAAGGCCAAGAGGAATGTAGTGAAAGATGTGGTTTGGCTAGTTAATGAAAGAACTGTGGTAGCAGAGAGGTTTGGATTTTTTCTGGTAATCTCTAGAGCTGCCAGAGACTCCTAAACTCAAATTTAGCCTCAGACTATGTGACCTTGGACAAGTCCCTTAATTCTGTGCCTCGGTTTCTTCATCCGTAAAATGAGTTAGAGAAACCCATTCTAGTATCTTTGCCAAGAAAACCCAAAAGAGGGCACAAAGAATCAAACACAACTGAAAAACTACTAAATAACAGTCTTTAGAACTAAGTAGGTTTCAGAAGCAGAATGCAAAATGAATTGCAGAGTCCAGAAACTGGAAAACATTAGGAACTTGGAATAGTAATTGAAGGCCATAGATTAAGAATGAGAAAGGCCCTTCCCTAGTTTGTAAAAAGGATGAAGGGGAAATAATACAGGAGATGGATGAAGGCAAGAATTGACAGGAATTCTGTGGTTCTTTATATTCACATGTAAGTTCTTGATTGACTTGTGTCTTCAGAGTTCACAAAGCAAAACTTAAAATGTCTGCTGGCAAATGTGCAGATTTAGTCAGGTTTGTTAGAGCAGTAAGTATGGCACAGATTAACTCAACATGCCATCCTTATCCCTCAATAAACAACACCCTGAATATAATAGGAACTTGTTTGTGTGTAAAACTGAATTGAAAAATTGAACTGGGAAGTAGTAGAGACAACCCTTTTATGGAATTTGTTTTTAACGAAGTTGTTTCTTTTTTCTCAGGTAACTAAAGGTGAGATTCCTTTATTAGATCCCTTCAGGCAAAGCTTTCAGGACAGCACTTAGAGATCCTGTTTGGAATTGAAATTATGAGTTTTTCAGATAATTTACCTACAGTTTTCATCTAAAATCTTTTAAACAGCCAGCTAGATTACAGGAGGATAACATAATTTGTTTTGAGGTATGTTTTTCTCCCATTTCAGGGAAAAAAAAAAAAAAAAAAACCTTGGGATTTTGTGTATACTAGTTTCATTTAAAAGAATGTAGTAAAAGAAAAACAATTTTCCTGGGACAGCTGGAGAGAAGGCTTTTGGTTCTAGGATGTTGCTGTTGTCTGCTTTCCTTTGCAGACTCCAACCTGCAGAAATTCAAAAATCTGTTGTATCTAACTAGATTGTAAGATTTTTTTCCCTGCCAATACAAGAGTATCAGGATTGATTGAAAAGATAATAGAGGGATCATTAAGTAGAGATTATTTTGAAATTATTTTGAAGTTGAATATTGAAAGACTAGCAAGTGCAATGCTTTAGGTATTCTAGAAATAGAAGGCATAATAAACTTACTTGTCATCTTAAAGACTTAGAGGGAAAGTTAATTTTCTTCAAAGTGTTAAAACATTCATTGCTCAATGTGGCACATGTTGGTAAATTTTGAATTCTTTTTCTGCACCTGCAGTGAGATCCTTAGTTTAGATGAGGTAGAATCTCTTTCGTTACATTATTGGTTTGTGCTTAGTATTGTTTATGTTATGTTGTCTCTTAACTAAATTCCCAGTAAAATCTTTTCAGGGTTTAAGAAAGCAGTCTTTGTTGTATTGTTGGTAATGTATATGTTTCCTCAGAATTTAACTTCAGAATATTAAAGAATAGTTTTAGTTGTGTTGTTACAGGGGGGGAAATGGCCCTAATTTTGCACCATTTTTATATGTATTTATATACACATATTTTATTATATTAAAAAAAAAACCCTTAGAATAGGAGGGAAATTCCCTTTAATATGTCAAGGACTCTTTTCTTATTCCTTAACACATAGCATTGTAAACACTGAAGGTGGTGGTTTTTAATAATGACTAAATGAAGCAAAGAAATAAAGATATTGCTTGTGGGATAGTAACTTGAGCAGATTGGGGCATTTTTTAATGAAGTTTGACTTGAAGTTGGAACCATAGCTGTTTAAAAAAAAAAATTAAGCAATATGATTGAAAATCTAGCTGATTTCTTGTCAGATTTTACAAGTGTTCATCTTTTAAATCCCTCAGAATCTACTTCTATGGGACAAAATAACAGGAA
This sequence comes from Sarcophilus harrisii, assembly GCF_902635505.1. NCBI lineage: Eukaryota > Metazoa > Chordata > Mammalia > Dasyuromorphia > Dasyuridae > Sarcophilus > Sarcophilus harrisii. The sequence goes on from NC_045426.1 coordinate 49,458,271, forward strand.
GAAAATGAGCTTTGGGGCAACTAGAAGTGAGAAAGCACTAGGGGTTTTGTTTTGTTAGCTGCACAGTTGCATATACCTATATACTGGGCCTTACTTGAGTAGGAAGATTAGAAGCCTAAGTAGAAAAATTATTTTAGTTTTGTTAAATATATATTATATAAATAAAATATATAATATATATATATAATATATATTATATATAAAATATATAATAATATTTTACCTCAAAATTGTCACCTGATTATAATGTTAACCAAAATTACTCATTTCCAAACGTTCAGGGTTCAGAGATAATGAATAGTTTGTCTTATGGAGTAACATACTTATTTTTCAGAGGATTTTAAATAAAATTATTTTCCTCTTCCTGTCAACATTATTTAGGGATTTTTCTAATCTATATTGTAAATTACGTATGACTTTTAAAAATTTACCCTTTTTTAACGTTGGTTTGCTTCTGAAAAAAACCTTTCTTGGGAAAGGTGATAACTCTCAGCCAAAGAGACCCTTTAAAAAAAAAAAAAAAAGCTGAAATTAATCGCAACTATTCCTAGACAGTTTAGAATTTTGTTTTGGGGGGTTTTGTTGTTGTTATTGTTGTTTTTACTAAATTTATTATGCCAAATTTAGGTAACTGGGAAAGAGATGAGATGCAGGAAAGGGACTTTTAGAAAGAGGTAACTCAGGTGGAATGGGTGAAAAAGAAGTGTGAGCATAGCTTCCAAACTGTAACTTAAATTTACTTTATTCTTTTCACCTAGCCCATTTTGACACTAGAGGGACTGAGCACACAAATTGACATAAAATTTTTATTATGACTTTATTTAAAAATAAAATCTGTTTCTTTGTTTTATGGATTAAAGAATAAATAAATCACTGCCTGTCACATAGTTTGATGCATCAAGGTGTCCGGTATTCTAATCCTTTTAGTGTTTAATCTCTCTTTTTCTCACCAGTGAGAACTGAGCTTTAATTTCATATTATTTTCATATTATCTTACATAGTCTAAGGCAACCCTATGCAATTTCTAAGCTATCACCAAACTACCTGCACCACTTCTGCCTTCCTTGCACAACACCTTCTATCTTCTGACTCTTGCTTCTTTGTTTTTTTCACATTAATATCTGCTTTTTGAGGTCTTTCTTGTTGGTATTCTTTGTTTAGCTTAATGCCTAAACTCATTTCATTTTATTGATTTCATTTCTACCCATACTTACTTTCCCTTCAAACTTTAGCTCCATTCTGACTCACCTCATTTTAAGCTTGTTACTAAACTTTTCCTGGTTTCAGGTAATATTTGAAGTCGCTTTCATTTTCTATAACTCATCTCCTCTATTCTTTTACCCTTTGTTTCTTAAAAATTTGCCATGTTTTCCTAAAATAAACTTCTATTATCTACCACCTAGTTTACCTTCTTTCTTTGTAATTTCTTGATCTTCTCATATCCTTCTCATTCTCTGTACCTCTTTTCACTATCATTTCAAAGACTAGTTAAAAAATTCAGAGTGTGAATGAAAGGTAGGTAGTAAAAAATAGTTGTATAGTCATTTGGCAGATGATAAGGAGAGACCTGTTCCTTTCTTGACCACTGCTTAAGGACTAAGGGCCATCTAAATCCTATTTACCCTTAATACTAGTCTTCCTACAATAGCAAAAGCATGGCAGTATTCCAAGAATACTGTCTGAACATAGCTTATACCTTCTGGGAGCTTCTCATTTTAGAATTGGATACTTAAAACATTTATATGAAAACAGAACTAAAACTTTCTAGCTCAGACTGATTCTATAAAAGCAGGAGATGCAAACAAAGTACAGCACTAGTTGTTGAATGTTAAGAGAAAATTTAAAACAAATCCTTTGCCCATAGAATTTTTTAGGAAATAAGAAAACTGAGAGGTTCATTAAAAATTATATGTTTATGAGGTATCTACTATGTGCCAGGCAGAGACAAAATTGAAACTGCCATCAAGATTATATGTTGTGGGGAAGGGAACAACATGTGAATGGAAAATTAAATAAAAATGCAGGGTGTCCTAAAAAGTTTAATAAGATTCCTAAATCTTCTTGGTATACTTTGCATATACAAAGTAATTTCTGGGTGGAGGAGCCCTACAAAGGGTATGGGCAGGGACAAATATTCCTGTAATAGGTGGCACTTGAGCCAAAATTTGAGAACTAGGGATTCTACAAGATAATTATAATGCATAGTATTATATGAATGAACAAGAAAAATGCAAAATGGTGCTGTTAAGTTTTTTGGAAGTTGTAACCAAAAGTGAATGCTTCATGGAAGAGAGGTTGCATTTAAGTTGGATATTTAAGGCTAAGTAAAAAGTCATCAAGTTACAATTTCAGGAATAAGGAATTTTCTGGCACAGAATTCAGAAAATAAAGTTTGTTCCAAGGCCAGAGAATAAGCTAGAGCATAGAGTACATTTAGAGAATAGAAAAGTCAGGTTATTACAAATTGTGAAAAATCTTGAATGCCAGGCAACATCCAAGAAAAAAAAAAGGATTTAAAACTAGAGATAAGTGTATATACTGCTAGCTATATGTACAAGTATCTTTATATTTTTAATATATTTTTTGCTATCAGTGATTTGAAAATCATGAGGGTAGAATAATCACAAATAATTTTTATGTAATATTTCCCTTATCCACATAAGCTCATTATGCTTTACATAATTAATCAAAAGGAGGAAAAGTGAATAGTAAAATCTTCATTAGCACATTGCTCTAAAAATTCTGGTTAAATCAGTTAACCAGAATCTCCCGTTTTAGTTTCAAGCCTTACTGAAATGCACTCTTTCTGTCTTATTAAGAGGACTATAATTGTCTTAGTAATTTTTTTTCTTAATTCTGTGGCATTCCAGTTTATTTTCAAAATCAGATGTCATTCATTTTTTTTAAATATAAAGGGATGGAGATTGGGCTAAATGTATACTTACCTCCAAGATGAATAATTTGAGATTATTTAATTTGACCTTGAGATGTTAGAAGTCAATCTTGTGTTTCGTTTCAAAGGATCCCATAATACCAAAAAAGGGGAGGGGGGGCAACTACTTCCCTCCCTCCTCCACTCTTTAATAGGAGTGAGGGAAGGTAAGTGAAAGTGAGAGAATAAATAACTTTAATCAGTTCTGTCTTCATAAAATTAAAAATGCCCTCTTTAATTAGTTTTTCTTATTTTAAAAGAGAATAAATCCAAGGTCTGTAAGGTTCCCATATTTTAAGAAAAAAGATTTATAAGCGTTTCAGAAATATTCTTGGATGATATTTTGGGATAGATTAAAAAGGGAGGGTATAAAGCAGTGACCCAGAGCTTATGTCTGTGTCTGAATGCATGTGCACAGCTATGCAAACTAATTTTGCTATTTCTTAAAGGAGAGTGGAGTTGATAGATATTTGGAGCTTTGGGGGCATATTATTACATTTTGAAGTGATTTATGGAGAAAGTTGATCAGAGATAGCTCCTTAGCTGAGTTGCTGTCTGCATAGGCTGTTAACAATTGTTTCTCTGGCAGCAGATCTTGTTCATCAGGATTGCATCATCTCTGGGAGAATGGCCAAGGTCCGCAGCCCCGGTACAAAGACAGTCTGAAGCAGATGAGGCCTGTTCTTTTTCTGAAGCGGCTCTCCTCTTCCTGCCAGTCCTCTTCACAGCATTACTGAAGCACAGTTGTTCTGAATTTCTTTCATTGGATTGGCTCTTCACTGGACTCTATCTCCCAGCTGCTTCCGGCTCACCTGGCTGATGCAATTTCTTTCTCTGAAATCTCTGTTGGAATTGCTCTTATAACACTTTATATTTGTTTTCTCTGGGAGTGGCCAGAAAGATCATGAGTTTTGTACATTGAGTAAGTCATGTCAGAATGGCAGTAGCTGAGGCTATTAACCAATAAGGAAGAATCCTGTTCTAAAAGACAGGGGCAACTATCAACATATTCTGGCCTGTATTTATAACTGCCTCCCTCAGTATGATGACTCCTCGAGAGTGCTCAGTCCTAAGAGATGTGCTGGTTCTGCAATCGGATCAGACAACTGCCTGTGTCTCCGTGTGGATTCTGATGGATTCTTCCGGGAATAGTGATGCTGATGAGAAGTTCAGCTTCTGCTGCAGTCATGTTACCTTTCCTATATACCCATATGCTCCCTTTCTATCTCCTTTTCTCTGTTCTATATTCTTTTTATCGCTTATCATACATAAAGGATACTGGTCCTCCGGTAAATTTTCATTTTTCTCCTTTCAGTACATTACATCTCCTCTTGCACCAACTCTATATAACCATCAAAATAAATGTTTTAGTCTTGTATTTTGAGATTTTGACCCCCTTCTGGTTGAACTATTAATACTTCTTCCTGTATTTTGTTTTTTGCCTATTCAAAAAAAAAAAAAATTGGCACTTCTGGGGATACTTAAGTTTTTGGTCTTCTCATTATATCCTCTAGGCAATAGTTATTTTTAAAGTATAATGCGTCTGTCGAATTTTTAGATTAGGAAATCTGTAAGATAGAAATAAAAAATCTAGTTTATCTGCAATGCATGATCATTGAAATCTGGTAAAGACCTTTTTAATACTGTATTGAAGCTCAGGTATTATTGTGATGATTCTGGTAGCATTAAATTTATTTGGTAGATTAATGTGGGGAAACACTGTTGTTTAGAAGGCTTTGGTTTACTGAAAAGTGAGCCTATTTTGATTCTGAAAGGAAGCATCAACTATTTTCTCTAAAAGCCCAAGTCACCTGCTTTTCTTTCTTTCATTCTTTTTTCTTTTTTTTTTTTTTCTTTTGGTAGATGCCTTATTTTGACCCTGATTCCAGTACCAAGACAGCAACAAACTCATCCTAAGTTTCAAGGGACTTCTCCATGACAGGGGGTCTGCCTTCTGTCACTCTCCCTTCTGCAGTTAGGCAAGATAAAATATGGTAGACGGAGCTGGGGGTGGGCAGATGTGCTAATAGTAGTTGATATCCTTTTGTCAGCTCTGAGTGATTTGATCAAAGAAAAGTGGTTGGGTTTTGGAAAAGGGTATTAGGCAAAGGAAACTCTGTAGGATATGATAAATAAAAGGAAAGATAACCTGGGAAATGTAGATGATACTAAAGATTCAAACTTAAAGAGAACGTGTTAATATACTAGTCAGTGACAAGGTATAGCAGTTGATCTTCTCTTATTTTAGAATTAAGATCATTTCTTTCCTTTTCTTCTTTTGTGCCAGACTTCATTTAGGAGTATCACACTGAAGAATTTAAAAGAAAATTGTAGCACTACATTTTGGGCATAAGGGTAAATAGAGCATTAGTGGGTCTGGAATGGAGGGCCAAGAGGAGTTAAACAATTCTATAATAAAACTATTATTTTTTGGAAAGAACTGTCTTGGTTCAGTATTATGTCCACCAGTGGCATTCCTTTCAATACTAATTATTTGTCTGTCAACTTTTTCCAGATCTTCAGAGGACACTGGCAAAGAGATTATTGGAACTTCACATCTGCTGGTCAATATAAAGGTGACTGAGCCAAATAAAATCCCTTGGCTGGTTTTCCTTTTTCCCGTCCTTTAAATTGACATATTGCTACTTAGCAGATGCCTTTTCAGTGACCTCAGTGAAATCTCCTGTGATTAGGAGAATGCAATATATAGCTGTTCCTGTCCTTCTCTCCAAAGTATCTCTAAAATGTTTGAAATGCAGCTTCTAGAAATTGAGTCTGGTATTCCATACTGGCAATCTCTTATTTGATTACAAAAGCTCAAGTAATTATAATGCCTGATTTTGAAAATAAAGATGGGCTATTAATGACCTAAAAGTTTATCTATCTATTACATCTTATAGAGCACAAGCATCCCTTTCTATATGGAGCCTTCCCTGATTCCCTTATTTAGTAGTGTTTTTCCCAACCCACCAAAATTACCTTGCATTTAGTATACATTTTGTATTTATTTTCTATTATGCATGTTTCCCCTATAGAACATTAGTTCCTGGGTAGCAGGAATTATTGGATTTTTTTGTCTTTTTTTTCCCCCAGCAGCTGGCATAATACTTTCTTTTACTATATGGGGACTTAAATGCTTGCTGATTGATTGAGGGCAAGATCAGAGGATATATAAATTTCTTAGCTGCAAAGGAATACAAGATTTGAGTTTAGACATCCCAGTCCTTCATCTTATTCACAATGGGAGACTATAATTTAGAAGGAGAAAGGTCCAGCTGATCTGTTATGGTTCACTTGTTTGGGGAGTGAGTCATATGATTGTGGACAATTTTTGTAGAAGGAAAGATGGAAACTTGCTTCTTTTCTGTTAGTACTTCAAAATGAGATAGAATTTCCTTTGGAAATCAACATGGAGAGATTTGATTATTAGCTAGCTCAGTTTTCATTAAGTATTTAAAATTAAGAACATTTGACTGCTATTCTTATCCTTTTTATTCAGTCAAGACAATCTTTTTTTTTTTTTTTTTTTTTTTTTTTGAGGCAATGGTACAAAAGAATGCTTTACTGAATGAAGTTACAGCATGAAAAGAACAATTATTCATACATATTTTGTGCTATTTCCTCATTTATTTTACCTGGCAGTCTTTATGCTGACACTAACCCTTACCTTTATCTTCTCCAGTCTTGATTGTTAATAAGCCAGTCTTCAGAAAATCTTCCTCCCAAAAAATAAATAAATAACGAGCAATAACAGTTCAAATTTACCAGACTGTATTTGCCCCCAGAATCTTAAATTACTCTTCTTGATATGTAGAAGTATAGTTGAATGAAAGAAAAGATGTTTAATGAGTTGGTTGGTTTTTCTTTCACTGCAATTATAGTACTCTTAAATTTGCTGTGCTGATCAAGGGTGGTATGGTCACAATCAACCTTTTTTCTGTTTGTTTTATTTGTCTTAGGCAGTTTCTCTTCTACTTTGACTCAATTAATTTGACTCAAGCTTAAAAGTAGAGTAAAAAAAAAGATACCCTCTCCAACATCCAGCTATTCCTCTGTTATTGGAGAATGCCTGCTGTGTTTGTTATGGGAAATTCTATAGAAATGTCTAATATTTGAAGTGAGAGGGGGCAGAAACTATTTGAGGTCAGTTTGGAAGTGATGGTAGGAAAAGGCAGATAATTAGGGTTAAGTAAACAGTTATTTATAGACAAGTTTATTTATAAGCAGATTAAACCCATCAACAAACCCGTCCTTCCTATTAATAAACTGTGAGAAAGAAGTGAGACGATAAAGATAATAATATTTAACAGTTATATACCCTTTTATAGGTTTATAGAACCCTTTATAACATATCTATGAGGTAGCTAATATAAGTGATAAAGAAAAGTCAAATGGAAGTCTTGCTTCCAAATATGTTGATCTTTCCAATCTGCTTCTTTGATTTCTAACCTTTCAATCCTCTTTTTTTGGTTAGATGCTTTAAATTTCTGCTTCTGAGTAGAACATAGGTGGACCCAGTGGCATAGCCCAAACTAATCCCAAAATTCCAGAAATCCAAGGAAATTTAAGTGGAATATTTTTATTCCTAATTGGAGAGATCTGTTTTGTGGCCTGTGCCTAGAGTAGCTTGTTGTTCAAAGTAACTTTGGAATTCTGAAGTAATAATCAAAGGCAGTAATAGTTTTCCCTAGTTTCTTACTATGGAAGTTATTAAAATATTTAAAGATCCAAGATGACATTAGTATGAATAATCCTTCCACTAAGCGCACAATCCTGCCATTCCTTAAAGACCAATTTATGAGCATTTATACCTCCCTTTTTTCTTCTCCCCCTTAAAACCAACTTTTTGATGGTGAGCAAGTCTTGACTAAACTGACACACTTTGCTCAGAAAATAGACACACAGAATTACTGGATCAATGGTTGAAAGTACTTGCCAAAACTGTTATGCTGGCATGACTTTTGAGAATCCTGACCTTCTACCATTCCAGAATGAGGCATTCTCATAATGGGACTTTAGTTAAATGTTTAGGATTTTCAGAAAATTTGGCCTAGCTTGAAATGAAGACAAATTCCCAATTCATTCTTCCTAGACTGGTCTTGTTCAGTCCCATTTGTTTATGTATTTTAAGTTATAATAATATAAATCGTCTGCAATCCTAAATACGGTTTTAATTTCTTTCCTTTTTTGTTTTGTTTATCTGCTGAGTTGATTTAATAAGTATATAGTTGATTTCTTAATTTGTCTTCTTTTGGTCATTGGTCATTTGACATTTCAGTGGGCTGTATCACAAACAAGAATTCTAAGATTTTATAGTTGAAAGGGACCTTAAAATATAATTGTCTTACCCAATTTCTTCATTTTTCGGTTGAAAAAACTAAGGCCTAAAATCAATGGTAGATCTAAAATTCCTAAACGAAGCTAAAAAACTCCATCTCCTCACTTCCAGTCCAGGGCTTTTCTCATATATAACATTGCATGCATGCAATATTTTTGCATGGATTCCTTTTTTCTACATCTTTTTGTCTTATTATGAACCTTTGATCTTATTCACCTTGAACTTATGCCATGCAAAATACTTTTTAAATTCTGAGAAACCTTTGTTTTTATACCTAATCAGTATTTTTCATAGTCACTATCAAGAACATTTTATTCCCCTTTTTAATCTTTTAATCTCCTTTTGGTTCATGGTTCATATCATGCCCTTCCTTTTACTTCAGCAGTTTAATAGTTGCTAGATCCCAGTAGTTTGTGGGAGTCAATGCATAGCCATTCTCCATTTCTTCTTTATCTTAATGTGTATTGAATGCCTTTTCATTTTAAATTTGCTATTTTTTTAATCATAAAAAGTGCCATTTTGTGATCTTATGTATTTTATTCAAATCTGGCAGTATTGGCTGTCCAAAAGACCTAGTTTGAGTCATTAATTCTCTGCCCTTTCAAGGATTCATTAAAATAGAATTGTTGAGAATATGCAAGTCTGTGAGAAACAAAATAATAAGAAACAGCTGTTTCCAGTCAGATTCAAACTATAAGTAGATTGGTGTGTATTAATTAACACTGAGGAAAAATTACATTATTGGTTATTAGGAAAAACTGGATTTAATTATTGCTGAGGAGAAAAGTTTAATGAAGACAATAAGCTATTAAGGATTTATGTGAAGTTGTGAGATTCTTCTAGCAATCACAAAAAACTACTTATAAAAACTGTAAGTTAGGCCCTGAGGGCTAGTGGATAGCTGTGGAGGATGGAAAGTAACTAGAAAATCAGCTTGAGGAGCAAAATTAGCAGTTGAATAGCATATTGAAAGTCTTAAGAATAAAAGAAAGATTCTTAATGGTTAGGTACACACTTTAAACATATACCAAGCCCCTAGAATCTCTCATTTAAAAATATGGAAGGACTGGAGAAGTAGGCCACAGTTGGTTTTTTTAAGTATGCTGCTTAAAAAATGAAATATTCATGAAATGCCCTGCCTTCTGTCCCAGGATTCCTAATGTCCCTGACATGTTGGTTGAGGCTCTGCGGCTCACCCCCGCTCTCAGAGTGGCCAGTCTCCATTAATTGGACCCCGTGATTTCCATCTACTGCTGTGTTGGACGTCATGAGCATTGCAGTTCCTCTGGGAGTCACCACACCAGATACATCCTACTCAGATATGGCTGCTGGTTCAGAGTAAGTGCTACTTCCCCATTTTTTGGAAATTAGGAGGGTACCTGAAGAGCTTAGATTTTTAGGAGAATCTCAGAACTAAAATCTAGGATTTTCTAAAGTAAATCTACTTCATTGCAATTGTGAATGTCAATAAGGGCAAAAAGGAAAGGCAATTAGAAAGGAGAGAAAATAAGCCATTTCTCCTGAACTCTAGAAGTAGTAGCTAGGTAAATAATTAACAGGATCATATTCACAAAAGAATGATTACATTCTGGTTTCTTTTTGGTATAGGTAAGAATAAAGCAGAGATGCCACCCTGCCTTTTAGAAGTTATTGATTATTTAATTCTCTTCTGGTTGGGGGTAAACTGCTTTCCTTTTTCTGATTTATCTTAAAAACTTCAAACCTATGTACTTCCCCCATTATCATAGGGTAAAGGGACTGACCCAAATGAGACTATCTATGGCAGGTTACTTGCAACTTCTGACATCTGGGAAAGAAAACAGGACAGCCATATCATCTATTTGTTCTTTATAAACATCTCCTGGAAAGAGGACCTTCAAAATCAGTGGTACCAAACTTTTTTTCAGCTGTGAGCCACTTTAGGAATTCACAGAGTTTGTCGAAAACCAAAAGCCCAGTCCCTAAAATAGACTGTCAATCCATGAAGAATTTAATTGCCAAATGAATATGAAGGTAGGCCTTCATTACACAACTTTCTATGTTATAAATCCATCCACTTTTCCTTTTATAATTTTCTTTTGCCCCTCCTCTGCTTCTTGAATTACTCCAGGTCCCCTCTTTTCTTTTTTCTCTGCCCTTAATTCATAGTCCTACTTATTTTTGGAAAGAAAGAGCAAATTCGCTTCATTTCTAGACAAAGCAGCACTCTAACTTCTAGTTTCTGATAGTCCAGTGAAAAACTCAAGGACTGAAGGATTCCTCCTTCATCCTTAAATGAAGACATGCAGATCTGTTCCAGGGCTACTAGGGGTTAGCTTATGGACAGGGGCAATCATAGTTGTTTGGAGTATATTCAAATTTTAGGCTGTCCAATAGCTGCTTCTCTTCCAATTCCTCTGGGTCTTTCCCCTTTACTGTAATTCCCTGAGCAGCTAATGGTAGGGTTGGGTTTTTTTGTTTTTTGTCTTTTTCTTAGAGCTAAGAATATTTCTTACATATTAAACTTCTCTATTACCTTCTGGTTCAGTCCAGCTACATAATAAATTCCATTGGTGAGATACTTAAAAGAAAGTTCCCCAGGCCTGTAAGTTTACCTTGGCTTTGAAGAAAAAAAAAAAATTAATTTGGGGGCTACTTCTGTGTATATATAAGAATGTAATTGCATTTGGGGGAGGGTAAAGTTTTCTTTTCAAACATATTAGGATTTATTTATTTATTCCTTGTGTCAAGATTTCCAATTTCAGGAGGCTTTTACAAACCCTGTGATAATCTGGGGTTGAATTTAAGAACACCTTTCTATATTTGGCCCACTAACTACATAAACTACACTGATGGAAAATGTATGGTCTATGTACTTGCCTAGCAAATTATTAGCCTCTGACCATCTACAATTCAAATCTAAGATCTATAACTGAGGTCTTAAGCATTTGTGAGGAACTTCAACTAAGAATGCTAAACCCATGCCATTTGAATTTGTAAAGCCAGAGGAGTTAAAGGCACATTTAAGTCCATTTAGTTCACTGCCAGACCACAACCACTAGTTTACTTCTGAGGTGTGAAACCCAGCCTATAAGGTTTTTTTTTAACTTGTCAGCCAGTATCCATGCTTTTGTCAACATATTACTATATCTGAGGGTCATAAACTACAATGCTTACTAACATTTACTTCTTTGAGACTCTCATTGTATCTCAGTTTTGAAAACCCTGTGAAAATAAACAAGGAAATTAGGTAACATTTATATAGTGCCTCACACATAATAGGTACTTTAAAATATTTCTTGAATTGTTGTGAAATTAAAATATCATGGTAGCTGGTTATTGTCAAGACATTTGGAAAGAAGTCTGCCTCTACTACTATATCCTAAAGAATCCACATATTCCTTGTTAATATTTTGGTCTTAGTAAATGGGGTACTGTAACCAACCTGGGATTGAGGCAGGGTATGGATTAAAGTGCTTCCATTATCCAAACTTCTTGGACGAATTGAAACCTAAGTTTTTATAACCTCCTAATAGAATTGTTACTATGGTAACAACTAATCACAAACTATTCTGTTCAATTTTCTTTACAGAATAAGTGGAAAATTTGTCTCCACCAAATATACATGTTGTCAATGAACAACTTGCTAAATTTATATTTAAGTATCATTATACCTAGGACATTTCCTAGTCACTGCCAAAAGTTGTCCTATTGTAACTGACAGATTGTACAGAATGAAGTGGGGGGAGGGGAGAACCAAACTCTGCCTCCCAGGATTAAAAATTTGACTGCAACAAAGAAGTGATGTTGTGGAAAACTGTCTTGAAACTGGTAGATTCACTGCTGTGGAGGCAGGGTGGTACAGTGCAAAGAACATTGAAACTGCAAAAGAGGAGTCAAGCTAAAATACCCTCTGCTGACCCATTAGTACTCAAGTAACTTTGACCAAGTTATTTAAACCTTCCTGAGCCTCAGCTTCCTCATTTATAAAGTGATGAGGAGTTTGGATTGTATAACCTCTGAGGTGTCCCTTCCAGCTCTAGATCAATGATCTGATGGATGTAAAGAAAGATTTCTGGATTTCTGATCTGATCTGTAATAGCCAAAAATTTCAAATGTTCTCAAAAATGTGGCATTAATTAACAAGGCCCGAGCAGGTGGGTGCATATTATAAAGCCACTATCTTAGCGAAGGATGATAAAAATGAAGGTTTTTTTGTTTGTTTTTGGTGAGCATGGCTTCCAATTATGACCTATTGTCACACTTATTTGGATTTGGCAGAGGAAAGGCTAAGATTTTTATTTGTGTAAGATCATGCTTAAGGGAATTTTATTTTCCTCTAGATCTAAGTGACTGGGGAATAAAAATATCTCATTGGCCTAAATTTCTAAGTAATTTATATTTTAAAATATGGGTGATAATAAGACCACCTTTTAAGAAATGTCTTGAATAAAAATTGTGGTTGTCTTAATTGTCAGAATAAAATTAGATTATTATACTTGACCAGTTGAAATTGAAGTTGCAAGGTAACTACTTAACCTCAATATTGAGCATGCAGTGGTGATATATTACATGTTATGCTATGTATTAAAAGCTGATTCCAGTGGGATGGCTTATCAACTCCCAGTATGTGCATTTTATTTTTGTCCCCTAGACACATACATGAAGAATTTATGTTAATATTTATCCTCTTTTGGAGATGAGTAAGATGCAATTAATGCAGTTCCATCTCCTTGGATATCTTTTATTCTGTCCAGTTTTTCCTTTGCCCTTCCAAAAAAAAAAAAAAATTTTTTTTTTTGATAAATAATTGTCATATTTCATTCCATATGTTAAGTGGAGCAAAAATTCCCCACATAAAATGAGGTGTTGCACTATGGAATATTTGTGTATCCAGTAAATTTCATTTATTAACTTTTTAATGACACATACCTTTCTCTGACTATCCATCACAAAAATAAAGTTCTGCTTAACTTCTCTTAATTCATGTCTTGCATTTGGTTTCACCTTAGTTGTTGGGTTTAATACTAATCCCACTTGTTTCCAGATAGTCTTAGTTAATTACTTTTCAGTGAGGGATGTCAAAATCATTCTTTTCCTTAAGACTACTGATCTGCATTATTGGTGTATCTCCCAGCTCCTTGCAGCATACTCAGAAATGAATTGCATGCCCTCACTAACAGAGAATCCTTTCCTATGTCTTAAAGTTCTTTTTCACCCAGAAATTATCCTTTGCTGTTATTAATAAGGTCTCTTCTCACAGTTTCGGAGCATAAAATTGGGTGAGTTGGATATATACCTCATAAATTTATTTTATCCCTCACTTTTTATCTGATGTCTCCTTGCATTGAATTACAGACCTTCCTTCTCAGTCAACAGCTTTTAAGGCTTTCATAGTTTATAAGTTTAAAAAGCTATTATATGTGTTATGTCTCTTAAATGGCCAAAAAAGACTTCCAAATTTTGCATTACCACTTTAAATCAATAGCATACATTACTGTGCAAGTCTAGTTCCCTCTCCCAAAAAAATTGTATCTTAAAGTTGAACTATTCTTGCTTTAATGTATTTTATTTATGAGTTTTATTACTTCATTGCTCCTCCAGTTAACTTAAGAAATATAAATAGCACACCATTGTTGTGCATAATCATATCAAAATTGCATTCTTTCTTAACCTCAGAATTCCAAAGACCTAACCACATGATGGTTAGGATTTAATATTTTTTCCTTCTATGCAAAAGTGCCTTGAGCTTTAACTGTTACCACCTATGCCTATTCTCTGTCATATATGCTAAAGTAAACTTCTGGGTTTCATTTAATTTCATTTAGAATTAAGTTCTTCCTAAGCTTAAGTTGTGACTGTGGTTTTACTATTTGTTACTAATTTGAAACCTGAGTTCGCATGAGTAAGAGGAACTGGTATGTGATTAGGGGTAACATCTTTCAAAAGGCATTAATAAACAAGAAATTTTAAAACTGATTACTAAAGTTCCCGAATAACTTTCTTAAAGGAGAGGATGTTATCCTAGTTTTGTGGCCAAATTGGGTAATTACCCCCAGACTACCTCAAATTGCAAGTGTAGTATTTTGATTATTGTGAAAATTTTTATAGGCTTACCATGCAGCTGTTAAATAATTTGTACCCTTAGTATGGTTGCACTACTGGTGGTTGAGAGATTATTACATTTAAGTATTTTTGGAAGGTGTTTGGGGGTTCTTCAAGATAAGAGGTGCTATAAATATAAGATGCCATTGTTTTTACCTGTACTTTCTTCAGGGTATCCTGTCTTGGTAGTGAATGGAAGAGGGCCTGGCCCCTGGGGCAGTGCAGAAGGCACTTTCATCATCTCACTCACTGCAAATGTCATGTGAGGTTTCATGGAAGTATTAAGAGATCCAATTAAGAAGAATAGTTCTGAGTCTAAACCAGCCCAGAGTGGCTTCTCTAGGGGAAACTCCCCGCTCAGCTGGTACGTTTATGTTTGTCATTAGGGACACCTTGTATCCCAGGTGCCTGCCTTCAGACATCTGCCTGTACTGGCTTCATGTCACACACATCACACAGTTAATAACACTCCCACTATTATTTATAGGCTTGGTTATGTTAATCAGATTACTTTGTTTCACTAAGTTCTTTCTCCTATTCTAGGGGCTGGTGGTTGTGGAAAGAGGAGGGGTTAGAGTGGGAAGTGGAATGTTAATTGATTGGGTAGGTTTAGTTATTATGCTATCATGCCTTGCTTTTCGCCTTTCTGCAGTCCTGAATCTGTGGAAGCTAGTCCAGCAGTTTGTGAGAAGAACGTGTATTCCACTCATAACTATGGGACCACTCAGAGGCATGGGTACCGAGGACTACCTTATGCTGTGAGTATACATTTCTACCACTGTTCATCTACTGGTGTTATCCATTTTTTGTGCATTTTGGTTTTCTTTAAATATTTATTAATAGCATGATGTATAGCTGCCCCTCTTGTACTTTTCCTGCAGTTTGTTTCATCTTAACTCTGTATCCCCTTATTTTGTTACTTATTGACCTTAGCATTTTGTTTTGTCACTTTCTGATTGAAGCAAAATTTGAGGAATACTAGTTTATTCTTGATTTTAATATATGTTTTATTTTGATGGGGAGAGGACCAGTGTTTGGAACACTATTGATTCAAAAAATCTTATTTTCAGGATCATAATTATGGAGCCCCTCCTCCTCCGACCCCCCCTGCTTCTCCCCCTGTCCAGACCATCATCCCTCATGCAGAGTTGAATGGCCTCCACTCTCCTGATGAGGAAAATTCTGGAGACAGTGAGAGCTCTGAAGGGGAATCTATTCCTACCTGGTGTCATTGTGGACTTTCTCAGGATGGCTTTCTTCTTAAATGTGACAAGTGCAGGTAAGTGTAAATCCCCCCCCTAGATTCAAACTTGGCTTGCTGGAATTTGAGTTTTCTTATTTTTTGAAGGGGAGTAAACCAACATCTTTATGTTTGTGATATTCATGGTTCCGTCAAGTTGGTCGTTTTTTTTTTTTTTTTTTTTTTTTTTTTTTTTTTTTTTTTTTTTTTTTTTTTTTTTATATTAGGTTGGAACCAATAAAAATGAAGAATGAGAGAGTAATGTTAAAGATGTTGCATCTTATATGAAAATTTTTAAGTCCTAGAAACATTTGGTATGTGGGAGGAATGGACAAATGTAGTGCATGCACAGACACAGCTACCATATGCACTGTCAGTCCTTCATACTGGAGGAGGAACTACTTTAAGTTTTTTCCCTTTGTAGGGGAATGAGCAGGGGGAAGGTTATTAGACTTCATCGGAGGAAACAGGACAACGTATCAGGTAAGTTTGATGTAGACTAAACATTTTTTTCCTCTGAATATTTGGTGATGTTAAAAATCTGCCTTTGAGAATCATTCTAGTAAACCATCTTGATGTCTTCAACACCAAGGTTTAGATTTTGAAAATTAAATTCCTCTTTAGGCTACTCCCCTTATTTGGTTCATTGAAAATCTCGAGTCTTTATTTTCCCCCTCCCTTTATTAACTAGATATGTTGAGGATGCCAAAATTTGATGATTTGAATACATTGTTTATTGGATTAGAGAGGAAGAGAAAATGTGGGTTACATATTCATCTTTTGAGTATTGGTGAGATCTAAGGGTTTGGGAATGCTCCTGACATTTTGTAGGTGGGGACAGCAGTGCAACTGAAAGCTGGGATGAAGAGCTATCTCCCTCAACTGTGTTGTACACAGCCACACAACACACACCAACGAGTATCACCTTGACTGTTAACCGGGTCCGAAGAACTAAACCTAAGAAAAGGAAAAAGAGCCCAGAAAAAGGTCGTACAGCACCAAAGACGAAAAAGATTAAGGTATGAAAAAAATAGAATTGAAGTCTCAGATGATAGGGTAGTTTTTGAACAATTTAATCTAGAAACATGACTAGCTAGTTTTGCCCCAATTGCAATTTCTTTATTAATTAAACCTGTAGCTCTTCCTATAATCCATAACATCCACCTACCAGACTAATACATTCCCCTTTATGTCTCCTGAATTGAATTTTTCCTCCATGAGTGACTAATAAAGAATTTTGCAGTAATGTTAAAAGTGTTTTTCTACATCAAGATTACTTTTCTATACCCCTCAACCACAATATTTTCTTTGGAAATGTGTTATATATTTATAAAAATTTTCTGTCAGAGCAACTTTGATATTATAAATACTTTGTCTTTTACACTTCATTTAAAGGAATTGGTATTTGTTTTTCAATAGTATTTTTTTTTTCCAATTACCATGTAAAGATAATTTTCAGCATTCAATTTTGTAAGATTTTTGAGTTCCAAATTTTTTCTCCTTATCTCTAATTCTCCCAAGACAGCAAACAATCTAAAATAGGTTATGCAAGCATTTTAAATAACATATTTCCATATTGGTCATGTTTTGAAAGAAAAATCAGAACAAAAGCAAATGAGGTGGGGGTAGAAGTAAAAATAGTAATAAGCATAATAAATTAAAATTTTCCCATATAAGAAAATTAGTATTCTTTCTTCTAGATTTGAGTGAACATGGAACTGTGATGCATGTTTGAAAGGATCAGTAGAAATTGGTTTCTGACCATATTGACCTGTCTCCTAATGACTGACTCTAGTATCTGGGGGGAGAATTTTTTTTTTATTTATATTCAGAAGGGATAAGCTGGGAAACTTGTTTTTAACTTAATGTTAAGTCTCTCACGTAAATGATATTTCGTTCTTGATATAAGTTTTTATTTGTTTCTTCTCTGTGCAACAGGCATTTCGAGAAGGATCCCGGAAGTCCTTGCGGATGAAGGTGAGTGGTCGTCTTCTTTGATGGCATTAGTTGATTATGGGCTTGGCTTGGTTTGTATTTGTGGGGTTTTTGTTTTTTTGATCCGTTTTGAGAGGGGGTTGAGGTGTTTTGGTTGTGGGGGGGGGGGGGGGGTAGACATAGCTAGTCATGGGCATATCAGATAGATGCCATTTATCCAGCACTTTGACATTGTGTTCCTTTGCTTTGTTGCACATCCCAAAGTGACTTTTTCTTGGTCACTATCTAGAACACTTCCATAGTGAAATTGACATTTGTTTTTCTGAGGAAGGGAAAAATATCAAACAAAATAAAGCTATTCTTTTCTGTCATTATTGTGGACTTGAATATCAAGAGTAAATGTTTCCTGGTGTGGTTATATAAAAGATCTTGGCCAGCTCACCCTTACGGGGAGATATAATCAGTTATAGAAAGGTGAATTTCATTTGTAGGAAAGCTATATTGTTGATAGGAATTATTCTTACTTTTTTATAATGCTTATAACATATCAAATTGGTCTTAAAAGAACCATATAATGTCAGGTTGTACTTCCTTTTTTTAATTCAATAAAAGATGGTTAATTCTGTTCTCGACAATTTTTTAAGGGAGTTGAATAACAAATTAGGTAGTTAAAAGGCATATTGAGAGCAGAATGATTAGTGTAGTTTTCCATAAAGGAAATTTGGATTGTATGTGAGGGAAGTTTCCTACTAATGAAATCTTTCCATTTTAGCAAACATTATTTAAGTTCCAATTGTATGTAGGGCACTTTGCTGGGTATGAGGAGTCCAAAGGTTTGAAAGGAAAAAAAAAAACTAACCTATCTCACAAAGCTTTAAAATTTAATGGGGGCCATATAGCACACACAACTGGTAGGAGGTTGGAGAGCCCACTTACACTGAAGCAATTTACAAGTTGTTGTAATTTGATAAGACATTCCTTTAAGAATTGATTATGTGCTGACCTAGATTTTACCTGACCTTTCTCTCATCTTAGTTTCTATCCTTGTGTCTGTGTCTGGAGGAAATAATCAGTTTCTAGTTGGACTTTTGGCTTTGAAAAGTGACTAAGATTCCCTGATTATTCACTTCCCCCAAGTGTACAGACTTTTGGCTCTTTATAGCTGTGTTGGGAATATTTGAAAAGGAGCTTGTTTAAGATTATTTATGTGATAATGTAGAACAGCAGTACAACTTTTGATAACAAAAGCCAGGGATGACCATGTGACAGAATATAAAAAACCCACAACAAGCTCTTATAGGTCTTATAAGACCTGTTTTAAGTTAGAGACAACTTCAAGCTATCTGGAATATTCCAAACATCTTGCTTTTGCAAAACTCAAACTTTTAGTAGATTAGGTTTCGTTAAGAAATTATCTATTAAAATAATTTCTTCCAGAACCAGTTCTGCTTGCATTGGGTGTAAGGGAAACAGTGAATTAATTACTGTTATTGCCCAGACATAGGAAAGATATATACCATTGAACTCTGCTACTCAGAAGTAGGCTTTAGTTATTGTCCTCTTCTAGGTCCCACTTTTAAAATTACAATTTAAAAAAAAAAAAAAAGACCACATTTATTTTATTATATTCTTTTTGGTAAAGATATCAGAGTTAAGTGACTTGCCCAAGGTCATATACCTAGTAAGTATCAAGTGTCTGAGGCTAAATTTGAACTCGGGTCCTCTGACTTCAGGACTGGTACTCTATCCACTGCACTAACTAGCTGCCCCTGTATTTCTAAATAATATATTTATTCACAAAGTAAGAAAATAAATATAACCTGATTTTTTTTTTTTTTTTTTTATGTTTGGTAGGCTCTGTGGTTATTTTTCAAATATTTTTTGTAAAAATGTATTGTCTTATAGAAAGAAGACATCTCAAATACTTTTAACAATAAAGAAGTTCAGAACATCAGTCTAGAGGTTTAAAAAGAAAAATCACAGCACTGGAAAGAAGAAAGCTTAAAATTAATCTGGTCTAATCCTCTTATTTTACAGATTAAGAAGTTAGTCCCAGAGAAATATGTGACATATCTAAGGCCTATAGCTAATATCCCAAACACATTACCAACTGAACACATTTTTCATCCTAAAAATTTAATGTTGTTTTTTCATTCTATGGACTGTCCTATTTTGATGCTTCTCAAACTTTATTCTCTACAGAATTCTCCCTCTGAAGCACATGCTTTAGATGAGAATACAACTGAAGGCTGGGAGAATCGAATACGCCTGTGGACTGATCAGTATGAGGAAGCTTTCACTAATCAGTACAGTGCAGATGTACAAAATCTCCTTGAACGGCATCTAAATTCCAGTAAGGAATTTGTGGGCAAAGCACCTGTCCTAGACACCATCAATAAGACTGAACTGGCCTGTAATAATACAGTGATTGGTTCCCAAATGCAGGTAAGGATCAGCATGAGTAGGGTCTCTTAAGAAAATGATGAAGGGCTGCAGAACTACAACACAGCACTGGTTTTGGCAGAGAAGTCAACATGCAGTAAAATTACTTGTTTTTCTCTCTCCAATTGTCAAGTTTTTCCTTCTTAGAAGTCACTGGCTTCAAAAGAACAAGCTAAGCATTGATTTTCTTTAACTAACCAGTACATTCTACCATCTGGAAACCCTGATTTTAGGCTATGCTTTTCTAAATCAAAAGCAAATGATTAATCTGTATACTGAGAATGAAACACTAATTAGGCAGAAATTAAGTAAAATATAACAGATAAGTCTCTTTTGGACTATTTCTGAAAATAGTAATTCTTTTTTTTAAATGGGTGGTTAGGAGTACAAGGAAATTCATTTAAAATCAACCAAATATTTATTTATTTCTCTCTTTCTCTTTTGCCTTTTGAGGTGGCAACTTCACTAGATGGAGGTATTCTCTAGAAAATAACAGGAATTATTTCAAGGTCATTGTAGTTCTTTCAAAATTTCTTCTTATTAAGCTAAGTAATATAAATAAATAGATGAAATCTAAGCTATTTGATACCATTTCCTGTGTTGGCCTTATTCTTACCCCAAATATTAAATGTCTCTCCTAAATTGTTGCTTTCTGTTCTGTTTTGATATCTAATGTTTGTTTTCTGGTTTTTATTCAGCTCCAGCTGGGAAGAGTTACTCGTGTTCAGAAACATCGGAAGATCCTCAGGGCAGCAAGAGACTTGGCATTAGATACCCTTATAATAGAGTATCGAGGGAAAGTCATGTTACGGCAGCAATTTGAGGTCAATGGGCATTTCTTCAAAAAGTAAGAGCATCTTTCATTGAATTATAACTAAGGTCATAAAGGGTCTGATTGACCAGTATTCTTAGACAATTCATCCTAGATGATAAGATAACGGCTTTTGGGAGAAGGTTAGCTTGTATAAACTGAGGCCCATTTATAAGGAAGTGCAAGCAAATCTGGAAATTCTTGAATGTATAAAGTGATGACTCCTTTCTGAAACAGATATGCTCTGCCTTATCAACCAAGAAACACTTAGTAAGCATGTACCATGTGTTAAGCACTGCTTTGGGCTTATCTTTATTCTTTAACCAGAAGCAGACAAGCATACAGTGTTTCCTAAATTAGAGCATCACAAAGGATGTGTCAGCATATGCTTCATATTTGGAGTCATGGGGTGGCCTTTGCATTTGTGTTAAGAATTACAAGAATTTTCATTGTGTCCCTAGACCATACCCCTTTGTGCTGTTCTACTCCAAATTCAATGGTGTAGAGATGTGTGTTGATGCCCGCACTTTTGGTAATGATGCTCGGTTCATCAGGCGATCCTGTACCCCAAATGCAGAGGTAAGATTTCAGTGGATTAGGCTGTTCTTCCTTTAATGGAAATATAAGCCATCCAGAACAAACCACAGAAATATCCTGCTGATCTCATCCAAAGAGATACACTTGTGTTTATGACCTTTCTTGGAAAAGTTTCACACTATTGTTTGTGACCTTTCTTGAGAAGGTCTCAAACACTGGTGTTTCCATCCTGACCTGACAATAAGAAATTGAATTTTATCCTGAGAGAAAAAAATAGAAGTAGCAAGTGGGATTTTCTAAGGTGAATAATAGTAGAACGTTAGAGACTAGATTAGTAAGAAGTAGGTAATAAATAACTGTGAAAGACATAGCCAAATGGTAGGTAATATAATTGGCTCCAAAGGTATAGTTTAGCCACAACTTTTCAGACATCTGATACTTATAAAAAACAGTACTATATGGTACACCTTTCCAGATAGAATTCATTAGCCAGCAGAAAAATCAAAATAGACTCACAGCCATTAAAACACAAAGGTCACTAAGTGGTTTCTTATAGCCAAATAGTTATTTCCTTGGTAGAAAATGAAATAAATACATAATGTTGGTGACTTAAAGAATTAGAGCATTGATTTTTATGACCTCTAGCGAGTCTCCATTTATTTTAATGGAAGTATCATAATACTCTCAAAACATAGGATTGTACTAGGACTCAGGAGACTTGGGTTACCATACCAGCTTGTGTCTATTACTAATTGTATAATCTTGAACAAAGAACTTAACCTTCAGTTTCTACATATGTTAAATGGAGTTCATAAAAAAATTTAACCTGCCTATGTCAGGATTGTCATAATTATCAAATGAATATATGTATAAGTGTTTTGAAACTGCAAATGGTTATGCATAACAGTAATTAATATTTATATAGCTTACTAAAGTTGACAAAGTGCCTTGCACACATTCTCATTTGCTCCTTATTATGACTTGAAGGTAAGTTGCATAGGAATTTCTATGTTTGCTTTACAAATTAGCAAACAGATTTGGGTTGACCTGTTGGCTTATGCATGTGTGATTATATTCATTTGGTTTTTTGTTTTGTTTTTATTTTAATGCTATGTACCAGTTTTGAGGAAGATCATGCAATCAATCAAAAAATAATCTGGGTTCTTAAAAGTTTGGTAATCATTCATCTAAAGACTGTTTTCCTTTCTACAGTGAGTCCCAAGACTTTATTTTGATGACTTAGTGATTATCTTTTTTGTTTCTGAAGGTACGGCACATGATTGCAGATGGAATGATCCACCTGTGTATCTATGCAGCCTCTGCTATCACAAAGGATGCAGAAGTCACCATTGCCTTTGATTATGAATACAGTAACTGGTAAGCCCTCCTAGACAACCTCCTAATCCAATGGTTTTCTTTATATGAATGAAAGTCTTTTCATTGAGCTCCATATTCTTCATTGTTGACATTTTTTTGCCAAAATGAATTTTGAAAAGCGTTTTTTTTTGGTTGTTCAATTCAGTAGCAATTTCAGCTATCTAGCAGGCGTTAAGGGAAATAAGGTTGCTTTTGGCTTTCAGATGATAAAATGACTTATTAGTAAGCAGAAGATGCAAAGCAAGAATCATCAGATGTTGCTCTAGAATTCAAAAGGATCCTAAAATCAGAGTCCTCTCCTCTTACAGATGAGGGAAATGATGTGATTTATCCAGGTTCATATAGGTCATGAGTAAGTGAATAGTAAATGGGGGAGCTAGAATTTGAGCTAAGGTTTTCTGATTCCATGTTTTGCTTGTGCTAAGAATAACATATTTCAAGGGATTGAAAAAGAGGCTTCTGAGGGTAATATTGCATGGATTACTTAAGTGAGAAAGGAGCCTATCACTGGTAATTATATTTTATGGCAAATGAGTGCTTTATCAGGTACCTTCAAAATTTTACTAAAGTGACCACTGGCTCACTAAGAGCTTACATTTTTAGTGTTATACAACTAAGTCAGAAAAACATAATATAAGCTCTTTGAGGGTAGGGATTGATTTATTTTTGCCTTTTTATTAACTGGCACATAGTAGGCACTAAATGACTTGAAATTGAATAGATAACAAGATATACTTAAAAGATTTGGTCTGTCTTCTCCTTTATAAGTGTGTATTTTGTTTTTCTTTTTTAATTATTTCGGGTGATAGTGATAATGGTTGGGAAATAAGTACCTAAAACCTGAAAACTTTACTAAACATAGACACACAATTCCCAACCTCTTAGTGAAAATTTAAACTCTTAAAGTTAAAAACTGACTGTGTCTGTGTAAGTATCTGAATAGGAAGATTAAGGGACACTTTTAATATTACCCTGTAACCCTCTGAGGACATGGAGCCATATATAAAAGTACAGAATTTTGAAAATATTCAGTATTCCCCTAAAATGTATCTGTGTGGGATAAGTTGTCCAGAGAGGCCTACCGCTAATATTTCAAGAGAATGGACCAGTAATGTAAATTATTTTCAGGGACACTGAGGAGAGCACTTGTGTTTGTTTCTTTGGAGCAGTAATTATAAAGTGGACTGTGCATGTCACAAGGGGAATCGGAATTGCCCTATACAGAGACGGAATCCAAATGCTGCTGCAGATCCTCCACCCCCACCTCCTCTCAGCCTACTGTCCATCGGAGCAGAGACAAGACGGCGGAAAGCACGTCGTAAGGAGCTAGAGATGGAACAGCAAAATGATGTTCTGGATGAGAGCAGTAACCAGCAGCCTGAGGAAGCTCCAGAAGGAGTAACTGTAGCCAGTGATAATGAGGTAATTTCCCTTGTTCTTGGAATGGTGATTAATTGTTAACAGGTGTTGCCTTCAAATTAAGAGGATCCTGGGTCACCACATGCTTTTTTTATTTATTTGGGTTTTTTAGGGAGAATTGATGTAGGATCACATTTTAATGCTTAGTGCTCTTGATGTCAAGATGGGTGGTATATCATGAATATCTATAATTACTTAACTATCTTTAGTGTTTTTTCCAAGTTCTGTCCTGGGGAATGAGCTATATATAGTGTTTTGAATCATATTGCCCTCTGTCCAGTATCTTTTTTATTAAAGTAAAGGAAGTTTTAAAAAAAAGTTGTTTCTAATGACTGTCAGACTGCCAAAACAAATGTTAAGTTCATTGTTCAGGAATATTACTGAATAATAGCCTCTATCTTAAAGGACATAGACAATCCTGAAGAGAAGCTGGAAGAAGAAACAGAAGAAGCTATAGATGATCAGGGAATTCTGAGCCCTAACAGGCGGGTAAGTACCACTTCATACATCCCTTTTTCATTTTTGCTGCCTTTGTGCCAACATTTTCTATATTTTGATGGTAAAAGGTATGGAGGCTACTTTCAAGTTGAGAAATACTATTATGTTCTCTACTCTACCTATCACCTTTTCATTAAATGTTTCAATTTTAAGCAAATCATTTATCTTGATATTTTTGCCTATGCATCTTTAACATATAGCTATAGGTAAACTTCTTTGAGGATCAGGGAAATATTCTCGTTATATGTTTTTGTACCTTATGAGTCCATCTCAATGCTTGTTGTCAAACGTTTTTTCACTCTAGTCAAACTAATTCATCTGAATTTCCTTTTTGACATTGTCTTGATGTTGGTTTTCCCGATCTTCGAAGTTAATGTGTTATTTTTATCTTAACCGGTCTTGGTGCTCTGCTTTTTCGTTTGCTGAAGACTTTGGTTAATGCTCCGTCCTCCCTTACTTTCCCCAGTCTCGAGAAGAGAGGAAGGTTGAAGCAATCATGCATATGTTTGAAAATTTAGAGAAGAGGAAAAGGCGCCGAGAGCAGCCACTGGAGAGGGGCCGCCTGGATGTAGAGGTGACCCCGGGCTCTGAGGTTTCTGTGCTAGAAGAGCCAAAAACGGAGAGCTCTGAAACTGAGGACAGGAGTTCTGCTTTCAGTGTGGCCATCCCAGGCATCCCAAATAGCGTGGGGGTGAATACCCGGAGGTCTGCCCAAGCAGGGGTAAGAGGAGCAAAAGAACAAAGTCTTTAAAGGGCTTGCCATCATAATATTGAAAATTGTATATCTAGAGAATAAATAATGATATCCTATCTATGATATCCTGTAATGATAAAAAGAATAGTTTTGCTTAACATCACATTTTGATCCCTTTGTTAACACTTGAAGCTGACATTTGGCATTGGGGCTGGGGGTGAGGAGCAGATAGCCAGCTGGAATTGAATGGTTTTCAGTAATGACTAGAAACCTCACAAAAAATTCTTTTCCTAATCTGTTTCTATACACAGAACCTCCTATGATCATAATAAAGTCCTTATAGCCAAAATCACCACATATGTTCCTTTTCTGACTTTAACGTTAAACTCTGTTCTTTAGCAAAAATGTTTGATTTTTGCATCTTAATAAGAAACAAATTGTCTTTCCTCAATCCCTTTCTGCTAAGAACTCTGTTATTAGGAGCCTGATAATAATAAACCTTAACATTTCTATACTGCTTTCAGGTGTTCGAAGTACTTTATATATAATTTCATTTCATCCCTATACAAGTGAGGAAGCTGTAGCCTGGGGGAGGTTAGGTCCAAGGTTCTGTGATTAATAGATGTGTGAGGCAGGTCTTGAACTCAGATTTTGCTAATTGCAAATCTGTCATATCCATTGTGTCACATAGCTGCCCAAGTTTAATTTGATTGTAAATCTACTCTGGAAAAGCCCATGAGCAGTAGAATTAATCAGATTGTCTTTTAACATTTATATAGTGCTTTAAGACTTACTCATACCTATACATACATACAGATATGCATTGTCTCATTTCCAAATTCCCTTTCATAAATTAAGCAGTGATTGCCCGTTTTTGGTTGCTTTAAAGTACATATCTATTTGAGGGTGGGGTGAGGGAGTTGTGCTTGAGAGTTGTTGAAAAGTTAGTTTTTGAGTTTCTCTCTTTCATCTTTGGATATTAAGAAGATATTTAGAGAAGAAGTAAGTTGCTATAATAAATTTCTTTAATCTTGATGTTGTTTTCTTAGGATACTGGTACTGAAAAACCTGTCATCAAGCCAACTCCATCAAGACCCTCTAGGCCTCGACCCAAAAGTCGAATTTCTCGGTACCGAACCAGTTCAGCCCAAAGACTAAAGCGTCAGAAACAGGCCAATTCACAGCAGGTGGAATTATCACAGGTTCTTCTGGATGAAGGAGGAAATAGTAACTCTGTGACCCCAGCTGAAGTTGGAAGTGTGGACAATATAGGAGAAAGCAGGCCATTGACAGGGTCTGACCCAGCAGTAGTATTGGCTACTGGTACCCAGGTTAACCGGGCTGCTTTCAAATACCCTAAAACCAAAAAGGTGAGAAATTGTCATCAGGTTGGCATGGCTAAGCCTGTCTCACTTTAAAATGAGAGAACCTGTAATAGAGTCTGAGAGTGGAGATCAGTGTATTTGTCAAGTTAAACTATTCTAGTCTTAAATTTTCGGAAATGTGGTTTTGATGTACTGTGTTGAGGTTTTCATGCTCTACTTTGATATTTCACTTAAGAGACTAGAAAATACAGTATAACTTCTAAAAGCAACTTTACTTCATAAGTTTGGGTGAAAAGTGATTTCACACAGCTCACGTGAGTTTAGCTGCCCTTGCTCCTGGTCTCTTGTATTTTCACATGAGAAACAATCTGCACTACTATCCTGATTCTCCTGCAGCATCTGCTAATGCTCTCTCTCTGCCTTAGTATCTAGTTACAGAATGGCTGAATGATAAAGCAGAGAAGCACGAGTGCCCCGTCGAGTGCCCCTTACGAATCACCACGGACCCAACTGTGCTGGCAACAACCCTCAACATGTTGCCTGGTCTTGTCCATTCCCCGTTAATTTGCACCACCCCCAAACACTACATCCGCTTTGGCTCGCCCTTCATCCCTGAGAGGCGTCGAAGGCCCCTTCTTCTTGATGGCACATTCAGCTCATGTAAGAAGGTATGTCTAGGCTCATGTGATTTCTCACTTGGGATACCTGTAATCCTGATCTGCCGACTACGTGTTCTCCGGATAGCCATATTTTATATGTGGGTTTATAATGAATTAGTTATCCCTCCATGAATACTGATGCATCAAGAAGTCAGTGGGGTCAAGGTTGGAAAGTACTACATTCTAGATGCTCAAATTTGTGAGTATTTGCTGTTGTCTTTTGTGAGATCCCTTGAAAATGCTGGGTAAAAGTAAGTAATAGTTGATGACTGGTGTATAGGTAGAAGAGAGAGAGAGAAGTGTTGAATGAAATTTTTGTCATGAGTATGAGAACTAGGTCCTTTATAGCAGTCTTTGATAAATGAAAAAAACTAAGTCTTAGCCTTTAAAAGTAACTCAGTTGTTATTATCATCATCTGATAGAGGTTAGGGGGGAAAATGAGATTCCTGTTTTGGTTTTTTGTTTGTTTTGTTTTTTGAACATTCCCCTAATGCAATTGACTTATATTACTTGAATTGTTGATTCCCCAGTATCTATGGGGTGTATTGAGTATCTCACCCCCACCCCCTGTGCCCTTTCCTATTGCCTATTTAGATCTAGCTGCAATGATGCCTACTTATGTCATTTTCTTCATGAATTCCCCACAGGCCCTAGGTATTTTCCAGAGTTCTTTCTCAAAAGAAGGTCCCTTGCCTGCTCAGAGTAGGGGTGACCTTTTAGTGCCCTTTCCCTGTTACCAGAACTTCAGGAGAGCTTTTTCCTTGGAGGCAGAGTCTGTTCCCTGGAACTCCCTTTTCTCTTATCCTCAGATCTTGGATTCAGGCTGCTTTCCTCAATGTCTGCCATGGCTGACAGCCACATTGCCCTCCTCCACTGGAACTATAGCATCACATACATGAGGATGTTCCATATAAATTATTTGATGTGCTGAAGCCTCCAACTCCAGGCAGGTCCTTCCTGACCCCTCCACACTTACAGCTTGCCTCCTCCCTTGCAGAGCAGAAATAATTTGGGCAGTGGGGAAGGAACAATGGGGGTGGGAATGGGGGTAGGGAAGGGATAAGCAAGGAGGGTGGGATACAGAAGGGAGGAGGGCGCAGGGATCATAGAGAGAGGAAAGGCACCCACTTGCTAGCCTAGCAACACTCACCCAGAGTGTGGGCTCCTTTCTTCTTGCATGCTTTATTGAAGTATTTGTGACCCTCATCATCAATTTGTGTGGGAAAATTTATGAAGCACAATTAGTGGAATTTAAGGTATTTCTTTGAGCAGCTTAGACTACTTTAGTAGTTGAGAATCATAACAATGATCAGCTTTAGTATTTGCACAAGTAATTGTGGCATGCTTTTTATAGAAAATCCCAGAAAGTATTTTTTAAAAATAATTTTATTGGGTATTTACCAAACTAGAAAAGAGGGTTTTGATCTCAGGAACTTCCTCATACCTAAACAACTAGAAAGATTGTACCTATAAGTGTCAGGTGCTATCTGAGAAGAAAAAAAAGTTTGTATAGCAAAGACTTGAACATTCTTCCCACCAATTATAACAGGAAAGTGATGGCAGAAAACAGGAAATTGTCTGCCTGTGTACTTGGCATTTATCCACTCCTAACTAGATTGCAAATTTTTTTAATTCTGCTTTTTGAAAATGTGTGTGTAGAAATGAGAGCCAGCTTTCTAAGGCATGGGAAATAAGTTTTTAGTCTAAAGTAGTGGTGGGGTATAGGTTGCACCCATAAAGAAAAATGTTTCCTTTCATATGTCTGTAACTGGACATAATGCACACTCCTGAGAGTATTAAGTACTTTAAAATGTTACTATAGTAGGTAATGGAATGTCCTTTCCTGCCCTCTTAAGGGTTGACAACTATCTGAGAAAATAGAGTCCTTAGAGAAGACTGAAGCAGATTTGTATCTGAATCCCTTACAGTTCTGATTCAATGCTTGACTCCAGGTTCAGCTCCCCTTTGCCTTCTGTTTATTCTTGAACTCATCTTCCTTACCAAATGGAGAATTGAGGGACTTAAAAAGATGTGGTTGTGGCCGTGTCACATATGGTAGGCAGAAGCATTCCTTTGAGCTGTCTCAATTGAGTGTATTACTACTCTCTCTTCTCTTAATTCTTTGTCAAAAAGACAGTAGTATTCTCACTTAGACAAGAATTCAATCTCTTCTTATCTTCTCATCTCTCTTGCTTTATGTGGAATATGTATAGCCACTTTTCTCTCAAGAGCATCAGAACAATCATATAATGCAGTGGTTCTTTATTTTGAAAGAATTAATTTTAAAAAATTGTGAAAATGCATCATGATTTTAATGTAGTGATAATAATAATAGTAATAACTGGCATTTATATAATGTTTTTAGGTTTACACACACATTGTTTCCCCCAGTTTTTAAAAAGAAGAAACTGAGGTTCAGAAAGATTAAATGAAAGAGCCAGTGCTCTTTCCTCTGCATCTGCATCAAGTTACCTCTTATAAAGAACATGGTAAAAACATCAGCATATACTAAACTATTGCTTGAAATACATTTTTGGCCTAAACTGTCTAAATAGGAAATATACATATATTTGAGTTAGGAATAATATATATCTTGTTTGAAAATAAATAAATAATAAGAGCACAGTTTTAGGAAAACAAGTGATGCAATTGAATCTTCTGATTAGTGATTTAAAAGGTAGACTAGTTAATATTAAAGGACCCAACATAGATCCAAGTTTTATCTGTATGTAATTTTGATCCCCAGAATATCTAATATAATTTCAATTGTTGTTATAGAATTGAACTTTATATTAATATTAGAATGCTAGAAAAATTAACTGGGGGTAAGAGTATATATTTTTGTAGTTTGGTCTTGTGATTTGCATGGAGTTTTTAAAAGGCATTATTCTCTGTCAGTATTGCCCCACTATGTCTCTTTAAATCTCTGAAGATAAAATTGAAAAAAGAAGCTATGGATTGGCACAGCTATTATCCTTGATTCATTAAAACACTCATCATACTACTTAATTGAAGCAAAGCCCTTTGAACTAAAATTTAATAGTGTGCATTAAAGACTTAATAATTTTAATTATGTACTCTCCTTCACATAATTTCAAAGTAGAAAATATTTGAGTATGTGCTGGTTGCTCAGTACTCCTTGAGGTATTTGAGCCAGGATTGGGAAAAGTGCCAAAAAAGTGTAAGATGATAGCGTCTCTTGACAGGAACTGTCTAGTACATAGAACAATATCGACATATGGAACATCCTATAACACACAGGGTTATAAAGAGGTATCATTACCAGGGCTTTCTTTTCAAAGACTATAGTAGTTCATATGAGGAAGTTAGACATTTTAAAAAATAATGTGTGCTTTGTATGGAAGAGTTTTTAGTCCAAGTTTTTAAATCCTTAGATTTAATTGGAACTTTTTAGATTTAAAAAAATTCTCTATAGAGTCTTCAGTACTACGGAAAGTTCCAACAATCCAGAGAGATTAGCCTGTAGAGTTTTCTAAAATTGTTTAAACTTAGAGCTATGGGGTATTTTCATTGCTTGGTACCACCCTGCCTGAAGTCTTAGTGGTGTCATGTTACATTATCATTAGAACCAATTTTAATTTTTTTTAGGCTCTTGACATTTTAAAAAAAACTCCCCAAAAAATTAAATTCAGGAAAAACATAGTGACCACAAACAAGCAGTCCAGACTGTTCCAAAAAAAAGAGAGATTCTCTGCAGAGAACATCTGAAGCAGTGAGGTTTGTTTACTCGCTTCCTTTGAACTCGTATTTTCAATATCCTCATTTCTCCAATAAAGTATTTGAAATATTTGAACTTCAGTCTAGCTCTATGATTTTTGAAACCAATACTTTGAAGGTAAGAGAGGTCATGTCCTATATTTTTCTGACAACTTGGTATCCTGAAAAGTGGATATTTATCAAAATAACCAGAGCTATCTTTATATACTTATACTCATTTTGATTATAATTTTGTCATTGGAAATCATGACACTATGTGATGCTTTTGAGGCAAAAATTAACTACTTTTTTTTTTTTTTAACCAAATTTTCCAAAAACGTTCTTGGGGTCTCCAAGAGTAAAAGATCTATTAGAATTGCTCTCTCTAGTTGAAGAGACTATTTACTTACCTATAATTCTTGTTCTCTAAAGATGTAAAATTATAATTCACCCTTACTCTTCCCATTTGAGGGAGGGTTTGACTTAGAAACTGATGTTTATCAAAATCCAATCTGTCTTGTGTTAGGGCAGGAGAGCCACAGAGTGGTGAGATCCTACAACTGTGTATTTTAAGAGAACACAAATTAGAGGTAAGAAATTTTCTCTCTTCCACAGGGTACATAATTCAGCTATGCTAACCTTATATAGTGTGACCCAAAGTGTTCCCTATCTTCAGTATTAATTTAGGCACAGATAATCCTTACAGAAATTTGTAGGTGGTTAGTGAGCTTTTTTGTTTGACTTTTTCCCCCTTTTTGGTTTCTCCTAAAGGTTATTTCCTCTAGTGATTCGCATTAATTGTACATAATTTAATCATAGCATTTGTTA
The DNA here is from genome assembly GCF_902635505.1 of Sarcophilus harrisii. Lineage (NCBI taxonomy): Eukaryota > Metazoa > Chordata > Mammalia > Dasyuromorphia > Dasyuridae > Sarcophilus > Sarcophilus harrisii. The sequence continues at coordinate 49,490,108 of NC_045426.1, forward strand.
GAAAGACACCCCAGAATATTACATTTGAAAAGAATTGAATCAGTGGGAGCATGTTGTGATACCGGTAGTAACACATTTTTTATCTTCAGATTTCGTCCCTCTTCAAGAGGTATTCTCAGCATGGCATAGATGACCCCAAGAGATGGCTGGGTGTATGTTTTGTTTTGTTTTGTTTTGTTTTGTTTTGTTTTGTTTTGTTTTGTTTTGTTTTGTTTTTTAGTTGGTTGTTTTCTGTATGAGAAGGGATAATCAAGGAAATCTCAGAATGCTTCAGAAGTCCAGAAAAATTGAAAAGAACTTAAGTTATCCATCAATTTCACTATTCTGGACCTCATTCTAAAAGCCAATTTCCTGGGTTTTATTGTTGTTCTCCCCCCCCCCCCCCCCCACCAAGGAGTTGTTTGAGCAGTGTGTTTATTCTGAAGTACAGGACATGAACATGTGTTAGTTTGCAAAACTGAGTGAGTTTGTTGATTGGCATTCCTCACTAATTAACATGATATCTTGGTTAACTTGCTTTACATAGGTAAACATATGTTTAAAAGACATTATTACTGATTGTTTATTGAACCTTTTTATTTCAGCGCTGGATGAAGCAAGCCCTAGAAGAAGGGATGACTCAAACCTCATCTGTACCCCAAGAGAATAGAATTCAGCATCTATACCAAAGCAATGAGAACAGTAATTCTTCTAGCATCTGCAAAGACAATGCAGGTATATACTTGAATATAACTTTAGGAATATATACTAGAAAAGGGTTTGATTTAAAAAGCAAAAAAATGCTGATTGCTTAAAATTGTGAGGCATAATAGCAGTTGCCACTCTGTTTCACTTTGCACCATTTATCTAAAGAATTTATGCTTTTATAATACCAAGATATAGTCTGCATGGCCCTTCTAAATAATTGTAAAATTAGTAGAATTTGGGGTTTGTTGTTTTTTGGAAGCCAAGTACCATGGCGTTGTGAATAGAGAAGGCTGCTTTAAAGCCAAGAAGATGTGTACATGATGATTGTGTGACCCTTAGCAACTCACTTAACATCCCAATTCCTCAGACCATAAGTTGCAGAAGAGTCACCAATTCTGCATTGGAATTTCTGGAACTTTGTAACATGGAAAATCATACAGCCAAAGGTTTTTCATAAGTCTTAATTTTTTTTTTTTTTTTTTAAGTTTAGTTAGTTAGGAGTAAAATGTTAAGAATCCATGTGGTATAATGGATAGAGGACCAGCTGTGGCATCAAGAAGATCTGAGTTCAAATCCCACCTTTGACAAATAGGAGCTATTTAGCTTTAGACAAGTTCAAGCAGCTATAAAATTGCATAGTTATTACTAATCATTCTGTATTTGTGGGTAGAATTTCTTCCCTGGGAGCATGCTCTACCAGTACAGATTAGTAACTTTTCAGCAATTTATATTTGTTAATGTGAGATCTTAAGTCTGCTCAGCCACAAAAACAAAAGAAATAGCATTACTATCTTAAATAGTTATTTTATATTTACATCTGTCTTTTCAGAGACAGATCTAAAATCAGGAATCAATTTTCCCAGGATGACAGACAAGGAACTAGACAGTGTACAGATAATGGCAGAATTGGTTATAAAAAGGTTAGATTAATTTAAAGCAATAAGTTCATTTATGTTAGAAAAGGTACAAGGAAATTTATGAAGTAGTAATATTGAGGAAAGAGTTAGCAAATCTCCAATGTCTCTGTTGGCGGGAGGGGTGGATAAAGAGAAATCATTTACTAATTAGCCATTTCCTAATATATTTCCATAATGAGTGTAAAATTGTTTTAAGAGAGGTAAACCTCAAACCAATTTAGAATCATCCTCAGTGTTTAAGTATCAGAGAAACTGGAGATGATTGGAAAATTATCCAGACGGTTTTCCTCCCTGCAGAAAGAATTCTAGATAAGTGAGGTAAAGATCTTTAATGATAAGTTTCTCAGTGAAAGTGAAGTATGTCTGAATAGTATCTTCACTCATTAAATATTAAATTCCTTCTCTATGCTAAGTCCAAAGGATACAAAGACAAGCAAAATACAGAAATTTGTCTAATGAGGAGTACAACATGCAAATAACTGACAGACAAGCTATTATATAGGGATAAATTGGAAATGTCTCTCTCTATATTTAAGAGGGGGAATCAAGAAAGGGCTTCCCTTAAGAAGATGGGATTTTAGCTGCAACTTAAATGAAGCACTACTAGAATTCTAAGCAGAGTGGATAGCCAATGAAAATGTCCAGAGTGGGGAAATGGAATATTTTATTCAAAGAATACACTGTCACTGGAGGTATAAAGAAAACTGGGGCTGTGAGAGAGGCAGGACAGGTTGGTATGAAAGGCTTTGAATGTCAAATAGGTTTTTATCCTTAATTCTGGACGTGATAGATGACCATTAGGATTATAGAGTAGGTGTGTGAGGAACACGTGGAAGATTTTCTCTTTAGAAAAATTACTTTGGTGGCTGACTGGAGGGTGGTCTGGAGTGAGGAGACTTGTAGCAAGTAGAACAAGAGGTCATTGCAAGATTGTCAGATGATAAAGGCTGAGCCCTAGGATGGATACAGTGTCATGGAGAGAAGTCAGGACATAAAGAGGAGAGTGATAATCTTGATTGAGTAGAGGAGAGGATGGGGGGAAATTATGTTTGGTTTTGGACATGTTGAGAATATCCAGTTCGGAATGTCCAATAAACTATTGATGCAGTATTGAAGGTCAGCAGAGAGATTGGGGCTGGGTGGATAAGTAGAGATTCTTCACCATGAAGATAATGCTTGAATCCATGGGAGCCAATGATTGCCAAGCAAAACAGTATAGAGGGAGAAGAGAAGAGCGGGCCTAAGACAGAGCCTTGAGAGACACCCATTGTTAGTGAGCATGACCTGGATGAAGATTTAACCAAGGAAACTAAAAGTGGGGAATAGATCTTAGGGAGAGAACCAGGAAAGAGAAGAAAGTAATCAAATCAGAGACAGTGATTGAAGACAGAATACAGAAAGATCAAGAAGGGTAAAGATTGGATTTGTCAGGAGATCATTATTGACTTTGGAGAGCAGTTTCAGTTGAACAATAGGGTTGAAAGTGAGACTTTAGAGTTGAGGGTCAATAATAAACATTTATTAAGCACCTCCTGTATGCCAGGCATTCTGCAAAGTGTGGAGAATATAAATATGTAAGAAGGGGGAAATAGGACAGTTTCTGCCCTTAAGGAGTTTACAATCTAATGAGGGAAGACAACATACATACCAGAGGAAGTTGAAAAAGGGGAGAGGGAAGGGTTGTTGGGGGCTTAGTGGAAAAACCATAAAATTCCAAAAATAATTTAGCCAGGTGAGAAATAAGATGTTTTGAGATGAGCTTCCTCCATAAATAGAGGTTTGTGAGTAAAGATATAAACTGTGAGTTAATCTGTGATCAACAGGATCATTTTATAACTTTATGCAAGTTTTTGCTGCTTGAGAAATACAGAAAATTGAGTTCATTCTCAAAATGCTTTTTCTACTTTTTTTTTTTTTTTTGGTCTTTTGCAGAATTTATTCAAGTATTTGTGATGATTTTTAAAATTAGGAAATAATTTAAAATTTAAAATTGAGTTGCTAAATATGAATTGGAAAACTTATTTATAGAATTCTACTAAGATTAGAAGACAGAACAAATTTCTAGGGAAGGTGACAAAAAAAAGAGCCAAAATGCATTCAGAATGAACTTAAGCGGAATAGGAATTAGTGATAACTGTTGATGTGAGAAAGAATGAAGAACGTTTATAAAAATTGATTGCATTCTCTCTGATAAATTTAAAAGGTTTTATGAGCTCTTGATAAGAAAGTTGCCTTTTTGATTTGAACTGAAAGATTGTTACTTGAGAGAGCCTCAGAAATAAGAACAAAATTGGTTTGGAGTTGTCTGAAAAATTGGGAGAGTTTTGAAAATTATAGTGGGAGACATAAGTAGAAGCTTTGTGGACTTTCTTTTTTGATAGGGAGAATTACTAATGGAACAAGACTACCAGAAGAAAGGAATTTTAAAAAGCATTGTGTGTTGGAGATTAATGGCTTTACTACAGATCCTCCTGTTAAGCTACAGTTTCAAATTCTCATCTAAGCTTTGTATTTCACAGACTTACTGAGCCCATTAAAGAAATGGAAGTCTCGCTATCTGATGGAGCAGAACGTTACCAAGTTACTGAGGCCTCTGTCTCCCATCACACCTCCGCCTCCCATCCCTTCCATCCCCAGCTCGCAGAGCCCACAGCTTACCGTACCCTGCTCGACCCTTCCAGGAGAGGAGGAATGTCGGAATGGATATGGCCTGATGTTCTCCCCAATCCCATCTCTTGCTACTAGTCGCTGCAATACGCCTCTGCAGTTTGAGGTGATTGGGGTTTGGTGTTGGGAGGGGCCAGATATGATGACCCTATACATTATACACCCACAACAGCTGTAATCATTCCACAAATGTGTCTAATCATGTGCCTCACACTGTCTCTGCAAGTGAGAACTCTCAAGGCCACCTCTTAGTCTTACATCTTAGGAATTGTCACCATCTCTACAGAACAGGACTAGTGACACCACCCATCCCATTGCCTTTCTTTTGCATGCCAGTTCATGAACCTTCAATCCCGCTGGCAGTAAGCATGCTAGTCTTCCTGCTTTATCTGTAGTTTGTCCCCTAAAAACAGTAAGCCTCCAGCCCCACAGACCAGCCACATGAAACCAATCTGGAGATTCCAATTAGACTGAGTAGTGAAGTCTTTTTTTTTTTTTTTTTTTTCTTTTTTTTTTTCTTTTTTTTTTGTTAATTTTGTATTACTGCCTCATTTTAGTTTCATGGAACATTGTGGCACGTGAATGTTTTCACATCAGTTCACATCATTGTCTTGTCTAGAAATTAGGAGAAGGCAAGCAGCCATTAACACGGCAGTTTCATACATTTTTATCATCTGTTGTCCAGTATATGATAGAAATGTATCCGTTTTATACTTAAGCTCTTTATAGGAGTAATCCCGAGATATTCCAATTTGGGTGACAAGAGGTTTGCTGGGTAGAATATATTAAACATCCATCTGTGCATGTTGCTTTAATAGGTGTCATACATAATTAAACTAAAAAAGACACCATCTTCCTGCTTTTTCAGCAAAATCTGTTCTAACTGAGCATGCTCAGCTCTGCCCCTAAGGCTCTGCCTGTATGTAGATTTTACTCCTCCAGGTGTTCCCGGTTAGAAGTAAGTATTCTAGCTGATCACAGAGGCATCTCTGCCCTCCCTTCAGAGCTTAGGTGAGTGCTTGCTTGACCTGCAAGACATTGGATCATATAAATGCCAGGTCAGAAATAGGGTGGATTACACACAAAATTACAATCTTGGAATTGGCTTTCCCAGGCCCAAATTGAATGGACTACATCAAATACCACTTTGGAGAAGACTCTTGAATATAATTAACTTCACTGGATTTGGCTATGAAACCAACCAATTCAGTCCATTTGAATTTTGACCTCACTTATATTGTAACTGAAGCTAATTCTTCAGTTAGCAAATTAAAAGTTTTATAGTAGAAAATTTTCACAGAATAAAGTTCTCCCAGAGGAAAAAGAATTGTAGTAATAGGAGCCCAATCTTTATTTGCTTTACTAATATCAATTTTTTTTTTTTTCCAGAATTGGTTTAGCCATTCAGCCCTTTGTTCCCATTTCCCACCACGTAAAAGGGATTTACACCCAAGCTTTCCAGCTCAGCAATTCACAAATAAATCTAGGTTGTGCCTATTCATTTACTCTTTCATGGTGGTATCTAATTTTTACTCTTTATCAGGAAGGAATTTAGAAACTGAAGAGAGTTTCCCTTCCATGTCAATTAAGCTTGATATTTAGTGTACCTCCTGTTGTATGTAGCAGGAGATCCTTTTTTAACAACCCTCTAAAACTAATTTTATGAAATGTTGTTCTTAGTATAACATTAAGACAACATTTAGTAGATTATTTGTATAGATAGAATCCCTGTCTCCAAAACCCACAATGCATCAGAATCAACAGACATTTCAAAATCATTGTGCTAGGGGCACTGGAGACACAAAGACAAAACCACAAATGTCCCTGTCTGTGGAGAGCTTACATTTTACTAAGAATACATGTACATAAATAAGCAAATACAAAGTAATTTTAGGAAGGAGACAGCACTAACAACTGTTCTAAAATCTGATTTAATTAAGGAATATTAAAGCTTTTCTTATCAGTAAAGCAAAACTTCACCTTCTGACCCGTTCAGTGTCACTGCACTAATTGTCATGTTTTCCTATATTCTAGTCCAGGGGTAGGGGAAGTCTTTTATCTTTAAAGGATTAGCTCCACAGTGGGGAAACAAATCACAGCTTAATTATGAGGAGTCTGATTTTTAAAAGAAGAAAGTCAAAATCAAGCTGAACTTTCCCACTTCATAAACTTAAGTGAATGTTTTCTTCATTGAATGCAACAAATAAATTTAACTGGCCATAATAGCAAAGTGAAGTAATTTGAAGTTGGGAGGGAGAGGCTGGGAAATAAAATTATTCAGGACAAAGACAAAAGACAAAAAAAAAAACAAAAAAACTTTCCAAGTCAAGAGAAAATAGGGATGTTAGGAAATAAAGTTAATGTGAAAGATTATCCCTAATCCTGATCCCTACAACCTTCCTTCCTTCCTCCCTTCTCCAGATTTTACTACAGTGCTTTGGCCTACATCCTTCCTTCCATCCACTAGCTTGATAAAAATTCCCCAGATCTTCCATATTTCTACCATCAAGACTCCTATGTTGAAATAGTCTTAATGTTTCCCTCTACTGCTGGCCACAGTCTACCAAGCCCACAGCTCCATCTGCTTTTCAACTTTCCATTTAGGCAAAATCTATCCAGTATTATATCAACTCTTCCCTTCAGGTCTGGTAGCATAGGTCTTATTAGTGCAACCATTTAGTTTTCCCCTCTCCATATCACCATTTAAAAGAAATGATTTATTCCTTTTAGTCTTAAGAATGATTATCTCTGAGAATGTCATTTCAGAGTAAAAGTACTAAGAATGTCTCTAAGATATCAGGCCCTGAATCTTAATCCTGGAACTCTTTCAGATCTGTTATAATATATTTCTAAATTTCAACATCTGGGAGAGGTAATATGGGAACCTGATAGATACTTATTTGGAAGGAAATAAAGATTATAGTGAGTTATAAGAAGTTAAGCAAAGGGCCAGGTATTACCTTTAAACTAGATGTTCCCTATTCCTAATGTGTAGCCCTTGTGGAACAGAACTTTCTCTAGTCCAGAAGGCTACCAGGACCTAAATAGCATTCCTGCAATAGTAGGTACTTGTGCTCCTCTCATAGTCAGCTGAAAGATAGGAGGAAATGGAAAAAATAAAGGAAAACAGTTTATTTAGATTAAGGGGGAGTGATAGAATGCCACCAATAATTAAAAAGTTAGGTTTCACCTCATTATTCACAAATCATAGGTTGCCAACCTCTGATCTAGAATATAAAGAAATATCATACTGTAGAACTGTACCAATCTTAATTCTTAACTAGTATCCCCTTGGGATATTTAGTTATAGCATGGAAAAAAAAATAACAGTTGATTTGATTTAAATGCTTTCTAAAGTACCAGGAAGCATTTAATGTGCCAAGTCATTGACCATTGGGATGAGTTCTACGGTTGAGTATTTCCCCTATGCATTCTGATAAGAAAAGTCATGGCTAACATCTATGCTTGCTTTTACTTTTTTTTTTTGTTTTGTTTTGTTTTTGTTTTTTGTTTTGTTTTGTTTTGTTTTGCTTCTTGACTTTGAGTAGATGAATAACAAGATGCTTTTCCCTCCTCTAGAACATATCCTCCCCTGAGAGTTCCCCTGCGCATAGGCCCGAGTCCCTGTCACCCGAGGTAGTTATCACACCATCTCAATCACACTCGGAGGCTGAGAGTGAGTGTGCATGAGTGTGGACCTGAGTGTGTGGGGAGGAGGGACCAAGGGAAGAGTGTGAATGGGGTTATGGGCTGGAGGGTGGCTGATCTTTCCCAGTAAGTTGAATGAATCTTAGAATGTGTGACTGTTTGGAATTATCACAATATAGGTCAAGGAAAGGCAAGTGATTGTGTGGTTTGCATGTGAGACAGTGAAGGAATCGCCCTGTGAAAAGAATGATTAAGTACTAAAGTTAAGTTTGAAGGCATATTGAAAAATGTCTGAGAAAGGGAGCTCCCAGACAGTTTTAGGAGAAGAGAAACTAACTGAACTAGAAGTTGAGCTACTTTTGTGTTTATTTCCCAGGCTTATGAGAGGAAGGGACTGGTCTTAGTTTGGTCAATAAATAGCTTGTCCCTGATGCACCATAGGAAAAACATGAGTTTTTTATTTACTTGTGTTTTGGGTGTTGAATATTTTTTTGATGATGAGATGATTATTCTGCCTTCTGACTTTTAGAATGAGCTAACCTTCCTAATTGACTGCCTTTACCTGATATGGCCAAATACTGGAGAGAACTAATAAATAAGATCTTCATTGAGATTTGCTAGCTATGCTTTTACCAGGTGATTTCATTGACTTAAATAGCAGCAAGACCAACCATGATAGGTTGTTTCTGGAAGATGTAATGCCGTGGCCAGAGCAGGTGAAGATTTTATTGCCAGAGCTTCATAAGTGAAAAAGTATGAAATCTTCCAGAATATATGGGTCAAGTCCCAAAATTGAAACCATGGGATAGATATCAATCACATGATGGTCTCTGAAAGGTGAAGGTGGCGATGTTTTAATGGTGAGGAAGTATATGTTTTGAAATGTAATGTAAAAGAGAGAGATCTGTCTTTTCTTGGTGCTCAAGACTCTTAGGTGCTGTAGTGATGCAGTGTCTTGGTGTACCATTCCAGGTAGAGGAAATATCAATAGTTAAGAATGATGTCCTCCTTCAGTAGCGTTTACACAACTGATCGATTATTGGTAATTGACTGTCCGCGTGTGTATGTCTTGATGGCAATTTGTAACCAGTACATAGTTTGTAAAGTAGTGACATATGGCTGATGAGATACAGTCTAAGTGCATGGATGGTTCTAGAATGTTGTGCTGTATTGGGGCTGTGCTGTTGATCTTGTGGTGTGCTGATGTGTACCTAGATGGTAAGCTAAGAATGGAATGATCACCAAGTTGGATGTAAAACAGACCTGGTTAACAGTGAAAATGAATGGATAAATGACTGAAGGAAGTACTGGTTGGTTGATGTCTTTAATACCATTCATCTTGATTGAACTAGTAACTTAAATACTCCCCTTTCCTTCTCCCCCCACCCTTCTTTCCTTCGCCCTTCCCCCTCCTAGCCTCCATCAGTATTAATTTAGAAATGAATACATCAGGAGCCAGTTATCTTAAGACACCAGTCTCACTTCTATAACGTGCATGGGGCTCAGGTAATTCCCTTATTTTACTGCAAGTCCCTTATTTATATTACAAGGTGACTCAGCAAACTCGAAAAGCTGAGCAGATGAGATAGTCTCATTTGACCAATCCTTTAATTCTTAGTTCCTGAGTGCTTTCCTCTGGAAAGACTTAAAGCAGTGTAGGGAAAGGCTGGGGGTTAATTAGACATCTGGCCTGTGTAACTGTCATTATGTGGAGCTTTTGCAGACATTAATGGTTTTCTTTCCTCCACTACCATCACCCCATCTTTTCTGCCTCACTTTCTCACCTGTACCCTTTACTCCCTTCCTTTCTGCCCCCTCTCACTTTCTCCCCTACCCCATGTCTTCGTTGGTTTCTGTTTTTCCAGCTTGGTCTCCGGACAGACCTGGATTTGGCAAAGGTAGGATACCTTGAGCCTAACACTAACAACTGCCTGGAGAGACAAGTCTTGCTCAACTCAGGTCAATCTGACCTGACCTCTCAGCCCTCCATCCCTCCCACGTCCGAGAGCAGCCACCAAGGCAATAATGGAGATGGACCACAGACCCTTTTAAGGAATTCAGACCAGGCCTTTCGGACAGAATTTAATTTAATGTATGCCTTCTCACCTTTGAACGCTATGCCTCGAGCAGATGGACTGTTGCGAGGTAAACCTTTAAATTCTGATGGGAGGTATTGCAGCTCTCCTGCAGAAGGGTATTCCAGCAGACATGAACACAGTCTAATTAAAGATATAACTCGTGGATCAATGTCACCTTGTGGTGAGAAGGCCAATGATGGAGTCAAGCCTGCCCCCCAGAACCCACCACAAAGGAAAAAGGCAAGTGTTTTCACATTTCTTCGACCACTGAAGAGCTGTGTTTAAAATGCAGGCAACAGACAATTTTCCTTTTCTACATATACAGATAAACATGGTTACGATGTTTCCTTCTAGGAACTCGGAGCAGAAAGGTATACTTTATAAAAATAAAAGACCAAGATTTGTTGTCCTGGCTTGCTGAAGAATAAACAGCAAACTACTACTCCCTTTTACTTTAGTTTTCCCCATGAGTAAAATAGGGAGAGTAACCATTAGGCTTCAATTCTCTATATACTGCATGAGCTTTAAGGTATAATTGGCATTTCTAAGTCTATAATTGCCCTAATATAAGACATCTGAAAACGTTCTGGATTTGAAAACCTAACAGCAATAACATCATGGAGCTGAAGTACTGAGGCACCAAATAATTAGTTGTGCTTCTTAAAGAGTAAATCTCTTAATTCCTTCTATATCATTTTTACTACGGCTTTCTTAAGGCTTAGCTTTGGCTTTCACACTGAGAAAATTGTCAGAACTTTTGCCTACTTCATTCATGATTTGCGTGTTTAGTGTGAACCCTTGGTGTTGAGCCGTTTGTCACGTCCCACTCTTCCTGACCTCATTTGGGATTTTTTTTGTCAAAGATACTGTTTTGACATTTCCTTCTCCAGTTCATTTTCTATTGAGGAAACTGAGGCAAACAGGGTTAGGTGCCCTGGGTTACACAACTAGTAGATATCTGAGGTTGGATTTGAACTCAGGGAGTTGAGGTCTGGGAGACTAGACTCCAGAGTGGTACTTTATCCATTATGCCACCTACCAGTGCCAACCATAGACCAATCTCACTTTAAACATTTCTTAATCTTCTGTTTGTTTTCCTTTTCTGATGATATAATAGAGCTGTCTTACTTTAAAGCCTTGTTTTTTTTTTCACTTTCCCAGGTGTCTTTGCTAGAGTACCGTAAACGGAAACAGGAAGCCAAGGAGAACTCTTTGAATTTGGGAGGTGACTCTGTACGGTGTACAGGGACTCCCACCCGGCAAGGCAGCAATAGCTCAGTGTCTGACACTGAAACCTATGGTGTCCAGGGATCTTTAGCCCGAGCCCCATCCTCCCCTCACAGGGGCTTCTCCCCATCCCATTCCTCTGTCCCCCCAGTGGATGATGTAAGCCCTACAGACCCCAGGGGTACTACTTCCTCATCTCACTGCAGACCTCAAGAGAATATCAGCAGTAGGTGGTGAGTATCGGACTGTATTTACTTTGATTCTTTATAAAAAGAGTTCTTCTAAAGCCATTCTAAACTCTGCCTGGAAAGTACTGGTGTGCTTCTCTTAGAGATCAACCTCCTTCCTCCTCTCAGTCAGTCAGTATAATTGTATCAAAACACAGCTCTCACTCTCACTGCTAACCTAAGAAAGACCACTGAACCCAAGAAACGGTCCTTCGCCATTTAACTTTGAAAGTTGGTAGCTACTGCCATGACCTCCTCTGCTCATTTGCTCTAAAGGTAAGTGTTTTTGTGAGCTTAGCCTAGTTCCACTCAGATGGTTTCTTGATCATTACATTTATTTAGTGAATCTTTTGTACTGAACACTATGCTAGGCAGTGGATGTGCGGGGGAAAAAAAAAAAAAAAAAAGATAAGAGAAAAAGCAACAACCATCTTATTTTGTCAGGTACCAAATAAACAAACCTAAACCAGCAGTGTTGGAGAGAGCAATCACTGAAGGATAACCTTATGTCATGGCAATGAGAGCAGGCCCTATGCCTAGCCGAGTTGCTAACTTATGGGCACCAGTACAAATGTTTCTCCATCTCCAGGTCTGAGGTTTTTTTGTCTGTCTGAGGAATGGAACAACCTAGATCAAATGTTCTTAAAGGTCCTTTCCCATGCAAACAGGAGAGGAAGAATGGTCACCAAGGACTGGGGCCTTCAGAGAAGAATTGTTAGAGGCCTTGCCTTGAAAGAATGGGTTATAAGAAAACAACTGTGTAATATAGCCAGAATTCACACGGTGCAGTATAAATGAAGCTGCCTTTCAGAGTGGGATAAAGTCACAGTCAGATTCTTCATGTGTAGTGTCCATTTCACATCTAGTCTTATTAGTGGAATTGGTCCCAAGGAACATGATTTTAAAATGTAGATAAAAGAATACCTGGTGGGGTTTAGTTTACAGAGGACTCTTCAGTTATTTAAATAGTATCTTATTACCTTCCCAGGATGGTTCCCACATCTGTGGAGCGTCTCCGAGAGGGACGGGGCATTCTGAAAAAGGTCCTGCGCAGTAGTAGCAGTGTGAAGGTATCGCAGAAAGAGGAGCCCTCCCCGGCCTGGGAGAACGTTGCTGAGAAAGAATCAGGTGAGCCAAGCCCTCCCCTTGTCATGGCCTCAGAAGATGAAATAGATAAGAAGAGCCAAAGTTTTGAAACCATAGACATCTTCTGTACACTTGAATTTCCAACTTAGTTCACTTGACATTTTAAGAGTACCAAGGGACAGTGGTAGACAGTGGATTTTCCCACGATTTATTCTTCATTGTTGTTTTAAGTTTCCCTCTTTTCCATCATAGGCTTCTCTGATGATGTCCCTTATGCCATTACTGCTTTGTAGTTCTTCGCTTGTAATATGTTGTGACCTGCCAGCATCTACCATACCAAAAATTCTCCCTTGGCAGACATAACCATCAGTTTGAATTCTTCAGAAACTTCCATGACATTACATGATTTTAACAGCCATATAGCATCATGACAAAAATGAGTGTTTAAAAGATGAACTTTTAAAGAGGAGCCTGAAGTTACTAAATCAATGTGTAAACTCCATAAGATAACCTAGCCTTCTCTCTTCCTTCTGTCATGTCCATTTGTAGTCTTTGTCCAATGTATGTGGACTGATGGACTAGCCCTGGAAATGTCATTTTCATCCATTCGGCTTTTCAGAACTTTATGGATGATTATAGGCTCAAGGTTGTGCTGGAGCCATCTTAAACTGGTACATTTTCATCATGAGTATACCCAGTGCTTGGTTTATTGTTTTGTAAATCGTCTAGATTTATGAAAGTATTAGAGAAAAATGTTAAGGCCAATTCTACCATAAAGTTTGTGATACATACATTTCACATTTACTAGCACACCCCTGGTTAGCTCTCTCTCTCTTTCTCTCCCTCCTTCTCCTGAAGCAATTGGGGTTAAGTGATTTGCTTAGGGTCACACAGCTAGGAAGTGTTAAGTGTCTGAGGCCAGATTTGAACTTAGGTCATCCTGATTTTAGGACTGGTGCTCTATCCACTGCACCACCTAGCTGCCCCTAGACAAATCTCTTTAATGATTAGGATCTTATTTAGAAACCTTTGCATCATTCTAAGACCTAATACAACTAGAAAAGTTCACTAACTGGGGGGGCGGGGGAGAGGGGAAAGCATTATCATGGAGTCAGGGGTTGGATCTGTAATCAAGGAGTCCTGAGATCAAATCTAGTCTTAAACACTTAGAGCAGTATGTCCCTGAGAAAGTCAGTTAACTTTTCTCTATCTTGGTTTCTTCAACTGTAAAATCCTTTGTAAACCTTTCAAGTGCTATATAAATGTCATCAACAGCAGCAAATAACATCTGTAGGATCTTCCTGTCTATAATAGAAGTTTTATAGAGATGGGAAAGTTGGCATATGGCGTTAGTAGTGGTTATTGATCACCTTTTAATTGCCTAACTTTTTCCTCCTATCTTTTAGTATCCTTTTCAGCTTTACATATCTTCAAAATAGATACCCTCAAAATTCATTCCTCTACTCCAGATCTTCTCTGTACATTAGTGTAAATAATATCTACTTTTCTCATATTGACTTCCATGTCATAAATACTCCCCAAAAAAATATTTTTTTTAATATATTTTATATATTAGAGCAGAAAAAAAATCACAAGATTTCTGTCACATAACTTACTTTTTAAAAAAATATATGTGTCCAAGTTGTTTTCTTTCAGTGGTTATTTTATGTTTCCTTTTAAACTTCCTTCTGCCTGCCCTCATTTTGGGCCAGCATTGTTAATAGCTTCCTTTTGTTTTGTTCTGTTTATATAGAAAAGCATTTTATTCATTTTATTTTTCTTGGGGATACATTAGTGTGCTTTCTTTTGCAAAAAAAAAAAAAATTAATGTGGAAATGTGTTTTGCAAGATTTCATACATATGATCAAAATAATAATAGTTTTCTTTTTTCAATTAACTATCATACCCTCAGTGGTAGGGAGAGGGAATAAAACACCTGCCATTCTTCAAAATGTACATCTCCTACACCTGTCAGGCAATGATGATGTGACCTACAGCCCATGGCAGGACTGACATGTTAAATCCAAACATGACAATTTCATAGTCATTCATTGAGAGCGGAGGGATGGCACAGGGGAGATTTTGTTTTGTTTTGTTAAGTTTCTTGTCCCATCTGTTGTCTACTGTCCAAAGCTTCTTGCTTTAATTTTCTCAGGAATAGTTTAAATTGCTAACTAAAAATAGTTAAAGCATTATTTTAGTTACTATTTTCCAACTAGGTATCGATTCAGGCTTTCTGTAAGCTTATTTTTTTCTGTGGTTTGCAATAAATTTGTGTTCTTACCCAGTGTTGCCTTTGGATCCTCTCTGGTCAGATCCAACATCTATTTGATGTGATTATTTCATTATTATGAAATGGCTAAGGAGGTTTCTAGGCTTTTTTGATCTTCTAGCTATGTTATTGATTGTATTTTTTTTTTCAAGAAATGAAGATTGTGGTTCAATTCTTACTTTATCTGATGCATCTTTTTTTTTACATCTGCAGTTTGTTTAAATTAATCAGGTTACAGTTGGCCATTGTTGAGCACCATACCTTTTCATTTTTATTCTTCTAGTTCACTATTAGCTTTTGACTATTTAAGTTTGCTTTGATCTCCTCCAAAAAGCTGGAAATACTTCTCCATAAACCACAAAGGGGAGAAGGGCAAGGGAGTCAGAACAAATGTTTATTGTATGAGCCCAGAGTTAACCATTTATTATTACCTTCCTTCCATATTCCACTCACTCTGGCAGCAGCAGGGAGGTAGATTCGATTCCATTAAATCATTCCATTACGTAGCAACATGCTTAATGCTGAGGATCCACAGAAAGGCTTTAATGGATAGCAAATGCTTTTGGCCTATTGAGGCAGCAGGAGATACCCAAACAAACTCTAAATTTGGGATTTGTGTCATCTTTCCATTTTCTGTCTGAGAGACTGTTAAGCAAGTCACCCAACTTCTAATCCTCAGTTGCTTTATAAACAAAAGTGGGGAGAAAATCATCCTTGTCTTGTATTTTCCCTCATAGGGTTCCTGTGAGACATAAATGAGATAAATGTATACAAGGGAGCCTGGAATCATAAAACATATACACTGCATATACTGAGTTCTGCTACCAAGTGACAAGCATTCCCAAAAAGTACTATGCTACGCAGAATTGCACACTAAAAACCAAAGGACTTATGGAACAATAAGGGTTAAGGTCACAGCACTCAAAAACTTAGTGGCACACTGGGAAAAAAGGGGAGGGGAAGGGGGAATTCAATAAAAACAATCACAAAGTTTTATACATGTTAAATGGTTAAGAAATTAATACACCCCTAATTTATATTTTAATGTATTTAACATCTACTGGTCATCCTGCCATCTGGGGGAGGGGGTGGGGGGGCAAGAGGTGAAAAATTGGGACAAGAGGTTTGGCACTTGTTAATGCTGTAAAGTTACCCATGCATATAACCTGTAAATAAAAGGCTATTAAATAAAAAAAAAATAAAAAAAGAAATTAATACACCCATAAATAATGGCAGCGCCTTTAGTTTCCAGGCCATTTGGCCTGCACCTAGCCACCTGTAAACATACCTCCCTCCCTGCAGAACTGACAATTGAGATCTACAGGGCTGGAGGCTGAGGCTATAGCAGGAGGGGATGGCTGGTGCAGACTAACCCTTCTCTACCTACAATTCCTACTTTACTAGAAAATGAACAGTAAATACGACACTTCACTTTGACAAAGATCTGACATTACTTTGTAGAAATGGAAATTGGAAATATTGCAGCTTGTGGCATTGTTAAGCAGTACAGCTTTCTGCATTCTTGAAAAAATTGAGAAGCACACTTAGAATGCTCAAAACATTCCCTAATATATCACTCACATTGGAGCAAATACATGTTATAGCACTAGACAGTTCTGGGCTTCTTGACTTTTATCAGTGAGAATCGTCCCTTCCTCAAGAGAATTCCAAATCATCGCCTCTAGCTCCTCATCTGTGTCTTTGTAGACATAGTTGTGGCCCAAAGTTCATCCCTGGGTAGCCTAGTTTTCACTTTTTGAACTTCCCTAAAGATAAGCTAGTCCATTTTCAAGTTCATAGAAGAGAGGTGCTTTTATTATCTTTCTAAGAAGTCAAGTTGAAGTTGTCTATTCTCCTTTCCAGATCCTGCAGAGGGAGAAGGCCCAGAGGTAGCAAGCTCTGCTCTCTCTAAGGGATCGTCTGTTTATAGCCCTTCCAGATATAGCTACCAGGTAAGAAGGGACTTGCCCCTGGAGAAGTGGCTATCATGACTTGATGTGATGGCATGAAATCATATGGAAAAGTCACTTTTAACTACTTTATAGCAACTTTCCAAATACATATTTAGCTTAATGAATTTATGTAAGTACAATAGACATAGACTGATGGCATATTTTTCATTATTTGTATCACCCCAAAATATGTTTATGATAGTATGAATAAGCTGATAAATTTTTAGTTCTCTACACAGCTATATGCAACAAAGATAAAGGGATTTGGGGGGGGAGGGGAGAACAGAGTATCTGTTAACTCCTCATACTGTTCTTTTCCACTTTTTTTTCCAGCTCTTACAATGTGACAGTCCACGGACAGAGTCACAGAGCCTCCTTCAACAGAGTTCTTCCCCCTACAAAGGACACCCCACGCAATCTCCAGGATACAGTTACCGCACTGCAGCACTGAGGTCTGGAAACACCCCTTCCCACAGTTCTTCGGAATCCTCCCTTTCTTCTACATCCTATTCCAGCCCTGCTCACTCCGCACCCACAGACTCACTGGGACTCTTTGCTGGGACACCAGGGTATTACAACAGCCAGCCACATTCTGGAAGCAGCAGTGTCCAGAAGAGGAGCTGCCCCTCTGCTGCTGCTAGTCCTCCCCCACCAGGCCCCTCAGACTCTCTTTCCTCAGACTCTGTTTCTCAGTCCAGCACAGGAACCTGGAGTTCCACCTCTTTCGCCCAAAATTCTAGGTCGTTGCCATCAGACTTACGGACTATCAACCTGCCCAGCTCTGGACAGTCAGCTACCTTCCAGGCCTCCAGGGTATCCACAGTTTCCAATTCACAGCATTACCCACACCGTGGTAGTGGGGGGGTGCATCCATATAGACTACAGCAGCTGCAGGGGTCTGGAGTAAAAACTCAGACAGGACTTTCCTAGGGCTTCTGGATTTGGGCAAACTGAACTAAATAAGCCCATAGCTGCTTCCAATGGCCTCTGGATCCTGGGCCAGGCATGTTGCTGTGGAGGGGAATGTAGGGTGCCAGAGGATTGGGTCTGGATGATGAGAGCAAGACTTGTGAGCATTGTTGGCCTCTAGCCTTGGAGGAAGATGTAAATCTTGTCTAAAGTGGAGACTGTAAAGAAGTTTCTCCCTGCTGTAGGGTACATTGTTGAAAAGCCAATGGTGTTTCAGTTAATAACGGTTCTAAGTGCAATGACTTGTGTCAAGCCTCCATCTCCCAGTGTGCCCATAACCTGTAGTCACTTTTTGCAGTGAGGACATCTTTTTCGATTTGAAAACCATTATGGGAAAAAAAATAAGGGGAAACAAAATTTACAGCCATCTGAATAGGGTCAGGTTCTCAAAACACTCATGGAAAGTGGGCATTCCTCCCTTAAATGATCATTCCAGTCACCAACAAATCTAGCCAAGATTTGTCAGCAGAAAACAAATGCTTCCTTTCTTTTATCCTAGAGTCATCAAGAAATGGGTAGTTGGGGAGGGGGGAGGGGCTTGGAGCATGTGTTGTGATTAAGGGATGTCTCCTCTAAAGATGAGGCTACAGCCAGCTCTGGATTATTCAGGGGTTGATTATCCATTCTCTGCTGCTGTTCACCTCTCTCCCCTTAAGTCCCTTCTTAGCCATTCATAATTCATTAACCTCTCCTCCGGTGGGTAGAAAGAGAATTCAGATCTGATCGGCCACTTATGCTACTACATAACAGGTCCTAATAAGTTTTTATCAGGAAGGAGACTGGAATTTAATATGGTTTGGGGATCATCTGAATCTTAAATTTTTCCTGTCCCCCATGTCTGAGAGGATCTGAAATTAGCTGTCACATTCAGTGCATTTGTGTAACGGGGAGATTGCTCAATGGGATGTGTCCCTGAATGGGTAATGTGCATTTGTGACAGCAGGGTTCGCTCTGTCACTTCCAACCCTTGGATTGCATGTGGGTGTCATGCATTTCTTTAGGGGAGGGTTGATGGTGGGGGCAGGGTTGCCCCTATGAGGCTGCATATAGGCCCAGGCACGTCCGTGCTGTCTGGGGTCAGCATGTGAGCAGCCTGAATGCCCCCCGTTCAGGCCTTGTGCCTGCTATAGACCCTTGGGGGAGCTCTGGAGCCGGCCTGCGTGGGGAGCACAATCGTTAAATTCCATACAGTCGCTAGCTTATTTCTTTCACTTGTTTACGGTAATATCTGGCGTGTTTTTATTTATCTAATTTTATATTCAGTTATAACCATAGTAGGTTTAGCTAATATACAACAGGTATAATCCCTGGTGCTGCAGTGGACCTTCTTTTCTTTTGGACAGGATAATACTGTGAGTCTCCCTCCATATTTCCTCCCACCTCCTTCCCCACCTCTCTTCCACTTTCTTTTTCTCTTCCCCTTCTCCACAACTATCATATGCACAGTCTTCTCTTTTTGTGTGTGACTGTTACAAAATTTCACTATTTCCAAAATTGAAATCAGGTGTTTGCTCAAAAAAGGGGAAGATTTTTTTTTTTAAATTGAAACATCAAAGTACTTCATTCCCCTACAAGAGCCCATCAGTCTGGGAGAGCATTGGGAATGAGAATCATGTCGCCTGGGATGCTGGTTTCTTTGTATATTATATAAAATGTGTGTAAATGCCTCTCCGTTTGGGCTGGGGTTTACATTCTCCTCTTCACAGTGAGCAGAGGAGAGAGCATAGTTGGCAGGCTGTCTTGGACCTGCCTGGCACATGCAGAAGCCCCAGCCACTCTGTGTGGGCAGGGTGCTGTAGAGACCAGACCTCCTAGGGGATGGGGAGGGGGGTGGGGGGGAAGAACTCTTGGAAGGAAAGAAGTGTCACTTCTTTCTCAAGTGGAGTGTTTACACCTTGCTGTAACATTTGAACTTTCACAAGAGATGTAATAATTTTTATAATAAAATACTTACCTTGATAATCAAAAAGTTAAACATTTTCCTTCCTTTGAGTTTGACATGTTCTGGAACCTGTTTATTACAATGCTGGCCTTTCACAAAATTCACTGTGGAGGAAGTGAGGGTCTTCCCATGAATGGAGAGATTTGATGATTGACTATTATGTCAAGGTGAGGAAGGTGCCATCTCTGTCCTCTGAAGTCTTGAAATATAACCAGAAACATAGCCGTAATAGGCATTTGGATGCCTGTCAAGTACAGCAGGAGCTCTCCCAGAAAAAAAGTAGATGGTGTTGCTTCATTCATTGTGGGGCAGAACTGTAAGAACCACAGAATCCTTAAAACTTTAGAAAGGTCTTCATATCATTTGTTTGCAACAAAGTCGTGAGATGGGCAGCGATTAGTTAATAAGTAAGATGTGGTTTTGATGTTCCAGACTCTGGGGCTACAAGAATAGAGAATGAAATGGATTCTACTTGCAGTGAATATACATTCTGATGGGAGGGATGAATACGGAATATAAAAACATAGCTTGAAGAAATAGGATGTTAAATATGTTCATATGAGCATACACACACATACAAAACATGGCAAAAGTAACTGACTGCAAGCTAGTTTGGAGAAGAATACTAGCACTGGGGGAATCAGAAAAGGCTTCATGGTGCCTAAACTGCCCCTTAAAAGGAAGAGAGGGGCTTTCAAGGCCAAAGCAAGGGTGGAGGGTGGCCACAGTAAAGACTGGGAGGTGGGGGTGTTGTTAGGAGCAGAGAAGAGGCTGGTTTGGCTGCTAGAAAGGTTGAGTTGTTATCAGTTTTTTGTGGGGCTTTGAAAACTAGAAGAGTTTGTATTTTCTTCTAGAGGCCATAGGAAATCATTAGAGTTGGCTGAGAAGGGAACATGGTCAGAACTCTTTAAGAAAAAGCAATTCTTGGCAGCAATAGAACTGTTACAAGAGAGCTGAGGCAGGGAGACCACTTCTTAAATAATGCAGATGGGTTGATGATGGGCTTGGACCAAGGTGTAAAGAGAGGAGTCATGGAAGGTAAAATGGCAAGATTTGGTGGTTGGTTGGATATGTGGAAGGAGTTAAGATAAAGCCAAAATTCCAAACCTTGGATGCTGGAAGGATTGGGGACAGAAACAGGGAAGCTGAAGCTTGGGAAAAGAAGGGTTTAGGGAGAAACATGCGTTCCCTAGACAGTTGATGTAGGATTGAAGCTTAGATGGAGAGATGACTAGATATTCAGCACAGCTCTGAGCCATTGGTATAAAAAATGAATTAAAGTCATGGAAGCTGATGTTATAAGGAGAGGGAGGAGAAATTAGCTCATTATAAAGCCTTAAGGAATAGCCAGTTAAGGAGCAGGTATGGATGGGGAGACAGAGAAAGAGCAATCAGGTAGGAAGCAAACCAAACCTAAAGCGGTGCACAAAAACCCAGTGAGGAGGGAGTATCGAGAACAATACGGTCAGCCATGTGTAGCACAATAGATAAGGTTGGGACAGAAATATGATTCTCTCTTTTACAAATGAGATCCAAAGACTTAAAAGCTTCTCTGCTGGTGCCTGAGCCAGGACTAGAAACCAGTTCTTTCTCCTAAACTCTGTTCTTTCTACTGCGTTGTAACAGTGCCTCTGAAAAAAGGTATGTATCTGCAGGCAGCCCACCAAAAGAGAATTAAAGGCAGCACTAACTTGGCCAGATGTATTGGGAGGGGGGGGGGGGGGGGGGGGGGGGGGGCGGTGCTTAGGGAATTTTCCATTTGCCTCTTCCCAATCCTCCTCGTGCTATAGGGACTTCCAATAAATTCATGTTTCTACCCACAAGCTGGTATTTTTTCTTCCTCAGAACAAAATAATCTTATTTGACCAGATCCTTGTCTTCATCTAAGTTGTGATTTTCTCCGATGTAATATTGCATCAGGTTTTACAACTACTCAAATCCCCAGGACAATTTTAAGCTACATTTAGCACTGATTTTAAGCCAACCAGTAGTAAGAACAGTGTCTGATAAACAATGCAGTAGTAAAGTGAGTTGGGAAATCCAGATAACAATGATTAGTCAACTATTTTAGTGTCCTCTTTGAGATTCTTCCATGATGATGGTAGAAACCATGTTGTTTCTAAACATTTTATCTTCTTGTAGTTTACTGAATGAGAATCATTCAGTAAAGGATCAATACAGGTGACTGTATTGAGAGACCATATTCATTTGCCCCTATAAGTTTTATTTTCTTTAAAACTACCCTTGATAATTTGTCATGTCTCACATTCAAGCAACTTTAGTTTTGAAACAAATTTTCAGTGAATACACTGATACCTACCTAGTGATATTCCAAAACTCCATTTGCAGCCTATAATCTAAAATAGATTTTAAAATATGTTTTTTAACTTAGTGTCCTTTTTTTAAAAAAATGTTGCTAATTTTTTTCAGTCGTTTTTCAGTCATGTCCTACTCTTTGTGGCCCCATTAGGGATTTTCTCAGCAAAGTTACTGGAGTAATTGACTATTTGCATCTCCAGCTCATTTTACATATGAGGAAACAGGCCAACAGGATTAAATGACTTGTGCAGGGTCACACAGCTAGGAAGTTCCTGAGACAGGATTTAGACTGAAGAAGATGAGCCTTCTTGGCTCCAGGCCCATTCCTCTGTGCATTGTGGCACCACTCAGCTGCCCATGTTGATAATTATTTCGATTTATTTTTCTTTGTAATCCATAATTCTGAGAAGATAGACTTCACTAGACTGCCCAAAAGGTCCATGACCAAAAAAAAAAGGAAAAAAATAAAACTGAAAAATCCCTGTGCTAGAGGGAAAAGAACTAAGTAACATCCTGGCCCAAATTCAAAATCTCAACCCAACACTAATTTTGACAGTCCAAATTGGTCTATAAAGAAAATGACATAGCTATATTTGCTTCCCCCCCCCCCCAACCCAAATTGAGTGAAGTTTCTATAACCTTGAATCCTCAAACCAGAATTCATTCTGATCTTCTATAGAGACAAAGGGTTTGGACCCAGAGCATGTTTTTACTTGTTCATCTCTATATATGTGAGTCTTCCCTGTGCCAGAATACAATACTTCCTGGCATTGCTGTAGTAAGATCACCATAATAGAAGAACATTACTACATCCTCATATTGATTTCTTAGCAGAACTTTTTGTTGGAGCAATAGCAGAAAAACACCTCTATGAATCTATAGCTTCTTTAAAAGCTAAAAGCTAAGCTTAAGCTAAAAGTTTAAGGACTTTTGTTTCCATTGTCTCATGTGATATTTAACACAACTCTGACTCACGAACATTATTCCCATTTTACAGATAAAGATAATGAAGCTGAGAGATTGTGTTGAGATCATCAATCAAATTCTCTTAACCAATTAAACATTAGGGGATCCTACAATCATCCAATCCCAAACCCCCATTTCACAAGTAAGTAAACCGAGGCCCAGGGATACTTAACTTGCCCATGATCACATAGCTTTTCAAGGCAATTCCAACCCAAATCGAGACAGTGCAAAGAATAATGGCTTTGGAATTTGGCTGTGGTTCTATAATCATCTGTGCAACCTTGGGCAAGCCATTTTATTTCTTTGTTTCACTTCTTTCATCTTTAAAACGAGGGAGTTCAACTGTGATTCAACTCAGGTCCACCTCCACCAGGTGTCCACCAGCACACCTCCAAAGGTAAGAGCTTGTGATTTGAGAATCCCACTCTACAACTCTCTTCATTGTTATTTCCTCTTAAAGAATAATTCAATAAACTTGAAGGCTGACGCTTTCTGGAATTCGCCTTAGAAAATTTTTTCTGCTCTTTGGATTTGAATTACAAAATTATGTGGGATGTGGGGGAGCAAACAGGTTAGCCATATGGCCTGGATGAAGCACCAGAGTGGTGGGTCAGGAGTTAGGAGGATCTGAGCTGAGCCAGACACTACCTGAGTGTCTAGGCAAGTCACTTAACCTGGATTGCCTAAAAAAATCCTAATGAGGGGAATTTGAGGGAGAAAAATACAGCTAACCCTCAACATCCAAGACTAAGAGAGAGTTTTTGAAAAAGTATAATTATTCAGAGGTTTAGGGAACGTAACCAATAGAATTAATGGGGTATAGTGGGAAGGAGTCAAGAAACTTGAGTTTAATTCCAGCTCTTCTATTTACCCAAGTCACTGCCTTTTTTTATTTGTGGGCCTTACTAGTACCTAACGACTAGTTGATCCCCATGCTGCCCTCCTGCTCTAAATGCTATTAATCCTGTGCTTGACTAATCAGGGCAGGATATGGGCCAACAGTACTTTTGCTAGCCTCTTGAACTTTTCCTACAAGCCAGAGATCAAAAAAACTTTTTCTTCCAGCAGTCGACAAATGGGAAATACTCCAAATATAGATACAATGACTGGTAATTTCGGGATCTTATGGCAAAATTGTGGAGTCAAACTGTCCAGCCTTGGTAGCAATAGAAACATTGTCCATTGTTTCCGAAAGCATAGCATCAGCAACTGGAATAATAGCTGAAAATTTACTCTCTGTATTTAGTCAGATAATGCGCATTCAAATTCCACATCTGCTGCTTGTAACCAGAGTGATTTTCAGCAAGTCCCTTCTTTCAGCACCTCAGTCTCTTCATCTCTAAAATGAATATAATAAGATGTACACTATCTGTCTTAGCCATGACAGCTGATTTTTTCCTTCTACGATTCACAAGCATTCAGATCGGTGCAAAAGAATGGAAAAAGCTAACCCTTATTTGCAATTTGGAAGGGTTTCTTTTAATGTGTCAATCTTTGATAGGAGAGAAACAAAAATGCCATTTTTTTCCATGTTCTCTTTCTGAAATCCATTTTCTGAATGCTATCCCAACCCTATCATTGCTTATATCCTGACGTGAGTGTATATCTTATCACCTGGATGCTTCTTTCTTAAGTCCACACCACTTCTTTTAAGTGTCCATATGTTTGTTTTCATCAGATTTGGGAATCAGAAGATTTGGGGGAACAGGGGAAGCCTGACCATTTCATTGATGTCACTCACTGACTATAAATTCCATTTATTAAATGCAAATTGGAAATTTAGTGCTTTAGGCAACTATGTAAGACTAATCTGAAGAGAAGGTACAGTTTGCACTAATAGAATTTCCTTGCTAGAATTGCTATACCCGTGAAATCTTAGGTCCAATTATCATCTTATTTTCATCATTATATTCCATCATATATCCAATGATATATTCCATCATTGAGAGGTTAAGGGTCTTGCCCAACACCACATAGCCTATCTGTCAGACGCAAGATTTTAATCCAAATCTTTTTTTACTGGTAGGATCAAAGACTCAGCCAGAAAGGACCTCAGGGTCCATCTAGTCCAGTGGTTCTCAAACTTTTGCTTTCAGTC
The DNA here is from genome assembly GCF_902635505.1 of Sarcophilus harrisii. Classification (NCBI taxonomy): domain Eukaryota; kingdom Metazoa; phylum Chordata; class Mammalia; order Dasyuromorphia; family Dasyuridae; genus Sarcophilus; species Sarcophilus harrisii. The sequence continues at coordinate 49,515,163 of NC_045426.1, forward strand.
TCTTTATCCTATTAAAAATTATTAAGGATCTCTCCAAAGCATTTTTGTTTATCTGGATTATATTTATAGACTTTACCATATTGGAAATAAAAACTATTTTTGAATTTGTAGACCCTCTAAAAGGATTTCAGAGATCCCCAGGATTCTCTAGATCATACTCTGAGAACCACTGATTTAGTCCATTTTATTTTATAGATAAGGAAATATAGATCTAGGGCAGTCATCCAACATCACACACATAGCAAGCATCAGAAAAGGGATTTGAACTCAGCTCCACCAAATGCACAGTAGGTGCTTTCTCCACTCTTGCCATACAAGGCTATTGTGTCACAGTCTCTTGTAATTTCTTATGGCACAAATATATATGCAATCAAATTCATATGCCATAGATCAGGGGTCCTCAAACTTTTTAAATAGGGGGCCAGTTCACTATCCCTCAGACTGTTGAAGGGCTGGACTATAGTAAAAACAAAAACTTTATTTTGTGGGCCTTTAAATAAAGAAACTTCATAGCCCTGAGTGAGGAGGATAATCATCCTCAGCTGCTGCATCTGGTCCGCAGGCCCTAGTTTGAGGACCTCTGCCATAGATGATTCAGATTAGCTTAGTGTCATTAGACATGATTATTTCCAGCTTTTTCATATCATAAATTCTGCCTCAATGTATTTACACATAGTTAAACCTGTCTTCTGTTAATAACTTCCTTAGAAAATAGTCCTAGAAGTAGGATTACTGAGTCAAGGAGCAGAAATAGCTTTGTGACTCTTACTGACTAATAAAAAACTAAATTTTTGCCAGCACAAATTTAGATATTTCCAGGCACCGAGAGCTGTGAAAGTAGGTTAGTTTACAGTGGGAAAGTACTGGGAACACCCAAGAAAACCTACCTAGGATATCATTCCATGATTCACTGGGGTGTCAGGGAGCCAATCGTTGAATCAGAATAAGCAGAATTCAGAACTGGTGATATAAATTCCTTTATTGAACACCATTCCACCTGCACTGAAGCTAAAATCCGGCATCGAAGGGGCTCCAGGACCAAAACTGAGATTGCCATGTCTAACAATGAAGAGTGAAGATACATTCAAACTGTACTGACTGATGAAGTATTCACAAGACCAAGCTAGGCTAACAACGGATGTCCCTGGACCCTCGCCACCATCACTACCACCAGCACTGGGGACAGAGCATCCGCCTGTTTGGAGACTGGAGCCCCCCCCTTCCCACCCCAACTACGCCTGGCAGGACCCCCAGGCCCGGGGGGGGGGGGGATGGCAACTGGGGGAGGGCCAGCTTGGTTGAGATATTGACCGGACATGGCTTTTGTAGAAAGGACATTGCTGTCGTCCCTTCCCCAAGTTTCATTCCAGTCCCAGATGAAGGAGGGCACTGCCACTGGGAGGTTTGTTGAGCTCTGCTACACCATCAACAACCCCCCCTTCCTCTGTTAATCTAAAAGTTTGCTCCTGTCTCTGATTTCCCCCTATCACCAGGCCATGAATTCCAATAGTTGGTCTGTGAAGAGTTTTTATTCTGCCTGAAACCTATAATTCCCCAGATTGAGCGGTTTTTTCCCACGGGTCTCCAAAAGATGGAATTTTCTTTCCCCCATTAAAGTCAGTTCCTCTGAGGATTCCCAACTCAAGGTAAACAGGTATCCCTTTGATTGGATGATATCCATGTCCTCTCTGGGGTAGCTTCCTGGGTTGGGGGGATGGCCATTACCTGTTCCCAGATTCTGGGCCAGGGCAGAGGAGTCAGGGAAAGTTTAGGTGCCTCTGCTCGGGACAGGGGTTCTAACCTTTTTGTGCCATGAACCCCTTTTCAAGTCTGATGAAGCCTGGTGAATCCTTGGGATTGTGTTTCAAATAATTGAAGGAAATACTAAATTTCAGTTAGTGAAAATAAAGATAATTTTTTCCCATCCAAGTTCATTAGAGCTCCTGAAATTTATCCGTGAATCCAAGGACCCCACAATAAGAACCTATGACTTAGGTCCATCGAATCCAAAGTGAGAGGCTTTCAGACAACTCCAAACACTCCGTTACTGATGCTGCACTCTAAGGACAAGGGGCCTCCGGTTTACAGCTGAGATTCCCTGTAAGGGGGTCTCCCTCTCTTAGAATGTGGGCCTTTTTTGGAGGGTTGGGATGAGGCAATTGGGTCCCACAGCCAGTAAGTGTTAAGTGTCTGAGGCCGGAGCTGAGCTTGGGATCTCCTGACTTCAGCCCAGCGCTCTGCCCACTAGTCCATCCCAGCCCCAGTGGGCTTCTGAAGAACACAACTATTGCTTTTCTGTGTCACCAGCACTTAGCACAGCAAGCAATCCCTAAACGCTTCTTCATCCATTCATTTATTGAAGCGCAAGGTCCAGCTGCCCCGTTAGCCTCATTAAGTCTAGACACCGGACATCTGTCTGCTGGACATCCCTCCTGCTCCTTTTCCCTTGTCTCCCTGTGACTGAAGCAGCCCAGCCAACCCTAGCCCTTCCTCCTCCGGGAACCACTTCTTTCATGTGGATGGGCTGCCAAGGAAGAGGGACCTGGGTGGGCTTCAGCCCCACCCAGAGAGTGCTGGCCAAAGCACCCAGCGTCCGGTCCGAGCTGATGGTCCTGACCCTATCAGATCTGAGAAACCTCCTTATGTCTTGCTGCAGGGAGCCCATTGTCCCTCAGTCCCATTCCCACAGCTCTCAGTCTGCTCCTGGGGAGCAACAGCCCTGCGTGGTAACTTCAGAGAGGCTGGACCTCCATTCTTTCCCTGCAGATCTGTCTTTTGGGGGCTCCAAGCTCCCTCTTCTTCCCAGGGCTCAGCTTGGTTAGAATGGGAGCTCTGCCTTCTGGTGGAGCTCACCCGGCTCTCCTCACTCCCTACTCTCAGCTAAAGGAAGCAGCGGAGCTCAGTTCCCCACCCCCATCTCAGCCTATTGGAGTTCCAGTAGAACCCTGTCCCAGAGTGTGTGCCGAGGAAAGACCCAGAGAAATATGGGCAGGGGGAGGGTACGTGCCATCCCTCCCCACCCACAACCCGCCTCAGGCAAGAAATTCCGACCAGGGGCTTAGTCTCATTCTTCACTTGCTCCAGTGGATTCTTTCAACCCTTTGTTGGGGGGAGGGGGGTCCTCACAGTAACAGTCCCTTTCCCCATCCCTACCTCCATCTCTTCACATCTCAGTCTCCTTCCCCATGTGATGCTTCCCTCCCTTTCTCCCCGTCCAATTCCTTGTCCCTTTCTCCTATCCATACCTGTTTCTCTAGCCTTCCTCCCTTCACATCTCAGTCATCCTCCATGTTGCTCTCTCCATCTGTTTCTCTTTCTCCCCATCTACCTCCCTTTTCCACCCTCTGAATGTTTCCCTCTCCTCATGTTTCCCTTTTTCTGTTTCATTCCCTCTCCCTCCTCGTTTCCCTCTGTCTCTTTCTATTTCCCTCCCCATGTTTCCCTCCCCACCTAAACATCCCCTGTTTCCATCTGTTTCCTTTTTCCCCTGTCCCTCTCCCTCCCATTTCTCCCAATGTTTCCTCTTCATCTTTCCCTAGTTCTATTTGTCTCCCTCCCCATATTGGTCTCTTCTTATCTGTCCCATTTCCCTTTTTCTTCTTTCCCCATCTATCTGTCTCCATCTCCCCATCCCTGCTTCCCATTTTAAAATTTTGCCTTCCTCTTTTCTCCCCATCTGTCTTCCTTTCTCTCTCCCTGCCTGTCTTCCTCCCCTCTCCCCATCTGTCTTTCCTTCTTGCTGTCCAGCTGTCCCTCCCTATTCTTCTCTCCAAATTTCTGTATCCCTCTCCTTTTGTCTTTCCCCATCTTTGCTGCCTCCTCTCTCTCCACCCCTTTCGCTCTCTTCCTACCTTTCCTTTTTTCTCCCCACCTGTTTCCCTCTCGCCCCAACTTTGCCTCCCTGCCTTTCTAAATGTCTCCTCTCCCATGTTTCCTTTTACTGCTTTCCATCTCTACCTCCCTGTATCTCTCCCCATTTCTCAAAATCTTTCTCCCTCTTTCCCTGTCCTTGTTTCCCTCTCCCTCTCTCCCCAGCTTTTATCTGCCTTTCCTTCCCCACCTGTTACTTTTTCTCACTCTTCACTTCCCTCCTTTTTTTCCAAATTCTCTCTAATCTCTGTACCCCTCTTCCTTTCCCATCTTTTACTCTCCAGATCTGCCTTCCCATCCCTTTCACTCAACTTTATCTCCCTCTTCCTCTTCAAAGCTCTGTAATCTTTCCTTTCCTCCGTCTCCCTTCGCCTAAGTTCACCTCTGCTTCTCTTGCCCTCCTACTTGTCTCCCTCCCTTCCCAGCTGTTGCTCTTTTGCGCCTCTTTCTCTCTTACTCCAAATCCGCCTCCCTCTCTTGCCATCCTCCCAGTCCTCTCTCCCTCTCTCTCTCCATCCTTCCCCTCTGTAACCTTTGTGCTCGCTAGGTCTCTTCCCTCCATCTCCTCCCCGTTTCACTGTTGTCCTCTGCCTTTTCCTCCGCCTGGAGCCCTCTCATGTTGACCTTTGGTGTGTATGTTCAAAGAGCTCGTTCTCGTGCCATTCCCACCCCCGGATGAGTCCATCCTCGCCTTTGGGATGAGACCTGGCGTCCCGTCACATTCACGGGACCAACATGCCCACTCTCTAGCTGTATCGTAGCATTGCTGTGTGGTTTGGGTTGAGTTTTTTATGAAGTTCTTTGGGAGGGGGAGAGAGGAAGGGGAGGGGAAGGGAGCACAGTGCTGGGGCCAGAGTGGAGCTGGAGGAGTAGAACGGTTCCCCTGGGTGGGGACAGAAGGAAAGGGTCTGGGATGTCTGAGAGCCCACCCTATCCCAAACCATCCGGGACCTAGCCTCTTAGCCGGAAAGGGAATGGGACTTGGCTGTATGGAAGCAGGAGCTCTGCATTTTCCTGCTAGGCTAGGGGTGTAAGCTAGGGTTCTGGCCCACGGTGGGGGGCTATTTTTGAGAGATCTTCATAATCCAATCTAAATCCCATGGACATGAGCGATGGGACAGACTGTGAATGGGAACACCCACTCTTTTGGAGAGAAAAGGGGAAGGAGTTGAAAGAAGGGGCTCAAACCCCCTTGAGGTCCCCAAGGCTAGTGGCTCTGTTCCTACAATCCAGAGGACCCCGTGAACTTCCCCCGGTGTCCCTCATCCCATTTCTCCACTCTGGAAAGAAAGGCAGAGGGTGGGTGGGTGGGGGAAGGAGATAAGGCAAGAAGCCCATTGTCTCTCTGACAACCTAACGCTCGCGCGCGCACACACACACACACACACACACACACACACACACACTCACACTCACACTCACACTCACACTCACGTTCACCTGTTCCCTTGGCCCCATTTACAGCCCCTTCAAGTCTCCCAAACGATGGGCTTAAAGCATGAAGTGGTGGTGGTGGAGTCCCCTGGCCGGGGAGGAGGGGCGGTGCAGAGAAGAAGGGGGGAAGGATGGGGAGTACCCTGTTTGGAGGTGAGCTGCAAGTTCAAGTTGCACATAAAAGTATCAAAGAAACAGGACAGTTTCTGCCACCGGCAGATGGAGGAGAGGAATGATCGTCTCCGGGCCCCTCGTCCATTCTCCCCCCCATCCCCCCCAACAAAAGAACTGAGAATTCTGTGCTGTACAAAACGGGCCCAGGCCGGGGCGGGGCTGGGGGCTGGGGGGCTGGGCCCAGTCTGTGGAGCGGTCCTCCTGAGATGGGGTCAGGAGGAGGGGGAGGGAAGCAGCCCCCCTCCCCTCCGGCCCAGGTCCGGTAGTTGCTCTTGTTCAGCATGAAAGGGAGAGAGAGGGGGCAGGGGTCCCGGACGGAGGGAGATGGAGGGAAAGCCGTCCAGGAGCCTTCCCCAGCATCTCAGAATCTCGGCAGTTAATTCAGTCGCTCTTTTTGTTCGACACAAAGCGGCCTTGTCTGGACCCCGGTGGACGCGAGGGGTCGGTGGCTAGTGGGGTGTCGGGGGAAGGGGGAGGGGGAGTGACCCCGGAACTCCACGCTCCCTCCCTCCAGGCAGGTCATCTTCCTCTTAGGTGAGCTGGCTGGGGAGAGCAGGGTCTCGGGGAGGCCGCCCGAGGGAGGATGGCAGCATCTGAGGCTTCGAGGTGCACGTCACTGAGCCGTCGTTGGCAGAAAAAGGCGGGAAAGAGTCCAGTCCGGGGCCTCCAGAGAGGGCGAGGCCCAGTGGCAGCATCTCTGTTATGTTCTGGGAGGGGTTGGAGGGGGGCCAGGACAGAGGGAGTCAGCACCAGGCGGGGCAGCCCCCAGACTGAGAACTGAACCTGCAGTTGTGGGTGGGGACCCTAGAGGGCCAGTGCCAGGAAGGGAGAGGGGAGGGGAACCCCAGGAGGGCAGAGGGGTTTCCCCCAGGATCTGGAACCAAAAGGTTTGGTCCCAGAGTCACCGAGGGGGATGGCAAATTTCGTGGCCTGGGAGTAGGTCCAATGGCCCTGATGCCTTTCGGTGAAGTTAGGGGGGACCGTGGGGGCCCAGAGCGGCTCGGGGGGTCTGGTTCTCTTTAAAGTCCAGTGGAGCCATTGGGAGCCAGAGCCCAGGCCTTCCCTGGGTCCAGAGGGAAAGGCCCGCGGGAGGTCAGGCCGCCCCCACCCCGTCTGCTCCCCTGGCCAGGACTAGCGATCGGGAGGAGGCCGGGAAAGGCAAGAGGGCAGCCCCAGTGTGAGTCTGATGTCAGGGCCAGCCCGGGGGTCCAATGGAGGGATAGGGGGAGGGAGACATGGACAGGATGAGCTCGTATCATGTTCTGGCTTGAGATCCTGCCCTTCAGGGTCCCTGTGAGTGAGAAACTGGACAGGGAAGGACCCCCCACCCTGGGACCTCCCCACCAGGCCGTAACACAGAACTTACCGCAGAGCCAACAAAATCTGCAAGATGGCGGGGCCGGGATCGGGGGGAGGAAGAAGAGAAGCAGACAGACAGACAGACAAGGAGAGAGTTAGATAAAGGCTCCCCAAGCCCCATCCCGGCCCTGCCTTTCAAATGAGACAACACAGGTAGGTCAGTAAGGAGAGGGTCCCGAACTAGAAACCTAAAGATAAGAGATCTCCTTGAACCCAGAATGGTGCTGGAAATTCCCCAGGATAATCTTGACATTCAGGTTCATTGGTTCTCTCAGAGACCACCAGACTGACCCTCTCATTTCCCAGATAAGGAAATGGGCCTAAAAAAGGAAAGGGATCCATTCAGGATCACACCGTTTTGACTCCCTCTCGGGGATTCTCTCTGCTGAGCCACACTGGGGAGGAGAATGAGAAATTAAGCCAGCTCTGTCACACTCCCCATGGGCTCTGGCCTCTCAAGGTCCCCAGGTCTGGCCATGCCCCGTGACACAAACTCAAAGACCCTTCTCTAAACTCCCAGGGCCGGCTTTAGCCCATGCAGTTGGGGGGGGTTCCCATTATCCTCTAACCCATCCCCAAGGAGAGCTGCCCTGGTGATCTCCCCATTCAGGAGCCAGCATGGCCAGGCCAGTATCAAGTCTCCATTGTAAGCATTTGTACCCAGAAGCCTGCAAGTACCACAGAGCGGGGCTTGGTCTATTGCTTTGTTGCTTGTCTGGACGTAGGAAGGTGATGAAGAAAATAATAACGCAGATTAGATGTAAAAGCGTGTAGTATGGACAGTTTGATTGTTTTTCCTCTTGGAGCCAGTTGTTAAACTATTATCATCCAAAAGGAATATCCAATACCAAAGATGGAGCTTGCAGAGATCCTGCCCTCCACAGTCCAGGGGAAATATCGAAGAGCTCTAATATCCGCAAGAGGATCTGTCCTTTTGTAGAAAAAGTGCTATGAGCAGGAGAGCTTTGAGTAACTGTACAGTTTTTCTCTATGTGGCAAGAAAGACTTTTTTTTGGATTTTTGTTTACTTAACAGTGCAAGATTATTTGGGGAAAAAAATCTGACTTTTGTTACATAACATAATAATCCTTCCCTACTCTCCCAAAAAAAAAAAAAAAAAAAATATACCACAGTTGGGAGGATTCTGGGAAGAGGCTTGGGTAAAGCTGAAAGTAGAGGGGGAATGGATGGTAAGATACGTACTGAATAAGAACCTACTTAACTGAGTGACTTAAATAACTTCTCTCTGGATTTTAATACTTTACCCATAAAATGAGGGTTTTGGATTCACTGATTGATTTCTAAGGTCCCTCTCAACTCTGACAGTCTATGTTTTATGCTCCAAGGACTAACAGTAAAAATTCACTCCATTTCAAAAGAAATCTACTTTTTTTGCCACATCTGGGGTTTTGGATTGCCTGTGCCCCTCCTGCGTCAAAAGAATCAAAAAATCAAGAATTCTGGCTCATGATTTCAAGTCAGTCCCGGAGTAGGGTGGCTGGGTAGAGGCTCTGCAGACCCATTATGTGCAGGAGGAAAGGCGGTTTGGGTCAGAGCGGAAAGTGAATGTTCTACGAGCCCAGGGACCACACTACTTACGGACCAGGGGAAGGAGAGAGGGACACTTGGGCTGTCTATGGACGACAGGATGCTTACAGCCAGGAGTGGGGAGGAAGAGGAGGAGATTCAGTGGGCCAGGAGAGGTGAGTGAGGGGGTAGAATATTCCACACAAAGCGTTAAGTTCAGCTCATTCTGCCAGGCAAAGAACTCTCAGGTGGGAGTGACTGGAAGGAACTGGGGGCTTCTCCTGAAAGCCTCGCTTAGAATGAGTCAGTCCCTGCTGACCTCGTCGGAGAAACCCGTGGAAACAAGAGCTTTGCCGGCTTATCGAGCCTTCTCTTTCCGTGCCATTTGAGAGCCAACTTTGGAGAAGCAGCCTGGTGCGGGGGGTAGGGGGCTGGCCGAGAAAGGTCTGGGTTCAAGTCTTCCCTCTCACAGACCCTGGCTGAGGCACGGGGGTGTTAGCCCCACAAACAAATGCTCAGACACAGGATGGCCAGCCCCCAAGCTGGTCTTACCTCTCCCAGGCTGAGGAGATAGCAGCCTCCGGGCTGGCAGACAGGTCTGTGACCTGCTCCCCAGCCTCCCATACACCCCTTTGTCCTCTGAACTCTCCCTGGAACTTGAAGCTCCGAGGAAAGCCCCCTTTCTGTGTTGGCAGGACCCGGGCCGGCGGAGGGTCCCTCCCCACTCACCTTTGCTCTCTGTCTTGAGTTCATCTTGCAGCAAGTCGTTTTGCCGGTTACCCAGCACAAAGGCGAGGAAGGAGAGGATGAGGGCATTGAGAATACCGATGATGGCCAGGATGTACGCCCAGCGCACAGAGCAGTCCCCCAGAGAATACTTCCCTGTCTTCTGCCCACACATGTCCCGGATGGTCTCCGCGTCCCAGCCATCGGGGAAGATCATACAGCCCAGGACCAGGCACAGAGCTGGAGGAAAGGGAGAACCAGGTCCCCGAGGCAGCCAGGGAGGGGAAAAGAGATTCATTACCTCTGCTGTTCACAAAGGCCAGGTTCCCGTGAGTTTGGGGGGCAGTTACCCAGAAACTCCTCTCCAAACTGGGGAGCTCGACTCCATCCAGTCAAGAGGAGGGTGTGGTATCTCTGAGCTCCTTCCATTTACTCTGGCTATATCTTGTACATACCTATTTATTTAAATTTTTTCTCCCCTCTCCTTGATGGCAGGGACCATGGTTTTTGTGTCCCAGCACACAGTCGGCACTTTATAGATGTTTGTTGACTGACTTCTAGGAGCAGAAACCTGTATTGACCCTGCAAAGCCTGTTTGTTACCTCACTTCTCCTCATTTAAATGATTCTTGAAATCCCCTCCTGTTTCTTGAAGCCATGCTGGAATGACTAGGGAAGAACTGGCAACCTCCCCTCACCATGGAATTCTTCCCCCATCTTCCCTTTGAAACACTTGCCCTGAGTCGGCTCCTTGTCCTGAAAAGTACTTATGAGATTTAAAACCTCTTGCCCGTGTTCTCTTAGCCCCTACTTTCCTTTTCCCTGTTCTTTTGGCTCTCCGTCCTCCACTCTCAGAATGGAAACTCCCTCTCACCAAGAGCCCTTCACAAATGCTTTTGGGAATAAGGAGGCAGATGATGGGGAGCGGGATGGGGAAGAGGAAGAGAAGGAAATGGAGCAGGAAGAGGAGAATGGAGCAGGAGAGGAGAGGAAGAGGCCGACCCTGGCCAGCTCCCCTGGTCTCCAAGGTTACGGAGGCAATCAGTGGCACTTCGACTCGGGCTGTGCTCCCTTCTATAAGGCAGCCTAGGGACCCTCCTCCCCACAAGCTTCTTAAAACTTATTACCCCACCTCAAACAGTCACATCCATCAAATGAATCTCAGGTCATTGGGAGGCAAGTGAGAGAAAGAGGAGACGCCCCGAACTCGATCGAAGTTCAAAGTGGCCTCTCACTAGCCCCAGCCTGCCAAACTCCTACTCCCTACAGCTTGCCCAATGGGGCTTCATTCTGATAATACCATCTAGTACCGCACCCCGACCTCACCCCTAAAATCCTCCCCATCTCATAATCTCCCTGGAGGCACAGGAGGCCTCCTTTTGCTCCACCAGCACTTTGCCTACACCTGTTACCCTTCAGTGATAATAAGGTATGAATCAGGGCAGAGCAGGTGAGATATTTTGTACTTTAGAAATGGGAAAAATAAAGGTCATTTGGTGGGGAACTGAGAGAGCCAGAACAAGAAAGAAAAGAAAGCCACCATGTTGGCTCCCTGAGCATCTTCTTCCTGCTCTTTGCCTCACCCTCCCTCCCCTCCACTTCCCTGTTTCTCCTCTCCCTCCTTCCACTCTCCCAACATCCTTCCTCTAGCTTTCTACACAGCAGTCCTAACTGCTTCTCCTCCCTTCCCAGATTAGACACTAAGAGCTCTCCTTTATCCCTATTCTCATGGCCAAAGTCCTGGTCCCGGAGACAAAGGGTCCTAGCTGAGGAGGGGATAGTTATGTCTGCCTTGTTCACCTTATACACTCCCTCCAGCCCTTTCCTCTCCTTTCCTCAATCCATCCACCCTCCCTTATCATCCTCATGTATCCTCTACAACCCCCGTGTTTGGGCTGGGAGATGCTGGAGTTGGAGGGAAAACAAGACCCTTAGGAGGAAGAGAGGTCCCCAAGCCCCAGAGGTAAAGGGCTGGGGCTGCAGTCACTCATCACTCTCCTAGAGAGTGAATTCCTATCTCCATGGAAACAGCTGCCAGCTCACTCCCAGCTCACTGCCTTGGGTTGGCTAGCTGCTGGGCCTCCAGATTCAACTCCTCTCCCTCTGAACTCTGGTTCTCCTCCTTCCCCCCTTCCCCCTCTCAAATCACTCCCTTCAGAGTCTTCTCCTTTCCATTTCTCTGACACTGAAATTCTCCCCCTTCCATCCCCTGATATGCTAATATTTCTTTCATTCTCTCTATTCCTCTTATTTTATCTATTTCTCTATCTCTGTCTCTTCTTTGTAATATTTCTATATTTCTTCGAATTTCTATTTCTCTCTGTCTCTCTGCCCCCCGCTCCCCCTCTTCTTTCTCCATTCTTTCCCTCTTTTATCTATCCGTCTATTATTTCTATCATTTATCTATCATCTCTAACTAGCTAGCTCTATCCATCTGTCTGTGTTTCTGCTGTTTCTCTTTGTCTCATCTGAAGTGCCTCAGGAAATAAACACTGGCTCCCAAGTTCCCTGTTAGGTTTTGAGAACATTTGATGGATGGAGAGAGAAAGGGGTCTAGTTGTAGCTCCTAACAAGAGTCCCAATCCCCCTTGGACAGCAAGTCCAGCATTACTCTGACCTCTGCAGTGGACTGCCAGACTTGAGATGCCCCAGACCAGACCAAGATTGCTGGAGACCAAAACAATCCACTGGGGGCTCAACCAGGATAGATAGCCCTCTAGCTCACATCTTCCCTCCATCACAGGTCTGCAGGATCTTTTCTCTGACCCAAACAGTCCTGGATTTGGAGACTGTATTCCTCCTGGGGAGCTCAGTCCTCTCCCACAACAGAAGCACACTCTATAATTAGGATCTTTTTGCTGTAATCCTGCTTAGAGCCAGGAGAAGAAGATGGTGGTAATGGTAATGATGCTATTGTTGCTGTTGGCCATAGTGACAATGATAAATAACAGTCAACATGTCCTTCAAGACCCAAGTCAGCTTCTACCTCCTCCATGAAGCCTTCTCTGATCACCCCCAAATGGAAATGATTCTTTTCTCCTCAAGTCTCACAGTACTTTGTATGTTTTATAAGATCTCTCCTTTAAAGGTAGCAATGTTTTGATTTGCACAATATTTACTGAAATCTCAGAATCAGAGTTGAAAGGAACTAGAGGTCATTTAATGCAATCAGTAGCAGAATGGGCATCTTATCTATGACAATTATTTGTGTCTCTTACTAGACTGTAAGCTCCTCAGGGACAGGTCCTGGAACCCTGGACATTTTTAATAGGCATTTGGTGAACTGTTGTTGTTATCCCTTAGTCAGAACTCCCACCCACAAGTTACAGAAATCCCCCATTAAAACATCATAAGAAATCAAGGAACCATACAGTGTCAGGACTCAAAGGGACCTTCAAGAACATCCTGCTCAAGGTCATACATTCACCCATGAACCAGATTAGCAACTTTATGGAAGAGAACAGATTTTTCAGGGAAGGAGACTCAGGATGGGGGAAATTTTAAAGAGGTGGAGAGAGGGATAAGTCTACAGTATAAAGGTCAATAGTGGGTCTTGCAGCAGACATGCCTTTGGTGACTGATGGGTGGCAGCTCAATTCTAACACTGACTGTGTAAGCAAAACACTGAATCTACCTAAGCTTCCTCAAGTGAAAAACAGGGATAAAAATACTTAAAGTATTCATCTTATAGTGAAATCACAGAATGAAAACAGTTCATTGATTTTGAAATACTCCCTAAATATCTCACAAAGGAGGTCCCAAAAGTCTTACTGTGGTTTTGAGGTTTAATAGTTAAAACTTTAATAACTTAAAACTGCATTAAGACTTTTGGAACCCCCTTTATTTCAAAGTTGATGAAGGGCCTAGGTCAGAGCAGGTTGCATTAAGCAGGGAGGCTGTATAAGAACTCCATCTGCACCCCTAGTTCAGCAGAACATTTCCTGTCCTAGGACTGCTTGGGCCATTTTTCTCCCCCTTTGGTTCTCCCCTTATTCATTCTCTCACCTTTCTCTCTATAAACTACAACAGTAACTCCCTCCTTCCTCTTTCTTTCTGCCACCTTTTACTTGAAACATTCTTTGATCACCCCAAATTAGAAGGGATTTCTCTCTGTGTCCTAAGATACAGCTGAACTGCTGTAGCGTATTATATTATCTCATAAGGCCTTGTATATATGACAACTATGTATTACATATATACATGCATGTTTGTGTGTTCATATTTATACACATGTGCATTGTGGATACCCACATGAATATGTTAGTAAATGTTTTAACAACTAGCTCTCTTGAAAAATATATACTTTTGACACATTTTTAATCTAAAAGATTAACATTTTCTATATTACTTTAAATCTAAACAATCAGTAAGACAATCTGTATGTCCATGTGTGTATACATCCATACATAAACGTTTTACATACATGTATATTTATATGTGTGTGTATTTACATATATCTTATATAACTTACCTCCCCACCTCAATTCTAGTTCCTTGCACATAGGAACCATGCCCTTTCTGGTTCTCTCTTTATACCCCATAGCATTTGGTCTGGCTTTGCAAATAGGAAATGCTCAATAAATAGTCATTTAAATGAATAAATGGTGTATGAAAACCCCTGATAACTGAGTTCTAGTCTGGCTCATTCAGTACCTTGGAAAACTCTGGTCCTGAGTTTCCTCATCTGCAAAATTAAGGGATTGAACTAGATGATTCCTAAAATGCCATGAATCTATTAAATAATGATTCAGGGCTTTCATGTCTACATATTGAAGCAATTTTTCCTTTTCCCAGGCATTCAGGCTAATAGTTTACACTGTGTTTATTGATGTCTCTGATAAACCTTCTTTAATCTGTTTCATGTTTGTTTTTCTGTCCCTCCTTAAACTAAAAACCCTTCTATGCCTTCTATTTTGGCATCTCCCTATTCGGTACCTAGTACAGTTTTTAGCTGGCAATGGTAAGGGGGAAAGATTTACTTCCCTATAGGCATTACCATCTCTCAACAGACAGGGTTGTCTTTTTGCAAATTTCATTTAATTAATTCCAACAAGTCTTCAATAATTACGTCTTAGGTTCCTAGCCCTCTGATAGGAACTGTGGGAGACAGGAGATGTCCACCCCCATAAATCCTGCCCTCAAGGAGCTCACAATCTAGTTGAGGGAACAGGGACTCATACACCTGATACAAGATTAATAGAGATTTTTTAAAAAAACAAGTAAACATCTGGATAAGCGGTGTTGCTGATGAGGGCAACGGGAGTTTCCTAAAGGAGGCACTAGAAGGAGTTTTCTTCCAAAAAAATGAATTAGGGAGGAAGGTTATTTTAAGCAAGGAAGTAGTAAAGTCCTTTCATAGCTCCCAGCTGCTTATGGAAACAAGTTCAAAGTCCTTAGTCTAACATTCCTGGCCCCCAGTCTACTTTTCCATCCTTAATCTCCATCATATATCCAATCTAGATCCATATACTTTTCATCACATATCCAACCCATAAGTATACTTAGATCAATATCTATCAATCGCTAGATTTCCATCTTATAGCACATTCTATATCTTTCTTTTTATTATCTTTTTATATTATATACATATTTAATTTAATTCAATTCAACAAACATTTATTAAACACTCACTATGTACCAGGCAGTTTATTAGATGATGGGGATATAAAGATAAAAATGAAACAATCCCTTCCCTCATCCCAAGCTCATAAGGCAGCTTATATTCTTCTAAGGAGATAAAACAGGTGCACAACAGATAATTTGAAGAAAGAATACAGTCTATATTCTCTTTTCATCTGCAGTCACACAGTACCAACAAAAAAAATGAGTATTAAAAACATGGGTCTTTGTACACAAGTTCTTTAAAACTTAAAGAATAACTATAGCCTAAATGCTCTCTTCATCAACAGTCATACATTGTCACTGAAAAATATTGGTATTAAAATATGAATTTTTTGAAAGGGGAACTTGGAATAGTTCAAAAAACTTTGCAATTTTCCAAACAATCTGGCTCCTTCTTCTACTCTTGTTATATTCTGTCTATTATATTTGTCCATTTTCAATGTCCAGCAAAGGTACAGATACTAATGAATGAACTCTATAGGTAGTCATTTACCTAGAAGTCATAGTATTGTGATATGGGAGTCACCTGCCAGTGGCTGCTGGGGATCCAACTCAGACCAAGAGAACGCATCCCTTCATGTGAGATTGATGATGATGATGATGATGATGATGATGATGATGATGATGATGATGATGATGATGATGATGATGATGATGATGATGATGATGATGATGATGATGATGATGATGATGATGATGATGATGATGATACAAGGAGACTGAGAGGCAGTTACTGTTCTCTGACCTCTCCACTGGGGAGGCTGTATGACCTCTCTCCTCTTCCCTTTGCCTCCAATTTATTTCATTTCTGTCCACAAGCAACACCTGTGTCAGCAAAGGTTGCCCTGCAACTCTTTCAAGTATTATGATCCACAGCTGTGGAGGCTCTCGGAGAACCGACCTGCTCCTTCACTTAGGCATGGTCCTTAACATTATAGTACAGACAAAAGATGTTCTTTATTCATTTAATTTTTTATGTATGAGTAGTTAGGCCATTTTTTTCCCTTTTGTCAAGCCCAAATCCACCTCTCCACAATTTCTATCCATTGCTCCTTTATTTATTCCTTGTGAAGTAAACAATAAATTTATATCCTCTTCTGTGTGACATTCCTTTAGACATTTAAGGATGGCTACCATGTTCCTCCGAATGTTATCTCTTCTGGGCTAAACATCCCCCCATTTCTCCAACTGAACCCTTTATGGCATGAACTTAAGACTATTCACTACCTGGTAGACATCCTCTCCACCTTCTTAATGTCCTTAGTACTCAGAATTGAATACAGCACTCCAACTGTGACTTGACCAGAGCAAAAGGACAGATAATCCTTCCCAAGGCCCAGACTTTCTGCCCTCTTATTTCTTTTTTTTTAATTTCCTTTTTTATTATAGCTTTTTATTTACAAGATATATGCATGGGTGATTTTTCAGCATTGACCCTTACAAAACCCTCTTTTTCAACTTTTCCCCTCCTTCTTATTTCTTACCTAAAATGATATTCATTTTCTTAGTTGCCAGTTAAAACCATTTTTATATATATTGACCTTGCCATCCAAGATCCCATGTTTTTTCAGATGAACTTCTGTCTAGCCATGCTCTTTTTTATATTTGTGAAATTCATCTTTAATCTGTGGTCAACTAATATACACAGTAGATTTTTAATCAATGTTTACTGCACTAATTAGTACATCAACTCTGAAAGAGTATTAGACATAGGGTGCTTGTTTTGCTCAACTGTACATGTTTGTAACGGAAGCTTTTTCTTTTTTTTTCTCATTATGGGGGCAGGAAGAGAAGGTAGACTTTTCATCGATTTAAAACAAACAACATAAGTACAGGAGCTCTACATTTGAAGTCTGTTAGTCTAAATTAGAACACAATGGCTGGGTCTCTTATTTGCAGCCATTGTGACCTCAAGCAATGCATGTGCCCTTTTCTAAACCCACTTCTCCTTATCAGTAACAGAATTTGGACTAGGTTACTTCTAAGGTGTTGATACTAACTGCTCTAACTCTATTAACAAATGAATAGTATGCAAAATCCCAAGTAGAATAAATATGTATGAGAAACTGAGAGATTGAAAGAGAGTTGGGGGAAATGGAGCTGAGAAGCTAGGTGGGAACCAGACTAGGAAAGGCTTTGAATGTTAAATTTGATGGAATGACTAATGGGGCTATTACTGTACTTGGACCAGATGTGAGACATGTATTGACTTGCAACTGCAGTGGTAAACTGGTAATCTCGCCACTCTGACTGCAGCACCCACTCACACCTTCTGGACAACAGCCTGGATTTGCTGAAAGAGTAGAGGTGTGTCTCAGGGAGAGGGAGGTAGAATCTGACACCCTGAGATGGAGCTTGCTCGGTCCCCATGAGGAGTCTACGAATTCTGTCTGGCTTGGGCCCTGAGGGAGGAACTAGAAGCAATGAGGGGAAGATTTGGGCTTGATGGGGGGTGAGGGGAGATCCTACCAGTTAGCACTAGGTGAAAGTAGAATGCTCTGTGTGGAGAGGTAGAGTGGAGGTCTTCAAGTGGAGGCTAAAGATATTGATTTTTGGTCAGACTGGACTCGAGATCCCTTTTGAATCTAAAATTCTGTGCTACTCCATGAGTTAGAAATGACACACTTAAAGAAGAAAATTACTTCTTCGTCTGAATCCAATCACATGCTTCAAGAAAAGACAATGCCTTATCTTTCACTGAGCTTGAAGACTGAATTCAAGCCTTGCCTCAAGCTGTGAGATCCTGGTCAAATCACTTAAGTTTTCTCAGACTCAGTTTCCTCATCTGTAAAATGGGGATAATACCAGCACCCACCTCTCACAGTGGTTGTGAGGATCACATAAGACATCTTGTGTGACATACTTTGCCTAGGTTAAATGATAGCTGCTACTTTTGTAGGCCCCTTTGAGGGTCTTTATCTGACATTCTCCAAGTCACATACCCCCCCCAAAAAAAATCAACTGGTCCTTTAACATCACCAAATAACAAAGGATAATAACAGCATTTCCCATTTTTGTAGGTCTTCCTATTTCCAGAAGTCTTCCACTTATATAGGATTCTAGATAAGAAAAAGAAGGGACTTCAGAGGTCATTGAGTCTGACCCCTTCCTTTTACAGATGAGGAAACTGAGCACAATTGGTAAGGGTGTGTTGGGATTTCATCTCTAGCCTTCTGACTACAGACTGAATGTCCTTTCGGGGAATCTGTTCATTGTACCAAGTTACTTCAGTATCCTTGCATCTGAATGTGAAACCCCTGACAATTAGTGTTGGGATTCTCATCCCTCTTGGATAAATAAGGAAACTGTGGAAGTCACAAAGCCAGTCACAGCTAGAGTGAGGATTCCAACCCAAGACTTCAAGTTGAAAGGCATCTTCAAGATCATCTAGAGCAATCCCCTCATTTCACTGAGTCCCAGTGTTGGACAGTTTGCCCAAGTTCACCCAAGTAAAACGTGGTAGAAGCCAGGTCTTTTGACTCTTCAATCCAGCATCCTTTCCCCTGCCTCATGCTTCCTCCCAAGTCCAGTGCTCTTTCCAAGATCTTTAGTGAATTGAATTAAATTGAATTGGGTCAAATCAATGCCAAGATGGAAGACAAATTAGGGCCTGTATCCCTTGACCTCCCTAACTCAAGAATCGCTCCCAAGGCCAGCCACTCACTGCCAATATGTCAAGCTCCCATATACTTCCCTCAGCCCACGTTCTGCCTTCAGTTTTCCTCAGTGAGAAAGCGGTAGTTTGTGAGGTCAGTGGGGATAATCATGATTCTAGTATTTGGAGAGGAAGTATGTCCCCTGGGTCATTGCCCAAACTCTATTTGTCCTATGATCCAATGGTCTCTAAGATCTCTTCTGGCTCAAAATCTATGATCCTGGAGCAGCTAGTAAGTGCAGTGGATAGAGCTCCAGCCTTGAAGTCAGGAGCACCTGAGTTCAAATCTGGTCTCAGACACTTAATACGTCCTAGCTGTGTGACTGGGCAAGTCACTTGACCCCAAATGCCTCAGCAAAAAAGTTTTTTTTTAATCTATGATCCTATGGAAATAAATCAGAGAGAGAGAAAGAGCGATCACAGTACTGTGGAAAGAGCATCAGACTAGAAGTCAAAATGCCTATGTTGGAGGGCCAGCTGCTCCTGCCTCAGATCTTTATCATCATAATAACTCATACTTGTATAGCATTTTAAGATCTGCAAAGAACTTTTCTTCCAATAATCCTATGAGATAGATATTATTAATTCCAAGGCCTTGTCCACAATTACACAACTAGAAAGGACCTGATATAGGATTTGAACCCAAATCCCCTGACAATATATCTGGCATAACATGCCCTAATCTACTGTGCCATCCTTTGAAAATGAAAGTAATACTTTCTGGAGTACACTTCTCTCCACAGGCTAGTTGGAAAGCTCAAATTTTATGTGGACATTGCTATTTTATGTGGACATTGCTATTAATAATAGCTAATGTTTATTTAGCACTGTGCTAAGTGCTTTCTAATTGTTACCTCATTTGATCCTCACAAGCTGGAAGAGCCTCTAGAGAACATCTAATTCAATGACATCACTTTCAGGGAGGGAAACTGAGTCCATGGATTAGTCCAAGGCAAAGATTTTTAACCTTTTGTGTGTTGCAAGCCCTATGGGCAATATGGGAAAACCTTTAGACCCCTTCTCAGAAGAATATTTTGAAATGAATAAAATGAGATGTACAGAATTACAAAGGAAACTAATGATAATAAAAAAAGTTTTTTTAAAAAAATTCATAGGCGCTACATTAAAAATTCCTCTATTAAGATCTATATTATTTGTTGCCAGTGGAAGCTAAACTTCCCAACAGCTAATACATGGTTTTTATAATTCAAAATAGTCCCAAGTATCAAAGGAAGGTGCTGTCATCTTCAGTCCTTCTGGATGATCATGACAAACTATTTTCATTCATTCAACATTCACTAAGCATTTATGAGTAAAGAGCAGCAGCGAGCAAGAGGACTGGGAGGGAAAAAAGCAGTTTAAATAAGCTATAGTCTCTACCCTGCTAGAGCTTATCCTATAACAGGAAGAAATGACACAAATATTTTACAGCCTAACTTGGTAAGTGTACTCGAGAGGTATAGAACAAAGAGAGATGAATCCAAGAAAGCTCATTGGATCAAAAGGGACAGAATGGGTAAAGGCTACCTAAAGATACACTGCACTCAGGAGGGAATCCAGGAATTAAAAGGGAAGCACAGTGGAGAAATTTGCTGAAGGTCAAAGGGGGAAAAAAGGAAATCAATATTGTTAGTGAGGTGTACATCAGACTAGTTGAAAAGAAGGAGGAAACAAAATCACAAAACTAGCATGGAGGCAGAATATAGTCCTAGAAGACAATTGCTGGCCCAGAAGTCCCACCTCTGACATTTCCTAGCAGTGTGGCTACCTGTCCGAGGCTCAGTTCACACACTTCTAAGATGGGAATAACACCTGTGGTTTTTACCTCAGAGAGTTGTAAGAAGATGTTTGTAAAGTGCACCCTATAAATGTTAGCTATTATTAGTAGTGGTAATAAGAGACCTTAATTATCCATACATCTGCTGGAACTCGCTTTGCCGAGAGCAGAGGAGCTAATCATTTCTTGACTTGCTTTAATGATAATTTCCATCCTTCAAAAGATGAAGGAAGTAAATGGGGGGAAGAGTTGCAATTCTGGACCCTGATTCTCACCAATTATGAGGAACTGGAAGAAATCAAAATGATGGCAAGTGGGGAGAGGGAAGTGATCCCATCTCCCTTAAAATTTGTGATGGACAAAGAGAAAAAAAATGTGTACCCTACATTTGAAGAGAACAGATTTCAAAGGATTCAAAGACAGTATGAAATAAAACTCTATAAAGAAAGTCATTCAGAGAGGGATGGAAAGCTATCAAGAATGAAATTTTGAAGACACAAAGAGAAAGAATTCCAATAAAGAAAGGGGGCAGTTATCTAAAAAGACAAATGTCAATACATGGAGAATACTTCACCCAACTTAATTTTTTAAAGGCATGTACAGAAGAAGGAAGCAAGGACAGAGAGAGAATGGCTGGAAACATGTAGGATGGTTCGGAGGAACAACAGGAATTCCAAACCTCAGAGTGTGCTGCTAAGGACAATATGAAGGAGGAAAAGAGGAGGATCACAAAAGCGATAGCATCGCTATTCATGATGGATTCAACAATGGTTATGGTAATGGAAAAGAGGAGTTATTCATTTCTCATTTTGCCTCTGTTTTCTCTGCCAAAGAAAATGAACTCTGCTTGTGGGGGGGGAAACTGGTACCAAATATCACCCCCAGATTCTATGATACATTACCACAAGCACCTACAGGCTCAGAGAATAAAAGTGACAAAGGGAGAACAGTTCTTGAAAATCTTTTTGATGGAATCCCCCAGACAATTTACCCTTAGATATGGTACCGTTTTTTCTCCTGGTCTTTGCAGATTCTTGAAACTGCCTGTCTCCATGGCATCTAGCCTACCCTTGTCTCTCTCATGACGGAAACTCTTGGTTAACCACTGTTGTCTCAGAGGACACTGCTAGAACACTAACGAAAAATTCCAAACTTTCTAGTCCCTCAAAATTCATTAGGTTGTCAGTCAAGGTAAGGTAAAGGCTGAGGCTAAGGCAAAGGGGCTCTCCTCCCCTCCTACTCAAGTGATTACTCTTTAGGGACCATTTGCTTTTTTCTTAATAGTCAAACACTCAAATCTTTTGGTTCTAGGACCAAGTTTCTGTAACCAATTCAAATCCACTTCCAGTCAGGCCTTGTTCCCACTAGTTTCCACTTCTAATTGATTATCACCTGGTTAAGGAACCAGAGCATTTTCTTTAAATGGGGTCAGATAATTAGCAAGATTTACCCTCTCCCATTCATATCTGAAAAGGGTAAAAAATGCCTAAGAGGGCAATAAAATTTAGTTATAGGGAGCTCTTAAAAGAACACTTCACTGCCCTGATGATTCTCAAAACCAGATGAACTATAGAGAAAACTAGCATAATCACTGAAAGGCATGATTTCTGAGCCACCACTAGTGAATCACAGAGAATGAAAATGGTCCTCTAGATGCAAGACTGGAAAAAGGACAAATACTCTCACAATAGAAGGGGGAGGGAGAGAATGGAATCTGTAAGTTACAGAAGTGTGAGCTTGATTTCTATTCATTTAAAATTCTAGAATGTGTTACTAAAGGAACCAGCAATCACAAAAGGTCAGTATGACTTCATCATGTTAACTTCATTTCCTTTTTGGAAAGAATTACTATAATCTGACAGATTATAAGAGTTCTGTAAATATAATTAATCTATATTTTAGTGGAACATTCGGAAAAATCTCTCCTGTTATTCTTGTAGATAAGATATGAGCTAGAAAATAAGTACAAATAGGTGGATTTCTAATTGGTTGAATGATCAGATGCCCCAGCATCTATGCTTAACCATGTTACAAATGACTCGGATAAAGGATAAAGATGGCCTACCTATAAAAGTTTAATATGACATAAAGCTAAGATAGATAACATGTTGTATGATAATCGAGATATGAAAAAATATTGATAGGTTATCTATCAAATCCAATAAGATTTAAGAATGATTCTTATGAAGCTTTATACTTGGGCTTAAAAAATCAAGATAGGAGAAGCACAGCTAGATAGAAGTCCATCTGAAAAAGATTTAGAGGTTTAGAAGGCCCCACCCTTCAAAAAAGCAATCTGAGACTACATAAAGAAAAGTATAACATCCAAGACTCAGGATGTGATGGACTCACTGTACCAGAACTGATCCTACTACATGTGGTTTACTGTGTTGAGTTCTAAGTATTACATTTTAGAATACACATAGTATATAAGCTGGAGAGTTCCCAGAGGAGGATGACCTAGGAGGCTGCCCTAATGATCATGCCATATGAGGAACAGTTAAAGAAAGTGGGGGTGTTTAGGCTAGAGAAGAGAAGACTTGGTTGGGGATGAGGGAGACCGCCATATTTGAAGAGATGTCATGTGGAAGAGACATTGAATTTATACAATTTAACCCTAACGGGAAGAACTAGGAACAGTGATTGTAAATGACAAAAAATCAGATTTAGGCTTGATGTCGGGGAAAAAACATCTTAGTAAGGGGAGCTGTCCAAAAGTTTCTTCATCCTCGGAGGCCTTTGAGAAAAGGTTAGATGGCCATTTATTGTGATTGTTGTGGAGGGGAATTGGCCAGTACAGTTTGGACTTAATGATGTCTGAGGTCCTTTTCAATTAAGATTCTGGAGGAAAATGAAGTACACACCCAATAGCACTTACCACAGTGCGAGGCACAGGCCCTTATAAATGCTCAATAATATTCATTGAATGAATGAAATCCCAAAACAAATCTGAAATCAAACAAACCCAAACAAAATAAAATGAGAACAGTATAGCCACATACAAGATTACTGAGAGTTACATATTTTAAAGATCTAAAGCGGTTGCAGTCCAAATATCTGGCTAGCTGTCTACACCCTGACCAAAGCCCAGAACAGCTCATGGCCGTATTTCTTCATCAGGCTCAGAGCTGACCTTCCTGCCTCTGGTCTCACCCACCTTTGGTTCATCCCCCACACTGCAGTCAGTCAATATCTATTAAACATCCCTTTGCTTACACTATTCTTCTGGAACTTATATATACAATTCTCAGCTACCTTTCCTGCCAATCTAAACTCTTTAGCCTAGACATTAAGGATCGCACACCAATTTTCCCTCATACTCACTTACTACTCAAGAGCACTCACCACTTAAACTCCCAGTTCCAGAGTCTGCTTATACCAAACCTATTTGTTCCTCGACCCCCAAATAAGCCTGACTCTTTAGAACCTCCCCCCTGTCTCTTCTATCCTGTCCTTCCATTCCTTCACAACAAGTTATGCTCCTCAACAGTGCCCTCTCCATTCCCCATCTGCCTCTGGTGTAATTAAGTCTGATTATAAGAACATTTATAAGCCCTTGTCTGCTCCCACACATCAGGGAGCACAAAACCAGGGCATGGAATAAACAACCTGATTCCTAGAACAAGAGTTGGAAACCTCTTCAACAATTTGGTCCTTATGAACAACTTGCTAGACTACTTGAGCAATCTGTACACTAGCTGGTTGTTGTTTGAAGATGCTTGAACTTTTGCCTTGGATTTTGCCTTTTCTGAGACTAGTGCCAAAAAAAAATCCTTCAAATACCTTGGATGTAAATCTAGAGACCAAGGTTCTAATCTTGTGATTTGAGGCAAGTCATAAATCACAGGACTTATTTCATCTGTCAAGTGTAAACAATATGATTAAAGAATCTTTCTAGGATCATTAAATTTAGAATTGAAAGGGATCTTAGAGATTCTCTAACCTGATATACCTCCATTTTAAGGGAGGAAGAAATGAAGATCCAGACCATTCTCAGGGTATGAATCAAATGGTATATATAATGAGTATATAATGGTATATACATATGTGTGTGTGTATGTGTGTGTGTGTATGAGTGGGACAGTGCCCTGGCAAAGTCTTACACACTAGAAAAATATAAAGGATTATTACACTATGATTACTTGTCTGCTAATCCTCTCTGTGCATCTCATTTCATAAAATGATGAAGAACAAGTGAAAGTTCTTATTCAATACTATGAGGATGGTTGAGCTAGGCAGATGAGAGGTTCCAGGTTTATGGGGGAGAGCAAAGGTAAGGCTATGTCATGACCTCCTAAGGGAGCATCTAAGCTCGGGATTTCTGTAAAACCTTAACAAACCTAACCTCAGAAGGCTATGTCCACAAAGTCTCTGTCACCTACAGTGTGAATTTCCCAGCTTCCTTGGACTGCTCATAATCTTCTGGTGGAGAAATGTTGGTCTCCACCCCAAAATGAGAAAGGAAGCCAAGGGTCACTCACATGTCATGGCACAATTCCAAGTAAAAATGGATGAAGTAGGTGAATGACTATAGATTACCTGAGTACTACAGACTTAATAAATTAGCTAATCAGCAATCACTTGTGAAGCACCTACTATGTGTCTATTATTTTGTTAGACAGCGGAATGATACAAAGACAAATTGCCCTGCTCTTAAGGAACTAATATTTTATCAAATATAAATATACACAGGATGACTGTAAATATAAAATAGTTTGGGGAGAAAGAACATTAGCCATTGAGGGGAGAACAGGAAAAGTGTCAAATGGAATGTGGCTTTTCATATAGGCTTTGAAGGAAGCTAGGGATTCCATAAGGTGGAGGTGATGGTGGAGATGACAGATGGCTTGTGCAAAGACAGACAAAGATCAGGAAGTTTAGAAAAAGAGTGGGTTTTGGGAAAAAGATTATAAATTCAGTTTTCAACATACTGAATTTGAGATATCAATAAGACATCCAGTTTTAAATGTCTAACAGGCATTTGGTGATGTGGGACTAAAACTCAGGAGAAAGACAGAGGTCGGACATATAGAGCTGGAAATCATTTGCATAGAGATGATAATTAAATCCACGGGAGCTGATGAGGTCACCAAGTGGGAATATAGCTAGAAGGGGACCCAGGACCTATCATATTACTACTATTAATAATAATAAAAATTTTAGTACCTGGAGAATCTGATTTAGAGCTAAAATGGGCTTTCAAGGCTATCCAATCCAATCATCTCATTTTGCAGAGGAGGAAATTGAGATCTAAAAAGATTACACAACTTGCCCACAATCATAAAGGTAGGAAATAGCAGGGCAGTGTTTTGCCCACAACAGTGTTGTGTGATGGGTAAAGCAAATATTATTTTCCCATTTGACAAAGGAAAAAACTCAAAAAGGAAAATGTTTTGTCCATGGTAAGATAATAAGTCTCAGAGCTGGGACTCAAGGCAAGATCTCCTGAAGGGCCAAGGCAGAGCCATTTCTAAGGAACAGCAAATTGTAAACCCCAGATAATTAGATTTCCAGGATTTTTTGTTAACTCAGAGACTAATGAAGAAGACAATGGTGACCCTACAGCTGGTGTAATAAATTATATAAATAAGTAAATAAGCTAGAGAGAAGACCTGAATTTCACATACATATCAAAATCAATGCTTTTCTATCTCCCTTCTCTCCTCTCTTCACCTATATACCATGAAAACAAAGTGGAAATGTGTCTTTTCATTTTAATACCACCTCACCCCTCTCTCCTCCAAGCTGTCCTTTTGAGACTCCAGGCAGTCCTGGACAGGCCTGAGGTCCCCCAGATAAGGTTGGCAGTGATTGGAGATGTGAAGAATACAGTACGTCTGTTTCAGTCCCTGCACACAATCCAAGCCAGCTAGGTGGTACAGTGGACCCAGAGTCAGGATGGATCCGAGTTAGAATATGATCTTAGACATTTAATAGCTGTTTAACTGTGAGCAAATCACTAAACTTCTGTCTTCATCAGTTTTTCCAACATAAAATGGGAATAATAATAGCACCAAATCATGAGCTTTTGGTGAGAATCAAATGAGATGACATTTGTAAAGTACTTAGCTTCTACAGTGCCTGGTAATAGAAAATAATGCTTTCCCCCTTCCTCAATCCTATCCTATTCTATCATTCTAATTACAGACTTCCCTTGGCCCCTAGCACTAGTCCAGCTGAGATGCTCTAAGATAGTAGCCTTAACTTAATCCTATCCCAATCCATTAGAATTACAGAATTATAGAATCTCTGAAATGAAAAGAACTTGAGTTCTTTCTGCCTGGTCTGTTTTTGTTGAGCTCCAGGAATTAAGAATGATTTTTATATTTTTAGTAAGTTTTATTATGTTTCAAAATGTAAAAGTCATTTTTACCTTGCCAAGCTATACAAAAATAGGCAGCTATAGAAGCTATGGAAATTGGCCATAGTTTGCCTACCCCATTATCACTTTATTTGACAGTGGAGAAAACTGAGGCCCAAAGAGTTTTGATCTGCTTAAGATGATATTATTAGTCAAACTAAGGCATTTGCCCAAGTGACTGGGGAAAAGAGAATTCAAATGATCCATTTAGTTATTTGCTAGAGCTCCAGAGTTCTGGAATTCTAATTTAGTTTCACAAAATTTTAGAATTTTGTGCCATTATTTCCAGAAGGTAGAAGCGATAGGCACTAAGTAGCCTAATGGCTTGACTGCCCTGTTTTATTCCTTCCCTTTCCTTTTTTTTCTTAATTCTAGTTCAGTCTATATAATTTTCAACTTCTCTTCTTGCTTCCCTTCCTCCCTTCCTTCTTTTCCCCTTCCCTTCTCTTCCTCTCCCTCCCTCTCAGACAGGTATCAGAGGGAGCAAGGAATAGGACAAACCAGACAGTCCCCCCACAGTATGCTTATCCAGATGAGACCATGTTAAAAATGGACATCAAAAGTAGCCTTATGACAAAAGGGGAGCAGACCACCTAAAAGGTGTGAAAGAAAGGGAGGAGATAGTGTTGCCAGGGAACCAGATCCAGTCCTTTAGTGACAATATGGAAAAGATGAATGGACAGTATGAATCTTAGTTCTTTTCCCTTTTTTTTTTCTTTTACAAAATAAAATTCTTTATTAAAATAATAAAGCATAGTTTAGCTGTCAACTAATTATTATTACATTTGTGATATTTATATTTAGTTTATTTAAATAGGCAATATACAATTAAAAGCAAGAGATAAAGAAAAGCAAATCCCTAAATACACATTGATTGATCTCACTCGTGTCTTGCTTAGCATAGCTGCTTTAAGCCTCTTATTTCTCCTTTTTCTGATTCTATCCTTCCCTCAGTCATTGTTCATCAGTATGGTGGGTATAGTGGAAAGAATGTTGAACCTGAAATCAAGAACCTGTATTTGAATCTACTCTCTGACACTTAGTAGCTGTATGTGACCTTGAGTACACTTAGCCTCTCTTGCCTCAATTTCCTTATGTGTAAAATGGAAATAACTACACTTGTAGTATATAGCTCACAGAATTGTTGAGAGGATCAAATGAGATAATGTGACTTATGACTATAAGAGGAAACATAAGTGTTTATTAAGTGATTTAATGTTTGCCTCAGTTTCTTCAATTATAAAATGGACATAACAGCACTTACTACTTCCCAAGGTTGTTGTGAGGATCAAATGAACAAAATATTTGTGAAGTACTTAGCACAGTGCCTGACACAATAGGCATTTTATAAATGCTGATTATTTTTCTTATCATTTTTGCTGTTTTTCTCCTTCCCATTATTATCTACAGAATAGGGTTGGACTGATTATCTCCCAACAATGGGAAGCAAAGCTTTGCTCAGACTTTATGGACAGCTCTCACCTCTTCTTTCTTATTATTATACATAAGCATTATGTATGACCAGGTAAAATTGTTCCAAAAGTTGATATTCAGAAAAGTCCAAAAAAATTGACCTCAATGCCTTTGGCTAACTTCTGCCTAACACTTATTTTACCTTCATTTCTCAGGCATATCCATCAGGTCCTTACATACAGATTCAAATAATGGAGAGGTTTGGGGCAAACTGGTCCTTCCCTTCCAGTTCATCATCAAAGCCCACAGTCCACTTGCCTATATATCTGTCCAACCAGCCTATTTTGAAGAATACAGTGAAGAAAACAGCACAGGAGAATGATTTTTGAGAATATACAAAAGTTCTAAGTCCACAAGATATGTCCAGAGATAATGAGAGCCCTTATAAGGTCTTCCTTTTTCTCACTTTGTTCCTCCCTAGGACAAACAGCTCAGCATTTATAACCTCTCTAATATGTTTTGAAACTAAATTATTGCAAGCTAATTTCACTATATCACTCCCATGTTTCAGATCCTTGAATGTCTCTCTCTCTCTCTCTCTCTCTCTCTCTCTCTCTCTCTCTCTCTCTCTCTCTCTCTCTCTCTCTCTCTCTCTCTCTCTCTCTCTCTCTCTCTCTCTCTCTCTCTCTCTCTCTCTTTCTCACACACACACACACACACACACTACAGGGGAAAAAAACCCCTAAGTCTTTGTCCTAGCTTCCAGAGCTTTCACAACCTTCCTCCATCCATTTTCCCAGACTTGTCTTTCCCTCCTTCCCCCTACACATACCTTGTACTATTAAGTGATCCATTCACTGTCCCTCGAGCTTGCTTGTGGTTTTCCTTCTGCCACACCATTTTCTTTCTCTTGACTCCTCCCATCCTATATCTTTCCCCTATAAAAACTTGTCCCATTCCTCAAGATTTAGTTCAAATCATTCTCCTTTTATTCTGATTAGATCTTGTGCAGTTTTCTATTCTCCCATTCTCCCATTCTCCACCTATGCCTTCCACCCCAATCTGCCAGAAATGTTCTCCTCTTCCTCTGGTCTCTTATGGTACTTTTCGACTATGTTGGTACTTTTTGACTATGTTGCTAACATGACACATCCTTAACTGCCTAGTTTATTTTGTCTAATACAGCATGGTACCGTGGATAGATTTAGAAAGACTTGAGTTTGGCTCCCATCTTAATCCATAATAGATGGGTGATAATAAACGGTGATAAACAAGTCACATTACCTCATGCTTTGATTACTACAATAGCTGCTGGTGGGTCTGTCTGCCTCTAGTCTTTCCTCACTCTAATCCATTCTCCTCAGTCACTAAAACACAAGTCTGATCATGTCACCACCACCACCCCCACTCAATAAGCTCCAGTGGTTCCCCTTCAGGTTGCCTTCAGATGAAAATACAAAATGCTCAGTTTGGCATTAAAAGCCCTTCATAAACTAGCCCCCTCTTTCTTTTCCAGTCTTCTTACACCTTACTCCATAGCAATACTCTTCAATTCAGTGATACTGGCCTACTGACTCTTGTGTGAACTAGACCCTCCAATACAGGCTCTGGGCATTCTCTCTGAGTTTCTCCCAAGCCTAGAATGCTTTCTCTCTTTCACTCTGACTCCTGACCTCCTTGATTTCCTTTGAATCCCACCTAAAATCCTACCATCTACAGGAAGCCTTTCCCAAACCCTTAATTTTTTGGCTTCTCTCTGTTCATTATTTTCTATTTGTTCCGTACATAACTTTCTTTGTATATATGTGTTTGTCTCCTCATTAGATTGTGAGCATCTTGACATCAGGACTTCCATTTGCCTTTTATATTCCCAGCACCTAGCACAGTGCCTGGCACAAAACAGGCACTTTAATATATGTTTATTGAGTTGAACCTCTCAGTGTCCCAGGGAATTCTCTAAGATTGTAGATTGCATAGGAAGTGCTGATCTATATTGGTTGAAGAACTTTTTTCACTGGAAACTGCCTATTAATGAAGTCACCGGTATCAAACAAATACAAACTTATATATCTACACATATCTATCTGCAAGATATGCATATGTTCATGAACCTGAGTCTCTTGATTTTCAGGACAGTATACATACACATATACACAAATCTCATGCATTTACATGCTCATAATGAACCTCAACTAAGCTGTGAGGGCAAGAGTCATCTTAAGACATCTTCATGTAATGAAAAATAGTATAACAGTAAAAAAAATCACTAAAGTTGTGAAAGCACCCACTGACACATTTTGTAGCTCTTCTAAAATCTTAGTGGTAGACTTTAAGAGTTGCCATGACCAGAAAATTCATCACCTTGCAGCCCACCAGATGATAAATTTCTTTATATACATAAATATTTATTCAACAAATATGTAAGAAATAAATGGATGCCCACTGCTCTGCCAAAGAGATCAAGGTTCTAGTCCTGTTTTTGTCTCTACTTGTCTATGTGACTTTGGCATATAAACTCTCTGCATCTCAGTTTTCTTATCTATTAAATAGAGCTAATGATAATGTGCTTATATGCTTTGAAGAACTGTGGTGAGGACAGAATAAGAAAATGGATATGAACATCCCTTTAAAGATTATAGAGTGCTATATACCAATGCAAGGATGAGCATTATATCCTTGGCTTTGCTTTCTGAAAGAATGACTGGATCCTTTTCTTCTTAGGAGGCTTGCAAAATATCTGGCTGAAATGATGTCCCAGGAGATGAAATTTATCAATTAAACAGAATCTCAGCCTCTGAGAGCCTCGATACCTTCAATAAAATGGATCAAACGCTTAAGTTCTTTCTGTCTCCTCCTTGGCTCTCACAGCACAAAGAAGAACATGAAGGTTGGAACTCAGGAGATCTGAGTTTTAGTCAAAGCTCTGCCAGGAATCATATGTGTGACCTTGGGGCAAGATATTGCCCCTCTTCAGGCCTCATTTTTCTCATCTGTAAAATCAGGGAGTTGGATCAGATGATCCCTAAAGTTTCTTCTGGTCCTAATGTTTTATAAATCTGTGATTGCCCAGAGATCCTAGACAACTGCAACCAAACAAGAAAAAATGTCAAATCCTCAAGATTAAATTTCCATGGATTATAGGGGATCTATGGATTAGAAAATCATCAGCAAATCTTTAAAGCACTGAAAACTTCCCAAAGAATGGCTGAGAACTTTAATACTAGAAAACTAGAAACCATCGATAGCTATTGTCCAGAATGCCACTGAGGGGTTTGGGGGGGGGTTGAGAGATGGGGGATGAAATGAAAACCTAAAAAGGATGATAAAGCTAGAACCCTCACTCTGTGTGTCACAAAGGCTCCTGCTTAGACAACTAAACATAAAGATACATTACCTATTCCTACCCTGGCCTATTTGCAGGCATAAGAGCATCCATAAAGTAATATAAGGAATAACTGTAGAGTGATACTTCTCTTTTTAATAGATTTAGATTTATGAAATGTTATCTACACCAAAGCAATTACTGGATGGAGTGGGGTGAGAGCTTTGTACTTACTCTAACAAGACTGCCTTATAACTTTGTTGTAAGCTTTCTTTAAGAATCATCTTCAAAGTCATATTACACAAGAAAATCTACTTTGTGTTACAACCCTTTTTTCATTTTTATCATCAATATTACCATCAATATGAACAGACACACATACACAACATACACAAACTCACATACACTCCTCACTTCAACTAACTTTGTCTTCTGAAAGTAAAATCCACTCTCAAAGGGACAACATTTATTCTCATTGAGATGTTGTTAAAATGTGTCATACATAGTATCAGAAGGCAGCTTCCAAAAAAGAATTTCTCACGATGTGTTGAGCAATGTGTATGGCCTCCTAAGGTGATTGCTCTGAAAGGGACAGCCCTCACTTGGCTAGAGAAGTTCTGGTCTCTTTATTAAATAACACTATCCATCACTTATAGTCATACTTTCTCATCCTATTTACCCCAGTCTGATGGGGTTCCCCCACCCATTTCCATTTGTTCCTGTGCCTCCTCCCCCACTCCCAATTCCAATCATCCTACTCCACCCCCACCCCCATCCATGCATGCACTCAGACAAATGCAGGGAGGAGCTGAGTCTTCAAATTCTGTCTCCAGTCTAAAAGGATAACTCTAATGGATCCTGGAAGACATTCACAGCAATCAGTCCTCTTTCCCAACATTCTCTTCCCTGGCTAAGGATAATGCTTTAGCAAGATATTTCAGAAAGTCCTGTGAGCTAACAGAACCCTCCTAGAAGAAGACAAGATCCAGAGAACCACTTTATTGAGTGATATATTCCAACTTGGGTGTCCTAAGTATGTGTCAGATGCTTAAGAGATCTCCCTAACTACATAACCCTTCACATTCACACCCTTCAAATACATACTCCTCTTACAGCCTCCACAGTCACACACTGAAATGCATTCTCAGCACATATTCTACACACAAATACACACACACGTACACACTCTATACTCATTCCCCCCATGCCATCTCCTAATATAACATTAACTCACAAATACAGTCTGTTGCGATATAAGATAATTATCCTCTAATAAAGACTGAGCCCAAAGAAGAGAACTTCCTAAAAAGTATTCTCTGCACCTCTCCCCTCAAATCCTGCATGACCAGTGAAGATCAGGTAGAGGAGGTGATACTTTAAGAAGTGATACAGACAGCCCTGGAGACCGTGTACTCATAAATCCTTGCCTCTTCCCTCTTATAGAGCCAGAGACCTCTACTTACCCCCAAGGCCAACACAAGCAGACCTGGAGGGCGTCTGGGAGGCAAGTACCCTCATGTCCACTGTGCACGACCCCGGGGTCCCCCAGGTTTCCTCCCATGGCCACCTCCACCCTCCTACCTGCAAGCAGTTGCATCCAGGCACAGATCTTGTAGACTGTGGCTGTGTTGCAGAAGAAGAAGAGGGCGAAACAGGTGATGCAGCCCAGGATCAGCACCATGGACAGCAGCACGAAGAAGGCAGCCGCCTTGAAGGCCCCGGACGGGATGGTGCTGAAGTCGGTGAAGGAGCCTCGGCAGGTGAGATCCCGGCCAGTCAGCCCGCTCCCCACGCAGTAGTGGAAGAGGCCGAAGTAGCCGGGCTTAGGGGTGCTCACACTGTCGCCCACCCAGTAGGGCTGGATGAAGACCACCACGTTGATGATGGCGAAGCAGATGGTGAAGATAGCCCACAGCACCCCAATGGCCCGCGAGTTCCGCATATAATGCTCATGGTACAGCTTCGAGGCCTCCTGGGATGGCAGCATGGTGGCAGGGTTTGGGGTTGGGACAGAGGGTGAGAGCAGGGATGTACTGGGCTATGGGACCAGGAGCCAGGAACCTGATGGTTAAGAGCCTGGGAACTGAGAGAGGGGGTGGGGCGGAGAGAGGGGGAGGGAGCTAAGGAAATGAAGGCCTGAGAGCCTGGCACCCCAGGGCTGAGGGCTGGGAGTGAGGGGCGGAAGGGCAGGGGAGGCGGGGCAGGGGCCCTAAGACTAGAGGGGCTGGGGCTGCGGGAAGGGGGGCCCCAGGGCCCAGGCCCAAAGCCTTCCCGGGGAAGAAAATGCTGGGGGCAGGGAACTGGGGGGAATGGAAAAGGATGGGGAAAAGCTGGGGGCTGGGGGGAGGCCAGAGCGAGGGGACTGGAGGCGTGGGAGCCGGACAGGCACTGGGCCGAGCTGAGCCGAGCGTGAGCGAGGGGCCGCGCGGCCCAGGAGCGGGAGCTCCGGGGGACCAGGCCCGGAGGGGAGCAGCGCAGCAGCAAGCCACGAACCCCGAGGAGGCGGGCCGGGCGGAGGAGACTGCGGGGCCCCGGGCCGGGGCCGGGGCCGGGGCCGGGGCCAGGGCCGGGCCGGGAGACGAACCTGTCCGAGTCTCCAGGCGGCGGCTGGAGCTCCGGAAGGGGGCCGACCTGGGGCGGGAGGCCGCGTGCGCCGGACCCAGGCCCAGGGGCGGGAGGACCCTAAGCACCTCGGCTCCGGGGCCCCGACGGCGGCGGCATCGGCTGCAGCTTCAGCGTTGGCGGCAGCTTCGGCCCGGCCTCCATCTTTGCTCCGGTTCTCCCCCAGGGGCGCGCTCCCGCGCCGAGGCGCGTCCCCGTCGCCACCCCCCTCCCCAGGCGCGCCCCTGACGGAGGCGCGCTTCTGCCCGGTGCAGGTGGGGCAGAGGAGGCTAGGGATGCTAGACCGGGGGGTGCGGCCTTGACTCCGCCGACTGGGCTCCTACCTCTGGACCTCCTGGGTCTAGCGGCGTCCGGGAGGCAAGGGATGGAAAGGAAGGGGCCTAGGCTTCCCGCAGGAACGCGGCACCTTCGCAGACCCCCGATCTCTCCACACCCTCCCAGGTACCCTGGCTCTCTCCATTCACCGAGCAGCGGGAGGGGCGCGGCCAAGGCCGCCGTAGTCCCAGAATCCCGAAAAGCTTCCCCTCCGCCACGGGCAGTCTTCTCCCTGGAGTTTGCTCCGCCCCTCGACTGGGCTCTAGTCCTCAGAAAACCCGGGATGCCCCCGGGACCCCAGGCAGGACTGAGCCCTTCCTCCCGAGCCCAGCTTCGCAGGGAGGGGTCTCCCTGATCCCGGGATTTGTTGGGGAAACGAGACGGCCAAGAATGAGCTTCTTAGTATCAAAGAATGACAGAGCCGGGAGGCACCTTAAAGACTAACTTGTCCAACTCTTCCATCTTACAAACGAGTAAACCGAGGCTCAGAGAACTTGCCTTATTTGCTCAAGGTCATACAGCTAATGAACGACAGAGCTGAGACTTTGAATCCAGGTCTTGTGCCTTCAAGTTCAGGCTCTTCAGAGCAATCCACAAGTCATTTCATTCATACGTGTGTTTGCTCACTCAACAATTCTTGATCTGTATCTTCAGAGGACTGTATTTGATATACTGGGGCTGGGAAGGGAGAATTGTGAGAAGTTTCTACCTTGCCTTAGGGAATCACGCAGAGTGCGGCAGTGGCGCTTTTCTGATCTCCCAAGCATTTATAATTTACTTTGTTTTACAATAGTTGGCGTTTATATAGCTCCTTGAAGTTTTCAAGGTATTTACTTCACAACAACTCGGGAAGGTAGGTAGTATAAATATTATTACCCTCATTTGATAGGTGAATAAATTGAGCATCAGAGGGTTAAGTTATCCAGGGATACACAACTAATGTCTTTATTTGTGTATGTGTAACATCCTCCCCTCTCCCAAGACTATAAGCTTTTTGAGAACAAGGACAGTGTCTTATCAATCTTTGTACGCCCTCGGGGATTAATGTAATATTCTGCACATAGCAAGAACTTGATTAGTGTTTGATAAATTGAAATAAATAAAAGGCAAATTAAAATATAAATATCACCTTGTGAGCATTACAAAAATGAGGCTGGATAGATTTAAGATTGATATGTAACTTTAGTCCCAAAACTCACTAGTATGGGACTCACTCCTTACTGGGAGAGATTAATGTTTCATGTCTGAGTCAGGGCCAGAGTGAGAGAGACTTTCAGTCTCTTCAGTTTTCTTCAAGATTCTATATCTCTTTGGACTTTCAGCACTCCTGGCTTTGAGAGAGATGATGGAAGATGCCAAATTCATTTCAGATTACTGAAGGAATAGATTCTGGGAAGAAGCTGATGTGAAAAGAGCTGGTAATCTCCATCATGTCCCTATCCCCAACTTTCTACATCAGAGACTTTGGAGAATTTTCACTTGGGTGAGATCAAGGATCTTTCTTGGTTGTGCTGAGTTGCCTCACTCCCAAAGGGAGAGTCCCTTATTCAGTATTGTCTGGTATACACTCTCATGTATATTTTCTCTGATTTCTGTTTTGCCACAAGGTTGGATAAATGGATTATTTGCTATTTGTCAAATGTATATTCATTTGATGTGAAAGTGATCAAAATTTAGATATAAAATTTGGAATTCTGTTTTCCCTTCATTAATGAAACAGCAATCAGAAATTAGATTGAACTTGAAAACTTCATCCCCTAAAATAACACATTTAAGGGAGCAGATATAGTTCTGTGCCACTATCTCCTCATTCTGAAGAGAGCAGAGTGGTGACCCCTTGCCCCAATTTCCAGCTTCTCTTTCTAGCAGGAATTAAATTCTCCCTTGGAGAAAGGTAGAAAAGACTGGATATATTTATTCTGCCTCCCTTTGAACTATATACCGTATGTGGAAGAAAGCCCTAGCTATAAATGAATAGATAAACAGATATACCTAGTTGGCTATTTAGTGGTTAGTAAGAGCCTAATATGTATCAAGAATTATGCTGAGTGCTAGGGATACAAATACAAGCAAACAAGATAGTCCTTGCCCTCAAGAAGCTTACATTCTAATAGGAAAAGACGTCATAAAGGGAGGGCAAGAAAACAGGAAGACAAAGAAAGGAGTTCCTGATGATGCTTTTTCAGGGAGCATACTGGACTATAATTCCCAGTGAATTCAGGAATCTAAAGATTCTATGTATCACACTCTTCCCTGCCACTTAAACACATAAACAAGAATCTTTCTTGTCAACTCTGACCTCTTTGACACTTTCAGTCACACTCATCTCCTTTATATTTTCCTCTTTAGGTTTTGAAGATACTGTTCTCACCTGGTTCTCCTCCTACTTCTCTGATCATTCTTTCTCAATCTCCTTTGCTTGCTCTCCATCTAAATTATTCCTACTAACTATGGATGTCCCTGTTCTGTTATGAAACCTCTTCCCTTCTCCTTATATACTATTTCCTTGGTGATGTCATCAGCTTCCATAGATTCATGATTGTTTCTGTGCTGATGATTCTCAGATCTACTTATTTTACCCTATCTTTTCCCCTAATCTCTAGACTAAAATTTCCAACTTTTGGGCATTTTGAACAAGATGTCCTGTAGACATTTTAAACTCAACATGACCAAAACTAAACTTACTTTCCTTTCTCTCAAGCCCTCCCTTTTTTTCTAAGTTTTCTATTTTTGTCAAGGATACTACCATCTTCCCAATCACCCAGGCTCCCAATTATCAGCCTCAGTTCTTCACTCTTTCCCACCTCTCCTATCCAATATGTTGCCAAGTCCTATTGATTCCACCTCCATAACATCTATCCTATATACTCCCTTCTCTTCATGAATATTGCTGTCACCTGATACATAGACTCTCAAAACAGCCTGATTGATCCTTTCACCTCAAGTCTCTTTGTACTCTAGTCCATCCTTGATTCAAGATCTTCCTAAAGTTGGGAAACTCCCTGAAAGGGAGAGGAACAAGGTATCAGTCACTCCTCTATGCAATAAACTCCAGTGACTCCATGTCACTAATAGGGTCAAATATAAAATCCCCTACTTGGCATTTAAAGTCCATCTTTAAAGCCACTAGGTTATCTAGTACTTCCCAAATTTCCTCAATCTATTTATACTTACCCCACCCTCCCATGTATCTTGTGATCCAGTACCACTGGTTTCTTGGCTGTTCCTTGAATAAGTTATTCCATGTCCCAATTCCATGTTTTTCACTGGCTGTCGCCAATACCTTTTTCAAATTTGTCTCTTGGCTTTCCTGATTTCCTTTCAATCTTGACTAAAATCCCACCTTCTATAAGAATCCTTTCCCTGTCTTCTTTAATGCTAATGCCTACCCTCTGCTGATTGTCTCCATTTAATTCGCCTCTCCCATTACACTATGAGCTCCTTACAAACAGGTACAACTTTTTTGCCTTTCTTTGTATCCCCATGCTTATATGGTTAGTAGTACATAGTTAGTGCTAAATGAATGCTTGTTGACTAACGTGAATATTTCACTGACATGAATATATACACTGATGAATCCATCCTGTATTTGGGCATCTGTTTGACAAATATGTCCCATCCTGCTCTTCACCTAGAATTAAATGGGATTTGAGAGAGTTTGTAGGTTGGGAAAGGATTTCTTCAATAGATTGGTGAAAGCCAGGGAGCTGGAAACTACTGTCTAATATTCCCAGGTAGTCTAACCTTAATATAAAAGACTCCCTCTAAATCATACCAATTCACTCACTGGGAACCATGAGTATGTTTATAGAGCTGTCTTCAAGAGTAAGCCAAATAAATCACAGTCTTCTTGTGATACAAGAGGCTACCCTACCTCCAAATTACTCCTAGGCTCCAATTAGTTCAAATAACATATATCCAGAAGTGGTCACATTCATTCAAATTTGTGCTATTTGAAGCTATGATTATGTGAAATATAGTCATTGGTTTCATCTCAATGGAAAGATTCTATGCAAATTCAACTAATATAACTGCTTCAAGAAAAAAAACTCATTATTTGCACTAACAGAGACCTAACAGAGTCCTAACTGTATCTTCCCCACTACTTAACATGGAGGCAGAAATTCTACTTTGTGCCCTATGGTGTTGAAGGCTTTTTGATCATCCAGAATTCCCTGTAATACTACAAATATCTCTAGAAAGCGCAATCACTTCTCCATCATCATTATCTTCATTAACAACAACAAGCATTTAAAAAGTGTTTATGAGCCAGGCTCTATGATAAACGCCAAAGATATAAAGAGAATCAAAAGGATTCATGACCTAAAAACCTCATATTTTAATGGCAAAGGTAACATTGAAATAATATATCTACAATGCACGGGGGAGGTAATTTCAGATGAAATTCATGACAGAGATGGGGTATGGTGGAAGAGAAAGAGACTGGAAAAGATGTCGTGGAGAAGATAGCATTTAAGCTGAATCTTGATGGAAGCCAGGGAGAGGGACAGAATATCAGTTCCATATTTTTAACGATGGTGGTCCCTGGATTTCATATCTTCACACACTAGTTGTTTTGATGCTGAAATAAATGTGGCTCTCCCGCAGAAGACACCACAACCTTGGGCACCCTTTGTATATTCCTTGAAGCAGTGGGACAGGTAGAAGAGTAGCATACTATTTGCTTCACAACTCCACTCCCAGACGATATCTTGATCACTTTCAATCAGCAACTTGTCTGGATGGTTCACTCTATTCAACATTATATGGTTCAGTCCTTGTTACAGCCTTTTACTAAGTCATACTCTCATTTTTGTCCAGGACCTTGTGCCTAATACAATTTTTCTCTGTGCCCTACTCCCTGACTTCATATTTGGACACTTCAAAATGCTGAGTCCTCTCCTGGGGAATTTTTCTTTTTATTTCACTGATCTTCTATCCTGTCATGACATCCATTTTCCCTCTATCTCAGCCATGGTTGAGATGGTCATAATCTTTATCTCACTATCACCTCTAGTTGTTTTATGCCATAATCTAAAATTCTGAAATGCTCTCTTTGATTATAATTTCCTTTCCTTCAATAATTCCCTAGTCATGATTTCCAGTCATCCCACCTATCCCATCCCAATTTTCCCAGTTCATTATATCTTAATTGGCTTCATTGCCCATCCTTCCATAGTCTAGATCTTAAGGTTGACCTAAGTCAATCTTACATCATGTAAATACTACATGTAATACATGTATTCTTTCCTAATTGAGTCTATCAGATTCTCTACATCTGCTATTCTAAAACTTCTCCATTTCTCAAACCATCTATCCCACCTATTCTTTTCCCCTCTCCCCCTACTTTTCTAAGAAGATAGAAACTGCCTGCCATGATATCCATCTTCTTTCCTATTCCACTTTTCAAAATTTCTTATCACCATCCTACATCATCTTATCTGTCTCTAAAGTAAAGATGTTGCTTTAGCCTGCTAAAGTTCATTTCCTCTCATCTCCTTTGCAAGTTTGCCTCCAAATTATTTCCCTTCTTTCATCTTCAGTCTCTCCTTTTTGCATTGTTTCCTTA
This sequence comes from Sarcophilus harrisii, assembly GCF_902635505.1. NCBI lineage: Eukaryota > Metazoa > Chordata > Mammalia > Dasyuromorphia > Dasyuridae > Sarcophilus > Sarcophilus harrisii. The sequence continues at coordinate 49,554,908 of NC_045426.1, forward strand.
CCTGCTATCTACAATAATCCTCAAATTCCTCAATCTTCATTTGACCTTTTTTCCCTTCAACTTTCATTTCATCTCCTATTCACAGCTAAACTCCAAAAGAAAAAAGATTGTCTTCATTTGTTGCTTTCATTTAATTAACTCATACTTCTCAGCTTCTTTCAATTTAGCTTCTAACTCCACTGATCTACTAAAAGTACTCTCTTCAAGGTTACCAGTGCTCTATTAAAAACCAAATCCAGTGGAGCCTTTCTCAGTTTTTACTCTCAGATGTTGTTGTTTCCTGAACTCACTTTTGGATATTCTGTCCTTCCTTGCCTTCTATAAAACTGCTTTCTGATGGTTTCTGCTCCTACTTGTTGACTATTCTTTCTTAGTCTCCTTTGACAGATTATTACAATTCTCTCCAAAAATTCTATCCTGAGCTCTTTTTTTTTCTTTCTCCATGGTCTCTTGGTGACCTTATTTGTTTCCATGGGATCAATTAAAGTTTCTTCATAGATGAATTATGAATATGAATATGTATTGTGTGTGTATATATGTATGTGTGTGTGTGTGTGTGTGTGTGTGTGTGTGAGAGAGAGAGAGAGAGAGAGAGAGAGAGAGAGAGAGAAAGAGAAAAAGAGAGAGAGAGAATATCCAGCCCTAATATCGCTCCTAAACTTCAGTCACACAAAACCAACTGCTTGCTGGACCTCCAACTTGGTGTTCCCCTCAACAGTTCAAATTCATCAAAATGAAATTTGTCACATTTCCCCCTTCCCAAGAAAGGCTTCATTCCTTCCACGAACTTTCTCATTTTTTGAGGGTGGGATCATCCTTGCAATCACTCAGATTTGCCACTTTGATGTCTTCCTTGAGTCTTCCCTCTGCCTCACTTCATATTTCCAAATCAGGAGGCCAGTCTTGTAGGCCTGTTTCCACAAAATTTGCCAATCTGTTCCCTATCTCTAACCCCTCAAGCCCTCAGCATCTCTTAACCAGACTATTATAACAGTCTCCTAATTTGCCTTCCTGTTCCCAGTCTCTCCCGTCTCCAATCCACTGTCTGCTTAACTGCCAGGTTTATATTACTAAGACATAAATCTGATCATGTCATCCACCTACTCAAAAATCTTTAATGGCTCCCTATTGCTTACAGAATAAAGCATGAAATCCCTGGACTAGCATTTAAAGCCCTTAACAATATGATTCCTACCTACTTTTCTAGTTTCATTTCATATGACGATTTTTTATGTGTTTCCTCTTCTAATCAAACTGTTAGCTAGCTGGTTCCCATCACGGCAACTTATTTCCTGTATTTATGCCATTGTACGGGTGGTCTTCTGGGCTTGAAATTTATACTTTACCTTTACCTCACAGAATGCCTTGCTTCCTCAAAAGAACAGCTTAGGAGTCACCTCTTCTAGGATGATTTTCCTGCTTCCTCCTACCCCACCCTCACTATTCCCCAGTTCTTTTTTGCTTTCTCCCTTTTGAAATTATGTTGTCACTTTTTATTTGTTTTATGCTTAATTATCTAAGGACAGATTGTATTCCTACCAGTAGAATATAAGCTACTTAAAGGTAAAAAAAGGTTTTGTTTTTTGCCTTTGTTTCTCATCATCTAGTAGAGTGTTGCATATGTAACAAATACTTTTAAAATATTTGTTGAGGGGCAGCTAGGTGGCACAGTGGAAAGAGCGCCAGCCTTGAAATAAGGAGGACCTGAGTTCAAATCTAATCTCAGACACTTCCTAGCAGTGTGACTGTGGGTAAGTCACTTAACCCCAACTACCTGGGGGTGGGGGAATGTTTGTTAAATTGAATTGTCTTCACTACAATCTAATGAGGTAGGTACTGCAGGGATCAATGAAACCATTTTATAGGTGAGCGGGCTGAGATTCAAAAGAAAAAGATGTTACTTTCCTAAAGTTACATGAAAAATCCTCTGGAAAAATTACCAGTCAGCCTGTGAAGAATTTTTCACAACTCAGGCCCTTTTATGAAATTCTAGGAAACAATCAGAATTTTTTAAATGTCTATCATATGCTAGCAACTATGATAACAAGTAGGGATACAAAACATCCCTAAGTTCACAGAGCTTATATTCCAAAGGAATGCTCATGTGTGTATGTATATATATATATATATATATATATATATATATATATATATACATTTAATGTGTGTGTACATTTACAAATAGCATATTATACATGTTATATTGTTATTCCAGATATATGTACATTTACTATATACAAAATAAAGATAATGTAGTTTGGGAGGAAGTGCACTAGAAGTTGGGGAAATCAAGAAAGACCTCAGATGTAAGGAGATGCTTGAGCTGAGTGTTTAATTTAAGATCCTTCATATTCTGGTCCCAATGTACCTTTCCAGATTTATTTTATCTCAGTTTCCTCAACTGTAAAATTCAGACAATAATAGCACCTATTTTGGTGCTTTGTTTTGAGGATCAAATGAAATAATAATTGTGACATGCTTAGCCCCATGCCTGGGATATAGTAGGTACTATAAAGATCTTGGCAGCTAGGTGCCACAGTGGATAGAGGCTTGGAAGATTCATCTTCTTGAGTTCAAATCCAACCTCAGACTCTTATTTGCTAGCTGTGTAAACTGGGGAGATTACTTAACCCTATTTGTCTCAGTTTGTAAAATGATCTGGAGAAAAGATGGAAAACCACTCCAGTATCTTTGCCAAGAAAACCCTAAATAAAGTCATGGAAAATCAGACATGACTGATGTAACTGAAGAGTAACAATAACATATAAAGCTTATTCTCACCCTTTCCTTTTCCTCCCCATCTAGACTATATTTTTAAGTGTCTATCATATGCTAGGAACTATGATAACCAGTAGGGATACAAAACATCCCTGAGTTCACAGAACTTTGAAGGCAAATGCCTTTCCTTAAATTCCTTCTGCATTCTCTTTAGTCTCTGGCCCAGAGCTTTGTACATAGCACGTAGTATGTAAATACTTCTTTATTGATTGTTAGTTATTGATATATGTTCAATGATCTCCAGTCTTGGCAGGAAAAGCATTAGCCAAGGAAGCATTCAAACTTCTGGAATACAGAAAAATCACAAGGGTCAGTAAACAAGGTTAGGCAAATGAAAAGCAGTCAAGGCTGGAAGATAGTCTTTAGGAGTCCCCCCTTCTGTTCCCTTCCCTCGCTTTCTCCTAATCCAAGGTTCTCAATTGTAAGGGATAAACTCATTTACACACTACAAAGTATTTGAGACATTTATTAATCTCCAAGAGGGATTTCTTTACTGTTAGTAACAAACTTTATTTTATTGACTGAACATAAGTTTAAGCCTCCAAATACATGAATAAAAACAAAAGAAAAATATTTTAAACCCAACCAAACAAAACAATACCCAAAAAGAATTGTAAATGATCGACTGGGTAATCATGTATTTCTATTATCTACTGCCTGTGGTAAAACCCCAAAATAGTGCCTCTCAATTTTAACAAGAGAGTAAGAAAGTTGCCTTGTGTGTAACATGAATTTTGTTGCTTTTTCAGCATTCTCTTTATTTACATAGTTGCAAGTCATTTGACCTATTGTTCTGTTAGTTCCTTTTCACTCTGTATCACTTCACAAAAATTTTCCTGTATCTCTCTGAATTATTCATATTGGTAATTTCTTAAGGCATAGTAATATTCCATTACATCCATATACCATAATTTATTTAACCATTCCCCAGTTGTTGAGCACATAATTTGTTTCCCTTTCTTTTTCCTATTAGAAATGGTGCTGCTAGGAATATTTGTACACAGATAGGTCCTTTTCTTTGGTCCCTTTCTCTTAAGTAAAATCTTTGGGTATGGTCCTTGTAGTGAGATCATTGAGTATGAACATTTTTTTAATCTTGTATTTTGGACTATTCAGAGTAATCTCTCTGATCAATCTGATGAGTCCCCCAACAGCACCAGCACCATCATCACTCCATCACGATGATTGACACTAGCATCTAAGTATACAGAGTGTTGTGCCTAGAATCAGAAAAATCTGAATTCAAATTCTGTCTCAACTACCTGTGTAGTTAGTGGGTAAGTCACTTAACTTCTATCCACCTTAGTTTCTTCATCTGTAAAATAATAATAATAATAGTACCTTCTATCTCTTAGGATGGTTGTAAAGATCAAATTAGATCATATTTGTCAAACATTTAACACAATGTCCAGCAGGTGCTTAATTATTAAATTAAATTAAACGAGCTTAAAAAGCTCATTCCCTTTTCCTCCCCGTACCCCCCTCCAAGGTGTACTGAATGTCTTTCTAGCTTAATAGCACCTGAGTTTCACTGGAAGAGTCTTCATGAATAAAAAGGTAAACCCTTATTATGGAAGGGGTCAAACAGATTTTTTTATCAACTTCAATATACGTTAAAATTTAATGCATTGAATCTATTGAATAGTATCTATATTCTCTCTCCCGTCCTTTAGTTAGTCCCAGCAATGCCCACGAGGAACTCTATGTTCACATTGACCCGGATTCAGTACTAGGGACCTTGAGCCTAAAGGAGACAACTTCCTTCTCTGCCTTTGCCATAAAGCTCAGATAGGGCTTTTGTCTAGTTATGTAACAGATTTCACTCCCCTTCCCAAAGGTACTCAATGTGTAATACAAACATCTAGTTTTTTTATTTCCTCTTCCATGGAAATTGCATGAGGTGCAAAGGACTTGCAGATATACTTGAACAAATACAGATGTAGCTAGAACCTCTTCAGGGGCAAACTCCATTTGCATTGCTAGTCCAAAGCCCTTGGTCCTAGAAAGTAGATGCTACTTCTCTCCCCAGGTTTCTAGAGACTGAGAAGTTGTTTTCCAATAGCTCACAAGTCCACCCCACCCCTACCCCCAAGAGGATTTCCTTCATTGCTTATCGTGTGATAGTAATTAGCCAGATTTAGTTAGGGCTATTTACTAAGGGGATAGGGTAAAAACTTTTGGTACAAAATACCTCCTCCCAAGGTATGGGACATACTGTCCGACAAATATATATATATACAGAATCTGGAAGAAATAACCTAGACTTTAGAATACATGGAGCAAAAGAAGGGTAAATCAGAGCTCTTGCAAGTCCCTTTGCAGGAGTCTCTTTTTATGTTGTTTTTTGCTAGATTCCTTGTAGAGTCTTGAAACTTCATCTCCTTCCAATATATATAATTTGTCCTTGGCTCCTAACCCATCATCAAGGGTTCTGAGGATTGTGCTAGCATACTAATGGAATGTTCAAAATCTTTCATTCCCTTTGAAATTCATAAGATCTTCCTCTAGTCAAAAAGGGAGTAGAAGGGAGTGAGTGTGCTGGAGCCAGCTCATAAGGGCTGACTGGCAAATTTTCAGTGTGGTGAACATTTATACTTCAGAAATTGACAATAGTACAAATCAAAGCTTGAATTATCATTTTGTTGATTCCTGGACTTAAGAAACTGATGGGGAAAAAATGTTAACAATACAAATTAAACTTAAAGGTTTATCGTGCATACATTTACTCTAGGGTCAACTGTTTAATTTTTACCAATACACCCTTTACCACTAACTACTAAATGTGGCTGTATGTAAACTGCCTTGCTGATTTCATAACAAGCCTTCTGTGTGTAGCCAAATTTCCTTATCTAATTGGAATCGAACATTTAAACAAAAACGTGAGATATGGAAATAACTTATTATACTCATATTGCTTTAGAAGGTAAAGACCCTTTGGAGGACTGCTAAACAGATATTTCCTATTCAACTTGCACCCTGACCAAATGATTGACAACAATTAATATGGAAGAATGATGATATCCAATAATTTCTAATCAATGTGTTTTTTGCTTTTAATTTTTTGATATTCAGGATTTCTGTTTTAGAGTTTAATTTGGGTTTTTAAATTTTATTGTTTTTCTAGAGTGGTTTTTAATGTATGTTCTACATGTTTATCCTTTCTCTTTTTTATTGATGAAAGTGTTTAGAGATATAAATTTTCCCCTAATGACTTTTTTGACTACATTTTTGCGGTCCAAAATTTTGTTTGTCTTATTGTCAAATCTTTAATTAAATTATCTATTGTTTCTGTGGTTTGTCTCTTGGTCTAACAAATCATTTGTATCACATATTTGGTATCCAATTAATATTTATTTATTTCCTCAGTGGTCCTTTAGTATAGATATATATCTCTCAGTAAGAGACTAAGGCACACATCGAGTTCCGTGAAAGAAGCCCTGTAATTTTATTAACTGATGAGGGAAATTCATCACATTGAATAGAACTTTTCCCTCCATTAGCTTTGCTACTGTTATTGTATAACTGCATATAGTTTTCCAGAAAGAGTGAACCAATTCACAATATCAATAGCATGATATAAGTGTGAATTTTTTCACAGGCATACCAGTATTGAATTTTATAATCTTTTATTGCCTTTTCCAATTTTTTTGAATGTCAATTTATATTTCAGAATTGTTTTTATTGGTTTCTGTTTTCATTTGTTTCATTTCTCTGGTTATCCGTGATCTTGAATATTTTTTTCAGTGGCTGTGGATAGTGTTTCTCTGAAAACTGCTTATTCATAGCTTCTGCCCACTTATGTTTTGGCAAATGGCTCTTACTCATAAATTTGAATCAATGCTTTATAAATTTTAGATGTGAAACTTTTATCAGAATGTTTAATGTAAAAGTTGGGTGGGTTTTTTTTTTTGTAATCTGGATCTTTCCTTCTTATTCTGGATATCTTCCTTTTAAGTATATAAAAATTTTTCATTTGGATCTATTTTTATTTTTTCATAATTTCTCCTAAGTCACCCACAGGGAAGTTTTTTTTTTTACCCCCTCAGTTAAATTGTATAGTGGACAGAGCACTGGCCCTGGAGTCAGGAGGCCTTAGTTCAATTCCAGCTTCAGACATTTTAACACTTCTTAGCTGTGTGACCCTGGACAATTCACTTAATCCCAACTTTTGTCTCACAAAAAAATATTTAATCCCTTCCCCCAGTTGTGACAGCTATAATGGGGCCTCAGGACCTCATACACCAGGTCTAGAATTTTACCACTATGCCTAGTACCATATAGATGCTCAGGACCTCAGACTCAATGGAGAGCCATAAATAGGCTTCATGGGGAGCATCTCTTATGCATGCCTCCTATCCAACCATCTTGTGGTGAGGCTTTAAAGTTGTGTCCTGTGGGGATAAAGTTCAATTTTTAAAGAGATGACCACTAAGTATTTACTAAGCCAGAAACCCAGCATGAAATATCTGGTGCCTTTATTATGAACTCCCTGCAGTGGGTATAGTTAATTCAATTGCTAATGGTACCTGTTATCAAACGAGGTCACATTGGTATAGCTTTTTGCAAACTTAAAAATACCATATAATGCTAGCCATTATTATTATTTTGTGTATGGAGCTGGGAAAGAGGAACAGCTAGGTAGTAGCCTTGAAATCGAAAGCCCTTAGTTCAAATCCTGCCTCAGAAACTTAGTAGTTGTGTGATCCAGAAAAAGTCACATGATTTCTCCCATCCTCAGTTTCATCAGCAGACTAGGAATAATAATAGCATTTACCTCAGAAAATTGTCTCAAGGATCAAATCAAATAATTTATAGGAAGCACTTTACAAATCTTAATACAGTATATAAATTTAGCTATTGTTATTTTCAATGAACACTGGAAAGTAGGAACCCCAACCATTATTTCCACTCTTCTATTGCTGGAAAACTCCCTCCTCTTAATTCAGAGATTCATTGAGGTAATACATCTTTTACTCTGCTTTCCTTGCTAATTGTTGTTCATCCTTCATTTTTGAAGAGGATCAATGACATTCCGAGATATCTTGACTTGACTGTGAATTGAATTTAAGTGAGGCAGAGTTGCACAATGTTGTCAAGCCTATACCTTCCCAATCCCTTTCTTTTATAAACCTAGGATCCTTAACGAACTCTAGGTTCAACATGAGAAAGACATGTTGGACAATATTAATTATGCAAATACAACTCAAATTCTCATATCAATGTATAGTTCTTATTCATAAACTATGCAGGAACCCTAAATCAAATGGGAAAATACTCAATTAATACAGAATAACAAGATAATTAGCAGAAAAATAAATGGGCAACAGGATGACTCTCAGCTTCATTTCCCATCCAAAAAACTAGATACAATGTCCCATAGCCACTGATGGGAAATTGCCATGGAGATGAGTAGGACATATAAAGTGAGGAAGGACTAGTTTTTTTCTCTCCTCCCAAATTTGTCTTTGTAGCTAGTGTGAAAATATGTAGATTCTTCTTGGATGCTGTCATTTGTTTCACTGACTCTAGGATTGTCAAGATCCTGCTGGATCTGCTGATTTCAAGGATGCCATTACAGACTCAGCTATCCAAGGGAGCGATACTCCCTTCTTTCTTTAGCCAAAGACTCTATTCCTAGAGATATCAGGAGTTCATCTCAGTTTTTTATTGCCCTCAGTTTAATCTGTTTTAGATTTTAAATTATTATTGATAATTCCTATTTTTGCACTAATTACATTTCCCTAAAACATACTTTCCCTCTCCCTAACCCTGTATCCAATAAGACATCCTTTGCAATAGGATAAAAAAGTTGAAGAGGGAGGTAGTAGTATAGCAAAATTTACTATGACATCAATCAAATCTGACATAACTTTCTACCTCTACAAAGAAAGGAAGGAGATAACATTTTCTCATTTCTTTTGGAAGGATAAGCTTATTCATCATAATTACACAATATCCATTTTTTGCTAGTGCTTTTGTTCCTTCTCCTTATGTTGTTGTAGTCATCCTTTACATTGTTTTCCAGGTTCTGTTTACCTCACTCTATATTGATCTTCCTATATGTCTTCCTCCATTCTCTGATTTCTTCATATTCATCATTTCTTAAGGAGCAGTAATATTCCATTATATTCATGTACCACAATTTATTTAGTCATTTCCCAATCAATAGCTATCTACTTTGCTTCTGCCACTGTGACTATTTAGATGTACATGGCATCTTTCTTTCTCTTGTTGACTTCATTGTAGCTATATTCCTAGCAGTCTCATTTCAGAACCAAAGGATATTTTCTTAGTAAAATTCCAAACTACTTTCTAGAATGGTTGTACAAAATTCACAGTTTCACCAACAGTGTATCACTGTGCCTGTCCCTCAGTTTACTGTTGACTGCTGGCAAGTCAACTACATAGATAACTTATCCCTTATATTTCCCTTCCCTCACCTGCCCCCCTTCCCATTCCTGACCCATATTCTACTGGATCTTGCCATGAACACTTCTTCCTGGTTCTCTTCAACTGATCCCACATGTTCTGTCACAATTCTTCCATTCAGATATGAATCAGAAGATTCTCACATTTTGAGGCTTCTGTGGTAAGAGTACTTTACTAATTATTAATGTGGTCAGGAACCCCATGACATGATTGGAATTCACCATCCATACCCTAAGCTTCCTTAAAAGGCAAGGGAGTCATCTCAAAAGCTTCCAGGTACAGTTTGACCTACTGAAGTAACTTCCTTAGTTGCTTAAGAAGCCTTCAAAATCTTCCTAAGAAAAGGACCCATATACGCAAAAATGTTTGTAGCAGCTCTTTTTGTTGTGGCAAGGAATTAGAAACTGAGTGGATGCCCATCAGTTGGGGAATGGCTGAATTGTTATATATATAAATGTAATGGAATATTATTGTTCCAAAGAAATGATGAACAGGCTAATTTCAGAAAAGCTTGAAAAGACTTGCATAAACTGTTGCTGAGTGAGGTGAGCAGAACCAGGAGAACATTACATACAATTCCAGTAAACTTGAGATGGAAAATGTCATCCGCATCCAGAAAGAGAACTATGGACACTGAATATGGATTGAAGAATACTATTTTCACCTTTTTAGTTGTTTTTTTCCTCGTGATTTTTCCCTTTTGTTCTGATTTTTGTTTCACATTTTGAATAATATGGAAATATGTTTTAAATTATTTTACATGTATAACTTATATTGGATTGCTTGCTGTCTTAGGGAAGGGGATGGTAAGGGTTGGAAAGAGAAAAAATCGGAACTCAGAATCTTTATGTATAATTGGGAAAAAGTGTTACTAAATGGGGAAAATGTACTATAACATCTAAGTGCACAGTAACATCTGTAAGTAGACATCATAAAATAGTCATTAATGTGTGTATAGCATAGTCACAGGAGTTAACACAGATCCATAGGCCAACTGCAGAATATTATATCCAAATAAGTATGTACCCATAATATGTAGCATCAATATTAGGGTTGCAATAATAAACCAAGAGCAGAAGTTATATAAAATATAGAATATATTGTGTATAGATTGAGGTATAAGATGACTCATTGGTACCTTATAGATGACTAGAGAATAAGTAATTGCAGCAACTCAGGAAGTAGATAGGCAGAAGTCTTGATAGTGAAATGAAACAGAGGAACAACTTCCTTGGAGTTGTTGTTTATCCTTCATTCTTGAAGCAAATCAATGACATCAGGAAGATGATGTCTTGACTTGAAAGTGAATTGGATTTAAGTGAGATGGAGCTATGCTAAGTCATCAGTCTCACTCTTTCCTCCTAAATTATCTGGGCCTAGTAGTTAGATTAGCTCAGAGTGACTGGAGTTGGCCTTTTCATTGCCATTTCTCCAAGATTATACCCATTTAGTAGATAAAGGCTAGATAAGAACCGAGGCAAAAAATGATTTCATATGCCTTCACAGAAGAATTATTCTAGCAAAGGAAGACCTTCAGAGTTTCTGGCCAGAACAGAAACAAATGCATGTCAAGACATTACTTTCCTGATATCATTGTTAAGTCCAATTCATTTGAGAGGTGAGATAGGGAAAAATGGAGGGAAGTGATGAAGAGAAATGAAGGGAGACAATGATCTGATCCAACATCTTAAACCAAGTCCTCTCCAGAAGTAGGATTTCCCTAACCACATTTAGAACTCATTGATGACAGTGAAGGCACAATCTACAGATTCCATGATCCTTCAGATTCTTATGCTGAGAAATACAGTGCATCCAGTGCTGTTTGGGAGTATTACACTAACATCCTGCCTGTTGGGCCTGTAGGCAGAGAAACTGGGGAGCGTGGAGCAAGTAGATAAATAAACCTATATTTCCTTTCACTATATTACAGTGCTAAGATGAAAAATGGAATGGAATGGAAGCAAAAAGGACTCACAACTTAACAATCCCTGGAAGTCTGGAAAATTATAGTTTGGGAAAGGGTTAGAACCATGTTCCTCACTTGATGTGCATTCTATGTTATGTAAATGTGAATCTGTATTGCTATGACATCATATAATGATTTCTGATTGTTTGAGAAGGTTTACATGTGAGCAATGGTTGAACAGACCCAAACAGGTTTGAGGAACTTGTACAAAACTATGTGACTCCACTTATACAAAGTCTGCATATACATTTCATCAACAGGCACTTTTGAACTATTTTTGTAACCTCTTCTCCCTTTGTAAACATAGCATTATATTTCAGCCTGTCACTGGCCAGTCCTGACATTTCTATGGTGATCCCACTCATCATTTTGTGATCTCAATATCATTAGATCCCACTGGTCTCTAGAGCCCAGACTGACTATTAAAGTCTCTAGCTCTTAGTAAAGCAGGTTTTTATAGGTGCCTGCCTTTCTTTTGAGACTCCCATTTGTGTGTGTGTGTGCTCAGTTATTTCAGTTGGACCTAAATTTTCATGATCTCTTTAGGTTTTCTTGGCAAAGGTACTGGGGGGCTTGCCATTTCCTTTCCCAGATCATTTTATAGATGAGGAAACTGAGGCAAACAGATTTAACTGACTTGCCCAGGGCCACATAGCTAATGTCTGAGGTTGGATTCGAACTCAAATTTTCCTGACTTCAGGCCTAGCATTCTATCCACTGTATTACTTAGCTACTCATCCATATAATTTTAGGCAAAAAAAGGGAAATCTCCATCTTCTCTCTTCTGGTTAAAGATCTCCCTCAGTTCAGTCAGTCTTGGTAGGCTTAAAAAGCTGCTAAATTATTGTTTTCTTGCTTTCTAAGGCACAGATTTCCCCAGAAGCCAGTTTTTGTTTCCATCCTTCTTGGAACCCATTTCTTCAGCTCTCAATTCCTCTGGTTATCCTAGAAATCAGGTGGTTTTCATGTGTCATCTTTGAAGGGTTCCCAACCATTTTCTAGCACTATTCTTAGCAAGGCAGATTACTTAATCCTTCATCTACTTAATATGGCATAGCTTCTCACCACTCTATTACCTCATGTTTTCCTTGGGCAAAGAAATTTTGAGGCTTGAGCAAAGTATGGCATTTAGTCTTCATGTCATTGCTTTGATAAAAAGAAAGGCTCAATATACATCAAAATATTTGTAGTAGAAGTTTTTATAATAGCAAAAAATTGAAGGGAAATAATTAATGTCATTCAATCAAAACACATATTAAAGTACCTACTATGTTCTGGGCACCGTGTCAAGCACCAGGTATACAAAAATATTCATTGTCTCTGCCTTTAAGTAATAGGCATTCTAAAAGGGGAGACAATGTACCCAAAAAAACTATGCATGTACAATATAAATTCAAAATAAATATATGGAAATTTCAGGGGAAAGACACCAGCAATGGGAAAAGAATGGGAAAAGTTCTTTGCAGAAAGATTTGAGCTGAGTCTTGAAGGAAGCTAGGGAAACTGAGGCAAACATGAAGAGGGAGAGAATTTCAAGCATGGGCAATGAAGAAAAAGGAACAGAGATGGAGATGAAGTATCCTATGCAATGAACAAGTGCCGACATAACTGGATTGTTGAGGGCACAGAAGGGAATTAAGTGAACAAAGACCAGAGAGGAAGAAAGGAATCAGGTTGTGAAGAGTTTTAAATGACAGAGCATTTTCTATTTGTCCATGGCTGTAATAGGGATACAAAGAGCATATTGAGTCAATGGGATGACAAAGTCTGGCCTGTACTTTAGGAAAATTCCTTTGGCGGCTGAACAGAGGATGGATTGGAGTGGGGAGAAACTTGAGACAAGACATCCAAGTAAAAAGTTATTTCAGTAATCCAGACATGAGATGATAATGGACAGCACCAGTGTGTGAAGGGACAGAAGGGAGTATATACACCAGACATGTTGGCAAAGCGAAAACAATAAGACTTGGCAACAGATTGGATATGTTAGGTGAAGGCAAATAGACACTGAAGTTGTAAATCTGGGTGACTGGGAGAATGGTGGTAACCTTGAAACTAACAGGAAAGCTGGAAAGAGGGGAAGATTTAGTGAGGATGGGAAGGAACGATAAATTTGTTTTTGAACATATGTAGATTAGGATATCTATGGGGCATCTCAGTGGAGAAATTAGAGGGTCGATATATAGAACTAGGAATCACCCGAATAGAAATAATTGAACTCATGAGAGCTGATAAGATCACCAAGAGTAAATATTGGGGGGGGTAGAAGAAAAGAGCTCAGGATAGACTGTTGGGGGACACTCATAGTTAGGGGCTATGAAGATCCAAAAAAAAAGAGAGACTGGCATATAGCAGGAGAATCAGGACGAAGTAATGTCAAGAAAGCTAGAAAGAAGCCCTTGAAAAAATATCCAGGAGGAGAGTAGGGTCAATAGTGTCAAATTTGAAAATAGGTCAAGAAGAATGAGGATTGAGAAAAGGCTGTTAAATTTAGCAATTAAAAGATGATTGATAACTTTGCAGAAAGCAAATTATGATCTTGGAAAGCAGATTACAGAGAGCTTAGAAGTAAATGAAAATTGGGCAGCTAGATGGTATCATGGAGAGAGCAGTGGCACTGGAGTATGGAAAACCCAAGTTCAAATCCAGCCTTAGATAATTCCTGACTGTGTGACCCTAGGGAGGTCACTTAAAACCTAATTGCTTCTGAAGAAATAAATGAAAGGAGAAATAGAAGCAGCTAGTACAGGCAGCTTACCTCATAGAGTTTAATTGAAATGGGAATTATAATTGAGGAAACGAAGGCAGACAGCAGTTAGGTTGTTTGCCCCGGGGCTGTACAACTAGTAAGTCTGAGTCTACATATGAACTTAGGTTTTCCTGACTTTAGGCCTAGTGCTGTATTAATTGTACCACCTAGATACTTCAGAAGAGAAGTTATAGGACGGTAGCTAGCAGGGATAATTGAATCAAGTGAGTTTCTTTTAGATTGAAGGAAACATAGACAAGTTTGTAGGCAGCAGGGAAATGATAGAGAGAGCAAAATAGTATAGAAAGTAGGAGGATAATTTAGTAGATGATCTGTTAGAGAACTGAAAGGAATGGGATCAAAGGTACAGGTAGAAGAGCTTGTCCTGTCAAAGAAAAAGTTCCTCTTCATATCAGAGAGGTGTGAAGGGAGAGGGAGATGTTTGACTAATGTTAAGAGAGTATAAGGATTTTTCCACGAATGACGGTGATTTGATTTTGGTGTTTGGTTTGGTTTTGGTCAAGTATGGGGCAAAGAGATGAGAGGGTTATGGGGAGGGTACTGTGGGAGACTTGAGAAGAGATGAGAAAGTTTGGATGAGGTGCTACAGTAAGTGGGATAGGGAACTGATTAGGAAGATGCAAAAGAATTCCTTTCAGGGATAGCTAGTTGGCCCGGCAGGGGTCCTCAAACTATGGCCCACGGGCCGATGCAGTAGCTGAGGATATTTATCCCTCTCACCCAGGGCTATGAAGTTTCTTTATATAAAGACCCACAAAACAAAGTTCTTGTTTTTACTATAGTCCCGCCCTCCAACAGTCTGAGGGACAGTGAACTGGCCCCCTATTTAAAAAGTTTGAGGACCCCAACTACACTGTAGTGGATAGAGCACCAGTTCTGGATTCAGGAGGACCTAAGTTCAAATGTGGACTAAGACATTTAACACTTCCTGGCTGTGTGACACTGTGCAAGTCATTTAACCCCAAATGCTTCAGCAAAAAAAAAAAAAGAAAAAAAAATTGCCTTTCTTCAATGAGGTCCCTGAACAGTTAGGTGGTATAGTAGATAGAGCACTGGGTTTGGAATCAGGAAAACTCATCTTCTTGAGTTAAAGTCTGGCTCAAATACTTACCAACTATATAAAACTGGGCAAGTCACTTAACCTTGTTTGCCTCAGTTTCCTCATCTGCAAAATGAGCTAGAGAAGGAAATGGCAAACCACTTCAGTATTTCTGTCAAGAAAACCTTGAATGGGGTCATGAAGAATTGGAAATAACTGAAGAACAAAGTTGAAATTTTGTGATATGAATTTGCAGTGAATTCACTCAATAAGAATTCATCAATTCTTCCAGCTCCATTCAGCCAATGCCCATTAGTTGCAGAATGGATAAAGAAATTGGGTACATGAATATAATAGAATATTGCTGGGATATAAGAAATAATGAATATAATGAAGATTGGGAAGACTTAAATGAATTGATCCAAAGTGATATGATACAAAGAACCAAGAAAACAATACGCACAGTTACCACAACAATATAAATAAAAAGAATAGTAACAGTACAATCAAAAATTACTCTCACAAGATTATAATGACTAAGATTTGCCCAAGGAAAAGAAATAAGTAAGTACCTTTCCCACTCCTTCTTTACAGAGGTGGGAGTTATGGGTATGGAACATTAGATTTCTTCAACATGTTTATTAATTTTGTTGAACTTTTTTTTCCTTTTTAAAAATTCTTCATTATAAAGGATGACTCCCAGGGAGGAAGAGGTAGAAAATACATTGGGAAATATAGGTGATGTAAAAACAAAACATATCAATATAATTTTATTTTTTTTAAGTCCTATGATCTCTGAATCTGGCTATGACTAGGAAGTGGATTTTCATTCATTGATATATCATTCAAGAGATACACTAGTCGATAGTTTTCAGACCATTTCTATCTTCTAAAACTTAGTTTGAAACTCCCACAAAAGTTTCTCTGTGGGGCAATCAGTTAACATGTTCAGATATTAATTGAAAAATGATGGTTCAATCCCATTCATGAAGTGTTTTTTTTAATGGTAGTTAGGTGGTACAAGGTTAAAGGGTTGGACTTTGAATCTAAAAGATGTGAATTCAAATTCTGTCTCAGACACTTACTAGCTGTGTGACTCTGAACAAATCACTTTACCTCCTTGAGGCTGAGTTCTCTCTTCTTCAGAATGAGACAATCAGAAACAGTAATATGTAACTTCCAACTGTAACTTTATGATTCTATGAGCCAATGAACTCTATCACACAAATCAGTTTGAAGATGTGATTCTTACCTCCAAAATATCAAAGTATAAAATAAAATTTGGATCCCTGATGGCTTTTTGATGGTGTCACAGGCAGCATAAAGCTTAAATCAGATGGGTTGGGTGGCCAGAATAAGCTAAGGAAAAATTCTCAATAGCTCTTGTCCAGAGAAGGGGAAGAAACAATGGCAATGTGCCCCTAGCAAACAGCTGTCCCATCTTCTCTGAATGCTTCTGACTACCCATGCACAACCAAGGCTACATACTGACCCAAGGGGCTCTGAAGTATACTCTTGACTACTTGTTATCTGCCAAGACCAATTCTTTCTTGAGTCTTTTGCTCTCAAAGTCTCAACCTTAATCAAAATAGATCCTAGCAGGGGAACCATAGCCAAAAAAAATACTTCCATAATTTCTTGAGCTTCTGGTTCTTTTGCAGGTAGACTTATGGTCTATCGTTTCTAGGAGATTGGTACATTCTTTCTCCTCTATCCCCTTTTTATTCTTAACTTTTGAAGTGCTAAAAAATTTTGAAGTACATACATACATATGCAGCACACACATATGAATAGTGGGAATGAAAGTTCAGATTAAAATCGTCCCTCTCAATATTATTGTTCTATGGGAAATGATAGCAGGATGCTCTCAGAAAAATCTGAATGAATTCAAGTAAAATACACTGTGTACAAATTAAAAGCAATGTTGTGGGATGTTCAGCTGTGAATTACTTTGCTATTTTCATCAATACAATAATTCAAGACTACTCTGAAGGATTTATGATTAAATACCCAGAATATAGCCAAAGAAACAAACAATTGATTGTGTCTGAATACAGACTGAAGCATATTCTATTTTTTTAATTTTATTTTTCTTGAGGGTTTTTATTGGAGGGGAGGTAGATCTATGTTTTCTTTCACAACATAATTTTTAATGGAAATGCTTTGCATAGCTTTACATGAGCTTTCTTAAAGGGATAAGAGTAAGGAGGAAGGGAGAGAATTTGGAACTCAAAGTATCTCTTTTTATAAAAATAGCTCTTTATTTTCAAAATACATGCAATGATAGTTTTCAACGTTCACCCTTGCAAAACCTTGTGTTCCAAAATTTTCTCCTTCCCTTTCCCCCTTCCCTCTCCACTGGACAGCAATTAACCCCATATAGAATAAACATGTGCAATCCTTCTAAACATATCTCCACATTTATCATGCTGTGCAAGAAAAATCAGATCAAAAGAGTAAAAACTGAGAAAGAAAAAATAAGCAAACAAATAAACAACAACAACAAAAGATGAAAATAATATGCTATGATTCACAATCTCCATTGTCTTCTCTCTAGATTTGGACGACTCTTTCCATCATGTCTATTGGAATTGTCTTGAATCATCTCATTGTTGAAAAGAGCCAAGTCCATCACAGATGATCATCACAGAATGCTGTTGTTGCTGAGTATAATGTTCTCTTGGTTCTACTCACTTCTCAGTATCAGTTCATGTAAGTCTCTCCAGGTTTTTCTGAAATTAACATGCCCATCATTTCTTATAGAACAATAATATTTCATTACATTCATATATTATAACTTATTCAGCCACTCAATCTGAAGGGCATCCACTCAGTTTCCAATTCCTTCCACTACATAAAGGGCTGCTACAAACATTTTTGCACATGTGATTTGTTTTGTTTTCCCTTTTCTATGATCTCTTTGGGATATAAATGTTGGATCAAAGGGTATGCACAATTTTATGATCCTTTGAGCATGTGGAACTCAAAGTTTTAAAAACAAATATAAAAATTGTTTTACATATAACTGAGAAAATAAAAATATTTTTAAATAAGTAAATAAAATTTCCCTTTTCCTCTTATTTCTCCTTACTTACCACTTTATATTGGCTAGGATCAGGAGGGAACTGCCCTGGGTCAGACTCATCGTTTCTGTCTTCCCCATTTTCTAACTTTATACCAAGTGTTAAATATGCCCATGGTTTTTGATTCCAGACTTGAGTAGCCCTTCATTCTCTTTTGCTTTCAAATAACAACTCAAACACAGATCAGCGCACAAAGTTTTTCTTTTATCTAATAGTGGGATATCTGATATCAAAGAAGAATGTAAAACAGACACAAGGGTCAAAGGAAAAGGAGGGGAGGGCAATTAATGGCATCTGCCTTCTACTTGGCTCAGAACTGAGAGAGGAGGACATTGATTTCAGGGTCAGCGGAGAGCATCTCGCCCAACTTAGGCCACATTCAATGTTCCTCAGGGCAGCTGCCACTGCATTAGCAGCAGCTTTCAGAATTTTTGAAGAGGGGAGCAGAGAAGCATAAATCCAATGCTAAGTGCTTGACTCTACAAATTTCATATGGCCTCAAGATCAAACGTATTGGGTCTGACTTTCTGCTCCTTCTGGCAGCTCTTTACCAGAACGCTACTGAAAACTGATCTTCCCAGAATCTCCATCCCAAATACCTACTGTTGTGCATTCTGGCAGTGGAATACCTTGTAAGGCAGAACTATATAGGAGTCAGGAAAATCTGAGTTCAAATCTAGTCTCAAATCCAACTAGCTGTATTACCCAAGTCAAGTCACTTAAACCTTATTTACCTCAATTCCTCTATAATATGGGGGCCCACTGGAGAAGGAAATGGCAAACCACTCCAATATCTTGCCAAGAAAACTTTACAGACAAAGTCTGGGGTCACCTCAGGTAGTTTCACAATTGAGCAGCACATACTAGATCATGCTGCCTCTCTACTTTGGTATTTCTTCACAAAGAAGAAGAAAATATGCTTTAATAATCACTTGAAATCACCATATCTATCACCAAGCACTTTTTCCAAGAGCTGCTGAAAAGTGATACAGACCTCAGAAATTCTGTCAGGCATGTGCTGAAATTGTTAGAATCCTACTGGACAACTGAAAGCTTTTCTTTATCTTTTTCTACAATTAGGAGCTGCCATCATCCACTGTGCAGGTACAACAATGAAAACCACTGACTTCCCCGCAGACAGTCCAGGACATCTTGTACGCTTGGCATGGTGTACTGATCCACCTCGGCTCTCTTGTCCGAAGTAGAATAGCCTATACAAATCTGGACATTCTTAGTCTTCTTCCACATCTCTACTAAAGGTGAAACATACAGACTATTGGATTATCTGATGAGGTTGTTGACTGACATCTCTTCAGATGATTCCTGGGCTTCCCCATCTCTGAGAGGATGACTCTGATATTGCCACTGAAAAAGTTAAGAATCACTGAGATGGATTGTGGCTGGAAAGGTATGAGAATCCCTCAGCATACTTCATATGTCCCTTACATTGTGAGCTTTTTCCTCAGATAATCCCTCTATTCTATGCTTGGGAGACTTCAAAATCAGCTTGTCTGAACTCAGAAGGAGCAATCAGCAGTGGAATATGTTGGAGTTAGTTCAAACTGTCTCATATCATTGTCCCATTTTCAGCGTGAACATTTATACATTGGAAATTGGCAAACAATACAAATCCAGGCTCAATTTATTTTTTAAACTGTCTAGACTTTTAAAAATGTTTTATTGTCTAGATTTGGGATATAGAAGTATTCAAGGAGAGCTAGGACTTCTGATGTGAGGGTTTGCTGAACCCTTTTTCGGATTGCTCATTCACCTTTGATGCCCATCTGGCACTCAACTTGTTTGTGACCTGGATTCAAGTGAAGCAGAGCTGTACAAAGTTATCAATCTCACCCTTTTCTAGAGTCATCAAAGTTCAGTGGCAAGACAAGTCCTGAAAAGGGTTCAGTGAGCCCCTACTCCTATGGCTCCAAGAATTTGTAGCATGCACAATGGCCATTTCCAAGTTGAGGGTAACCAACCCATCAGTAAGTTAGGGAGGTGTTTACTCCCAAGCATGTAAAGACTTTCCCTGGTAGAATAGGCAGATTGGAACAACTTGTTCCAATAACCACGAAGGCAGCTAAAGGATCTTGGTCAGACATTGAAGACTCCAAGGTTATCCACTGCATCCTGGGCTAGCCATCTTGAATTTTGTCTTACTGCTAGACTTTGATGACTCTGGAAGAGAATGAAGCTGTACTTTATACAAGTCTTTCTCCCTTCAATCCAATTCACAAACAAGTCAAGCCATCATCTGGTGGTATCATTAGTCCTCTTTGAAAACAGACAACATTGTCTAGACTTCAAAAAATGATGAAAGGGGAAGCTAGGTGGTGCGGTGGATAGAGCACCAGTCCTGAACTTGGAAGGACCTGAGTCAAATTTGGCCTCATACACTTAACACTTCCTAGCTGTGTGACCCTGGGCAAATCACTTAATCCCAATTGCCTCAGGGAAAAAAAGATGAAAAAAATGTTAATCATACAGATTAAAATGGAAAGTTTATAGTACCTTTTTTAAGGATCTTATTGTTAAATATTTACCGACACACTACTGGTTCAGTCTCTTTAATATTCTAACAGTACTGTAAGTTTCTGCACAGGAAGCATGAATTGTCAAGGTATTTAAGTACTGAGTATCAGTTAATTTACTACAATACTATGTTAGTACTCTGAGTGGACAGAATTGATCCCAATCAATGGTGAAACTCCAGACATGTTAATTGGGCCTGGACACCTAAGAGTCAAGGCATTTACCAAGATGTACAACTTCCCTGGAAATTCCATAAAAATTTACCATGACAAAACCCATACATGTATAATTCTTTTCTTTTTTAACTTAATAATACTTTTTCTAATTACATGTAAAGATAGTTTTCAACATTCATCATTATAAGATTTTGAGCTCCAAAATTTCCCCTCTCCCTCCCTTCTCTTCCTTCTCCCCAAGAAAGTGAGCAATCTGATATAGGACATACATGTATAATCATGTTAAACATATTTCCATATTAGTCATGTTATAAAAGAAGACAGAATAAAAGGAAAAAACAAACATAAGAAAGAAAAAAACAAAAAAGTGAAAATTGTATGCTTCAATCTGCATTTAGACTCAATAGTTCTTTCTGTAGTTATGGATAGCATTCTCCATCTTGAGTCCCTTGGAATTGTCTTACATCATTGCTGAGAAGAGCCAAGTCTGTCTTAGTTGTTTATCTCACAATGTTGCTATTACTGTGTACAATGTTCTGTTTTTGCTTACTTCGCTCAGCATCAGTTCATCTAAGTCTTTCCAGATTTTTCTGAAATCCAACTGCTCACCATTTCTGATAGAACAATAACATTCCATTGTAACCATCGTTTGTCCTTCTTGAAGAGGACCATGGTATCAGGGAGGTGATACCATGACATGCAAGTAAATTGGATTTAACTGAGCAAGACCTGTGCAAGATCACTGGCCTCACTTTCCCTTGCAGAGCCATCTGGGTCCAGTGGCCAGATATAAATCAGGACTACTTGAGATCCTGGATCAAATGGGAGACCTTGGCTTTTTTAAGTTAAGGTCTTCAACAGGTCTCAGTTTGACTGGGGTTGCAACCATTCAGTGATTAAGACGAGGTAGCAATTGAAGCAAAGAATGGACTTTTTCACGTAGTTCAAAAAAAATCTAAATAAATGAATGAATCTGGGAAGGGAAGACCCTTGGGTTTCTGGCCAAAGCAAAAATGATTGTTTTTTACATTCAATCTGAGCCAATCATGATCTAAATGTCACCAAATGGGGCTTGACCTGGGACCTACTGGTGGCCAATTAATGAGAATCAGATACTGGCTGGATTTCTTAAGTATTCCATTACATTCATATAACACAGCCATTTCCCAATTGATAGATATCTCCTCAGTCTGCAATTTTTTGCCACTACAAAAAGAGCTATTTTAAATATTTTTGTTTGTGTGGATCCTTTTTCTTTCATTATGATCTCTTTGGGATTTAGCTGGATCAACAGGTCTGTGAAGTTTTATAGCCCTTTGAGCATAGATGCAAACTGCTCTCAAGAATGGTTGGATCAGTGCATGACTCCCCCAACAACAGTGTTCCAATTTTCCCACATTGTCTCCAACATTTATTATTTTCCTTTTCTGTCACATTAGCCAATCTGATAGATATGAGATGTACCTTAGAGTTGTTTTAATTTGTATTTCTCTAACCAATCGGGTTTAAGGACATTTTTTAATATGACAATAGAAAGCTTTAATTTCTTTATTTGAAAACTTCCTGTTCATATGGATAGTGCTTTTCAGTCAGTCCATAGGACTTGCTTAAATCCTACACAGCTTGTAGAGATATGTACATTCAGAAAATGACCAGAATATTTTTCTTGGGATTCATCATCCAGTATAACAGGATATTCAATTTTCTCCATCCTCACCATAAAAATGATCCAATAGAGGTTAGTGAGGCAGGAATTATTTCCTCAAGGTCTGAGGCAGTACCAGTCCCTGAGCCAATACCTGCCTCCTGATGATGATTAATGGACTCAAGTTCCTAAAAAAAGCAAAGTCTGGTTTCACCTTTCCAGTATATGTCCATCTTGTCCAACTTTGCAACCAATCCCAGCTTGATCTTGTTGGCTATGATAAATTCACATGACTGTGGACTTTGATTAACAAGTATGTTAATCATCTATTATAATCTGGGAATACAAAGATCAAAAATGAAATAGTCTCTGTCCTCATGGAGCTTACATTCTATCAGAGGAGAAAACAGTAGGCATAAGTTCATTCAGAATCAATACAAGATAGTTAAAACTAGGGAAGGTAGGAGCAGTTCTTAGATCAGAGAAGACATCATATAGAAGGTGAGTTGTGAAATTATCTAGAAGGAAGGGAAGGATCCTATAAAGTGGAGATGAGGAGGGAGAACATTCCAGGTATGAGGGACAGATAGGGCAAAGGTCCAGGGATAGGAATAAGATACTTTATGTGAAGAACAGAGGCCAGTTTGAACTATATGTGATAATGTATGGGATGAGGAATAGTGCATAATGAGGTACTTCCAGCTAGTTACATGTACTACATCTGATCATTTTTGGTAGGATCTGGTTGATCCTAAATGACCTCTCATTTGGTCTCTATGACTTATATCTGGGGAAATGGCTCAGAGCCACATGGAGTCATACTCTTTTTGCTCTTGGTTTTTATCCATATTTCCTTGATCAACTGTACTGACTATATAACTGAGGAATGATTCTTGGTGCTCACAAATTGTTGCTGGCAAACATACTATTTTTACCCTATGTCAATCCTTTCATCTTTTGGGATTTCATTAGTTTAGTGAGGTTTATTATTTCTGCAGTCTCTGAGGAAGATACTCTGCTCTACTCACTCTCTTGATCTCATCCCTTCTCATCTCTGGGAACTTGAGCCTTATCTCTTTCTTTCTCTTTCTCTCTCTCCTTTACTTCCTTCCTTCTTTCCTCTTTCTTCTATCTCTCTTTGTGTTCCTCTCTCTCTCTCTCTCTCTCTCTCTCTCTCTCTCTCTCTCTCTCTCTCTCTCTCTCTCTTTCTCAGTGTGTGTGTGTCTGCCTTTCTGTCTCTCCTTTCCTTTCTGTCTCTGTCTCTCTCTTTGTCTTTGTTTCTCCCTCCCCTTTCTCTCTCATCCCCTTTCAATATTTCATTATTCACTAGTTTCTTCTCTTCAATTTACAAACTAACCCAGATTTTTTTCTCCTTTAAAAAGGAAAAGAAAGAAAATAAATTACTTTATTACATTGTTCTCAACATTATCATGGTTCTATAATCGTATATGTCTTCTTTTTATAGCTGAATTCTTAATAGAAATTATTTATACATGTTGCCTCCATTTTTTCACCTCCCACTCAATTCTCAGTCCCTTTCCATCTGAATCCTCGCTCTATCTCTCCACTAAAATTGTTCTCCCTAAGCTTACCAATAATCTCTCATCTGTTAAGTCCAATGACTTGTTCAGTTTTTCAGGAAAGATTTTTAATTTCCCTTTTCAATGTTATGAACTCAACTAATATGTACATTTCCATTACAAAAAAGACTGCATATAAATCTATGAATGTTCACCAAATAGTACTTGTTTTAAAGGTAATTCCAACATTGCCTTTGCTTGTCTATGTCCTTCTAAAATTCATTCTTCTGTCTTTTATGTATTTTTAATAATTAATGAGTTGTGAGGGCAGCTAGATGGCACAGTGGATAGAAGTACTGGCCCTGAAGTCAGGAGAATCTGAGTTCAAATCTGGCCTTAGACACTTAACACTTTCTACCTGTGTATACTTATCCCCAATTGCCTCAGCAAAAATAAATAATAATAATAATTAATGAGTTGAGCAGCCATTCTGTCACTTTTCAGGAACCCTCTCTGACCACCTACAATTTCAAAGATGTTGCCTCTCTGTGTCTATTTCCCTGAGCAGTCATTCTACCATGCTCCAGGAACCCTCTCAAGTCACCTACTCGAGGTACAGAAGTTGCCTTATCCCTTCCCTGGCACCCCAACATTTTCCAATTACATATAACTGCCAGATACCCTAAGATAATTCTACCCCAAGTCTGAAGGCAATGATAATCTACTTGTACTAATTTTCAATGACTTAACACACTTCCAACTCATTACACATCTACCTCCCTATCCCTATGATTCCAGACTGCTGACTGCCATTGTTCATACCCTATTCTTCATCCCTCACTGATTTCTCTCTTATCTTATCACCTGTAACTCAATCCTGCCAATGCCCCATTCTAAAGCTACCCACCTCTTCCCCTATGCTTTCTAGATCAAGTACTGCATAGGTAACAAACTAACATTTATCTTAAAGTTTTTCCTTATTTACCTCCTCCAGCTTATTATATTCACCAAGACCTGGCTCCTTTCTGATGATATAGATTCTCTGAGTACCCATTCCAACACTGACAATTATCCTGCAAGGATTGATGGAAGACTCTTTGCTCCCTACTGCCACTTCCAGGCTTTCCTCCTACCACCATTACTGAATTACCTCTTCTCCTTTGACATTCAATCACTCCGTATTTATTACCCAATCAAGATTCTGGTGGCTGTTGTTTGTCGACCTCGAAGACATTCTCCTTTCCTCAGTGATTCAATATCCAGCTTGCATTATTTCTTTCTTGCCCTTATAATAGGGGACTTCAACATACATACTGATGTGAGTACAACTCTTCAATGTGCTCATTTCTTATCACCTGCTCCTCCAGCTCCTGAGGGTATTATATAGAAATAGTCATTCCACTGAACCAGCTATGCCCAGAGAAAGAACTCTGGGAGATGACTAAAAACCATTACATTGAATTTCCCAATCCTTATATTTATGCCCACCTGCATTTTTGATTTCCTTCACAAGCTAATTGTACAATATTTCAGAGTCTGATTCTTTTTGTACAGCAAAATAACGGTTTGGTCATGTATACTTATTGTGTATCTAATTTATATTTTAATATATTTAACATCCACTGGTCATCCTGCCATCTAGGGGAGGAGGTGGGGAGGTAAGAGGTGAAAAATTGGAACAAGAGGTTTGGCAATTGTTAATGCTGTAAAGTTACCCATACATATAACCTGTAAATAAAAGGCTATTAAATAAAAAAAAATAGTCATTCCTTTGATCTTGCCATCACCCCAAAGCATTCCAACTTCCACTGTCATTCCACCTCTCTGCTTTATATCTCCAATCCCTGATCTTTATATTCCCTCTGACCTCCAATCCCTGTACACCTCAGTTCTTTTTCAGATTACCATCGTTGCCCTACCTAACTTTCTTCTCTTTTCCATCTTGATTCTTCTTTGAAAAAATTCAACTCCAAATTGTCCTCTTCTCTTCAGTTCCTTGCATCTTTATCAAGAACTTTGCCCCGACAAACCTCAATCTTATTATTCTTTCTATCCACTATTTTGTTCATTCATTTGCTTCTAAATGAAGCTAGAGAAAAATAACAAAATTGTACTAATACAATCCACTAATTTTTTTCTTATTTTATTTTTTTCTCAAAGTGTCAACATTCATTTTTTTTAATTTTGAAGTTCCAAATCCCCATCCTCCTTCTTCTTTCCCCTCCTTAAGAAGGCAAGCAATTTGAGGGATTTAGGATGGTTGATTGGTTGGTTATTGTTCTTTGTTCTCAAAGAAGACACAAATGATATCAGTATGTTAGAGTCGAGTTACAGTGTATCTGACTGTGGCTGATCAGATCAATACAAGCTTGGAGGGCATTGCAGACACAAGTAGTCCATATTAACATTTGTGCATCTTGCATTTCTTCTGAGCTAATTCAATTCTGTTTTGTTCATAGCATATAGCACTTTCTCTGATAAGGTCATGCCATGTTGGGCAATCCTGAGCTAGCATCTTTTAATGTCATACAATCAATTCTAAAGTTCTTAAAAGAAACCTTGAGAGTGTCCTTAGTTCACTTTTTCTTACTATTTTGTGAGTGTGAGTTCTTTTGTGAGTATGAGTATGTGAGTTCTTCATAAGATAATTTTTTTAGCAAGTATATATTTGGCATTCAAACAATGTAGCCAGCCCAACAAAGTCATGCTCTCGGCAGTAGAGTTGGAATGTTTGACAATTTAGTTCAAGAAAGAGCTTCAATGTCTGGTATCTTATCCTGCCAGATGATCTTCAAAATCTTTCTAAGACAATTCAAATTATGTGTGTAGTCATGTAAATTATTTTCATATTAGTCATGTTTCAAGAGAAAAATAGAGGCACCTTCACCTCCCTCCAAAAAAAAACAAAAAACAATAAAAAATAAAGTGTAAAAAAGTTTGTTTTTATCTGACTCAGACTCCATCTGTTCTTTCTCTGAAAGTAGATAGTTATCTACTTTTTCTACTATTTCTACTATTCTAACTACTATTTCAAATCATAAGTTGTTTAGAATTCTTTGTACTACTAGGAATAGATAAGTCATGCACAGTTAGTCATTATAAAATATTACTGTCATTATGTACAATATTCTCCTGGTTCTACTTACTTCACTTTGCATCAGTTCATGTAAGTCTTTCTAGGTTTTTCTGAAAGCATCCTGCTTGTCATTTCTTATAGCACGAGAGTATTCCATTATAGTCATATACCACAACTTATTCAATCATTTCTCAATTGATGGGCATCCTGCAATTTCTAATTCTTTGCTACCACAAAAAGAGTTGCTATATTTCCCTTTTTGTTTTATCTCCTTGAGATGCATACCTAGTAGTAATATTGCTGGATCCATGGCTATGCACAATCCTTTGGGCATAGATTCAAATTGCTCTCCAGAATAGTTGCATCACTTCACAACTCTACTAATAGTACATGTGCCCCATTTTTTTCTACATTCCCTCCAACATTTCTAATTTTCCTTTTCCATCATTTTGGTCAATCTGATAGGTATGAGATGGTACTTCAGAGTTGTTTTAATTTATATTTCTCTAATCAGTAATGATTTAAAGCAATTTTTCATATGGCTATAGGTAGCTTTGATTTCTTTTTCTAAAAACATCCCATTCATATCATTTGACCATTTATCAGTTGGAGAATCACTTGTATTCTTATTAATTTGATTCAATTCCCTATAGAGAAACTTGATATAATTTTTTCCTGTTTCCTGCTTTCCTTTTAATCTTGGCAGGAGTTTTGTTTGTGCAGAAACTTTTTGATTTAGTGTAATCAAAATTATCCATTTTATATCCCATAATGCTCTTCTTTGGTTATAATCTTAGCATGCAGTGTAAGATGTTAGTCTATACATAATTTCTGCACAAATGCTTTCCAAATTCCAATAGTGAGTTCTTGTTCCAAAATCTTACCACTACACATTTATATATTACATAATTCCAACTGGGACCTTACCATGGCAAAGAAATCCTTCATATCTATGTAATCAATTCACCAGCTCACTCATTACAATGACTTTTCCAAACTTTTTTAATCCCTTTTTAAACTTCTTATAACTATTATAACCTCCCCCCCCAACTATCAAAACTGAAAATCTTGCTTCATATTTCACTGAAAAAAAAGAGACCATTCACTGAGAAATCCCTCTTCTCCTTTTCTCCTTATTTTACATCCTTCAGAAGCTTTGTACCATTTTGTCCTCCTTTGCAAACCTTTCTATATGCATAAGTAATTTTATTCCATCCTGTCTTCTCTATTGGATTGTCCCCTATTTCCTCAATAATTTCCCTTCTCTCCCCCAATCTACTTCCCTACTATCTACAAACACATCCATGAGTCACCAGTCTTCCAGAAAAAAAGAACCTCACTTGATGCATCCATTCCCATTTTCTATCATCCTTTATCTCTCCTCCCTTAGTACCTAAGCTTTTTAAGAAGGCCATCTGTAATCGTGGTACCACTCCTTTTCCCCTCACACTTTTAAAATCTGCAATCTGTCTTTTGACCTCATCATTCAACTGAAACTACTGTCTCCAAAATTAATTGCCAGATCCAGTGGCTTTTTTTTCCCTCAAAACTCATCCTCCTTGGCTTCTCTGCAGCTTTAAAGCCTGTTAAACACCTCCTCCTCCTGCAAATTTTCATATCTCTAGATTTTCAGGACACGATCCTCCCCTGGTTCTCCTCCCATCTATCTGACCATTCCTCAGTCTTTTCATGGGGTTTTCATGATACCCACTAATCATGGGTATCCCCCAAGTTTCTGTCCTATACTGTGTTTCTTGTCCTTCTATCTTATTGCACTTGTTGATTTCATCATTGGGCTCAATTATTTATGTCTCTGAATGATTTTCAGATCTCTTTGATCAGCCTTAATCTTTGTCATGACTTCCAGTCTTGCAACTTTAATTGCCTATTAAACATTTCAAACTGGATGTCCTGTTGACATTTTAAATTCAATATATCCATAATGAACTCATTATCCTTCTCCAAAATCTCCCAATTTTTCTTTTACTGTGGAGGTTATCACTATCTTCTCATTCACCCAGGTGACTCACAATTTAGGTACCATTCTCAATTTTACTCTCTTAACCTTCAGGAGCCAAGAATTATTGTTTCTACTTTTGTAACATATTTCCCATATCTCCCTCACCTTCTCTCCTCTGACATTAGCACTATCCTAGTGCAAGATCTCAATACTTGACACCTAGAATGTTGGACCCTATGGGTCTCTGGATCATTCTATCTGCCTTGCAAGTGAAGCCCTACATTGTATAGGGAATCTCCCCAATAGAATATGAGCTCTTTGAGAGTAAGGATTATCTTGCTTTTCTATTTGTATCACAGTTTTTTACATATAGTAAATACTTAATAAATATTTTTCCATGTATTCATTCAACAAATATTGTTCTGTCTACTATGTGTAAAGTACCATATTTGAAGTCAGGGGTACAAAGATAAAAATGAATCAGTCTTTGCTACCAAAAATTTTTTATTTTTCTATAATAATTTGTTAATGTTTCATCTAATTATATGAATTATCCAATTAGTATTTTCTTTGGGTCAACAAATTTATAGATTCATATGAATAGTATATTCATTGTTATTCTATTAGTACCTGTCTCCATGGATATTGAATACCTCTAGAATTTCTTAGTTATTTCATTTCAGTAAAAAGTATTTTGTAGTTATATTTATAGAAATCCTGTCTGCATTGTTAATTTGCAGATATTTCACACAATTGGCACATTTTAAAAGGCATTTCACATTCTATCAAATTTTCCTCTTTGTTAGCTGTTTATAGAAATAACTATTTCTGTGTACTTATTTTGTATCCTATTTTATTAAAAAAAAATTTCTTTTCTCCCACTTAACATTATTTTATTTTTTTAAATTACATGTAAAGATAGCTTTCAACATTTACTTTTATAAGATTCCATTTTTTTCTTCTTTCCTCCCTCTTCCCCAAAATGACAAGAAATCTGATATAAGTTATACATGCATGATCCTATTAACCATATTTCCACATTAGTCATATTGTGAAAGAAGAATCAGAACAAAAAGAAAAACCATGAGAAAGAAAAAACAATGAAAAAAAGTGCAACAGTGTGCTTCAATCTGCATTCAGCCTCTATAGTTCTTTCTCTGGATTTGGTTGGTATTTTTCATCATGAATCTTTTGGAATTATCTTGGAAAGTTGGTCATTGCACAATATTGCTGTTACTATGTACAATGTTCAACTGGTTCTGCTTACTTCACTCAGCATTAGTTCATGTAAGAAAAGTATTGTCTGGATTAGCTTTTTTTATTCTCTTAGATTTTACAGGTAAGTCATCATATCATCTGTAAACAGAGATTCAAGCCTCCTCTTTGTCCGTGCTTATTTTCTTTCATTTGTTTTTCACATTTTATTGCTAAAGCTAGTATTTCTCAAATTGTGTTGCGTAATTGTAGTGAAAATAAATATTCTTATTTCAGCCCTGTTCTTAGTAGGAAAGCATTTAATATTTCTCGATTAAAAATGTTGCCTCTTAGTTTTAGATTAATGTTTATCATGTTAAAGGAAAGTTCATAAGGACTTTCTTATTTTTTTTAATGTTTTAACATAGATGAATATTATGTTCTATTAAAAACTTTTAGAATAGAATAATAAAGATATTTAAAACAATATCTATTGTTTTAGTCATGAATTTTTATTGATGTGATTTATTAATATCATTATTTTCATAATGTTGAAGTATGCTTACATTTCTAGAATGTATCTTGGTCATAATGAAAAAATTGTTATATACATATGTGATATGTGTATATATATATATATGCACATATGTGTTTATGTATGTATGTGAATTGTATTTGCCAATATAGTTTTGACCGCTCACAATGGATTCCCAGAAAAAATGATTCCAAGTTCAAGGTACTTAGTGGGTTACCACACACTCAAAACCACATGATCTATAGATTACTACATACTCCCAATATTATGTTTACTTTTATCAGATAGCTAAAGAAGCACATTAGTTCAAAACAACAACAACAAAAACGTAGCAAATAAAGTGACAATAAATGATTCCCAAATTTATATATGGGATATATATTTAACCAATTCATATTTTCAATGTAAAAAGCTACTAATGTCCTCATTATAGGATTCTTTACTGTTTTTTCTTGGGCATTCTACCTCTATTATACACTGGATGTTTTGTCTTTGGTGAACTTTAGTCTTTTGTACTCTCATAGCTCTTGCTAGTAATGGTGATATCCTTGAAGAGAACTCCACTGTTATGGCCCCAAGCTGCTCTTTACTCTTCTCTGATGCACTGATGCAGGGGCTAGAAAGTTTCTACTTGCCAGGGAGAGCTATTCCTCTTTTAATATATTGCTAATAGTTCTAAGGTTCCACAACCCACTAGGCAAGAGTCAGCCAAAACTAGCAAAAAGCCCTAGGTTAAAATTAAGTATTACTTTTAGCTACCTACTCTTGTTGCTGATTTGAAGTCTTGAGTATAGACAATATCTGACAGGGTTTAAAGATTCCTTTCAAACTTTGATTCAATCTCTGATTGGGAACCAGTCCCACTAAACATATTAGAGATTCTGAGAAAAAAATTCACAAGAACTAGGTGGAAGCTGAGAATCTAAGGTAAATATTAATCCTAACGTCCTCAATGATTAGCTTATAAATGAATCTAGGAGCCAAGACTGCAGCTAACTGAAGAATCCAAGGCCATAATCCTATAGCTCTCCTATATCACATTACTTCATTTGATATGCATATTTTCCAGCAACAAAACCTGGCTAAGTTTTTAAAAATTTATTTCTGACAAGCAAAAACAAATATTCTCTCGATATCCCTATAGACTAATATTTTGATGCTAATATTTTTCCATTAATATTATTAGTGATATCAGCCTATTTTTTTGCTTTTGCTTTGTCCTTTTCTGGTTTGGGTATCAAGACTATATCTTTTAATTATGATTAATTCAGTGAAGTGTCATATTTACTTTTTAAAACAGTTTACATGGCAAAGGGATTATTTGTTTTTTTAAGTGTTATGTTTTACTTTTATTCACAAACTGATTATCTGATGCTGATATATTTGGATGTAGGCAGTGATGTGGGGTTTGTTTAATTTTGCATTCTGGGGAAAAAAGGTTTATTTTAAATGCAAGATCCCAGTTATTTAGGGAATTCACAGTTTGATTTTTAAAAAGTTGGGAAAACAGGAAAGAAACCTGGCAGAAACTGGGTATTTCTTATATCACTTACCAAAACAATCTCCAAATGGTATATGATTTAGACATATCTTTTATGATATATAATATAAATTATAGGAGCATAGAAGAAATTACCTGTCAAATCTATAATGAAAAAGAGTTTATGATTAAACAAGTGATAGTTTACCTCACAGAAAGCAAAATAACACAATTTTAATTATATAAAATTTAAAAGTTTATGCACAAGCAAAACCAATTCAGCTAAAATTAGAGAATAGGAAACTAGGGGAAAATCCTTGTGGCAAGTTTCTTTGATAAAGGTCTCATTTTATTTAAGTAATCAATAAGCATTTATTTAATACCAACTATGTGCAAGATACAGTGATAAGCCCTAAGGATACAAAGGAAGGTAAAAGATATTCTCTATATTCAAGAATATCCTTTTTTAAAAAGTCTGAAAAGATAGGTACCCAAGAGAATAGTTGCATTCTGGATGGGAAATGATGAAATTACTACCCTGGACCTGCTCCTTAATGAAGAATATGGGAGGAGATGTTCATCAGTAATATTCTCTCTAAAATGTAATGTTCTCTGTTTTGGTTTTCTTGGGGTCTTCGGAGTCTTGGGAGCAGCTTTTGTTTCAGTTCAGTAATCACCACCAAGTGCAACCAGGGATTAGAGTCCAAATCCTTTATTGTCTCTTTCAAAGTCTTGTCTCCTTCACTTGGGGTTCTGCTAGTTTTTCAGAGGTCTTCTGGAATTTTAGTTTCAATGGACAAGCGAAGGAAGAGAGCTTGCCACCAAGGTGGTATGAGATGGGATGACTCTATCTGAGTCCAAGGGCTTGTGCTCCAGCTTTCAGCCTCCAGCCTCCAGCCTTCTGTCCACTTGTCTCTGAATCTCTCTGGCTGAGGCTTCTAGCTTATATGCCCCACACTGAGTATAAACCAATCATTATATCACTGGGAAACCATTATTTGTTATAGGATTAAATCAATACTAAACTAGATTTAACCACTGTCTTCTAAATTCCACTTAGTACCTTGTTTCAAGTTCTGGCCCATAACATGTCCTTGTAGGATTAAATCAATCATACTGAATCATGCTAAATTAGATAACTATTGTCTCTATCAATTCCACTGACTTAGCATTTTGTAAGAATCCTTTGTTGAACTTGAAAGTTCAGAGTTCTGGCTCATAACATTCATCCTCTACCTTTTCCAGTCAGAGGTAGGAAGTCCCAAGAGTGTGGAATACTTAGGAGCCATGAAGTTTCAGAGTTGCTTCCATATTGCAGGGTAATGAGTTCCTGATGACTGTAATTTAGCATGATTCAGTATGATTGATTTAATCCTACAAGGACATGTTATGGGCCAGAACTTGAAACAAGGTACTAAGTGGATTTCCCAATTGATAAATGATGAAAGGATGTGACTAGGTACTTTTCAGAGGAAGCAGTCTAAGCTAGCAATAGCTGTTTGGAAAAACACCCACTCCAAAACAATGATAATTTAGAGAAATGCAAATTAAAATAACTCTAAGTTATCACCTCACACCCATCAGGTTGATAAAGTTAACAAAAACAGAAAATGACTAATGTTGGAAATTACATTAATGTATCATTGGTGGAGCTATGAACTGGTTCAGCTATTCTGGAGACGAGTTCAGATTTGTGTATTTTATATTTGTGTAAATATTCAGCCATTTTCTCTGAGTTATCCATTTTGTTTGCAAATAATTTGGCAAAATGATTTCTGATATTTTCATTCGTTATTGGTGAATTCTCCTTCTTTATCTTTTGTTCTTTATCTTGTTTGATTTTCTACTATCTTTTTCAGTCAGATTAAATATTTTAAAATTTTTATTTATTCAAAAAATCAGCTCCTACTTTCCTCTTGTTAGGTTATGAGCTTTTTGAAAGTAGGCATTATCTTTTGCCTTTTTTGCATCTTCAGTGATTAAATAGTACCTAGTACACAATAGGTGATTAATAAAAATTTGTTGATTCATTGAAATTGTAGTATATGAATGTGATGGAATACTATTGTGCTATAATAAATAATGAAAGGGGATGGTTTCAAGGATATCTGAGAAGATTTGTATAAACAGATACAAAGTCAAACCAGGAAAACAATTAACACAATACCAATAAAATCATAAAGATAAACAACTTTGAAACATTTGGGAATTCTGATGACACAATGACTAACCACAGTTCCAGAAGACTAATGATGATAGAAGCTACCCATCTCCAAATAGAAAGGTAATGGATTTGGAGTGTAAATTGAGGCATATAATTAAAAAAAAAAGGCTTATTTATATGGTTTATTTCTGACTTTATTGGTGTGAATGTTTAAATTGTATAGATATTAATTTCATTTAAAATTTCAAGTTAATTAATATATTTTTTTTCTGTCTGTCTTGTTGAGTTTTCTTATTTGCTGATTTTTTGCTTGTTTTTAGCGTATTTGTTTCTTGATTTTCTAGATGTATATACAATTTATTAATCTTCCCTTTTCATCTTTTGTTATTGTATACCTAAATTTAAATATATGAATTTATCTTTGTAAAACCCCTGCTTTGCATATAATAGATGCTTAATAAATGTTAGTTAGTCCTTAAATAAAGGTTAGTTTAAATATTGGAGAGCTATTCAAAGGCTTATGATTAGACCACACAAGCATAATCAAAGTGATGGTGCTACTTAAATTAAATAATTGATTTAATGCTTCTCCAATCAAACTACCAAAAAAAATATTTTATGTAGCTAGACTAAATAAAAAATTCATTTGTAGGAACAAAAGATCTAGTATCTCAAGAGAAATAATTGGGGTAGGTGTATGGAAAGGAAGAATGAAGGAAGAATAGCACTAGCTCCTTACTGAAATTATAGTAATCCAGTAATTATCCAAATTATTTGACACCATTTAAAAAGTTGAAAACTAGATCATTTTAACAGACTCAGTACGGAAGAGCAGGAAAAAAATATAATTTAATAAACTACAGTTTGATCAACCTGAGAACATAAATTGCTTGGGGGGAAGCATTCTATTTGACAAGAATTGATAGAAATATTGAAAAATGGTTTGACATAAATGTGTTTTGGAATTGGCATTTTACATAATAAAGAATAATAAACCCCTAAAGGGTATACAAACTGGCTATTAATGGCCATACCATAAAAAAATTAGAAAAGAATCAGATCAGATACATTTTACAGTTGTGACGAGAAAAAATTCTTAACCAAAGAAAGAATAAAGTTAATCATAGAGATAAAATATATTATTTAAATTATATGATAATTACATGGTTAATTTCATGGTCAAAGGAGATGAACAAACATCTCTTTTTTTATTAAACCTTTTTATTTTCAAAATCTAGGCATATTTCATATGCCTAGATAATTTTCAGCATTCATCCTTGCAAAACTTTGTGTTCTAAATTCTTTTCCTTCCCTTCCTTCTACCCCCTCTCCTAGATGGCAAATAATGCAATATATGTTAACTATGTGTAATTCTTCTATACATATTTATACAATTTTCATGCTGCATAAGAAAAATCAGATCAAAAAGGAAAAAATGAGAAAGAAAACAAAATGCAAATAACAATAAAAAAAGTGAAAACACTATGTTTTCTCTGGTACAGATGGCTCTCTTCATGGCAAGATCATTGGAACTGGCCTGAATCACCTTACTGTTGAAAAGAGCCATGTCTATCAGCATTGATCATTATATAATCTTGCTATTGCTGTGTGCAATTGAATAAATATTTCTCAAAAGAAGTTTAGACCGTTAGCAATCATATGAAAGACTGCTCCAATTCACTAATAACAAAGTACAAATCAAAGCATCTCTGAGGCTTGTTATTATTCAGTTGTTTCAGTCAAGTCCAACTCTTTGTGTGATCCCATTTAGGGTTTCTTGGCAAAGATACTGGAGTGGTTTGCTATTTCCTTCTCTATCTCATTTTTACAGATGAGGGAAGCAAGGCAAACAGGGTTAAGTGACTTGCCCAAGGTCACACAACTAGAACGTATCTAAGACCAGATTTGAACCAGATCTAGCACTCTATCCACTATTGTGCCACGCAGCTTACAACCCTCAAATTAACAAAGATGACAAAAAGATGGGAACAATGCTGTAAGAGTTGCGGGAAAATTGGTAAAATAATATGCTAATGGTAAGGCTGTGAATTAGCCTAACCATCCTGGAAAGCAATTTGGAATTATGCTAATCGGGGAATAAAATGCTCACACTATCATATTAGTAAGTCTATATCCCCCAAAAAAGGCAAATGATAAAAAGAAAGGTCTTGCATACCTCAAAATATTTATGGTGTACTTTTTGTAGTAGCAAAGAGCTAGAAACAAAGCAGATACTTGTTGAACGAAAAATGGCAAAATAAATTGTGGCACGTAGTGATTGACACATAGTAATCGCTATATACATTGTGTGCAAGAATGTATTGGAATATTATCATGCTATTAAAAGCAATAAATAGAAAAGCATGAGAAGGTTTGTATGAACTGAAAATGAAAAGCAAAGTAAACAGAAAGAGGAAAATAATCATTATAATGCCTACAAACAATGTCAATGGAAAGAATACCAGCAAAGAATTGGGACTAAATACTATGAATTGTGATAACCAAGTTTTATCCTCAGAGAAAAAAGAAAAAGAAAATACATTCTCAATATACTTTTCTCCCTTCTTTGAAGAGATTGAAGACTGGGTATATAGAACACTGGACTTGGCTGATGTCTTGGCTAATTTTGCAAAAATATTTTTCCTTTTTTATTCTTTGTTATAAGGGGTAGTTCCCAGGAAGAGAGGCAGAGATAAGGGATATGCTAGAAAATGCAAGTAAGTAAAAATAAAACACATCAATAAAAAATTGGAAGAACAAATGCTGTTTGGCTTGACTTGGATTAGACCTGGTGACCACAAAGTTGAGTCAGAATCAGGTAATCTGTATAGATATTTAATAAAAAGCTTTTTGAATTGGATTGGATTGAACATGGTAGCTATGAAGCTAAATGAAAAACAAAGTAGAGCAGCACTTTTATCACCATGAGCCCATCTACTTCATGCTTTCTCATTTAGAATTTGTATTCTGCTCTGGACTACATACAGAAGCTTTTTGTCTCATTTATTTGCAATTGTCTTTATACTGTCTTTCCAACTCCTCCCTATCCAAGACACACAGAGAGGAGAGCTCTTGCCCCTTCAGTGAATCACAGATATGTCATCCTGCTTTCTCCTTTACACTCTTTTGACATTCTATTATGTCCCTACCACCATCAGACATCTAAACTTTGAAATATTTATTCCCTCTTTCAGTCTTAGACTTCCTTTCTTTTGAACCATATTTCCAGGTTCAATGCCCCTGCACACACACACACACCTCGGAGTCACCAAAGGCCCCTAGCAGACTTGGTTTCTATTGTAGGAATGCTTGGATTTCTTTTTGGGGGGTTAAAAAAATATTTCTTTTTCTATTTAAATATGCTCAGTTTTTCTGCATAAGTAATTTGGAGATTAAAGTCAATTTCCCTTGATTATTGGCATATATTATTTCTAGTATATTATAATTAGCATTGATTATAACAATCACCTAAAGAGTTTTAATTGAACCAGTGAGTCATTTATCATAACAAGGAGACAAAAAGAATCTAGAAACCACTTCAAACCACAAATGTTAGATCTCTTTGATAAAGAAAAAAGTATGTCAGTCAAGGATAACTACATAATGTAAACTTGTTTGCATAATTTTATGGAGCAGAGTGCAGTGGTGCATGTCTATAATTCTTATCAAACTCTTGCTTCCATCTTTTACACTTCTTTCTAAAAAATCTAAGTTGGTTCAGGAGTCCCCAGAGCATCCAAATAAGTCTTTTCAATCAATTTCTAGTTTTCTTTGTCACTGGAATCCTTTCACTTTTAGCCTTCAGAATTGCATTCATGAAAATTTTCAAATCCCCTTGCACTGACTTCTCTTGTAGAATTTTACTGCATGGGATCCTGCTCATCCTTCCTTTCCTCTTTGAAATCTGTTTTCCCAAAATCTAAGGTGCATGTCAGGCTCTCCAAAGCCACATTTCAGTCATCAGTTTCATTCCACTGAGTCTCAGTAATAACTGAAGTCATTTGCCTCTTTGTTTTAGGATCGGCCTTGAGTTATACACTTCTTGCTTGTTGCCTAAACTGTGGGCATTTGTGTATAGACTTGAGATCATGAGTTTTACCATTGGCTTCTTTCTTGAATTTTGTCTACTATGAACTTCTAAGTGTCTCATCTGTATTCTTCTTCCATCACTGTAATTACACTCTAGGATGTCTAACTTAGTAGATATATAGATGTGTCTACATATGTATATGTACTTATATATGCATATGTTCACATCTATTTGGATGTATACACACATATATATGTGGATTGTATATGTCTATGTGTACTATATAAGTCTATATGTAAATGTATATATAGCACATATTTAATATTATGTGTATACACACACACACACACACACACACACACAGAGAGTTCCAAAAGTTTTAAGTTATGAAACTGCACTAAAGAAGTCCTCTAAAAATCTTATAGGTTATTCTACAGACAGGGCTACCTAGTCTGACTGTAAATAAAAACAGTTGTATAAGGATTTCTTAAAACAATTCAATCTTTAGGCTTTTACTCTTCCAGAAATATTTTTTTAATCCCTGGGCCTCAGTAGAGATCTCTGTAAAGAGAGAAGATTGGACCAGATGATCTCTAAACTCTTGTCTAACTAGCTTTAATCCATAATCCATATTTCTATGAGGTTCTTATTCAGTTTCTCCCTTCCAGACTTAAGGATCCCTCCAACCAATTTTTCCCTCCTGACCTCCAGCACTCAGTGAACTACTTAGTCCTGATTATTTTACTTACCCACTGCCAGAAGAGATAGAGTCACTGTCCAGAATTAAATTCATTCTGGAATTTGAAGGTGAGCAGTGTGGTATTTTCATACTGTAGAAATGGGAGAAAGGGACTGGATAAACGAGCTAATGAGAGAAGGAGGATGCTAGACAGTTTCCCTCAGAAAATGGAAGCCACACAAGCATAGTAGTATATTAACCCCAATTCTAACAAATTGTGAGTGATGCCCTGCCCCAGGTCTGGCTTCACCTTTAGATATGTATTAGCTGTGTGATTCTGGGTAAATCATTTAACTTCTGCTTCTTTTTTTTCTTGTATGCAAAACAAGCATACTAGCATCTATCTCCCAGAGTTGTCAAGAGGTTAAAAAAAAATATCTGCAAAGCACTTAACAGTGCTTGGAATGTAATAGGCACTGAATAAATACTTATTTCCTTCCTTCCTTGGGTGGTTTGATTACAGGGAATCCAATAAATTACCTTGTTCATTAAAATATAGTTTCCACTCACACCTAAAATCCCACCAGTTTGAATTGTTCCTTTGCGGGGGTCCTCTTTCTTTTGACTCTCATTTAAAAAACAAATCCCATTGGAAGAAGGGAACTGCATTAAGTCCCCAACATCTGTCATCCATTCATAGGAGGTCAGTGCTGAAAAGGAGCTTAGAGGTCATTTAGTCTAAATGCCTCATTTTACAGATAAGATTTCTGGGACCCAGAAAGGTGACATGATTTAGCCAGACCACACTGTAAACTAATTGCTGAGCTGGGCTTAAGTATGAATGAACCTGATAACTCCTTTTTGCTCTAAGAGGAGAAACTTAGGCAATGGAAGAGTTCTGGGGGACAGGTCCCAAAAACAGAGAAAAGGGCAAATGAAAGAGCCCATTTTACTGGGTGTGGGGAGGGGAAAGGGAAGCAGATGGGAGGAAAGCGTAGCTTTCTCTTGCCTAGCCAATGTTTTTGCTCTTTCCCCTTCACTTGTGTACAGTGTAAATATTGAATCTATCTATCCTAGATTTGGAATAAATATTTGCAGAAAGAACTGATGAATGAATGGTCAGTATGTTCTCTGTAAAATCCTCAGTTCTTTGGGTCTCCCCTCCCCAAAATTGTCACATTGTATACCTGCGCAAATGCAAACATTTAATCTTGTATATTTGTTGTTTATCAGTCAATTGTCTCAAGAAAGAGACTTCCATTTTGGGTTCTTTCAGTGAAATCTTTGAATTCTGCAGAAATATTTTGCAGGGGGAGTTGAGCATATTTAGAAAATTACTGAGAATTCCCACACTCTAAAGTATGTGTAAGGATAGGTCAACGTGAAAAAGAGCCATGTGATTTTTGCCCTCTTGGGGACTTCCCTTCACCAAATTCAGTCACAGTCCCTTTATGTCTTAGTATGGAAGTACTCAATAGTTAAAAGTTAAGCAATTGCCCAGTCACATGCTAGTAAATGTCATACCAAGATCTAAACTGATTTCAAAGGCAGCTCTCTAGTTATTCTGCCAGGCTGCTTCCTATGTATGAATATTCTTTTAAATTCAGTTTCCTCTGCTTCTAGGGACATAGTGTGTTGGGAACACCCTAGGAGTGCAAATTAGTGTAACTGAATTTCTAGCCCCAAACCTGCAGCTAACTAGTTTGTATCATGTTAGGTGAATTTCTTCCTCTCTCCAGAATCAGCTTCTTAATCTATAAGAGCTGGTGAAATTTGATATAAAAGGTCTCTTCCAGTTCTAATAGTAATAACCTTATTTATTCAATGCCATATTAATCAAACTACCAAAGGATTACTTTATAGATTCAAAAAATATAGAGCTATGAAATAATAAGTAATGGTAATGTTGGAATTCACTAAGAGGAACAAAATAAAAAATTTCAACGGAAATAATGTGGGAGTGGGAAAGGGTGCCTAGCAAAGCCATGTCTCAAACTTTACCACAGAGCAATAATCATCAAAATAATTTAGTATTGGTTAAGAAATAGAGAGGTTGATCAGTGGAACAGGGTAGATACATACAGAAGCAAATATGCCATTAAGCTGGCATTTGATAAACCCTAAGACCCCAGTTACTAGGATAAGAACTCAGTATTTGATAAAAATTTCTGGGAAAACTGGAACAAAGTAAAAAGTAAAGATGAACCAACATCTCACTATCCTGATAAGCTCCAAATGGATACATAGACATAAAGGATGATATTACAATCAAATAGAGGAGTAGGAATAAGTTACTTTTTAGATCTATAGATACAGGGAAAAGTTCATGATAGAACAAGAGAGAAAGAGAGACAGAGAAAAGAATACAGAAAATAAAGTGATCAATTTTGGTTATGCAAAATTTAAAAAAAAAATCTCACAAACAAAACCAATACAGATTAAATTAGGGGAGAAGCAGGCAACTGAGAATAAAGAGTTTTGTATCAAGTTCCTTTGATAAAGTTCTCATTTCTAAGATATATAGGGAACTCAAATTTATAAGAATTAGAGCCAGTCCCCAATTGGTCAAAGAATATGAGCAGAAAGTTTTTAGTTGAAGAAAACCAATTGTCTGCCACTGGCCATATTTAGAAAAAAAAAATGTTCCAAATCACTAATAACTAGAAAAATGCAAATTAAAGTCCCTGGTATTCTATCTCATCTATCACATTAGCAAAATTGACAAAAAAAAAAAAAAAGGAACATGACAAATGCTGGAGAGACTGTGGGAAAACAGGTACATTAATGTGTTGTTAGTGGAGTGACTAGTTCAGCCATCCTTGAAAATAATATGAAGAGGGGCAGCTAGATGGCACAGTGGATAGAGCTCTAGCCCTGAAGTCAGCAGGACCCAAGTTAAAATCTGGTCTCAGACACTTAACATTTCCTAGCTGTGTGAATCTGGGCAAGTCATGTAATGCCAGAGAAACTGAGGCAAGGTAGAGATTACAGAATTTTTAATATTTTATTTGGATTTCTGTGAGGGAGAGATTGTTCTGGGGGCATGATGCCCCCAGGGCTGATGTCCAAAGCATCCAGCAGCGAATGTGAGTTCTCAATGACATATATACAAGCCCCAAGTTCAGGTACACAAAGGGGGGTGGAGTCCAAACTCTGGTAAGCGGGAATCTCCAGGCAGGGAACAGCAATCCAGTTCTGACAGATTGGGGTGGGGTGGGGGGGTAGGACCATAAATTCTTACCAACTGGAAGTTAAGGAGGTGTTCAGCTAGAGCTAGGAAGTCTGAAACTTAGAAATATAGACAATGCCAATTAGGTATCTGAGATAGGACATCGGGAGTTTTATCTTTTGGAATGCCAGATCTCCACAGCCCTGATTATCTCAGTTCTAATAAACAGAAAAGGGAGCTTGCAACCAGGGAAACTGAGGCAGGACAATTTAGGGAAACTGAAACAGGACAATTTTGGGAACTGTGGCACAACAGTCACTTAACCCTAATTGCCTCAGAAAAAAAAAAGAATAAGAAGAAAATAATCTATAGCTATGCTCCAAAAGTTACTAAATTGTATATAATCTTTGATTCAGGATACCACTACTAAGTCCATACCCTCAAAGAGATCAAAGAAAAGGAAAAGAACCCATATGAACAAAAATACTTATAGCAGCTTTTTTTGTGTGTGATGGCAATCAAATGGAAACTTTTTCTTCAGGCCTGGATTAGACTAAATGACTCTTGAGGTCTCTTTTAACTCCAAGAGTCTGTGATCTGTGATGTGGATATGGGAGGAAATGAACCTCAAGACAGGAAACAAGATCAAAAACAATCTGGGTCTTATGATCCGCTTTTTCTCTAAGCCAGAATTGTATTCACCAGTGTCCTAGTTATCATTAGCACTAAATTAGTATGAAAAATTAAAACAGGTTTTGCTGTGGGGAAGCATAAATAAATAGGTAAAGAGACAGAAAGAAAAAACTGAGAGTGGTGAGGGGAAAAAATGGAGCAAAACAGCTTGGGATCCATAAATTTCCTAATCAAGAGAAGTACTCCCTATCCAGGCTCTGCATACCAATTCCTCCCTATCACTGCCCCTCATGGATGAATGTCCAGGACTCTATGCAGGACTCTATCACCTTTTCCTCTCTCCACTTAATTCTCTGATACAGCCTTCCCTTCCTGCTGTTGTATCCAGCACAAAATTCAAGGAGGGGAAGTACCTGATCTCATGCCAGGGCTGCATCCAGAAAAATAAATGAGACTTTCTTAGGGAAGTTTTTTTTAAATCATAGTTTAAAATGGGGCCTGAATAACTGACTTTTTTCAGCTAGGATATAATCACAAATTATTCAGTGTTAATGTTCTTTTTCCATTCCCTTTCAATCTTTTAGGATTAGAAATTTGTGTTGCTTGTGACTATTTCCTCCCCAGGATTATCTATCTTCCCTTTTAACAATTCTCTACTCCCTACTATTTCTCTACCAAATGATTTATATGGGTGGATGCTTGTGTTTAACCCTCTTTTGTCCTTTTCATATAAGAAAAAGATTGACCTGATGACTGCTCCCTTCAGTTCCTTCATCCATAGTTGAAAATGCTTCTTCTTACACACCCCATTAAGAAATAGTGATTCCCTTTTCCCTTCTTTTCCCTTCCCTCCTCTTTCCCTTTTTCAAACCCTCAAAACAAAAACAAAACAAAACCAATTCCAAGGACTTTTTTTCTTATTAATTTATTTTATACATATTACCCTCCTCCCTCTGTGCTCTGTGTTGCAGTGGAACTGGACAATTCTCTGTCTCCGCCCCTTCCCCTTTCCCCCTCTCCCCCAAAGATACTCAACATCTCTCTTTGCCCTTGTTACTTATTATGTCCAGGATACACTTACCCACTCTTTAAAGTCCAATTAAAATTCTACTTTCCCCAGGAATTTTTCTGTAATTAATTCTGGTTGGTAATGACCCACTCCTAATCTCAAATACCACTTTTTTGTGTGTAATTTTCCAAATAATTATCATGCTATATTGTGTATTATAATATGGAACCTTCTCAGTCCCACTTAGTTACTAGGACCCATTGCCTTCTCAAATGCCCTTGAAGTGTACTTATCTGTGCCCCTGCTGAATTCCCTCAAAGGAATAGAAAGTCCTTGAGGGAAAGGATCTTTTTGTTTTTGTTTTTTCCATATCTCCAAGTATCATTGGCATATAAGAATTGGCATTTAATAAATGTCTGAACTTAACTAAATCCCTTTTGGTATATAATGCTCTCCAAAGGGGTCAAGGACTATGTTTTATTTAAGTTTTGTATCCCCTCTAAAACCTAGCAGCGCTTTGCATGCAGTAGGCATTTAGTAAAATATGTTTGAGCAAACCTAGAATTTCAGAGTTTAGTTATCATCTAGTTCAAGCTCCTCATTTTAGAAAGAAGGAAACTGAGGTCCAGGGAAAGGAAGTGATTTGCCTATGAATTTCCAGCTATATATTTTCCAGACAGGACAAGAACATCTCCATTTGGAAAGCAGAATGAGTTTTCTCAGGGAAACAATATTTCAAATCATTCTTTGATGCTGTTTCTACTGACTTCCTGTAGGCTTCAACTACATAAATAGGTTTTTGTGGGCTGACCTGGGAACTGAATCACTATCTCTGTGGGAAAATATATCCATATATGTCCAAAAACATTCCAAAA
Organism: Sarcophilus harrisii; assembly: GCF_902635505.1. Lineage (NCBI taxonomy): Eukaryota > Metazoa > Chordata > Mammalia > Dasyuromorphia > Dasyuridae > Sarcophilus > Sarcophilus harrisii. The sequence continues at coordinate 49,599,650 of NC_045426.1, forward strand.
AACTGACTTAACTTCAGGAAGACAACTGATTCATAAGCTGAAGGACATACCATATAAACTTAAGTGCTTAATACATATTAAGGGAGTCAGGAAAGAAGTCAGTTGGGTAAAGTTTCACTCAGAAGGGTAAAATAGTCCCCGCCTTCAAGGAGCTTACATTCTATTAGAAGGCTATAATAACTGTACACAGATAGCAAACACAGTATACACAGATGAGCAAATATGATGACTATACAAAGAATTTCACTGGAGAGGGTTCAATAAGAGGAATAGCTGACCTGTGCCTTGAAGTAAGCTAAAGAATTACATAAGTAAGAGGTGAGAAAAGCAGTGTATTTCAGATATGGAGACACCTCCCCCAATCCTGTGCACAGGTAAAAGAGGGTTCCATAGTTAGATTGTGGAAGGCTATAAATGCCTGTTAAATAGACAACCACTGCAAGAGAATGTCCACTTGAATTGAGAAGATAGAGGGTGTATAAGGAAAAGACTTTAAATCACTTAAAAGCACAAATAAGTATTAATTTGGAATATAGGAACATTAGTGCTCAGGAGACCTGAATAAGTCACATTTTCATTTCTATAATCCATTATTTGCCAAATTCATCCTCTCATTAGTGTGGATACTCTTTCTGTGGAGCAAACAACCATATATTTTCATTCTATTAAGGTATGGTCCATAATCATATCCATGAAACTCTCCACTGGGGAAATCTACTCAGTGGATTGGGGGAACTTTTGATGGTGTGTAGAGAGATCAGTTGGTCACACAAGCTGGCTATCAGCTTATCTCACTGCAAGCAAGACTAGCCGACTCCGTAACTTTCTTTTAAAATCCAATTAAAATTCTCCAGGAAGTTTTCTGTAATTAATCCTAGTTAGTAATTCTCATAACTTCATAGAGCACTTTTTTGGATAATTCTCTATTGTGCAATATTGTGCCTTGTATCTCATATTACAACTCTTATAGTCTTTCTTGACCCCACTTAGTTGCTAGGGCTCATTCCCTTCTACATTCTCTGATCATGGGTTTCTTTGCTCATGTCTTGCATGCTGCTTCTCTTGTGCAATTCTTCACAGTTATTATACTGAAACCTTCTCTCATCCACCATGCATCTTTCTCTGGCACGTTAGTTGAGATACAACTTCAGTTCTTTGGGGACTGGGGTATTCCATGTACAGCTTTTTTTTTTCTTTAAGCTAAGTTCAATTATTCAGTTAAATAAAATTTTTTCAAGTTTCCATTGGATCCAAAACACTATGTTCAATATAATATATTGAATATATATATGTTTATACTGAATATAAAAGTGTAAACATGAAACAGTATGATAATTCAATAGGAGGATGGTAAAGAAATGACATGTATGCAAATAAATCTGATAGAAGAAAGGGTTCATAAACTCAAAGGAGAGCTCTAGATAAAGAGATCTAGGACTCTAGCATAAAGTAATACTTTTAACTGAATGAATCAAAGAAGATTTCATAGAGAAGGTGGCACCTGAGTTAAAACTTGGAAGAGGAGAAGGATGTTGACAATATAGAAAAGTGCATGGAGCATTTGCTAGGGAATCAAAGGACTTAGGTTCAAAGCCACTTCTGATGCTTACTGCCTGTAAGATGCTGAATAAGTTACAACTTCCCTAGGTCCTAGTTTGCAATGAAGAGGTTGGACCATATCTTAGCTTCTCAAACTGTGGTTTGCGACCCCATATAAAGTCTCATAACTGAATTAGGGATCATGAAATTATGATGAATTATCAGTAAGTGTTTGATTTGTATACCTATTTTATATATCTATATGCCTGGGGTTGTGTAAAAATTTCTGGAAAAAGGAGTCTCAAGTGGAAAAATTTAAGAAGCTCTGGACTAAATGATTTCTGGTGTCTCTTGTAGTTCAAGATTTAGGATGCTTGGATCCCATGACAGAAAAGAGATAAGGAAGTCCATTCCTGGAATAAGGATTGTATGTCAGTATCAGTGATAGCTGATGGGAATGTACAAAGGCAGGAGATAGGAAACTGCTATTGGTCTAATGTGACTAGAAGGTAAAGAGAAGGATGGTGAACTAAGACAGCAAAAGAAGGATAGAACAAGATTACAAAGAACTTTATCCTGGATTAGGGTGTCCTAGACTTTTTTTTTTCCCTGACATGAACCTCCTACTATGCTTACAGACCCCTTCTCACAATTATGTTTATAAATGCACAAAATGAAAAAACATAGGATTACAAAGAAATCCAATTATATGGGAATATTCATCGAAATATTTTTAAAACAAAGTTTATAGACCCCAATTTAAGAATCCCTGTCCTAGACAGTTGAGTTTGCATTTTATTCTGGAGGCAATAGAGAACACTGCTGAAGGTTTTTAGGTAGTAGGATATCATGATGAGATTTGTGCATTAGAAAGATTTTTTTTGATACCTGCATGAAAAGGGAATTAAAGAAAAGAAAAACTAATGGCTTAGTAGAGGCAATTAGATTTGTTTAGGTCATAAAGATCTGAACTCTGTGAGTGGAAAATAGAAGATAAAAGGAATGGGTTTTGTGTAAGTAGGAAATAATTGGGTAGATGTGGGGAGTGAAAAAGGAGCTATAAGAGATGACTTCTAGGTTTCAAGTTTGAGTGTCTGTGAAGACTGTAGTGATCTCAAGAGGAATCAGAAAATTAGAAGTAGAAGTGGACCTTGAAGAAGGCAGATGATGAGTTTGACTTTGTCCAAGTGAAATTTGTGGTAAGCAGTTTATTTAGGTGGGACTGCCTGCTTATCAAGAAGAGTAGAGCTGATGGATCAGAACTCAGGGATTTGGAAGTAAGACTGGTATGTGGATTTGGGAAAAGCTGTATAGATTATAAAAACCAGTGAGTAAATAAGGTTAGCAAAGAAAGAAAGAGAGAGAGAGAGAGAGAGAGAGAGAGAGAGAGAGAGAAAGTGGGCTTCCATCTTAGGCTTAGGACATCTTTAGGATGTGGATGGAGGATAATGAACTGGTAAAGAAATTTGAATTGATAATTCTGGTAAAGAAAATAAATTGGATAACTGGAGAAGAAACAAACGAGTGGAAGAACCAAGAGAAAATGGTATCCTGGAAGCTAAGGGAAGAGATAATACCAAGCAGGGGAAGATATGACAGTGCTAGAAGTGTTCTGGCACGATCATTTATATATTACACAGATGGGATTCTCAGTTAGGCAATAGTTGGACTAGATCAGGGGTAGGGAATGTCTCACCCATGGACCTGTATGAGGCCAGTGAAATCATTTGCTAAGGCAACCACAGGTAATGATGAGCTAAAAGTTAGGTACAACAACCTCCCACTGCTTGAACTTAAAAAAATTTTTTTAATGGTAGCTTTTTAATTTTTCAGAATATATGCAAAGGTAGTTTTCAACATTCACCCTTGCAAAACTTTATGTTCCACATTTTTTACTTCCTTCTCCCCCACCCCTCACAGCAAGTAATCCAATATAGGTTAAACATGTGCAATTCTTCTAAATATATTATCATGCGGCACAAGAAAAATCAAGTCACCTGTATGTGCAAGAATGTTTGTAGCAGCCCTTTTTGTAGTGGCCAGAAACTGGAAACTGAGTGGCTGCCCATCAGTTGGAGAATGGCTGAATACATTATGGTATATGAATGGTATGGAATATTATTGTTCTGTAAGAAATGACCAACAGGATGATTTCAGAAAGGCCTGGAGAGACTTACATGAACTAATGCTGGGTGAAATGAGCAGGACCAGGAGATCATTATACACGGCAAGATAAACGGCATCAGTTCTGATGGACGTGGCTCTCTTCATCAATGAGATGAAACAAATCAGTTCCAATAAAGCAGTAATGAATAGAACCAGCTACACCCAGCAAAAGAACTCTGGGAGAGGAGTGTGAACCACTACATAGCATTTCCAATCCCTCTGTTTTTACCTGTTTGCATTTTTTATTTCCTTCTCAGGTTAATCTTACCTTATTTCAAAGTCCGATTCTTCTTGTGCAGCAAAATAACTGTATGGACATGTATACATATATTGTATTTAACATATATTTTAACATATTTAACATTTATTGGTCTACCTGCCATCTGGGGGAAGGGGGGGAAGGAGGGGAAATTTGGAACAGAAGGTTTTGCAAGGGTCATTGCTGAAAAATTCCCATGCATATAACTTGTCAATAAAAAGCTATAATAAAAAAAAAGAAATGTGTATAAAAAATGAATGTACATGTATAACCTATAAAAAAAAAAAAGAAAAACCAAAGAAAAAAGAAAAAACCACTGCTGTTGGACTTTTTAAATTGATAATTTTGTATAGTCTGAGGATGATGTTATAAATATACAAATAGCCATTGGCAGAAAAAAAGGTTCCCCACCTCTGGACTAGATGGTTTTAGAAGTCCTTTCCAATTGTAAGATTTTCTGTGTGGAGAGATTGCTGGGTCTGGAGTCAGGAGGACTGAATTGACAGAAGATCCAGTTCAGGTGAGAGGATTGAAATCATGGCTATTCATTCTCCTTGGGCAAAATGAGAAAACAGGCACAGAGAAATTAAATCGTTTACCTAAGATGCCCAAACAAATCTGTGGGAAAATTAGGGCTTTGAAACGAGGTCCCTGGACTTCAGTGTGCTCTTTTTTAAACACACCTTTTGAACTCAGAGTTAGGGTTTTATGGGGCTAAGTAAAGATTTTTTGGAGTAGGTGAGGTAATAGAGGGTTGGACACATCGCTGCAAAGACAACTAACTCCCTCTTGACCCTCTCTGCTTCTGTATATATGTGTATCTGTATATTTGTGTTGTAAATTTAAATAATTTTTAACATTATTTAATGTTAAATTAATATAATTTTATTTATTATTATTATAATAAATATTATATTTTTTATATATAAAAATATAAGGGTCCTTTTCCGCTTTGATTTCTTTGCATTGTGAGTTTATTATTAGGTTAGAAAATATGCAAAGTTTAGGGATTTCCGCCCTAATGCAAATTGCTTTTCCCAGTCTGAACGACCCGCAGGACTGCATTAGCATATTAATGGACCTGCGTGTCCTTTCCCGTAACTCCTAAGCGATCCCTGCTAGAGCCTTTTTTCTCCCCTCCCCCCTTCGCTCTCTCCGCCCCGCCCCCACGTCACTTGCTGTCTCCCATTACACCTTGTGAGCCGGGATTGCAAATTTGCATTTGTATTTGTAAACAAGTGGTGCTTAATGCATGCTTATGGATCGCTACTATGCGATCGGCATGATTTCACGTGGATAATTGTTAAAATCGTTACGGCGTGTTAATGGACGGAAACAATGCTGAGGTACCTAAGTTCACACCTTTGAGAGTTCACACCTTTGAGAGTTCACACCTTTGAGAGTTCACACATTAGAGTCACAAGTCACACCTCCCACAGTCACACTCTCGGAGGAGGACTCAGCCTTGGGGTGTGTCCCTCCAGAAGCATACAGAAGGACGAGCACTAGAGACTTCGGGCAGATGGAGAAGGAAGCTTCGGAGAGCAGAGGAGGGAGCGGCAGGGGGCGATTTGGAAGAGACAATAAAGGACCGGACTTTAACAGCGGGCGGCCCTGGAGGCCGCCTCCAGAAGCTCCCCGAGAACGGTCATGTTTTAGAGAAGAAGAACGCTACAGATCCTATTGTTTGTCGCTTCTACGGGTTAGAGAGGGCTGGAGGGGAAGAGAAAATCTGGAACTCAAGATTTAAAATGAATGTTAAAAAATAAATGAAATTAAAAAAATAAAAAAAATAAAAAAAAAAAAAGGTGGGTTGCCTGCGCGGGGGACTCGCAGGCCTGGTGTTTGTGCTCCTGGGCCCGGACCGCCGCCCCGAGGCCCCAGCTTCCCCAGGTGGCAACCGTTATCGTAAGGAGCGCCTCTCCCCCGACTCCTCCTCTTCCCGCCCGAAGCGGCGCCAATGGTTTCGCCCAACTCACCCAGCACGTGGAAATCGGCCTGCCGCCGCTCCCCTTAACTCTCCACACGTGGTTTCTCCCACGGCGGGGGCGGGGTCAGGGACGGGGGCGGAGGCGGGGGGACGGGCCACGACCGGGGCGGGGCGCATATTAGGGACGCCAATTGGTCAGGGCGGGAGTAAACATCCGGTGTGGGCGTCGGCGGAAGTGTGAGCCGTTCCAGGCTGTGGCTGCGCTGGCCGCGTCTGGCGGGGAGCGAAGGCGGGGCTGGGTCGGTTCCGGTGAGGGTCCGGAGCGCGGGTTGGGTTGGGCCGGGCGGGCGGGCAGGCGGCCCGGCGGCATGGGCTGGTGCGCGGCGCGCTGAGGTGGACGCGAGCTAGGGGCATGGCCGGCGCTCGGGCCGCCGCCGCCTCCTCGTCGCCCTCGTCCGGCTCTTCCTCCGCTTCCTCGTCGTCGTCCTCGTCGTCGCCGCCGCAGGAGCCGGGGCTGGCCGAGCTGCTGGAGGAGTTCTCCCGGACCCAGTATCGGGCCAAGGACGGCGGCAGCGGCGCGGGCAACGCCAAGGTACGGGCCGGGGAGGGAGGCCTTCGGGGCCCCGGGCTCGGTTCCCCTTCCCCTTCCTGCCTCCGGGGAGAGCGGCTAGTCTTTGTTTCCCCTCGAGCGTCGGGTCGGGGCTTTCCCTTCCGTCTGGCCCCTTTCGGGGGCCCCTAGACTGTCCGCTCCCCACGGGCAGGCACTGATCTTGTCTTAGAGCTGCGAGCTCCGGCGGAGCTGAACACGAGCCGCTTTTTAAAGACCCCTCTCCCCGCGCCCCCAGCCTAGCTCCGGGAGAGTCGGCAGGGGTTCCCCAAGTCGCTCGCGCGCCGTCCCCCCTGTCGGAAGCTCGTGCGTGCTCCGGGGCGCCCGCGTCGGGTTCTTGGGCCGGCGGGCCCTCCGAGAGCGGCAGCCCGCTGCGGGCAGCGACCATCCTGCGCTTTCTCTCCGCATTTCCCGGGCGTCTCGCTTCAGGCCAGGCCCCCGGAGACGCTCCGTAATCCGCCAGGGCCCTCGCTGGGTGCCAGTAAAACCTTGTTTCTCCGGACCTGTTTGCCCTGTCTCTGTCCGCGTTGGTTCGTGCTTTTGGGGGCAGGGTATCCGGGCTCCGGGGCAGAGGCCGCTTTTACATCCCCGGCGCAGTGCCTGTGGCCGGTCAGACTGCACGGGGGAGCCCGGCGCAGCAGGACGCCTTCAGTGAGCGCTCCTGGGCGCGGGACGGACAGCCTCCGGCCTGGGTCAGCAAGGTCTGTCTGTTTTCTGTTCCTGCCCGAACCTGCCGTTTCGGGGCTGCAGGCTATTCAGCCCAAGGCCTCACTCGGGCAGGGCGTTCTGCACTCCTCTGCCTTTCAAAAACGTCCCAAGTGAATTCGCTGTTCTGTTACCTCGGCTTCTGTGCATCTATTTCGTTCATAGAGGATCTGGTTTAGGGCCACAGAGCATCTGAGCTCCATCTGCTTGCAGAAGTTTCAGCCATTGGTGTTTGCCGTGGATCCTACTATTAGGGATAACTTCGTTGTAGTCTGTTTCCTCTGGTATTTAGTTTTTAGAGGATCCGTTTCACTGCCACAGAGCTTCTGAGTTTTGACTACTTGCAGAAGTTTCAGCTGTAAGTGTTTGCTGTAGATATCGCTATTAATGATAACTTTTAGGTAGTCCTCCATGCTTTCTTCCAAAGCCCAGTACAAATATTATTCCTTTTGGCTTTTATTGCTGGGAAAGGTTGTGACTTACCCTCCCAATTAAGCTATCCTCGGGTCACAGCTTTTGCTGTTACTGTTTTGACACCTGTTTGAATCAGAAACAGTTGTCTTTCCTTGAGGTCTCTGATAGCTGTTTTTGGAGAGCCTTTGTCTAGCTTGTAGACAAAATAACTCAGAGTTTTGCTTTCCCTCCCGATTATTAGGCCAGAGGTGATTAAGAACTCTGTGCTTATACTGCTGCCCGGTGGGTTCTTCCGGACTAAGTATCACTACCCAGGAGCCTAGCTGAAAAATCTAGGGCCAGTAATCGGGATTGGGACCGATATGATAAGCTAAAGGGGGGACCCAGGGGAATGTTGACAAGCAAAAGTTTATTCCAGGTAAACCCGTTGATGTCTTAATAGGGATAGATTCTTCCCAGTAGCTTCAGCTGTGTGCCCAGTAAAAACACTACTGTATGTTTAGTTAGGTTTTAATTTCTTTTCAGGTTGAACGAATTGAGAAGAGATGTCTAGAGTTGTTTGGCCGGGATTACTGTTACAGTGTGATCCAGAATTTGAATGGAGAAATCTGTGGCCACTATCCCCGGTACATTGTGTTCTTGGAGTATGAGAGCTCTGAGAAGGAGAAAGACACGTAAGTGGCTACTGATTACAGATAAGGTGCTTTCTATGATTCAGCTTTGAGGCTGGTGCTGCCTGCATCTGACAGTTTATTATAGGTTAGCACCTTCACGGAGTTATGGAGTGCTTTCACTGCATTGGTTTTATTATTAAAATGCTTCGGGAGTAGAATTTATGTAGTTGTCAAGTTTATTTTTTCCCCCTTTTATCCCCAGTCCACTATTGGGGCTTAAGCTGATTAAAGGGGAAAAAATCAATTGTGACTAAAACAAATTGACTTCATAAAGTCATCATGTTTAATGGAGAAACCCCTAGCCTCAATTCACCATTTGGGGACAGATAGGAGTCTTTTTACTGAATTGGAGCTTACAGAGGCTTGATAAAGTCCCCATGAACTCATGGCTCTTTGAGGAACAGAAGAAGGTTTATAGTCATAAGAGTGATCAGGAAAAGGAAAAATTATTGATGAGGCAATGAGGGCTGTGCCAAGTCAGTTCTGTTATTCAATATTCCAAATGCCTTCTCTTATAGGATCAAATTTAATTATTTCTGGGGGGAACCTTTCTATTTCCCCTTGGGGGGGGGCTATAAATTTAAATTCCAATCTCCTTACCTAAAGAAGGGCCTTCCTTATATTAAAAACATAAGATATTATCTTCAACTAAAAGTTGAAGATAATAGCAACATTAGTAGTATTCTCTCAACCTGCTCAACCTTAACCTGTTTGGAAAAGGTAGCTTCTTTTGGAGGCCTACAGTTACTAGATTATTTCCAAGAAAAAGCAGTGTTAGGCATTTGACCCAATTCAACTTTCTAACCAAGATTTAGCTTTGCCTTTTGTTGCCCTAACCCAACATACAGGGTGGAGTTGTTGAAGCCTATAGGTGCTACTCTGTCCATATTACTGAAAGTAGAGGTAGGGTTTCTGGGTTAAAAACTTTATACCTGAAAAGCTTGTAAAGTTAGTTTTTATGATATCATATAATAAGGTACTTGACATGGCAGTGAGAGTGGGTGTTGCCCTTGAAGGGGAAATTAGGGGAAGAGACTGCATGTAAAAACAAAGTAGTATAATTTGTTTCTTAAACAAGTCTGACTTTGATCTTGTTGCTGGATTTTCTTCAGACTAAACTAAGTAGGCCCTAACTCAATTTTAGGAGCTGTTTAGGAAGGGGGATTATGCCATTGCTTGCAATATGGAGACAAATAACTAATCCTAAACATTAGCAGAGTTGAGGGAAGAAGACCAAATCTATTCAGGTAGAGGCCTGGACAACAGGAGATACAGCATGGGGAAGATTCAATGCTATATTCCCCAGTAAATGGAAATCTTGGGGAGAAGAAACAAATACAGAGTTTGAAAACTGAGTAGCAATAGAGCCTATTAAGTTCTTAAACATATTTTTATGACAGTTTTTTCAGAAGAAAGTTTTTGGCTGACTTATTTAATAAAAAAAGTAAACTATTTTTATCCACTTCTAAGTGAAGGAAAGTAGTCCTAAATGAGGAAATTGAGGAGTGACTCGGTTTTTCTTCAGTTTTTTTTTTGTTGTTGTTGTTGTTTGGTCTTTTTAATAAAGTAGCTCATATATTGGAATAAGAATTTACATTGACTTGGGTCCTGGGTGGTCTGAGATTTTCTTGGGTAAAAGTTAAAACCTATTAAAACGATTGAGGAAAAATTAGTAAAACTTATAACTTTCCCTGAACCCATAACATCTGTAAGTGATTAAAAGCATCATAATTATATCCCTCCCTCTTTCTCTAGCTCACCTAATTTGTTTAAAAATACGCATTTCTCACAACTAGAAATTTTTATTCATTGTATTCTCAGTCCCTGGCACATAGACTTAATAAATACTTTGAGTGTTCTATATAGTAGAAAAGGGGGAAAAGGATTCGGCTTCCTCTTATAAATTTTTTTTTTTTGATGGGGACAAGAAAAGAAATCAAAAGTATAACTTCTCCTTGGCCACCACCTATTACTGGAAGTGAGAAATGGCTGTTTGTGCAGTATATTTACTGGCTAGTGATTTTGAAAATGTATGAAAGCAAGCCTTTGTTTTGGGGAAGTGGTATTTGAGAATGTGTTCTGCTTTTATTTGATATTGAAACTAGTTTCTAGGTGTCAAGGGGTACCATTATTAAACTTAGCAACTTAGCCATCAAGCCAAAGCCTACAAATACAGAACAGCTTCCTGGTAACTTCTCTACCCCCATCCCTTCCTTCCATTTCTTTGGGTTCAATTCCTTTTTTTTTTTTTTTTCCCTTTTTGATTTGAGCCAGTCTGTTGCTAGATTCTGAGAAATATTATCATTTAGAAAGTTTTAAAATGCTATGAGGCAGTTCCTCTCCTTCTACACATCCCTCTTTATTCCCTAGGGTACTTGAAAGTTCATAATGCAGCCAAGTGACCCGAGCATGGTCAGAGTACTGACTATACCCCCTTTCTGTTGAGCAGGTTTGAAAGCACTGTGCAGGTGAGCAAACTGCAGGACCTTGTCAACCGAAGCAAGATGGCCCGGTGCCGCGGGCGCTTTGTCTGCCCAGTCATCCTCTACAAGGGCAAGGTATGGTTTATCTGGTTAAATAATGACTTGGAGCATCTTTTCATATGACTAGAAATAGTTTCAATTTCTTCATCTGAGAATTGTCTGTTCATATCCTTTGACCATTTTTCAATTGGAGAATGGAGTATGGTTTATCTGGGAACACAGTAGGAACATAACTAGGCTCCTGTGGCATTCCTGCAGGTCATTGTTCCCACATCTTCCAGGATAATGATATGTCTGTACTTAGATATTTAGAGATTAATATTAGGCCAATTAGGTAAGCCAGATGGTTAAATTAGGTAGCCCTGATGGAGTGGAGAAGGAACAGGTATTTCAGTGCCCAACACAGTGCTAATCTATTTACAAATAAATGATTCTTTGATTAAAGGAGTTCAGAAGGGATTGAGCCAAATAGATTTGAGTATTTAAAGAAGGGGATGCTCTTGGTGTGGGGAGTAGTAGCATGAGCAGAATTCAGAAGGTAAGATCCAATAGGAGGGATTGTGACCTGTAGAGGAGAGCATGATGACCAGTTGGATTTGTGGGAGAAGATACCTGTTAAGCATATTGAAAGATATAGGCCTTTGCAGGAAATAAAAAAATAAAAGCTGGGTAAAAATTTTGGACTTGGTAGGGAGTCTTTGTAGGGTTCTTAATTGGGAAAGTGACTTAACTATTTTTAGAAAAAATTATTCTAGTAATGATTTACAGGATAAATTGGAAGAAGCTAAAAACAAGTTTAGATTGGTAGAATAATCTAGATATGAATGACTTGGTTAGGGTAGTCAGGGGGAAATACGAGAGACTGCAGAGAAGAAATAGCAGGACGCTGCTGGACTCATTCTTTTATATGCAGATAATCACAAGATTTTTTTTTAAGTCTAGAAGAATAGAAAAGTGGGGTAGTCTGGAAAGGGAAGCTAATTTAACTAGGGGAAAATAAATTCAGCTTTGAATATATCTAATGTTAGGTGATGGGAGTAGGGGATGCTGGTACATTAAAAGTTGAGTAATCAGACAGGTGGAAATAGCAACTAGAGCCCAGCATCTGAAATAGACTTGGCAGTCTTCTGCATAGTTGTAACAGGCAAAGCCATAAAGAGTACGTGACTTTATGAAAAGAGTATATATAGAACACAGATTCTTTACCCAGAGTCTGAATTTAATTTTTTTTTGTTAAATTTAATATTTTTTCAATTACATATAAAAACAACTTTAATACTTTTTTCAAACTTAGGAGTTACATGTTCTTTCCTTCCTTTCCTTTCTTCCCCTTGAGAAGGCAATTTGACATAAATAGTCTAGTCATGTAAAACACATTTTCATACAAGTTATGCTGTGAAAGAAAAAAGAACAAAAAACCCTCAAGAATTTTTTTTTTTTAAGTATCTTCAATCTGCATTCAGGTTCACTACTTCTTTCTTTGGAGATGGCTGCACCATTCATCATGAGTCCCTCAGAATTTTGAATCATTATATTGCTGAGAATTAGCTAAGTTATTCACAGATCATCGTACAATATTGTTTTTACTATGTATAATGTTCTCCTGGTTTTATTTATTTCACTTTGCATCTGTTCATGACTTTACAACTTTTTCTGAAAGCTCCCTGCTCATCACTTCTTATAGCACAATAGTATTCCATCACAACCTTATGCAAAATTTATTCAGCCATTCCCCAATTGGTAAACATCCCCTCACTTTACAATTCTTTGCCATCACTACAATTTGTACATTTTTTGTACAAAAGGGCCCTTTTCCCTTTTTTATGATCTTTTTGGGATACGGACGCAGTAATGGTGGTATGCACAGTCTGATAGCTCTTTGGGTATAGTTCCAAATTGTTCTTCAGAGCAATACTAACTGTGCTTTAGTATTTTAATTTTCCCATGTGTCTTCCAAGATTTAACACTTCTTTTGTCAGATTAGTCAATCTGTTATGTTGATGATAACTCAGAATTATTTTAATTTTCATTTTCTCTAATCAGTAATGATTTAGAACATTTAGTCGTGATTATAACTCTTTGATTAGTCTGAAAACTGCCCTATTTATGTGAATTTGATTTTTTTTTTAAACATTTTGGTAACTGTATTTTAAAATCTTGGTTTGAGAAGAGGTACTTCAGACTAAAGCTTAGGTTTCACCAGACTGCAAGATCTAAACCCCTGATCTGGAAGGAGGGAAAAGATTTGGACACTATTGGAACATAATGAACAGGGGGAGGGGAAGAAGGAGAGGGGTAGCAAAGGAGTCATCTCACTTCAAGACTGAACTTTTTACCCTTTTGTTTCTCAGGCACTCCTTATTTTAAGTTAATTGTATTGAATATTAAAGTGAAAGCACTAATAAAAATAAGGAAATAATTGCTATTACAGACCTGTCAATTTTAAATTTAAGGAATTATCAGTTCAGAGGGCTTGTTAAGAAGTAATGCCCATTGCTACCAAAGAATGGTATTGCATGTCAGCACCAGGCACTTTCTCCCCTCTTCCCCCTTTGTTAGAAGGGAGAACTATTCTAGAATCTAGAGGTTTTTGAGAAATTGCTTATTCATACCAGGGCTGGTGAGGTGTTCGGAAGAAATTCTGATTTGAACTATGAGATACGAAATGGTTTCCTGGAGGCATTATTCTACTTGTTTTCCAATATCCTATATGCTTTAGATCATATCTTTTTCATTCATGTGCCAGGAGAAGAGAACTTATTTTTACATAGGTGCAAACCTGACTTTGTTATGGGAATTAATGAGGATAAAGAATTTGCTTTGTAGAAAAAAATGTTGCAGCTTGCTTCTGTCAAGAACACATTCTTTGTCTTTGATACCCCTATGGACAACGAAGGACTCTAACCAGATGACTTCTGAGGTTTCTTCGAGTATTAGCGAATTATCATAGATAGACTCAAACTCCTCTTCACATAGACATTTCTACTTTCTGCAACTGGAAAAGAATATATATTGAGGTCAGGGGCACTTTGATGTGATGAATGTCAGCTGAGCCATCTCATCTTTGCTTTGTTTTCCCCATTTATAGCTGGGAAATAAGTGTTAACCCCTCTCCACCCTGGGCCATGGTGAGAGTGCTTTTTGGATTGGGATTTGTTATTGTTGCTCTTGCACTGGAACTCTTTAGGCAGAGCTTGCATAGAGTACAGGTGAAGGATGCTGCAGAGATGCTAACTCGGATCTGAACTGCTCTCACCCTTGGTGAATAAGGAAGTCAAGAGTTGGAAGGTTTGCTCTTTAAGGAATAGGTCTTGAGGTCATATGCTGTAAGAAGTTGGAAGGTAAGGAAAGGAAAACGGCTTAATTTGGATGTTGATGGTCACTGGTAAACCAAGATCTTGTGAGAAGCCAACTTCTTGGTCAGTAAGCAGGAAAGCTCCTTTTTTTGGGCCAGGTGCTGATCCTCAGAAAGAGACAAAAGACAGAATCATCCAGGAACAATATGCAAACAACTATGTATATACATTATATATGGAAAAATGGAAAATAATTAAAAGACAGAAGGCTCTAGAATTGGGAGTTTAGGAAAGGCTTCTGTAGACCAGGGCTTCTTAAATTTTTCCACTTGTAACCAGTTTTCTATCAAGAAACTTACTTGACACTCATATAGGTATATAAAATAGGTATGCGAATCAAATGTTTTTGATCATAAATTCACAACCCCTACATTCAATTACAAGACCTGTGTGGGATCGTAAACCACAGCTAAGGAAACTGGATTATAGAAAATAGAATTTTAGTGGTAGAATTGAAACTAAAATCTTTTTTTTTTTTTTTTTTTTTTTTTTTTTTTTTTTTTTTTTGCTGGAGTCATCCTAGATACTTTCTGCTATCGTGTGCTGCCTCCTTGTGTAAAAAGGGCTGAAGTGCACCCTGCTCCTGCTTTATTTATTGGAGGGATGGGGAGGGGCCAAGTGACTGTTTTAAAAAAAAAAAAAATTCATATTTGAGGGTTTTGCTCAGCAACTTTAGTTGCCCTTCATTATTTCAAATTGCTTCAGCCAGAGGAGCTGTGTTTCTTAGGTACTAAAAGAACTGGAAGGTGAGATTGCTGAACAGCTGTTAGCAATCCCTAAAAGATCATGGAAAATGAAAGTTGTCTTGCACAATTAGAGATGGAAAAATGTCAGACTAAATGGGGGGGAAGGGAATGGGATTAGAAATTTTAGGCATAGTGTTTTACTGTAATTACCTGGAGAAATTCTAGAACTTAAAAAAAAAAATCTTATGTTGCATTCCCATCCGTATATATCTTCTTCCTTCTCCTTCCCCTAGCTTACTTGGAGCCAGAGAAGTTAGATAGTTCAGCAAAGCCAACATATCCATCTGTTGTGAAAGTATATGTAGTATCTCCCACTTTGGGGGGGGGGAAGGGAAGAAGAGGCAATTTTTTTTTCAACTTTTCTCTGAAATTGTTTATTATAATTGTACATGCCATTTTTTAAATTTACATTTGCATTATTATTGTGTAGTTTTCCTGATTCTGCTTATTTTCCTCGGTCAGGCTTTTTATTTATAGTCTTCCTTACTGCACAGTAAAAAAATATTCATACAATTGAGGCACTAAAGATAAATGGCTTGCCTTTATCTGAAGTAAGATTTAAACCTGGCTATTCATAACTTCCAAGTCCAGAACTGTATCATGCTCTTAAATCTGGACATCTATTCTTTTTCAGTGCTTTGTTACTATAGAGAATGTTGCTATGAATGTTTTAGTGTACATAGAACATTTCTATCTTAGACTTTTTTTTTGGGGTGGGGGGGTATGACCAACAGTGAAATCTCTTGTGTCAAAATGTGTGGATATCTAATTACTTAGCACGATTTCAAGTTCCTTTCTGAATAGAACTTCTTCTAAGGGATGGTTAGTGAATATCTAAAAAAGAAAATGGTGATCCACAAGCATGGCTTCAACAACAGGTTATACCAGATCAACTTTTTGCTTTTTGCTTTTTTTTTTTTTTTGACAAGTTCTTTAGACAGATTGATAAGGGAAATGTTATGACTACATTTTACCTTTAACAAAATATTTGATAGTCTCCTAGATTGTTTTTATGGAACAACATGGTGATATATAGGATGCATGACAGTACAATTAGATGGTTTCATAAAACACCAACCTCTAAAAGTTCACATTGATTCAATGTGAACTTAAAAGGTGGCAATATCAGGTAAATCTCTAGGACTCTTTTGACCCTTTGCTGTTTAATGTTAACAGCTTGAATAGAAGCATAGATGGTATGCTTGCCAGAGTTGCAGGTGATATAAAAGGGATGGCTAGGTAACAGATTGTTGACAGAGTCAAGTCCAAGTCCAAAACAGTCTCGACTGGTTGTAATATGGAACCAAATCTAGTAAGGTCCAAGTTTAATAGTAATAAATTTATGTCTTGACATTTACCAAAAAAAAAACTTTGCATTTATAAGATGGGGAATGTGACTAGACAACATTTTTCTCCGAAAGACTTTGAGAGATGGGGTTTGAAGATGAAATTGGATTTTTGTGACTAAAATACTATTATACTTACATCAGATGCTTTGTAAGCAAAACAGAATTTATTAGCTCAAAAGAAATGTGAGATGCAAAGATTTAGATCCATCTCCATTCCAAATGTATATACTAAATATTTTTGCCCGACCTTAGTAGAGCCTTCCTAGCTCATTGATTTGATCAGCCAGCCGGATACTACATCTTGACATTTCCCCCCCCCCCCCCCCGCCCCAACATATTGTTGTCATCTTTATCAAGATCGAAGGACTACAACCAACCAGTTGTTGATTATCAAGCAGTTCAATATGGTAGCCAGAATAACTAATGTGATCTTAGAGGTGCATAGGTTCCAAGACTAAGAAGATGGTCGTTCTATTCCTGTCGGGTCACAGATGAAATATGTTCCCTTTTGGAGACCACATGTTAAAAGATCATTGTTACTAAAGAGTACCTGGAAATATGCAACCAGAATTAGGAATGGCCTCAAGCCACTAGAGGATCAGTTGAAGTAATGTGCAGAAGAAAGCATCCTTGGAAACAAATGTTTTCAAAAATATGATGAGCTGTCTTAAGTAGAAATAGCAGAGAGAGATCTGAGGTTGGAATATGGTAAAATTTGAAAGGATGAGAACTGCCCCTAGATGAAATGAACTGTGGTTGGAGGTAACAAACTCCCTTTCCTTAAAGAATAGGAATATATAACCACTTTTGAGGGGAAAGCATGTATTGACCAAACAAGGTCTTTTCCAGTTCTGAAATGTTGAGAATGTACATCTTGATTGAAACCAGGTCATTAAAAGCAATGATTACAGCAACAAATCCATATGCATAAATCAAAGCAAAACAAAACAAATTCACAGAAACCAGTATTCTGTGGATTGTCACAAAATTCATAGATTCGATTCTTTCCCCCCCCCCCAGTTGTGTGCTTTTTCTTGGGCTCCCATGTATGTCCCTGTGTTTGTTTGTGGGACTTAAATTTCATATTTTAAAAAGAAAGATTGTCCATATGTTTTGATTCGTAAGTGTTCTCTATTCTGAATTATATATCCTTGTTGGTCATCCTTTATTGATTTTTGTATTTGGGAGGTATATCTATACTACCCTTCCCAATTACCTTAGCCTTGTGTTTTTCGGATGAATCTTTAGCTCTGAAAATGCTATTTCTCTTTCAGCATATTTGCAGATCAGCAACCCTGGCTGGATGGGGGGAGTTATATGGACGCACTGGGTACAACTATATCTTCTCAGGTGAGTGCTCAACAAAAATCTCCCTGAATGAGAATATGAATTCTAAAATTCCCATCTTGCCCTATCTGCTTTTTCTAGTATGAGAATGGGATAAGAGGAAAAGGAAGAATAAGGCATCCCCATCAGGAATGGAGTCAGTAGATAATGAGCATATAGGAAATATCTTAAGAATTGTCTTGAGCTAAAGTGGATATTGCCCTGGAAAGTGCTTGGTAAATGTTTATCTTGGTGTGGAGCCACAATTTTGTGGCAATCGGTGCCACTTCTGTGAGAACAGCGACCAAACATCTATATCTTTGTCAATAGTACCCTGATTCTGACTGATTTCTCTGACAGGGGGCTCAGATGATGCTTGGGCAGATTCAGAAGATATCACAGAGGATGACTGTACACTTCGGTCAGTATTGAGTTGAGAATAATTGGGGGAGGGATTAATTGACTTTGCACTGTTTCAAGACTGAGTGCCCATGTGCAGGACATTGAGCTAGGCATTATGGGAAGTGGGCTGAAGGACCACACTGAACTGAAACAAGGTTCCTACCCACGAAGACCTTGTTTGATTAGTAGAGAAGATAAATATACAGCTAGAATTTGTTAGACTATGATGAGGGCATAAAAGCAAAAAAAATAAAAAATTGTTTGAGTTCACAATCAGGGAAAGATTCTTTTCAAGTGAACACAAATTCACATGAAGCTTTTCTTTTCCTATGTCTGCCCACCTCGAATAAATGGCAGTTCTTAAAAGTAGATTCATTGATTCTCATCCATAAATCCTTTTACTCTCAAACATGGATTTTTATATAGTCTATTGGGGGAAAAAATCCTATCTGATAGAATAGTATAGAAAGCTGACTTTATTCTTTTATTTCATTGCCCTACTTTAGTGGTATGAGTGAAGGGGAAAGAAGAGAAAAATTGAGGTGTTTTCTGAATGTTAAAAAAAATTTTTTTCTATTTTTTTTATTTTTTTTTCTAGGAAGAATTTTAAGTTATTTGAAAGGCTATCAAAGAAAATAAACTTCAAAAGATAGGGTGGGATGGGATGAGGGAGAAGTATTCCTTATTTGGGGGGGGGGGGAAGTACAACTGTTGTAGTAAAACAAGATTGTGAACATGTTAAGCACTTCAGTAACCTTCTGGCATCTGGGGAGCAATAGATTTCTGCCTGGAGCTTTGGGAGAGACTACCCTTATACAGAGACTCTAGAACTCCCCCATATTTCTGCCCTGCATGGGTAAGCCTATCTATGCTCTAAGAAGTCAGTTCTTTTTTTTTTTAATAAAGCTTTTTATTTACAAAACATGCATAGGTAACTTTTCAACATTGACCCTTGCAAAACCTTTTGTTCCAAGTTATCCCCTCTTTCCTCCACTCCCTCCCCTAGCTGGCAGGCAGTCCAATATATGTTAGATATGTTAAAATAAATGTTAAATCCAATATATATGTACATATTTATATAGTTTATCTTGTTGCATAAGAAAAATCAAGAAAGAAGAAAAAACAAAACAAAATAAAATGCAACCAAACAACAAATAGTGAAAATTGCTATGTTGTGGTCCACAGTTCCCACAGTCCTTTCTCTGGGTGTAGATGACTCTCTTCATCACTGAACAAGTAGAACTGGTTTGAATCCTCTCACTGTTGAACAGAGCCATGTTCATCAGAATTGATTGTTGTATAGTCTTGTTATAATCTCCTGGTTCTGCTCATTTTACTCAACATCAGTTCATTTGTCTCTTTGCTTCTCTGAAATCTTCCTGCTGGTTTTCTTACAGAACAATAATATTCATATACCATAACTTATTCAGCCATTCTCCAATTGATGTGCATCCATTCATTTGCCAGTTTCTTGCCACTACACAAGGGCTGCCATAAACATTTTTGCACATATACGGGTCCCTTTCCCTCCTTTAAGATCTCTTTGGGATAAAATCCCGGTAGTAGTACTGCTGGGTCAAAGGGCATGTACAGTTTGATTAATTTTTTGAGCAAATTGCTCTCCAGAATTATTGGGTCTGTTCACCATACCACCAACAATGTATCGGTGTTCCAGTTTTCCTATATCCCTCCAACATCGATTGTTATTGTTTCCTGTCATTTTAGCCAATCTGATACGTGTGTAGTGATATTTTGGAGTTCTCTTAATTTGCATTTCTCTGATCAATAGTGATTTGGAGCACCTATATGAGCACAAATAGTTTAGATTTCTTCTGAAAATTGTTCATTTCCTTTGATCATTAATCAGTTGGAGAATGGCTTGATTTCTTATAAATTTGAGTAAATTCTACATGTTTTGGAAATGAGGCCTTTATCAGAACCTTAGAAGGGAAGCAACCTGAGAACATTTTTACATTCAAAGTTCTGAGAAGTCTTTAACGGCTTAAACTTCTTCTGCACCTTCCAGCTTCCAAGAGCACTTCCCCATTGTCTTGTTTGAGCTTTTTTGTTCTGTCAACTTGGGCAAATCACTCCTAGCCTCATTTTTCTATTTTGGAGTTGCAAAAGAATAAAGATTTAACGTAGTCTTGCCTTCTGATTTTATGAAATGGGGGCAATGGGGTGAATGTTTGGGTCTAGGAAATAGTGGTGCTGGGAGTATAGGGGTTTGGTGTGTTTCAGTGTTTCCATTATCATATTGTGTCTCAGACTTCCTAATACGTGCCCTTTCTTAAGTTCCTCTTGTCCCCGGTGGAGTTGTATTCTCATGTACTTAATGGCCTCCCTACAAACCTATCAGTCTCAATTGTATTTGGGGATGGTGAATATCTCAGATCCTTAGGTCCAAGCCTGATCTTGATGTCTCTCACACTCTTCCTGAGCAGTATTTAGGTAAGAGGAAAGAAGGAACAGTGGGTGTGGTGAAAAGGACATTTAGTAGTGACTCCATCTTTTCTGAATTGCCCAACTTTGTGGTGAATCAAAGGGATAATAAAGGGATAATAACAATAAATATAAGCACAAACTTCTCTGAAGCTTTAGAGAAGCTTAAGGATCAGACAAATGTTATCTCTCTCACTCTCCTGAAGTTCTAGGCAATATGAATGGACCTGCTGTTTTCACAAGCAGTTGATAAAGTAACTCTTAATCTGTCTCCTGATAAGCGTTTAATTTGGTTTCTAAGTCATGTAGATTGAAAACTGACTTAAGGGCTATAAACAAAAGTGGAAAATAATCTTCAACTAGAAATGAAAGTATCATCCCCCAGCTTAGCTTGGCTGTCTCAGTTTGCTGAAATTATTTGACTTGTCAGAAATAGCTTGTTTCCTATTTCCATGCTGCACAGTTGCTATTCTTTGAAGTGCATCTTTTTCAGAGAGTCTCCCATCTTAGCACTCTCTGGAACCAATTGGTTAGTTGACCTTCAGTGTTTGGGTAAGTAGAACTTGTGAAACTTACGAAACTACTCACCTTGGTCTTCTTTGTTTCAGAAGTGCTGACAATCAACTTTTTGATAAGGTTAGAGGACATGACATCAAATTGCTTCGGTACTTATCAGTCAGATACATCTGTGACCTAATGGTGGAGAACAAGAAGGTTAAATTTGGCCTAAAGTGAGTATGGTGTGTGAGCCCACACTAAGATAAATATATAAGTAGTGATTTCGTGAAATTATACTGTTAAAAAAGGCTACTTGAAACCATCTCCTGTTTCCTCTGTCCTAAATCCTAAATCATCTTAGATGAATTAGAACTTCTTTACAAGTTTTAAAGAGAAAAAGTGGTTTTCTTGAGGAGCAATACATGTCAAGGTCAATGTCCAAAACAGCAAGTAATTGTTAACTTGATAGAGCTTTATTCATCCTTTCCTCTTTTAATCATAGTCTCTATTTAAAATATTACCAGATACTGTTTTTTCTTCTCCTGTAGTTTGTCTTTACCTTATGATTGTTATGGTATAATAAGTTGGAAAGTGGGAGGTCTGATTTGACAGTGCAGTTCCAACTATGTTGAAACTGCTCTAAGTATAAGCAATAAGATTCAAGTGGTAGGATAGTCTCATGTCCCCTTATACTCCCACTTTTTGCTGTGGTATTAAAAGAAATGACTGGTCCCTTTCCTTCTGTGAGGATAAACTGAAGGGAGCAGGCTAGAAACAGAATCTGATTCATGTCTTCCTGTCTTAGTGTAACTTCTTCTGAGAAAGTGGACAAGGCCCAGCGATATGCCGATTTCACGCTTCTTTCCATCCCATATCCAGGTATGGTTCCTTTGAGACCACATGAATGATGGCCTTTGGTAAAGACTGGGCATCTTCTATTGGGTATGAATGAAACTAGAAAATTTCTGGGTGGTAGCTGGTCTTTTGGTGGGTAGGCGTCTCTGGTTAGAGGTGACTTGTTCTCATGTTCTAAATTGTCAGTGTTCTGAGATGGGGAGAGAAAGGTGTGGCAAAAAATTAAAGGTATTTAAGTTTTGATTACATATGTCTTAGTAAGCTGAAAATGATGGAAAGAAGGAACCAGAAAGGCAATAGAAGGCTCAGTGAATTGTCTGTGGGGCATGATGACTTTTTAAGCATATTTTTCGGGTAGCTATCCCCTTTAATTTGGACTGTCCAAGGAGATTGGTATACATAAGAGCAATTCTAACATCCTAAAAGGCACAGAACAGCATGAAAGTGAAATCCAGATAGCATGGTGAAGAAAGTAAGATATTATCAGTATGGTGAGCACTTTAGAGTTGCTTAACCTTTTTTTTCTTTTCTTTTTCTTTTTTTTTTTTTTTTTTTTTTTTTTTTTTTTTTTTTTTTTTTTTTGAATGGGTACAAGTTTATTACTGCTCAGAACCTTGATTTAAATAAGACATAAAGGAAGAAGAAACTCAAAGCATAAGTGGTTAAGTGGTGCACAATTAATAAAACACAGTAAAGACACTAAAACACATCACCACCACCACCACTCCAAGGAAGCACTAATATCTGAATTCCTTGGCTGAGAAGACTCACGGTCACAGGAATTGTTCTTGAGAGAACAAGTAAAAATTTTCAGTAATTTATATTGTACATAGTAAAACAATTTAGCCATGGATAAATGAAACTATTGGGGATTCATAACATAATTCCAGGATTGAGGAACTAAAGGTATAATGCTCCATGTTTGCAGCATTACTGCTTTCTAACTAAATGTTTGGTGGAGTCAGTATAGGCCTGAATATCTCAGTTGATTGTACCTGCAGGTTTTTACTCCAAATTCCCACCTATTTTTTTCCATTCTCCTGGCCTTTGTTTTTACTTAAGCCAAACTAAGACCTATATCGTTGAATTTCATTACCCTTCACTTTGAGAGATGAAACTGAATGAGGCTAAGGAAAATTTAAATGTGTCCGAGGTTATGTACATGAGTGGCAGACCTGGGATTTGCCTTCAGCAACGAAGCATGACTCCCTACTGCAGGGGAAGTGTTTGGCCATCAGGACTAGCTTAAGTTATTAGGAGGGTGAATTATTGGTGAAGGAATTAGTTCGAAAGGGCAAAGGGTAGATAAGAGTAGGACCAACCACATGGCTTTCATGCCAGTATTCACCAAATATTACCCCAAAGGTTCTCCTAAAGATTGGCGATTTGTCCTCACAATCTTGTCCTGATTGTATTATAGCAGGGTATGTAATATATACCTAAATGGATTTTTCACATCCTTGGCAGAAAAATAAGATGGAGATAGTTTCAAACTCCTGATCACTCCTGTCAGGTATGCCCTTTCCAAAATGGGGTGATGAACCAAGCAGGTAGTTCTGAAACATAGTTGTGACAAATTATGTTCATAGCTTCAAAAGGGAGCAGCTACCTGACCCTGATCAGAGGTCTGGGATTGTAAACTATTTTCCCTGGTCTAGATTAGAACTGCAGCATCAGTTCTGAGGTATGTAATTTAGGCTGTAGTCCAAAGGCCCTCCTGATGTTGGGGAGGTGGGAGTGGGATGGAGAAGATGCTATAGTAGCAGAAAGTTGAGAAGCATGTCTGGATTGTTGCTCTCTTCTCTGAGCAGGTTGTGATTTCACACTTCTCCCCTGGGTATTTTGACTTTGTCTTGGTGCCTTTAAAAGACTGCTTGGTAATAAACATCATGTATTGCCCAGAGTCCTAAACTTACCTAATTTCTATTGCTCTCTACTAGAGCTGTTTTAGAAATGTGACCCTCATCTGAATTGAACCTTGGGTCCTCTTCTTTGATTTGAGTTTCTACAATTTGGGAAAGCAATACATTTCAAAAGAGCTCTTGAGGTTCCCCAAGAATAACTTGAAGTGTGACTGAAGATTGCTTTCTGACATCTCGACCAAAAGCAATCAGAAGCAAGGTACAAGGGATTAAAGTTCGTGTGTAACCAAAGCTGAACAGTAAATGAATTATTAGGTGTTTCCCAAGCCCATCTTCTCCAGATTCCCTTATTGAAAGGGATTTTCCCCACAGGAATCATGATTATGAACTTGGCTTCTAGGGTTACCAGAGTCTCTGTTCAGGCCACAGTAGCATGGTTGCTTTCTGAGGACTCTGACTTGAATGTGTAACAGTATGGTATGGTACAAAGCATAGGATACTGGATTTGAGCTCGGAGACTAGAATTAAAATTCTAGTTATGACATTAGATGAGTCACTCGAATGAGCCTTGGGCTCTTCATCTGTAAAATGGGATTGATTTTTTTTTTTTTTACTATTCATCCTCACAGGGTGTTTGAAGGCCCAAATAGTTAATGTATGTATTTTCTGACTCTAAAATGCTATTTACTCTAGTATTTTACTAAGATGATTTGAACTGAAAGTAAACTATACCTATGTAGTTGGAAAGTGTTGTTAGTGATGTTTCCCTTAGATTTGACTCGGCAAACACTATATACACCTGTCTATTTCAACTACATAGTAAGGACATGGGAAGCAATGGTTTCTGACAGTAATATAGTAGTGTACCACACTACAGTGTACGGAAGTAGTACAGTCATGTAATGTAGTCTTTGGGCATCTGAGCATCCAAACTATTTAAGATCCCTTTGAACAAAACATCAGTAGACTGTTTCTTCATTCTCTACACCCTGTTTGGATTCAGAACTACTCTGAAGGCTCTTGTATGTTATATTACTACCTGGACTCTGCGAAGTGTATAGTAGGGGTCCTTCCAGTGAGTGCTACCTTCCTTTCCTTTCTTATTTGTCTGCTGGACTAGTACCAGAGAATAAAGGAAAGGAAAGGGGAAAATGTAGTCGGTGTTTTTTAAAGTTAAAATTCTAGCTCTAGAAGTGCTGATTCTTCTGAACAGCTTTTGTAAGCTGATGCAGAGTGGAGAAACATTGAGTTGGAGGCTGAGGTTAACCATACTTGATTCTCCTGCACTGAGGAATCTTGGCTTTTATTCCAAATGAATTCTAGAAGAATACAAGTTCCCAAAGGGCATCTCTTATTTTCTCTTCCTGTTTCAGGCTGTGAATTTTTCAAGGAGTATAAGGATCGGGATTACACAGCAGAAGGACTTGTTTTTAACTGGAAACAGGTACAGGAAATAATTTGTAACTAATTTGGGATTTGTGTGGAGGAGGGTTTAGTGGAGGCTAAGAACAGCTAAGGGAATTCATTTAGAAGGAAAAATCTGCCCCCTCTCTTCTCCCCCCCTACCTCATTGTCTCCACTTATCGATTTCTTTTCCTAATTCATTCAATCTTTTCCCTTTTTTGCCTTCTTCTTGATATCCCAGTCTCCTATGTTAGAGAATGTTTGGCTCTAATACTCTAGCACTTTCTTAAGCTGATATGAAAAGTTCAACAATAGAAAAAGGAAGAATTATCTCCAGCAACACATGACATCTAGGGGTAGGATTTGTTTTCTTCCCCATTAACTGAGCAAAGAGTTGAGGGAATTACCTTGTAGGTTGGTTGGAAGTTTAATGGGAGCTGATTTTTGCCAATTGCAAGTCACATGCCAGCCTGAAAACTTTTCATGATAATTAACCAACTAAAACTGTCACTGCATCTCAAATATGTCTGTGTAATACTTGGATAAAACATCAAGGTCTGCTCTCGTACCTGCTGAAGATGGTTCCTGTAAATGACCACTCCCTCTTCTCGTGTACATTCTGTGCTTCTCACAAGTCTCTCTTTTCAGGATTATGTTGATGCACCATTAAGTATCCCTGTCACTCTGACTCGTTCTTTGAACATTGACTGGAATGAGTACCAGGTAAGGAAAGGATTGGGGGTTATAGGAAACAGATGAGAGTAATTCATGAACACTTGTGGTAATCTGAACCAAATTTGTCCCTTACAGGAAAAGTGTGGGGAGTCATGTGGTACAAAATGGGTTTGTGCTTAACCCGTTTTAAATTCTGTTCCTCATTTGCTTCAGTTCTACTAAGTTTCTCACGGAAATTTCCTACCCCCAGTAGACTCCATTTCTACCTTTTAAATTTAAACGAACTTTGACTTTCATTTTATCTTTGTATTCCAGTTAATATCTTCCCTTCTAAGTTGTCTAGCTTTCTATAGGAAAGAACTATGACTTATTCCTTGTGCATCTGGCATTCATTGTTAGGTGAATGAATAGAGCTGGCCCACCTAAGCCTCTGTTCAAGGACTAGCCCTGGAGGTATGATACTTCTAGGATAAAACAAACTCCTTGACTGGTCTTAAGCCACTTACAATCATGTTCCAGGTTTACTTCATGTTCTACTTCACACATGCTATGGGCCAACTTCTGGGTTAACTTGTGCCTCAATTCCATGTGTCATCATCTGCCTCCTTGTCTTGATAAAGGCTGTGCCTCATTCCTGGAATAGACTTCTTCCTAATGTTCACATTTTACTAATCCCTAACTCTTCAACATTCAGCTAAAATGCTGTATCTTTTCCCAATCTGTCTTATTGTTTGTTCCTTCTCTCATTTAGTTTGTGTGTGTGTGTGTGTGTGTGTGTGTGTGTGTGTGTGTGTGTGTGTATATATATATATATATATATATATACACACACTTAAATTTTGCTGTATTGTTATCCATTCAGTAGAATGTTAAACTTAAGGCCTGGCATTGCCTTATTTTTTTTGTGTATCTCTATTCCTTTATATTTCACATAGTAAAAGCTTAATAAATGTCTGCTGGTCCTACCACCCCCTCCAAAACAAAGGGGAAGAAGGGGGAGGATTGATATACTTTGTGGCCAGGAATAGTGGAAAAAACTGTCTGAATTAATTAGATTTTTGGGCTTATTCCTGTTCCATTACCACTTGTTGAGGACACCTGATGTAAGTATATCAGAAATCTTACCATATGCACCATCATGGCATACAGCCCATGTTGGCTTGAGTGATAGGGCTTAAATACAAAGCAGTATTATTGGCCTTGCCTTTGCAACTGGTCATGAACATTACTCTTCTTCCTCCTGCCTTATATCTATTATATTCTTATGGTGAAGGAAAGGAGTAATTGGCGATATAAAAAATGTTTCATGTAGAGCTTTTCTTGTGTTGTGGGGAAAGAATGAAGATAAGTGTGCATATAGCATTAGTGCCAGCTGCTCTGTTCCTTTTTAGTTTAGAAGGGCAGTAATGGTTGCCAAATAATGATGTTGATTAAAGTAGGAGGTTGAGTCCAAAGTTCAAAAGAGTCTTAGACAAAATTTCAGAGTAGCGTGTGAATATCTTCCCAAATCTCCATTCGGGACTCCATCTCAAATTCTTTTCTACCCATCAGAATCTTTTCCCACAGAGCCCTGGATAGAAATTGGAGCTAGGCCTTATGTATTAAGGTCTTCATAATTATTAACCATTTCTGAAGTTACATATTTAAAAGACTGATAGCTCATCTGAAAATAAAATTCTCCTATACCTCCCTTGTTTGTATTTAGCTGTTTTCAGGTTTCAAATGCTGTGAGGTATGAGCTTTTTTTGGGAGCAGGAACTGTTTTTGCCTTTGTTTATGTTCCCAGGCTTTAGCAATGTCTGAACCACCGCATTGCTGAGGAGGGAGGGGAAGCTGCTTAGTCCCAGGGTCACACAGATAGGAAGTGAGAAGCATCTGAGGCAGGATCTGAACTTGGGTCCTTCTGACTCCAGGGGTGGACTCCTACCTTCCCAAGTTGTTCTCTTTCCCTCCTCCCCATCCTAATGTATATTTGAGACTCTGGAAAAGTCCTGTTAATGCCTCCCTTGGACTCTTCAAGCTTGTCTTTAAATCATCCACAATACCTGGTTGTTGTTGCCACTGAAGGCAGGGTGTAGGAAAGGAGCTCTTGAAGCTGAATACTAACTACTTCCTGCAAGATGACCTGTGGGGGCCAGAAGCCAGTTGAATCTCTAGGCAGAAACTTAATATCCCTATGATCTCTCAGCTTTGGTTTCCTGAAGTGTAAGGTAGCAGTAATAGCATCTACTTAACCAGGTTTTGATGAGGATTAAATGAGAAAATAAAGGGTTTTTTTTTCCCAGTCATAATCTATATTAAATGCCATTTATTATTGGTATCATCTAGGAAGGTCACTTAATGTCTTGGGTCTCTGTTCCCTCCTCCCTAAAATAAAGATTAGATGGAATGATATTTAGCTTTTTCATGACCCCAAAACAGATACCTTCTTCCTTATAGAAGCCTGCCTGATCTGCAGCACTGACTCACACACCGTATGGGCTCACTTCTCTTCCAAGGGTCCCTGGGCAGAAGAACTAATTCTAGCGACAAGCAAAAAAGATGTTTGTTCCACTTCGGTCAGTAGGTTCTTCCCCAGCTTTGCTGCTGCAGTGAATGTAGAAAAAAGACCTTTTTGGGGGAGATGTAATTTTAAGTAAAAGCCTATCCTTTTGTCCTTTTCTGGCTATCAGACTGAACAGTGACATCAACTGGTTGCTTTAGTCTCCATTCTTCTAGTGACCTTGAGCACTCCAACTGCAGAGAAGTAGGAGTTTAATTCTGTAGGAACAGGTTCCTTTTCCTGCACAAGCATTGCATGAAAATGCTTCTAGAACTGTTGACTTCCTTTCTCTCCCCCCCCCCCCCAAAGTCTCTCCTCGTTTTCAGTAGCATGGGTGTCCAGATCATTACATAAGAAAATAGAGACTCTGGCTAGGTTGTCCTTTTTGTTCATTCAGCACCAGGAATCGGTCATATCCCAGTCAGAAATGGGTAAATTTTATTGTCCAATTTTCGATTATGAAGTCTTACATCTTTACTCTGGGAATAATAGCCTTTGGATAGCACTTAATGTGTTTTGCAAATATCTCAATTGATCTCCCACTAGATCTGTATCTATGAACCAGCTCCTGTTTAAGGTTCTTTCTTCCAATTTGGCAGTCTATTGGTTGGTGTTAAATCCTAGCTGTGTCTCCCATGCATTTGGTTAACTTGCCAAGCAGTTATTCCCATTGGAAACACTGTTTTTGTCCTACCCTGTAATCATGAGGGGCCTTCTTATGTTCTTTCCCTTGAAAGCCTCAAGCCTCAACTTTCAAATTTGCCGTCTTTCTTGACCTACCTTCGGTATTTGATTTATACCTTCTTCTCCCTCCCTTACACCCTCTTCCCCCCCCCCCCCCCCCCCCCAGTTCTCTGCAGAATTGCAGCTTGGAAGGTTGCTGTTCACAGGGGTGTGTCTGACATGTTGAGCTAGAGCAGTTGTGAGACCCCTGTGTGTGACTGCGGGTAATGGCTTGATTAGCTCAGAGCTGCAGCGTCTCTCTGGAGCTGCTAAAAGTGGGTCAGGCCTCTCTGGGGGCCTGGGAGGGTCAGGCCGAGGAGACTGCTTTAAATTCCTGGGAAAGCCATTCCAATTACAGGTGGTGCATTCATCCCAGCCCCCCTTGGGAGGCTCTCCTTCTGGTGTTCAACTCTCTATCTGTGCAGCTGCCTAGTTCAGAGAAGCAATTGTCAGAACTTTGCTTCTGGTGGGGAGAAGAGACTAGTAAAACTGGGTCAGAACCCCTGCGGAATTAAGGATTCTGAGCAGGCAGTGTCTGAGGTTACCTCCTTTGTCAATAGGATTCGAGCTTGTCTGGGCCTTTGCTCCTCATCTTCTTTTCTTCTCTCCGCCCCCCCCCCCCCCCCCCCCCCCCCCATTGTCCTGTTTCTGGTTAAAAGGAATCAAATCGGGATACTAGTCGGTTCATCCTGGTTGAGGAATCCTATTAAAGAAGGTAGGGCTTCAGAAGAGTTAGGATGAGCTCCTTCTTCCCTTTTTGTGGTTTCGTTGTCTTAAGCTAAGAATATTTTGGCTTGTTGATTACAATTTATGGCAATAGGTACAATAAGTGGATGTGATAGAGAACAGGATAGTTTATGCAATCTTACATTTTATTCTCAATGTAAGAATCTCCTTTCTCCCTCCCCACCCCTGCCAATTTTAACCACAAGCCTAATGTCTCCTTTCTTCCTTTTTAGAGCTGGGACCTGGTGCAACAAACACAGAACTACCTGAAGCTTCTGCTTTATATAGTCAACAGTGAGGGTAAGGGCCAGTCTCCCTATACCACCACCCCTTTGGTCCCAAACCTCTTGCTTTTCTCAAAGCATACAACCCACTCTTGCAGTACACTCTCAGCTTGTGTTCTGTGCCTTGAATGCTTCCCAAGGTGGCCTGTAAGCAAGCTTCCGACTGCAGGCATTCCCCACAGAGCTATTTAACAGCTTTCAAACTGTGGTTGGTACAGGAAGGAGTTTCTTTTAAGGTCAAAACAAAGTATCATTATCCTGAGGGTAACTGGTAGTTCCCAGATCACGAGTGTTAACATTGTTATGAATTAAATTCTTTTCCCATCCCTACCCAGCATCTCCATCTTCCCCTACCCCCCTATTTAGAGGGGAGTAGGAAGAAAATGAACTTTAAAGCAGGTCTCTTTGATATGTTATGTCCAGTTTTAAAATGTTTTATTTTCATATCAGTCCCTTCCAGATAATGCATATCAGACCCCTTTGAAGTGAGTCTTCCTTTGTGACAAAAAAAAATACTTAAACAAAACTAAAGTGACACATATCGGCTGCATCTAATTGTTAGGACATCCTGTAAAAGGAGGAAGGGTGTGGCGTTTCCTCATCTCTTTCCTGGGGCCAAGATCCCTGCTTATTGTAACTGGCTCCTTAGATGGTAGGAAGTAGTCTGGATTTGGCTTTTGTCCTGTTAGCATTGCTGAGGGAGCAGTATTCCCTGAATTACTGTAGGGAAATCTTTAAGCCTTCTTTAAGGGGCAAGATTCTGGGGATGACTAGCATTCATACCTCCAAGTCCAAGAAGGCCACAGATTCCATTTTGTTTACTAGCTGTTCTTTGGTTCTCTTTTGGGCCTAATTCCCTTTGCCTCTTGATCAGATGACAGCGGGCTGTTGGTGCACTGTATTTCAGGCTGGGATCGGACACCTCTCTTCATCTCCCTCCTACGCCTTTCCTTATGGGCAGTAAGTATAGAGACTAGGAAGCCTCAAAGTATGAAGTGCCCAGGAGATTCTCTGCCTTGGGAGAATTTTGATTTCTTCCTAGCACCTCCCTTCCCTCCCCCACACTTTTTCCCCTATAGAAGGTGGATATTTGATGGGATAGAAAACTCCCTTTCTGAGCCATTATGAAAGAACCTGTGGTTTTTTCTGGAGACATTGATCTCCATTCACTTATATTCTAGGCCTCTGGGTTGGTTCAGTGGGACCTTATGATTTCTGTTCTAGAGAAAGTAGGTGACCTTCATCAGCTATCCAGATCATAGCTGCATATACCCTCATGGGAAGGCTATTTTATGATATCTGCACTCTGTTCCCAGGATGGGCTGATCCATACATCCCTGAAGCCTGCTGAGATCCTCTATCTGACTGTGGCCTATGACTGGTTTCTCTTTGGGTAGGTCCCATGTGGGAGGCTATAGGGCCTATTCCTGGTGGTCTCTCTGTATTTGGAGGTCATGGTTCTCTGACCCTGGGAATGGAAGAAGCTTCCTTCCCCTTGGAATAAGGGGCTGAGACTTGCCTAGTAGAGTGACTCCAATTTCCCCTTGGTTTCTTAGCTTGGGCCTTGTTGTGAGTGGGCTCATTTCCCTTTCTTTCTTCAGACACATGTTGGTAGATCGACTCAGCAAAGGAGAGGAGGTGAGTGCCTTTTTTGTGTATCCATAGAAGGGGACAGATACTGCCTTAAGTGACTTCTTACCAAAGAGGAAATGAATCTATACATTTCCTCCCATACCCTCCACCCCTTCCTGATTTAGTAGAGAGGTGTCTAGCTTGGCCTAGGCCATCCAAACTGGGATTTAATATTAGGGGTTCCCATCCCCAGATGAATTTTCCCTTTTTATTCTATTTCTTTAACTTGGGGGGGTGTTGGGTGTGTGATCCTATACACTCTTGAATCCAGCTATTTGGCTGCTTAATTGCTGTCTTCCATTATTCCTACCTACTACCTGTTGTCCTAGCTTTCTTGTCCCTAATTCACTTCTTACCATTATTCCTGCTTGGTAATTTTTTTAAAACATCATAAGGGATTTTAATCATGTTACTTGTGTAGCAACCCCAGTGGTAGGATTAGGACATCTCAAAGTCTCAGTCTTATCAGCAACTTCTGGTTCTAGAGACCTTGTCCGTGCTCCAGCTTGGAGCATTTTTTTTTTTTTACTACTTTTTTTTTTTTTACTTCTAAAATGTTAATCAACAGCAGGAGCAATGTTATCTTTGTCACATCCTTCCCAACTGATGGCCTTAATTTTTATTACTTAAGATCTTTGTGATGTTTTCCAAACCTTTCCGTTCGTTCTTATACTTTTTTTTGTTCTTTCCTTTGGTTTTTCTTTTCTTTCTAATTCCCTTCTCCTTAAGCCCCCTTGAAGCTTTCAGCTCTTATTCTGCCTTTTATATTCCCTTTTCAAATCTCCCTCTCTTGACTTAGGGCTTCATTCTTGATTTACAGGCCTGTCACTGGCCAATGTCTGGGACTTGATTATAAAAGGATTGAGTTATTTTGTTTTAAATGTTTTGTTCTGGTTCCCTTCTGTGTTCATTGCACCTAAGTATGTAGGATCACTCAATGTTATCTCTTATTTTGTCCAAAAGAACTTTATATGAAACTGGATTCTCTGCTTTTGTACACCCAGTTAAGCTGTTAGACTAAATGATTTCTGTATTCTCCACCCCAAGCAATATCTCAGAAGACTTTTCTGGTGGGTAAACTTTATGTAAACTGGCTCCTTAAGAGAAGCCTGGGAAGTTAAGGTGGAGATGAAAGGAAAGAAACAGCAGAGGGGAAGAAGCATTCTTTCACATCCAAATGGTGGAAGGGAAGGGCATAGATGTTATAGCTTTGACTTGGTAACCTCTGAACCTAGGTTTGCTTATATGTAAAAAGCCAAGTTTAATCCTACCTCTCTAGATTGCTGTGAGACTCGATGAGAATCTATAAAAAGCACTTGGCAAATCTCTTAAGTGCTGTCTAAAAATCTTTTATGTAGATACTACATAGATAATAATTGCAAATAATGGAATTAGATATAAAACAAGATTGTGATAGAAGAAAGGGAAGAAATTGGGCAAAGCTTTGCAAAGGTGGTGGCATTTGTTGGACATTTTCTGTACCCTTTCAGCCTCAAAACCAAGTCTGCTATTTATGTTGACAAGTTTGCCCAACTCAAAATTTTTATGACCCTGGCTCCTGTAGTTAATTCATTCCTCTTAGATGCTGACCTACATACATTCTTTATCTTGGCAACAAAGTCTCTGATTTGGGATTTAGAGGAACCTAATGGAACCATGCTATTACTCTATATCCTATTCTCCTTCCTCAATATTCTGAGGGGGGCCTACAAACCACCAATGGGTCAGCCTGATTATTTTCTCCTTCCCACCATCACCATAAAAACTCCTATTCTCCTGCTCTTTGTCAGCAGTCTTCCCTTCATGTTCATTAATCCTAATGTTATCTCCTTCCCCAGCTGGTCTTCCCTGTTAGCCTCCTTTCCTGAGATTAAGGGGAGGGGGGGGGGTGAAGGCTTCTAATCCTTCTACCCTTTTCAACAGCAGAGAAATCATGTGACCCTTTTTGGTGATAGGGAATGTGAAACCTGGGGAGTTTGACAGGTGGAGCTTGAGAAACTGACCCAACCTCTCGATCTATTGGGGAAGGAAAATAAGCTGCCTTTCTCCTTCCTCCTGCCACCTTTTTTTTCTTTTTCCTGCCCACCAGTCCTTAGGGCCCTCTTCCTGATTTTATTCTGTAAATTCCATAGTCTATACCTTCTTAATAAATGTCTAGAGACTGCCTTGGCTCATTTGGTGTCCGGGCTAGAGAGCTGATAAGTCATTCTCCCTTCATATTTGAGTCTAGCTGATTTTGGAGGCAAGAGATGGAAATGGGGAGGCAGGGAAGGGTAGAGGCCTCCTGCTCTCTTCAGAACTAATATTCTCACTTGTGTGTGTGTGTGTGTGTTTCCTTCAGATTTTCTTCTTCTGCTTCAGTTTTTTGAAGCATATCACCTCTGAGGAATTCTCTGCTCTGAAGTCACAAAGGTAAGGAGCCCGATACACACACTAACCTTACCTTTCTGGTTCTGTCCACTTGCACCTTTGGGGGCAAGGAGAAAGACTGCAAGGACCCAGCCTAGTTCTGCCATAATTTATTGCAAATTTTATAGACTGAGAAATGGGGCAGACTTTAATAAAAAACAAACAAAAAAAACTTCCCTAGATTCTCTTCCCATTAGAGGGATCTTTGGATTTCCCTAAGGGATTTTTGGGTATTGGAGATAATATATCTAAGGATAATTTCTGTCTTAATTAGCATATTATCTTGTGATTTCCATTGCACTGTTACCATGAGGACACATGAGCCAAATCTCCATCAATCCTTCAGTTTTTACCTGTGAATTAGTTCTAATATTGTGATAACTACATTTGAACATAATTAATATATTTATAGTCCTATTTCGTTTTTATTAAAACATTCTTTAGTCAACTTCCAAAGAAGTCAAGACTTGTAATGGTTAAGAATGACTCCTACTGATTAAATTGAAATAGTTAAAGTATTAAAAACAAATTCATAGACCCTAAGTTAACTGCCATTAAAGACCTAGAGAAGTCTTGTAATTCTCTTGCTGTCTTCCACTTGAGGTTTCATTTCACAGTAAACAGAATTGCCTGGCTGATGTTATATTCATCTCCTTTTAAAGAGCTATAGTCCTGCATTTCATATTAAGTTGTTAATCAGAATGGGATACTAATGTGTTTTATTTCAAAAAACAAGACAAAACCTTTTGTGGCCACAAGGAATCAAGAGGACTCTTACAGGATTGTGATAACATTAAATTCTGACCATAAATAAGTACATAAAAATTATTCTATTTCATACTTCAGAATAACATCCTCCAGCTTGGGGATCTGGGACATTGGAAAGGATAATCATTGTGGTAGCTTTTACATAGTTGTGACTAAGCACCTTTAAATACATTATCTTACTTGATTAAAGAATCTTAACCTCTGTTGATGGTTGCCACAGAATTTTCACCTAGGTGAGCTGCTTCTACTAAGTCCAATCTCCTAGGAAATATTTAGTTGCTCTATCTAGTTCTGGAATCCAAACACCTTGGTGTTAGGTGTACTTTCTATACCTGAAATCTAATGGATTAAACAAACATATCACTAGACTACTTTATACTGGTACTCAGAATACAAAAATGGAAAATGAAAAGTCATCTTCACTTTCAAAGTGTTTACATCCTAATGGGGGAGTCAAATATAGTTACACTTTGAAGCACTAGCTGAATATTCTGTAGAACAAATAAAAAATAAATAAATATAAGGTAGTTCAGAAGGGAAGG
Source organism: Sarcophilus harrisii (assembly GCF_902635505.1). Lineage (NCBI taxonomy): Eukaryota > Metazoa > Chordata > Mammalia > Dasyuromorphia > Dasyuridae > Sarcophilus > Sarcophilus harrisii. The sequence goes on from NC_045426.1 coordinate 49,634,968, forward strand.
CACCAGCAGTTGGGGAAACATATCAGGACACTTAATGTGCTGCTTTGAACATCATCTTGAAAAGAGATTTCCTAAGAGTTGAATGAAGAAGAATGCAATCTAGGCAGGGGAGACAAATTGGGGGGAAAAAACAGGGAGATAAGAGATGAGTGTCAGGAGTAAGGAACAGAGAAGAGCTACAGCAAGATTTGGCAATTAATGGGAGATGTGTAGGATAAAGGAGAATTGTTGGGGACTGAAGGAAAAGCCAGGGTGACAAGTAAGCTTTGGGACCTTTGACAGAACTGGGAAGTTGAGAACAGGGCTGAGCCCTAGGGGAGGAAAAACATGAGTCGCGTTTTAGACATAATGGGTTTGAAGTCTAAGACATCTGTTAGCAATAGTATTGGACCGCAGGCCAATTATGGCACGCAGTATTAGTATTGGACCGAGGGCTGCCTAGTTCTGGAGAAATTAGCTGAATTGCCCAGGAGTGGCTCAGATGATCTGAGGAGCCTATCATCGGGCACTTGACAGTTTCAGGCTCAGCACATGTCCTGAACAGTTAACCGGGAAAGGAACAGCTAGGCCTGAAAACCTGCTACCCCTTCTATCGGTGCTATGGGTCAGTGTCTCTTTTTCCTCTCCAGAAGGAAGAGCCTTCCAGCCAGGGACACAGGCTTTACTGTAGACGACCTTTGTAGCATGAGTAAGTTGGGGGCCCAATGGGTCAATGTGTAAGCTGGGGGGCACCCCCATTCCCAATGGGGAGGACGTGGGGGTGGGGTTCCTAGTGTCTGACACTGGTGGCCTCCTCACAAATGGCTGCTTTTGTCTCTGTTGGCCTCTTCCAGAAAGTAGGGATCGGGGTAGCACAACTAGCCTAAGTAGTGACTTCTCTCTCGTCACCGAGAGCTCGCCAGGAGCAACTGGCAGCTTCCCCTATGAATCTGTGGACCTGAGCTCAACGGCAACGCAGTCACAGGCTGCCTGGTAAGGTGCCAATCTGGAGCTGCCCCCAAGGGTGGCCCTAGCCATAACTAGCACTGCTGGACACTCAGCTGGAACCCCGGGAATCAAGGGAACCCCCTGGGGGCGGGAGACAAAACGAGACTTTGTTCCCTTAGTGACTTGCTGCCCCCTCCAAAGCCAGCCATCTGCCAAGGGGCACCACTGTGGTCAAGCCTGTACCACCCAGAAGAAGGAGCTTCTTTGGGTGATGCTATTGGCTTCCTGTGAGCCTGCTTTCCCTGCAGGGAGTCTGTGGATAGACAATACCTCCCCTGGGGAAAAGGGGAAGGCAGTGGGTATTAAAAAGGTTAACTCCTTATTCCCTTTCATTAGGAAATTCAAAAGGTTGATTAAAAGGACAGGTTTCAGGTGGGTCAAGAAGGGAGCAAATCAAGTAGTATCGAAAAAGTGAAGGAAATAGGGACTTAGAATTTGGAGAAGATATTCAGTCCTCCAGTGTTTTGGGAGACATTTGGTCATTTCCTCTGACTTGGTTGTCTTTCTCTATATGTATGGGCAGAAGGCAGTCCATGTTCTAGTATGTCTCTTCTTTAATGTTCAGGGCTACCTTTGGGCCCCAAGTAATTCATAAGCACTTGGTATATTTTTGTAAGACAAGTCATGCTGAATGTGCGAGCTTCTCCCAAGTTGTTTTTTAGAAAATGAATTCTGTGACTTTGAAATCAGAGAGGTGAACTTGGAAAAGCAGCTCCAAAGTGACTGCTTCTTGCTCTGCAGGAGGAAGAGTCATACATCTTCTCCCCAGACTGTGCCCTGGAACCGTCCCCAGCAATCAGATGACAGACAGCCTTCCTGTCAAGGGATTGTGGAAGCCAAGTTTTCCAGTTCCTCATCCTCTAACCACTCTGACAACTTTTTCCGAACAGGAAGTAGTCCCCTGGAAGTCCCCAAAACCAGGTGAGGTGTTTGAAGGCAAGAGTAGCTGCTGATGGAGGTGCTGGCTGTGTGTTGCCTCCTTAGTTCTGAGTTTGGGAAGTTCCCATAGCATGCGGCATCCTTCCCCTCTTAGAATCAGGAATAGCTAAAGCTGTCTTTCCATTTAAAAGAAGTCCATTGGTGTGAAAACCATACAACTGGAAGGCAGTCATGATCAGAGAAGTTCATAGGTGATAGTCAAAGAAGGTATTGCTCTGGGTGTTTGCTTCCTTCCCTCAGGGATTGAGATTTGATGTGCTGGTCATGACTTGAGGCCCAAGAATGCAAAAAAAAAAAAAAAAAAAAAAGCTTCTGGCATGAAACAGTGTCTTCAGGAAAGGAGCCCTTCCAGTTTCAGTTCTGCTTTGTCAATTCGCTTCTTGGGTATTCCTCTTTAAGTATAAAAGAAAAGGGGTGAACTCAAGAATTTCTCTGTTCCCTTCCAGTGTAGGTTAAAGAGAATCCAAGGATATACCCAGTCAAAGATGAGTAGTGTAGATGTGGCCAGCTGATGACAGAGGGTGGAGTGACAGGACAATGATAAGTTAATGTGAATTGGATACATAAAAGAACAACTAGAAAAACTGGAATGGGCATGAGAATACAAACTTCAGTGTTTCCCAGGGAAAGGATTTTATGGTTAGCACTTGATTTAATGTTGAAGAGCATTTAACTCTTGCCAGCTTCTCTTCCTCCTTGCCATTCTGATTTTCTGTTCTCCCTTCCCTATATAATCAATTTGAGAAATCATTATGGTGTTCCTATACCCTTTGCTACCCTGACTTTAATCTTCAAACAAAGTAGGTACATTCCCCTTCCTGGCTTTTTTTTTTGGGGGGGGGGGGGGGGGGGTTAGATTAAAGATTAGTGATCTCATATCTTTTTGCCAGTGTCCTTTGGCTAATATCTTTTTATAGACAAGGTTTAATTTCTTGTCTTTCTAGAAGCACTCTTAAATACTCTAAAATGATTTCATTTGATCCCCATCTGACTCTGGGGAAGGGAGATGCTATTTTTATCCCCATTTTGTATATAAGAAAACTGAGGCAAACAGAAGTTAGGTGCCATGGGGCACCTAGTTAGTGTCTGAGGGCAGATTTGAATGTGTATTCTCCTAATTGGAGATCTGGTGTCCTATCCTGCCCCCAGAGAGAAGCAGCTAGAAAGAGGAAGATGGTCATATGACATTTGGCAATTTCACAACCCCTTTGGCCTTTAGTTGATTCATTTGGAAAGTAGAATTAGACACTCTAAACCTGTGATCATTCTACTACAATAAGATTTTTTTTTTTTAAATCTCCTGCCTTATGAATAGCATGCTAGTAAAGGAGAGAGGAGAATTCAAAGGCCATTCTGTTCTACACTTTAGCTATTTAAAAGGTACTTCTCTAACTCTGTCACAAGAAACCTTCAAGCAGAAGCTCCAGTGACCATGGAAGGCCTGAGATATAGTGACTCTCCAAGACCTGAGTTTTGGTAGGAACCCTGCCATTAAGGGATTTTTTTGAGAATTTCCTCCTCTGTAAAATGGGAGAGAAAATGAGAACTGGATCAGATCTGATCTGATTTCAGCTCTGATATTTTATTATTATTATTATTTTTTATTATTTATATATATTTTTTACAAACATAGTTTCATCAGGATCAATATGTTAGTGTTGAGGTCTTTGTCAAATACTTTGATGAATATTGTAATTTAACACTAACTTAACTAGCATTGTATTAATCTAACAGCTGATATGTTTTTAAAATAGATCTTTGCCTATAAAAAAAAAAACTTTGCTCTAAGCTTTCAAAGGTGTAAAGCTTCACGTTTGGAAGACAAGAACCTCAAAAGAATTTATTTGCTCTTTTATAATTCTGATAAAGGGTTGCTAGGAGACTTTTAGGCTTATTTGTGGACCTCATTCATTGCATATAAGCTTTCCGTTACCTGTAAGTACAGAAAGCTGCTGATTAACCAGAGTAAGAGGTCCATCCTTCCTCTGTGCTTCCAAAAAGGAAAAGGAGCCAAGAAAGATTCCTCCTCTTTCTCCCCCCTCACTCCTAAGAAAAATTGTCATTCTAATAATAGTAAAGTCTTTTAGTGTAAATAATAGAGTTTCTAGAACACATAGCTTAGGGTTGGTCCCAGAGATGTTCACAACTTCTGGGCTAGAATATTGGGATCCTGTTAGAGATGGGTAAAATTCCTATGTTTTTCAGCCTCCAAATTTACCTAATCTGATTTTGTTTGGCAACTAGTTCTTGCCTCAAGACTGGGGCTAACAAATCAACTTTGTCTTCAGATTTTCCATAATGATGGAGGAATGCTTTTAGCAAAAAGTATTTGTTAAACAAAGTTTCTGACTCTGTTTTGCACTATTGAAACCCAACCAGCCTGAATTGAAAAAAGAAATTCCACCTGATTTAGACAGACTGGTCTTAGATCACTTTTCTTTGAGAAAAATCAGTGTTCTCTAAAGTTATTGGCCTACAAAATTATGTCAAAAGCTTCTTGTCAAATCTCTGGCATCTGCTAAGATTTTCATAACCAAAGACTTGTTGTTTTTGTTTTTCTAGTGACTCCATAGAGAATCACCTCAGTAGTCAGATGAGCACATCTCTAATTGGAGAATTATAGGGAGTTAGTAGTCATAGGATAGAAAAGACTCTCCTCTACTCCTCTACTTGTAGAGGAGTAGAGAAGATCCACCAATTCTTCACCAATTTAATAGAAATTATAAACTTACTTTTGGGTCTGGCTCAGGCAGTGTTCACCAGTTCTTCACTTCACACAGACTTCTCTCTGCTGTATGACCCATGTTAGGTGCTTTTTCTTTCTTTTCTTTCTCTTTGTAAATTCCTTACATTAACTTTATTGCCGGTATAAAAGATTTATTTACAGTATTGCCTCCTCAAAGATGGTTGAACTGGGCTGCCATAGGTTGCCATGTTAAGCCAACAGAACACAGCATCTCCTGGCTTCAGTCTTAACATTTGTCTCCTAACCCCTGTGCTGATTACCTCTAGAACTGGGCAAGAGTAGAATGTTCTGGCAGGGGCAGATGTGTGAGGCACAGCAGATTTAAGGTAATAACAGTTCTGAAGCCAAGATGAGAAATGTGGTTGTTGGATGGATTTTATGTTAGCCTCTCAGGATTAGAATGGTCACAAGGAAGTCCATGTGACATTTATTCAGCAATTGTGAGCCAAGGGCAAATGCAGCTCTGCCAAACTTGTTCTGCCCTTGTTTTTGAGGCTCAGAAATCCTCCTCACAGTTCTTGTTCTCTTAACATAACCAAACCATTCTGACAATAATGAGAAAAAGAAAAGAACATCAAAGAATCTCTTCCTCTAGGGACCTGGAAATGCATTGGTAAGCCTGGGGCCCAGATAGCGTAGACCCTGTTTAAATTACATCTGTATGTGCCAGCCATGCCTGCCTGCATTGGATTTCACCCAGGAGATGGATAGTAAAGAGGAGCTACCCTCGTAGGTTTAATGAGGGTTAGGTAAACTGGACGGGCAAGGGGCTGCTTATTTATCAATAACATTCTTCTTCCTCTTCCCCTAGCTTTTTCAAATAAAGCTGTCACTCATTCTCCCTGACTCTTTATTATGAATATCCTTGCAAATAGACCAACCCAGATGCTGGGGTTATTGCTCCTAAGTGTGAACTAGCTTTTGGAAGGGCTGGTAAGTTGCCTGTGCAAGCAGTCAAGCCTTGGGAAGAAGATCAAATCATGTTTTTATCTTTGTTCTTTGCTTTCTTGGATACACAGGGACAAGCATCCTTTTCTCAGTAGCATTTTCTATAACCCTTAAGTCTCTGGATCACTCAATACTTTATACCATATAACTTCACATGTTGGGTCCCGGGATGGTGAAACTGTTTCTCGGGTGAAAAAAAAAATTTGTTTACTTCCTTCTCAAAGGACCATTCTGAATCAGATGTCTACCTAATCTCTCTCCTTGATCCTGCCTGAGTCTCTAATGGTCATTCTGCGTCAAATCAGCCAAGAGTTTCTCCGCCTCTCCAGTGAAATCTTTTTCCATCAACTACTTGTAATACCAGCCACCTCTTGTATCCCCGTGGTCACTGATTTGGGGCTTGGTGTCTTTGGTTTCGTGGGTAAACTGTCCTGCTGTGGTATTCCACCAGACTTCTATGTGTTGGCATCCCTTGCATGAGGCCTTCCTTTATTTAAGCTCTTCCTGTAGGATCCGCTTTCTTGGTCACTACCAGCCACATCTGGCTTCTTTTCACTTCAGTGGAGATTGACTCACTCTGACCTTTCCAGAGCCTTGATGCCCAGAACCGATTTAACCTTCTCCCCTTGTTCTAACTTTGGCTACCCTGATGGGACTTGGAAGAACCAGTCATGGGACTGATTGGCACTGATTGCACCATCTCCCCTCTCTGTTTCTCTGCCCCAGATCAGAGGACCACTCCTTGCCTGGATCCTCCATCTCTACAGACTATGGCAGCTGGCAGATGGTAACAGGCTGTGGCAGTATTCAGGAGCGGGCAGTCCTGACCACAGACTCCTCTCTCCCTTTCAGCTTCTCGGATGAGCTCCCTAACAGTTGTCTGTAAGTGAATTGATTAGGCCGGGTGCTGCCCTACCTCTGTCGGAGCCAGTGTTAAGTATAGAAAAAGCCAATTTATCCTTTGATTCAGATCACTTGAATCTGCCTCCTAGCTAAATGTGTTCTGTTCCTGAGTCCTCTTTGGTACCTGCCTGGAAAGTGTTTTGGTGTAATGTTAAATCCCCCTCCCAGCTTCTGAAGCCTATCGGCAGCCTTCTCAGTGGGGGTGTTCCCCAAGGGAAATTTCTGTAGGCTACAACTATAGAGAGTTCTATTTCTGTTCAAGCCTTTGCATGATAGAATCTTTTGAAGGAAAAGAATGTGGGAGAGTGAAGGCAAGCATGTGACTTAGGCCAGACATGAGAGGAAGCCAATTTGGAGCTCGGGCAAGATGTATTTTTCCTGACTTGCAATTAGATTAATTTTACTTCTGAAACCATCTTTGCAGAAGACGGTCCAAGAAACACTAATTCTGTTATCTAGAACATAGGGCATGTAGTTCAAAGGATCAGATGTTTCATAACTTACTGTAATTCCTAGATTTCAAGAGAAATGTAGGTAGAATAGAAGACTGACCACCAGCAATAAAAATAACTTCTTCCTGTTATGCTTTCCCATTGATTGGAAATGTAGCCTACAGCTCTTACCATTGGCCCTTCAACTCGTAGGGAAAATGCTTCTGATATTAAAAGGTTGTTGCTGTTGTCCTGGAGTTTTTCTTAAGCCTGTATAGTTGTTATAAACCTGTGTCTTCATGCTCTCAGTGCTAAGGAGGGCTCTTATTAGAGATTGTCTTGTTAAGGGAAGCTCAAAAGGGAAGTGTGATCTCTTAGCCAGCCTTTATAGGTGCTTCCTAATGCCTTCTTTGGCCACTTATCCAGCCACATCCTTTTGCCCTTCAAAGGAAGGGTCAATTGCTTAACCACTGTACTCTGTCAAATTGGATTCCTCCATGAGGAAGACTTGGCCATGACATTTGGAAAAAATATCCTCCCCAATATATCAATCTAAGAAAGGCGGGATCAGAGTGCCTCTTGATGGCTGTCATTTAGCCAGTATTGTCTCTTCCTTCTCGCTTCTCACCCACAACATAAATATTCTTGTTTTTTCTTTTTTTCTTCCCCTTGAGAGATAAAGGGGTAGAAACAGTCGGCTCCCTTGATGTGTGGAACAGGATTGCTCAGGCTCTGCTGAATGGAAATGTCAGCAGAGAAAGAACTGTGAGTCAAAGATGTGACTGTGGGGAAAATCCTGGTCACTTAAGAGTTTGCTCCTTGCCCTAGCTTAGGAGCTCTCATAGTGATGTCCTTTAGAAAGGCTTGAACCGGGTTCTTTCGAAAACCAAAAGGAAGTGGCCATTTGGGACTATTCTACAGCTTGCCATAGACATAGAATCGCCCTGGAAGAAAAGTCAGCACTTGGTCACTTTCATCCTTTTGTGGTTTCTAATAGCGTCTTTGCATTACTTCTATACCTTTATATTGCATTACATCCATACCTTTAATAGGTGAGTCCTAAACCTTTGGAAGCCTTTCTTCTGTACTAGAATCTTGCAGCCATGGAACAGAATTCCTGCAATTCAGTAGTCTTAAGGGGGGAGGGATAGGGGAAATCTTTGGAAGTAACAGAAGATACTTATATAGCCCATGAGATCTGGGGCTCTGGAATCTCTTTAAGAAAAAAGTCATTATTAATCCACTTAGCCTTTCAAAAGTTTGCCTGGTTTACTCAGAATAGAGCTGTTTCTAAGATCCTCAGAAAATTATTAAAATCTTTTCCTTATCCCAGTCTCTAAATGGAGGAAAATGCTTAGTGCTAGACTTTCCTCCCAGGTTTGCCTTCTGTCAGTAGACGGCCTGTTTTCCCCTTGGACTCTCTTATCTGATTGGAGAACTAGTTGGCCTTGAGCTTTAAATGGGACCAGACATCTCAGTAGGATGTTCAGTGCCTGTGAGACTTCTGTGATGGACACTGTCTGACTCTTACCTAGTATTCTTTATCCTGCCCTGTTAAGAGGCTCCTACCCCAGTTTCATCATAGACCTGCTATGTATTTGGAGAAAACGCTTAAGCTTGTCAAACAAGGAACAGTCGTCCCTCTTTGTTGTACAGGAAGATAAAAATCGTACATGTATGCACTTTATGTGAAATTGCTATCTAATTGGGAGTAACCGTGTTCTACCTGTCCAACACTGTACCAAGTAGCTACCAGACAAGAAGCAGATGTGCCCTAAGTGCAACTTTGATTATTACAAAGGCAGTTGTATGAGGAAGTTTTAATTCCCAAGTAATTTCAGCTGAAGGGGAAAAGTACCTTTTATATATTATCTTAAGACATTTTGCTTCAATTGTAGCCATAAGTACTGAGCCGAAGAGGTTTTTTTCTTCTCTTCCTTCCCCACTTGAGTTCTCATCTCAAACATCTTTTCCTTATGTTTCAGGGATCCTGAAGGGAAACTTGGCATTGGTCTGCCTGCCATCTTGTAGAGTGGGCATTTTCCTAGCTGGAGAGTTCCATTTATATATAGCTAGGACACAGCCTGTGGTGGCTGGTCTTTTCTCTTGTATTGTTTGTTTGCCAGGGCATAGTATGTGGTTCCTACTTCCCTTATTTCTTCTTAGAAGGGACTTGAAAAAGCTTGGTGATATTGTGATGAAATTTTCATGTCCCCAGTGAGATGGTGCCTGAGGATGGAGTTTGCATATCACAAGCTGATGTCAAATGAAATTTCCATGCAAAGCTTGCTTGTGATAGAAGTCTGAATTCTGGATGCGACTTTTATCCTCTCAAATTGGGAATGTGACCACAGAAGAACTGCCTGCTCTTCCTTCTGAGGGGGGGAGGGGGGGGTGTGGGGCCTGACTTAAGACTGTCACAAGAGGCTAAAGACAAAGGGGGCAGAAACAGATCTTGTTGGAGGGGGAAGCTGCCACCTGTCCCTCTTGACTGTCATTCTCCTTGACCTCTGTACCAGCAGACTTGTGACCAGCACTTAATCGGTCAGCCGCACAGCAACTGTGGCCTTGTGAAAAGGCAGTCTCCAGATTGCTGCTGCCTGAGCCGATCCCAATCCTTAGTAACTGAGGCTGGTCTGTTTCTTTTCCCAGCAACAAAATGTAAGGACAGAAACGGGGCAGTCTGGTCCTTGCCTTACAGGGCGGCCATGAGGCAAAGTGAACAAGCTCTTAGAAAGGAGAGCACTGGATGATAGGGCAGTGTGTGAACCTTAAACAGAGCTCCTGAGACTCATCTTCCCTTATCCCCAAAACTAACAACTAGTGGTAAATAATCCCCACCATCTGAGCTAGAGCTGACTTGGAACCTTGAATTGGAAAACAGGGTGCTCATAGCTCAGCCTTAAATTCCCTGTGTCTAGAGGAGAGCTGACAGCAGCAGCCTTGACCTGCTGGGAAACCCACCTTTGGGGAAGGCTCTGGTGCAGGGAACAGGGGACAGCCCAACAAACTCAAAAGGGGTTACCCCAGGGCCTCTGGACCCATGTTGGGGGTAGAAAGTTCTCCCATTGCTCTGCATCCTGTGCCCCAGTCTTCTGATGCCTAATGTTGGTATTGCTTGTTCACCATGAGGTAAGAAGTGATTCTGGCCCAGGGTCATCCATGCTTAAGGAGGCTGGAAGAGGATTGCGGCATTGTCCATTTGTCTCTAGTACAGATCTGGGATGACTTTGAGATACTTTTGTAGCCAAGTTTTTTTTTTTTCCCTTTCCCCTCAAGATACAGTGGGAGCAACCTAAAGTAGCTCATGTCCCATGTCTGCTGAAAGATTAGGGTAGTGGGGGTGGAAGAGAGATGAATATGAATGTTTGGGCAGAGGACACTGGGAAGAACCATTTTTCCCCAAGTGTGGCCTGTGAGTGACAGCCCAGCATAATTGTATCCTTTGCAATTCTCCTTGCTCTGGCCCAGGTTTACTGCACCAACTGAACGGGAATCCAGGCTGGAAGAAGTCCGTTCCACCTTCTTGGCTACCTACAGCAGCACAGTGGGACTCAAGTCAGTGACGCCCAGCCCCTCGGGGGCCATCGGGGGCCTCCTGGAGCAGTTTGCACGTGGTGTGGGACTTCGAGTATCCAGCAGCACTCTGTGAACCATTGCTGACTCAGACAATCACCTGTCCTGCCCCCTCCCCAGTTGAGCCACTGGAGGAATCAAAAGCCATGAGAGCCCTGAAGCAGAGGGTTTCCCCCCAGATCCTCAAGGAGCCTCTTGCTACCACTTGGCAGCCCAAGGGAATGTGCCCCAGCTGTGAGCCGTCTCTGCAAAACTAAACTTCTGATGCCCACCGCCCTCCATCCCCGTTTTTGGTCTTTGGCCTGGTCTACAAAGCCTTCCTCCTCTTCCCACACACCCCTTCAAGTTCTGGCCAGCCCCTGGCTGGCTGGTCCTTTCACAGTTGGAAGCAGCAGTGCTCTGGGAACCGAGGGAGAGGCAGCATTTCTGGGAGGAATCCCTTGGTTTTTATTGCTGGGGGGGTGGGGGAGGTGGAAGTCACCTGCACTGAGGAGAAAACGATTGTGACACAAATAATAAAAATGTTGGACTCACTCTCACAGGGTTTCCCCTCCCCTTCCTGCCCGGTTTTGTCCTTCATCCTACTTGCACTCTAGTTTAGCCAGGAGCTGGCTTGGAGTTCTTTGCACCCACTCCTTCCAGCAGCCGCTGCCTCAGTCTCCAGTTTGACTAACCACCTCTGGGTCCCCTTACCTCCAATGAGGAGATTCCTTCCAATTTCCTTGGCTTCTCCTTGGCCCTAAGTGGCCTAGGGAGCCTGGGGGGGGAGGGGGGACAGGGCTGGACTCCAGGACCAAGATGAAAATCAGTCCTCCCAAAAGGGGAGGGTCGGGCGAGGTGCCTGCCTAGGAAGGAGGCCGGGCCGGGGCCTGGGGCTCGGGAACCACCGGCAGCCAATTACAAGGGTTGGGGCAAGCCCTCGGGGCCGGAGGGAGAGCTCCCCCTGGAGGAAGTTGGGAGGAACTTTCTAAAGCCCCTCTCGCTCTGACAGTCGGGAGTCCCCCCAGAACTGCCCAGATCACGAAGGAAAACCCCCACTTGCTGCCCGGTGAGCGGCTGCACATCTAGCACCAGAGGACTGGGGGGGGGGGGGGGGGGGGGGGGGGGGAAAGAGGGAAGAAGGGGGAGAAGGAGGTTGCTCGGCTTCGGGAGGCAATTTAATATTCGCTCTTCTCCCCCCCCCCCAAGTCCGAGGTAGCGGAGTCAGGGAGGCCGCCGACCTCCGCCGGGGCTGGGGCGAGGCCCGTGCTAGAAAACTGCTGGAAGTTGTGGCCCGCGCTCCCTGCGGGAGAGGGTGCCCCCGGCGCCGCTGCGCGCGTCCCCGCCGGGGGGCTGTGTTTCGGCAGGTCTCCGGGCCGCCTGGCGCGGGGCCGGGCGGGGCCTGTACCGCCATCTGGAGACCGCAGTGGCTTCCCCAGGCTCAGTCTGGGCGCGGGAGCGGGCGCAGCGGCAGCGGCAGCGCGGGCGGGCGGGAGCGCACGCCGGGGCTGCTCGGAGCGAGCGGCCGCCTCCGCGCTCCCCCTGCACATGGCCCTGGCCCTCGGGCCCTTCTAGCCCCCCGGGACTGGCCCTCGGCGGGGGTCGCTCGGAGCCCCCCGCAGCGGCCGGCCCCTCCTTCCTCCGGCTCCGAGCCATGTCGCTTACCGGAGCCTCGGACCGCAGCGTCCCGGCCACCAAGATCGAGATCACCGTGTCTTGCCGGTGAGCCGGGGGCCCTAACGCCCGTCGGGGGCGGGCGGGCAGGGGGCTGTGCGGTTCCATGGGGAGGGGCCGCCGAGAACTGCCCTTTCACAGCCGCAACTGGGAGGGAAACCGCAGCCGGTCGGGGGAGAGGATGGAGAAGCTCGAGACCAGGGTAGGGGCTGAGCCCGAGAAGGGGCCGGGCGGGCAAGAGTACGGGGCTTGTGGGCAGCAAGGGAGCAGGGAGCGGGCGAGCCCGAGGGGGAACGGGAGAGGGGCGAAGAGCGAAGATGGGGGGAAGGAACAGATCGTCAGGCGAAGACTGGGGCAACAAACAGGTAGGGCTAGGCAAGAGTAGATAGAGGCAGGGCAAGGAGCACAAAGAGAGGGGCTGAGCGGGAAGCAAACGGGGGCGAGGGGGAGGCTGGAGAGAGAGCCCAGCTGTAGAAAGGGGGGATGGGGCAAGTGGCGGGGAGAGGGAGAAGCAGCGGGGACCGTGAAGCAGCGGGCCGAGTTCCCAGCGCCTCTGGCGTGGCCGTTCTGCCTCCCCCGATCTCGGCTTCGGGCTCCAGCCCCAGCCCCTGGGCAGTCTCAGGAAAGGGGGCTGAGATGAGTGCGGAGCCTGTGAGCGGAAACTCAAGTGGGAGGCCCGAGCTGTGTATTTGGGGCGTGGGCACGGAATGGGGGTAGTGGAAGAAACCAACTGAGGACCGGGGAAGAGAAAGTTGTAGACCCCGCCTCTGATTGCTGCGGCACAGACCCGTCTTTCTACATCCCCAAAGCAAGCTCCCGGACAACAGGGGTGTGGGTAAGAGGGGGCTCCGAGGCTCGGGAGCGCTGTCCAGGGTCCTGAGGAAAGGGCAGGGAAGGGACGGGAAACCGAAGTCTGGGATCGCGTTCTCGGAGCACCGCCCTTCCCCGGGACCCTCGGCTCGCCCTAAGCCTCTCCATCCCACCACTATCACCACGCCCAGGGGAGCTGGGGGGAGGGAAGGGGAGCGGCTGACCCGCAATTCTCTGTCTCTGTCTCTCTCCTGTTGGTCTGTTCTTTTGTCTGTCTGTCGGCATGTCTATGTACCGCTTTCTTAGGAATCTGCTGGATCTCGACACCTTTTCCAAGTCCGACCCCAGTAGGCAGCAGCTGGCTGAGATTGGGGGCAAAGGGGCAGGAGGAGGCGGAACCAGAATGGGGCTTGGGGGGCGAGGGAGGAAGAGCCCAATTGGGGAAAGGCAGGGTCAAGTGGAGGGAAATGGGGTAATGGGAGGGTTATCGAAAGGGGATGAGGACCAAATGTGAAGGGGCCCTTATCCTAACGGCACTTTACCCCCGGGGGGATGAGGGTGGTACGAGGATGCCAGGGAGCCAGAGAAACGGGTAGAGTTAACAGCCTGTCTCCGCAGTGGTGGTGCTGTTCACTCAAACCAGAGCCAGCCAGGAGTGGCGGGAGGTAAGTGTGGGGTGTGCGGGCATGAGAAAGGGGGCCCGATACAACTGGCAGATGGAGGCTTAACCCTAGGTTCCTCCCCACACACGCACCCCTAGTTTGGAAGGACTGAGGTAATCGACAACACACTGAACCCCGACTTCCTTCGCAAATTTGTGCTGGATTACTTTTTTGAGGAAAAACAGAACCTACGCTTCGATGTGTGAGTACCCCGAGGAAGCGAAGGCCCTCTGTCCACCCATCCTCACTGTTCCCAACCATCTCCCTCCTCAGTCCTGCCAGCTCAGCCCAGTTCCCTCTGGTTTTCTCCGCAGGTACAATGTGGACTCCAAAACCAACATCTCCAAACCGGTAAGATGTCGGAGATGCCCCTCTCAGCTCTCCTCCCCACCTCTGCTCCTCTCCTTTCTCTCTTCCATCCTCCTCAGACCCCTCCCCATCTCTGACCCAGTCAAGCTGGAGGACCACCGTGAGACTGTATCCAAGCCCATTTCTGGTTCTCCTCCCCCTCGGACTGCATAGGGCATGGCTGGCACAACCTAGACACTGGGTGGCTCTGCTAGCCTTGTTCACTTCCTGTGTTTCCTTTTTCCTCTGCTGCTGCTGGGACCCCGCAGAAGGTGAGAATTAGCGGAATCGTGGGTCGGAGAGGGAACGGGAGACAGATTTTGTCTGAAGATTCCCCTCCTTGCAGCCCGCTGCTCCTATCTCTTGCTCTTGGCCAAGGTCTCCAGAGCAAAAACTGGTCTTGGTATTCCTGGAGCTCTGTTGTTCCTTGCCCACATACCCTGAAAGAGATCTAGTCCTTGAGCAAGGTGCCCTTTTGGCCTTTTCCATATCTGTAAAATGTGGGTTTGGGGCAACTCCATCAGAACTGCCCAAACTGATTATACATGTGGACCCCAACTATATTATTGGAATCCCCAAATGCTGCTCCTTGAAGTATGGTACTGAGATGTCCCAGAGATATGGGAACAGAACACCAGCAATTAAGCCGATTTCCATACTGATCAACTGCTGTGTGCACTATCTATCATGGGCAATATTTTGATGTTCAAAGCAGTCTGATGTTTCCCAAGTTTAAGTACTGAAGCTGATCCATCCTAGCTTTGTTAATGAGGCAAGTCATTTGTACATGCTCCAAGAAGCGATATTAGTTTATAAAGTTACAAAGAACTAGCTGGTAGAGAGAAAGCATGGCTATCACTACATTTCTCTCACAGAACCTTAACTCAAATTGCAAACAAGATTTTCCAAAACATTCTGGAAAATACTGAAATTGATTATTTCCAAGGTCCAATCCAGATCTAACTTGAGGATTTTAGGATTCTCTAAAAGCTCACAACTGTTGGGAGTGACCCAACCTGCAAAAACTAGCGGTTAGACATCATCAATCAGATCACTCAACTTCTGCCAATCCCTGCTGTTTCCTTCAGGAAGCAGAACTTCCTCTTCCAAAGGGATCCTCGGTCCTTTTCACTTTTTACTCTTTCTGCCCTTTCAAGCCCTGAGGAACACAAACACACTTCACGTTGCCCTTGACTATTATGTCCCTTCTACAGGATTTCTTGGGACAGGCATTCCTAGCACTGGGAGAAGTGATCGGAGGGCAAGGCAGCCGTGTGGAACGACCACTCACGTAAGCCCAGCCCCACAGAGTAGGGAGGGTAAAATCTTCATGCGTTAGGAGCCCTCAGCCCGGCTCTTCTGTGGTTATTGAGAGTAGACCAGTGAGGTCATATATACTTATTGTGTATCTAATTTATATTTTAATATATTTAACATCTACTGGTCATCCTGCCATCTGGGGGAGGGGGTGGGGGGAAAGAGGGGAAAAATTGGAACAAGAGGTTTGGCAATTGTCAATGCTGTAAAATTACCCATACATATAACCTGTAAATAAAAGGCTATTGAATTTAAAAAAAAAAAAAAAAAAAAAGAGTAGACCAGTGAGGATGAAGGAATCTGGACTGGTTTCTTCCTCACAGATTTTATCAAAGAAAATCTAAGCAACTCCCTCCTGCTTCACCCCCAGTCTGTCATTGATTCTGGGTCCAAATAGAACAGAGGCTGGAGCAGAATTTTTGTGAGGGAAGGCTGTAAAGAGACCAGAAAAATGACAATTTTACACATTTACAGCTTTGTCCATACCATCATCTCCAGCCTGGAATAATCTCTAGCCTTTTTCATAAATTCTATCCATTCCTTAAAGACCAACTCAAACCCTATCTATTCCATGAAGCCTGTTCACATTTTGGCAGCCCTCGAGCTTTCCCTTCCTTGAACTGCCCCAGCCCTCCTAGTGCCCAAAGTGATCCTATCTCATCTCTTGACAGATCATTATCCCTAAGCCTTTACCAGGGGTCCTCAAACTATGGCCCGCGGAACAGATGCAGCAGCTGTGGATGTTTGTCTCCCTCACCCAGGGCTATGAAGTTTCTTTATTTAAAGGCCCACAAAACAAAGTTTTTGTGTTTACTATAGTCTGGCCCTCCAACAGTCTGAGGGACAGTGAACTGGCCCCCTATTTTAAAAAGTTTGAGGACCCCTGCACTTAGACTGTTACCACTTATTACTTGAATGGCCTTACACAAGTCACTTTAGACTATATCTTCTGTGATAAAATGTGAGATTTGGACTAGAACAAAACTGCTTAAAACTGTAGGTTGGGACCCCATATGGGATCATGTAACAATGTGGGGATTGCAAAATTATGATTTATTATCAACAAATATTTGATCTGTATACCTATTTTATATACCCATATAAGTGGGACTGAGTAAAAATTTCTCAGGCAAAAAGGGATCGAAAAAGTTTAAGAAGCCTTAGACTAGATGACCTACAAGGTTCCCTTCAGCAATAGATTTAGATTCTATGACTCAAGAGTCATTAAGGAAGACTTAAAGGAACTATGACATGACCCGATCATTTTAAGGGCTGTCATACAAAGAAAAGCTTATTCTTATTCTGGCTTGACCTAGAGAACAGAACTACCAGTGAACAGAAATTATAGGGAAACTGATTTTGGCTCAGTCTATGAAAATTTCTTAACAAATGGAGTTTTTCAATAGAAGGGGAGCCTTGCAAGGTAGCGAGTTCCTCATTATTGGCATTATTTAAGCAATGTTGACTAAGAATTGTTTGACATATGGTCGAAAGAATTGGGGTGAGGATGTGGTCCCTTTCAGCTCAGAGATGTAGAAAGGAGTTCCTGAGGAGGGATAGGAATTGATTCAAAGGGGGTGGCCCGTTTTCTCATCTCCCTTCTATCCTTCTAGTCCTCACACATTTCCCTCAGCTTCCTACTCTGATCCAATGCCTCATTTCTGCCTCTAGGGGCATCCCTGGGAAGAAGTGTGGAACTATTCTGCTGACTGCAGAGGAACTCAGTAATTGCCGGGTCAGTAGTTCATACCTCTGTTTCCCTTCTTGTATGTCTTCCCTCCGGGGAAATACTTCAGGCCATGTGGCCCTTCCTAGATCCCTGTTATCCCAACTTCCCTCCCATCCCTTTAAAGGATGCAAAGTAGCAAGTGTCTGGGGGCAAATTGTGCTCCCCTTCCCCAGCTCTGTCTCCCATTCCCAGGACATTGCCACGATGCAGCTCTGTGCCAACAAGCTGGACAAGAAGGATTTCTTCGGAAAGTCTGATCCTTTCCTTGTCTTCTATCGGAGCAATGAAGATGGCACGTGAGTTGCCCATCGTCGCCAAGGACAGAGTCAGAGACGGAAACTCCAAATCCCCCTTTCACTTTAGTGCAAAGAGACTCGGGGCCCGTTGTTCACTCCTCATCTGGGCCCCAGCCTGTATCACTCCCCACTTCCCAGACACTCCGTCTCCCTTGCATCCAGCTCCATTTTTGGCATATCATTTCCCAAACAGATTTACCATTTGCCACAAGACTGAGGTAGTGAAGAACACACTGAATCCTGTGTGGCAACCCTTCACCATCCCTGTGCGGGCGTTATGCAATGGAGACTATGACAGGTCTGGACACTGCTCGTGGCTGATCCAGGAGGGAGGGAGGGAAAGGAAAGATCAGGATGGAGAGGGGGCAGCTGACGGGGCTACTTCAATCTAGTACCAAGTCCTCTCTAAGTGAAGTGGGCACTGGGCCTCAAATGGTGAAAAAGAGGGGATTCTGCCCAAGAGAAACCTCCTGAGTCACATCGATTCATCTGTGTTCTAGGACTGTGAAAATAGATGTATATGACTGGGACCGGGATGGAAGGTGAAGCTACCCCATGTTCCTTTTTCCCAAAAAGCCATTCCCTCTGCTTTTTTTTTTTTTAACATATAAAAGCAATGCTTCAAACTTATATAGTTTATGAAAATTTCACTTCTATTATTACCTCATTTGATCTTCACCACAGCCCAGTGAGATTATCATCATTCCCCTTTAACAGCTTAGAAAACCGAGACCCAGAAAGGTCACCTGATCACTCCATTTCCTAACTCCTCAGCCCGCATATTTCCTTCCATGTTATGCTACCTTTTCATTTGTCTTTCCATTAATTGAGGTCCTTTTCTCCTGGGAAACTTGTTTTTGAAACCCAGAGCATAGGGAAGTCACCGGAGGGCCTGAAGTCTGTTTTGAGCTCTGGCAGACTGCCTTTCCCACCTAATCTTAGTTCCTCTCTTATTGCAGTCATGACTTCATTGGAGAGTTCACCACCAGTTACAGGGAGCTAACCAAGGCCCAAAGTCAGTTCACGGTGTATGAGGTGAGATGTTCCCCTTAAGCAGGGGACAACCCAGAATATGATTAGAGTTGTGTTCTGCGACCTTCCTCCAACACATTAACTTTATCTTGTCCTCCATCCTTGTCTCTCATGCCTACCTCTGCTTGTCTCATAGGCTTCCCTGGCCCATGACTATTCCTACAACTATTACTCATTCCCCAGAGCCAACCATTGCTGCCTCCATTCTGATTTGTGCATGTGCACGTTCAAATCCAATTTCTATTCCCTTATCCTCATTGTAGGTCCTCAACCCCAGGAAGAAATGTAAGAAAAAGAAATACGTTAATTCCGGGACGGTGAGTGCTAACGGGAGCCCTGTCCCAGGCTCATCCCATTTCTTCTTCCTCTAATGCCCCCTTCTCCTCCTTCATACTGTTCTCTAGGTCTGTCTGTCTTTTTCCCAGGTGACACTTCTCTCCTTCACTGTGGATTCTGAATTCACTTTTGTTGATTATATCAAGGGCGGGTGAGTCACTGCTTATGGGGTAGCTGCATGATTCTGCACTCAGGAGGAAAAGGTCTTGGGGCTTTTTCCCATAAGGATGGATCCAACCATGCTCTTCCAGTGCCTAGGCTCGCTTGGAATCCAGGCCAAACCAAGTCCCCCCCCAAACGGCACTAGCTTGGCTAAGTAGCATGGGTAGAGTGTGTTGGAGGGAGGGGAGGAGTCTGAAAAGGGAAGCCAATCCAGGCTCATGAGAAGAAACACAGCTTCCTCTTCCCCCTACCCTTCCAACAGGACACAGCTGAACTTCACTGTGGCCATTGATTTCACAGCCTCCAATGGTGAGTACTGGGATGAAAAGGGGAATTTTGGAGGGACCACTAGTGCTCATCCTCCACCAACCTTTTAGAAGAACCCAATCTACTGACCCCAGTATGGTCTTTTAAAAAAAGGATCTTAAAGAGCCTTTCCACCCCTTCCATCTCCCCACCCCGGAGGCCCAGTGAGAGGGCTTAGCAAGATCCTTTCCGTCCCTTCCATCTCACTCCCCGCCACCAGCATCCCAGAGGCCCAAGGGGAGGGACTTCATAGGGGGCCAGTCTGAATGCAGGGCTGAGGATGCTGTGTCCTGACAGGGAACCCACTGCAGCCCACATCTCTACACTACATGAGCCCCTACCAGCTCAGTGCTTATGCCATGGCACTCAAGGCTGTAGGAGAAATCATCCAGGACTACGACAGTGACAAGCTCTTTCCTGCTTATGGTTTTGGAGCCAAGGTGCCCCCCGAGGGACGCATCTCCCACCAGTTCCCTCTGGTATGGGCTAGGAGGGCCTGAGCAAGGGCCCTCTGGCCCCGTGGCCTCTTCCCCCAGGTGACGACTAGGATTGCATGCTGCCTCCTTTCCCATAGGATCGTAGTTTAGAGTTGGAAGGGACACTGACGGCCACTGAGTGTGATCCCCTCATTTTACTAATGAGGAAACTCAAGACTGAGAGGCTAAGTGATCTGTCAGTGATGTGCCGTTCCTTGTCCTTCCCCCAAGGTCTGGTCAGGTGCCGCCACAGGCATTCTGGACCCCAGAGGCAAGATCCTTTATCTGCTCCCCTGTCCCCCAATTCTACCTCTCCTGGATCAGCCAGAGTGACCCTCTTGTACTAAGCCTCCCCTGTCATTTCCACTGGCAGAACAACAACTCTGAGGACCCAAACTGTGCAGGCATTGAGGGTGTCCTGGAGAGTTATTTCCAAAGCCTTCGCACTGTCCAGCTCTACGGCCCCACCTACTTTGCCCCCGTTATCAACCAGGTGGCCCGGTACGAAAGGGGGGCAGGAAGGAAGAGGGAGGAAGCAGCAGTGGGTGGGCAAAGCAGCAGCTGGGCAATGCCGACTCCTGAAGGGATCCTGGCAGGGGGCGGGGAGAGCATCATCTGTGGCACCCGCGGCACTCTTGGGGAGTAGGGGGTGGGAGGAAGCTTGTGGAGATAACTGGGGATTTCGAAGACCTTCTCTGGGACTAATACTCTGATGGTAGCTCTGCCTCTGCTCTTCCTTAGGGCTGCAGCCAAGGTCTCCGACGGCTCCCAGTACTATGTGTTGCTCATTATCACAGATGGGGTGATCTCAGATATGACTCAGACCAAGGAGGCCATTGTCAGTGTGAGTTGGGGAAATGGTTGGGAGAGAGGTGCGGTCTCCCTTAAGTTTGTTCCTCCTTCTAATGGCCTCCCCCCCCCCACTCAACTCCCTGTAGGCCTCCTCATTGCCCATGTCTATCATCATTGTGGGAGTGGGGCCAGCCATGTTTGAAGGTGAGTATGGAGGAGGCGGCGATCAAGACTGGGAGGAGGGAGTGAGAGCATCAAGGCTGGGTGTTCTCCGAGCTGTTGGTCTGAAGGAAATCCAGAGCTATTCTTTGGGGCCATCTGGGGGTTCTAAACATGAAAAGGAGTAAAGGTTGGGGCTGCTTTTTTTGCTCATGAGGGGTTTGGGCCTCTGCTCTGAGACCCTAAGACTGGGGATGGCTGGGAGGAGCTAACCCAGGACTCAATGAGAAGAGGGCTATTTTTTGCCTAGCAATGGAAGAACTGGATGGAGATGATGTCCGGGTGTCCTCTCGTGGGCGCTATGCAGAAAGGGACATTGTGCAGGTAGCTCCAGGTGGCAGCATGGCGAGTGCATGGGTCAGTGCAGAGAGAAAGGGCATCTGGAGAGCCAAGCCCACCTCCCCAAGCCTGTGTGGTCCCTTCCCCCTACTCCATCCCTCTCCTCCCTTTCCTATTCAGTGTCCATGGCCAAGCCTGCTCTTCCCCTGGGCTCTCCACCTTCTGATTTCACCCCACTGTCTCCCATCCTCTGTCTTCCATACCCACCTCCTTTCCTCACTGCCATTCCTGCCTTCTATCTTAGTTTGTCCCGTTCCGAGACTACATTGACCGCTCTGGGAACCAGGTGCTGAGCATGGCGAGACTGGCCAAAGATGTGCTGGCGGAGATCCCGGAACAGCTGCTGTCATACATGCGCACCCATGATATCCAACCCCGGCCTGCCCCCAGTGCTAGCCCCAGCCCCCCCTCCTTGCAGCCCTGAGGGGCTGGCCTGGCCGCCCTATTGCTCCCCGCCGTGTAGTCGCCAAGAAGGCTGGTTTGAGCTGGGCTGGGCCCGGCTCCAGATCCCAGAGCTGAAAGTGAAAGGGGCAGCCCCATACCAAGTTGTCCTCAGAGAAGCCTGCCTTCGGTGGGCTGACCAAGAAAGGCATGCCATCCCCTCCCTCACCCCCAACTTGTAACAAGCAGGGAGGGTCCGGTGCCCTCCACTGGACTCCTCCATCAGTCCGGCTTCCACCAAGTCCTCATGCCAATAATAAAGCTGAGCTTTACCCTCACACCGGTCTCATGAGCTTAGTGGGCAGGGGAAGGGTCCAGGGAAGACTGAGCACGTGAGCGTTGCAGCAGTAGATATTGCCTGAATTATCAGAGGGCAAGCTGGGAAGGAGAGGCCAAATTTCTTTGGGAAGTGGGAGCTAAGGAAGGATAAGGATTCAAATAAAAAACCACAGACCTCATTTTGAAAAATCATAAAAACCCCAGATTCCCGAGGGGAGAAGAACTGTCAGTTATTTCTCTCTATCCGACATGTGAAGTAGGATGTTTCCTCTCCCACCAAGCTGCAAATTGGTGCCCTAGTCTGGCCCCCATTAGCTCCGAAAAACTCAGAGATCACTTCTGCCCCACCATCTTCTCCGTCCCATTCCTCTTGCCTTATAAGGCTTAGCCACCCAAAAGTAGGAACCCACTTTTAGGTTCTAAGAAATGAATTGGTCTGTCCTCGATGTATTCAATGTGGGGGTTGGGGACAGGACAGGGAGGAATAACAAGATTAGAAATGGGAATGGAAGAGGGGGCTGGGGATGTTCCTAACCACAACCCAAACAGAACCAGCAATCAGAAAGAGCAAGTTGAGTAAATGGGGCCATTTAATAGCACAGGTCACTTCTGATATGTACTGATTCCTGCCTCCTCTCCCATTACACACAAAATACACACATTTCATTAAGTTCAAATGAACTTTCTGGGCAGTTGAGATGGGAAAATAAAGATAACCTAAGAGGGAGGAATAAACATATAGCCTACGGGCTGACCCCAGGGGCCAGGTTCCAAAGCACAGCAAAACTAGAGGCAATAGCTCCAACCACAAGACCTAGGGGACCCCCTCCAGCCCCCCAACTTCTTTTCCTACTCAGTAACAAGCAAAGCCTGTTCTATAAGGAGATATACAGCCAAAATGAATAGTCCCTGCCCTCAAGAAGCTCCCATTCTTCTGGGGACATGCACGCAGACCGATATAAACATAAAGGCATGAGGAGAAAAAGAACAGGAAGAAAGCCATTCCAGGACATGAAGGAGATCCTGTATCAGTCAGGGACAAGAGAAGGAATGCAGATTTCTGGGTGCCGAATGCATAAAGTGAAAGGTTATGCAAAGTCTGGAAGGTTAGGAGGAAGCCATGTTGTGAAGCTCTAAATGTTGAACAAAAGCAGGGAAGGGACATGGTCAGAACTATACTTTAGGAAAACTACTGTGGAGGAAATATGGAGGATGGACTAGAAGAAGAAAGAGCTTGGAAATAAGACCATTGGAGAGGTGATTAGAGTAGTCCATGCAGGTGGTGAGAAAGGCTTGAACTAAAGTGATGATTCAAAGAATCAAAAGAAGGGTTAAAAGGGGATGGACACTGTGGAGGTAAAAACTGACAGTGTGGGCAGTTGACTGGATATAGGGTGTAGGGGACAATGAAATGGAGAAGCTGGGATAGAAATAATTAAGTGTAGAGAAGGGAAAGGGTCAAAAGGGAATATTCAGTTCAGTTCTGAACATAGTGAGAGACCTTCCTGAAGCATAATGATAACAATAATGATGATGATAATTATAACTAGCATTCATATAGCACTTTATGGTTTGCAAAGCTCTTTATACATATATCTCATTTAATACAACAAACCCTGTGAAGTACATGCTATTTTTAACCCTGTTTTACAAAGAAGGAAACTGAAGCAGACCAAGGGTAAATGACTTGACCAGAGTTATACAGCTAGTAAGTGGCTACAGCAGAATCTAAACTCCTTTCCTTCAGAATCCCAGTCTATAATTTTATCCATAAGCCACCTAGCAGGTCTGCCCAAATCACTAACCTATTCAGCAAAATTCAGCAACTTCTATTATACTTCTTCCCTCCAGAATCAAATATCAAGTCCTCTGTTAGGTCTTCAAAGCCCTTCCTACCTTTCTAGTTGTCTTATATCTGACTCCCCTCCACTGATGATCCAGGTACCAGGGCCTCCCACCTCTGGGCCTTGGGATTGCCTGGTCTCCACATGCCTGGAAGCCTCTCCCTCCTACCTCTGCCTCTAATTTTCCATGGCTTCTTTTGAGACAGCTGAAATCCCACCTTCTACAGGAGATTCACAGCTCCTCATCAGTCCGTGCTCTCTTCCTTCAGATTATCTATCACATATTCTGTATACATCTTGTTAAGTACATGGTTACTTACAGATTGTCTCTCTCATCGGCCCCATGTCCCTTAGACTATAAAGTCCTCAAGGACAGAAGTTTTGTCTTGTTTTTGCCTCTTTTTTGTATCTCAAAGGCTTAGCACAGTATTTGGCATACAGTAAGTGCTTAATATCTATTGCCAGTAATAATAATAATAATAATAGTTCTCATTTAAATAGGACTTTAGGGTCTGCAAAATACTTTACACACATCTCATTTCAACATCTCTGAGAGGTAAGTAGTTGATGCTCTTCTTATCCCTATTTTATAAATATGGAAACTGAGGCAGGCAACTAGTGAATATCTCAGGCCATGCTTCACCTCGGATCTTCCTGACATCAGTCTCAAGTGCTCTACTTGCTGAATAATCTAATTCAGTGTGGACTTATGCCTACCACACACCCAGATGGAGCTGTCCAGCAGACAATTAAAGAAACCCCATTCATTTGGCAAAACCCAGTGTTCAGCTTTCTGAGTAAAAAAAAAAATTTAAGAAAAAAAAAACAACAACCACTTTCTTTGTTCTTAATGTTGTAAATTCAAACAAGCAAGTTCACTGAGCAAAATTCAGAGATCTATTATCATGAGTCTGATCTCCTGGTAATAACTTCTTCAGCGGTAGGTATAAAAAAAGACTTTCTATTAAGTTCTGAGAGGGGACTGCAATCTTCCCACTGCCTCCAATCTTGAATCTCTTTCTGAAGCAGTGAAGTGTTGTCCTTGAGACGGTAACACATACTTCAGCTACTGTAATCTGTCTTCATAACTCGATATCTCCCTCCCTCCAATCAAAACAGCGGTTGCCCTTGGAAAAGCCTTTTCAAACATCCCCCCAAACCAAATGGTGTTCCTGGGCCACTGTTGGACCTCACAGCCTGTGTTGTGTAGCCAGCAGTGAGGGACCTTCCTGAGGCATAATGATAATAATGATGATGGATAATTATAACTAGCATTCATATAGCACTTTGTGGTTTGCAAAGCTCTTTACACATATATCTCATTTAATACAACAACCCTGTGAAGTAGACGCTGTTTTTAACCCTGTTTTACAAAGAAAGAAACTGAAGCAGACCAAGGGTAAGTGACTTGACCAGAGTTATACAGCTAGTAAGTGGCTACAGCAGAATCTAAACTCCTTTCCTTCAGAATCCCAGTCCCAATTGGGACTGAAGTCCCAATTTTCTAGGGTCTCCCTCCTCCAAGAACCACTCATCTCCTGCACCCCAAATCCAACTTCTCCCATCCCTACTTGCCCTTCCTTAATCAAAGGCAATCTATTTAGGAGATCTATCCCAGTTAGTGCAGTTCATTTTGCCCTGTTGCTAAGGGATGATCTCCCCCAAATCTTTCCAATCCCAGTTTTTCACCATTTTTCTGCACTCATTCCCATTTCATTCAAAATCCTACGCCCAGGTCTCCTGTTCTTTTTTTTTTTTTTTTTTCCCCACATTATTTTATTTTATTTTTTATTTAATAGCCTTTTATTTACAGGATATATGCATGGGTAACTTTACAGCGTTAACAATTGCCAAACCTCTTGTTCCAATTTTTCCCCTCTTTCCCCCCACCCCCAGATGGCAGGATGACCAGTAGATGTTAAATATATTAAAATATAAATTAGATACACAATAAGTATACATGCAGGTCTCCTGTTCTTATGCACTCCCCTTCTTCCTTCCTTCCTCTCTCAGCCAGTCAACAAGCTTTGATTAAGCACCTCCTAGTGCCAGCAACTGTACTAAGTGCTGCCGAGTCCTAGAAGCCCAAGTCTCTGCTCGCGTGGAACTTGGATGGGGAGTTAGCCTTGCAAGCAGTAGATGGGATAAACGAGTTAATCTGTATTACTCTTTCGGGTTTGCAAAGCATTTTAAGACTTCCCAACAACTCTGCAAGATGGTTATGTGACGAGGCGCTCCATCGGGAGCCTCCACTCTCCCTTCCAGCTCAAGGCCTGCCCAGAAGTAAGACACGGTGGCCCCGAAGGCCTTCTGTCACCCCAGGGCTTCCTCCCTCCCCCCCCCCCGGGGGCCCAGGGAGCAGAGGGCCGTAGGCCCGGATTCCGCTCCTACAGGCGGGGAGTCCCTCAGAGGCTGGACACTAGACCCCGGCCGGGTGCCCTCCTCCTGCCTCGGTTTCCCCCCCTGTAGCCCCAGGGGCTTTGCAGACCTCCGGCAGGTCCAGAGCGGAGGCTCCGCGCTCCTCGCCCGCTTACCAAGGGCCAGGCCCGAGTGGGCGCCCGCAGTGGGAAGCGGCTGAGGAGGGATTCGATCCCTTGCCGCCGCCGCAGCCTCGAGCCCCGAGGTCAGCGCGCTGTCCCCGTTCCGGGCGGGCGGGCGGGCCTCGGCGCGAGTCCCGGCTCGGGCCCGCCCCTTCGCCCAAGCCCCGCCCCCTTCTCAGCGCTCCCTCCGGGCTCCCGGCCCCGCCCGGCCCGGGGGAGGGCTCCGGCGCTCGGCCCTAGCTCGGCCCAGCGGGGAGGGCGGGCAGGCAGGCGGGCTGGGACGGAGGGAGGGGGTTCTCCGGGCTCGCGCTCCTCATTCGCTTCGGCAGATTCGCAGCAAACGGCCCGAGGCATCCACCCCACCCCCTCCCCCGTCCCGGCGGAGCGACCCCATCTCCGCCCCCGCCCCACCCCCGCGGCGGCGCTGGAAGCGGGCAGCGGCGGCGGCTCCAGCGGGCTCTGGCCTGGCCCCACGTGGGGCGGACTGGGGGGTGTCTGAGGAGCCGTGTCGAAAGTGCGACTCGGCGCGGCCGCGGCCTCGCATTTACCCTGCGCTGCCGCCGCCGCTGCCGCCGCTACCGCCGTCGCCGCCGCCGCCACCGCCGCCGCCGCCGCTGCCCCAAGCCGCCGCCGCCGCCCGCCCCCGCCTCCTCCTCCGCGCCCTTCTCTACCCCAGTCCTTCCTTCCCTCCCCTCTGTTCCGCGCCCTCCCTCCCCCTCCCAGGAGCCTCTATTGTTCCGCCGGCGGCGGCGCGGCCCGAGCCCAGCCCGGCCCGCCCGGGAGGCAGTAGCAGCCTCAGGACGAGCGGGGCCGGGGCGGCCGGACGCCCGGCCGGGCTCGGCGAGGCTGCTGCGCGCCCCCGGCAGCCTGCCGGGTCCTGCTGCCTTCTCCGGCCCGGGGCCCCGCCCGGACGCCGGCTATGAGCCCGCACTGGCGGCGGCCGGTGAGTACGCGCCCGCCCGAGGGGGACCCCCGGGGGGCGGCTGGGCCGGGGCACTGCCCGCGGGCCGTTTCCACGCCAACCGCCTGGCCCTTTAAGAAGCCCCCCTCCCGCCCGGTCCTCTTGTCCGGGAGCCCCCCCTCCCGCCCGGTCCGCTTGTCCGGGAGCCCCCCTCCCGCCCGGTCCGCTTGTCCGAAACCCCTTCGCAGACCTTTCCTGCCTGGGCCCCGGCGCCGGGAGAGTGTCCGGGAGCTCGGTCCCCAGCCAGGATGCCCCCTTGCTACAAAGTATCCTTCGGGGGCGTGAGCCAATGGCAGCTGGGAATTGTTGTTTAACTTGTTACACTTGGATAAAGGGAGAACTCCGGCGGTTTCCTGGACCGGGGCAGGGGAGGGGAGCGGGAGCGTTCGGCCCAGCCGCCCCCAGTCTGGGATCTTGAGGGGATTAAGCGGGTCCTCGAATCCAGCGTTGGCTGGCCGGCCCCTGGTGGTGTCCCTCCCCACTTATTTCGGCCCCTGGAAGGCAGCTGTCACGCTCCCGGGCCCCCATTCATTTTTCAGGCTTTAAAATCTATTGATTTGCTTTTTGTTCTCTTCCCCCACTTCCCCCACCCCATTAATACACTGTGTCCACCATCACTATCCCCATCAAGCCATAACTGGGGCCTGGTGTGACAGCCCCAGGAGCAGAGAACAGGCTGGCCCAGCCAGAACAGAGGCGGGAAAGCTACGGGGAGGAGTACAGCCTATTGTAGAAAGGGTAAGGGTTAGGCTCGGGGACTTGGGGGTGTTGGTGGTTGGTTTTTCTTGGTTTTCCCTCAAAAGAGAGAGACTCTGGAAGTCAGTCTTAAATTTCTTTAGAGTTCAGCATGTGGACTTGCTCAGCAGAGGTCAAAATGTTGTTGCCATAGCAGGGGATTGTGAACTTTTTTATGTTTTAACAGTATTTCAGCTTCCTTGATTTCCTTTATTAGCCTATGTAATTTTTTTCCTACGTTTAAAAACATCATTGTGAGAAGGGGGCCATATGTGTCACCAGACTGCCAAAAGGGCCCCTGACAAAAAAAGGTTAGAAGCTCTGCCTTTTGAAGCTCTTCCCTCACATAGCTTCTTCTGATTTTCTGGCCCAGGTTTACCAAAAGCAATGCCCCTGTTTCTGAACTTCTCAACAAACACAAGAATTTCCAGTAACTTTTTTCCTTAAGGGTCTGACCCATATGACTTCTGAAACCCCATCAACAGAGCGTGACAAAAGGCAACGCTGGGGAGGAGTCTGGGCCATCTTCAGGCCCAGGTTGCCAAGAGTTAGTGCTTCCTGCTGCTTCCTGTCCCTAAGGATCCAGCACAGAGGTATCTCTGAGGGCCTGAGGACTCAGTTGTTTTCAATGGCAACGGTCTCCATAGAGACTAAGAGGTTAAAGAGCTCGGATATAAAACACAACTCCTTCATTCCTCTTGCCTATAAAGTTCTCTGGTTCTCAAACCTATTGGACATCACTGGAGTTTTTACTCAAAAGTTCCTAGTGGTTGATCAGAGATCCATGTCAGGACAGGGAATAAGGTCGGTGGGTACCAATTCAATTCAAAAAACATTTATTAAGTGTCTACTGTATGCCAAGAACTGTGCTAAATACCACGCAGCTCCTCCCTGTCCCCCATATTCACTTAGGATTTAACTCAGGAGTTAGTCATTCTAGACTTGCTACTTATTCAACAGCTCTGAGCCAGCCTTTTCCTGGGCTTCAACTTTCCTACATGAAAAACAGACATGGCCGATACTAACATGCCTCGTAGGGAATGTGTGATTTACTTAATAGAGTATCTGGTGGCTGCTGTTCTTGGTAGGGATTAGGAAGGGGTTGTAGTTGAGAATCCAAGCTATAAAGCTGGTTTCCCTTGAGTGGACCCAGGAAATTATGGTCTCATGTTAATGTAATGTCCAAGTGGGGTTCAAGTAAGCAGTGATCTGCCTTTCGAGGAAATGCTTAGGGGGAAGGATACATAGATTAACATAAGTAGAGATCACCTACGTGTTACACCATGATGAGATTTCTTGGCATTGAGCTCTCTCATCCAGTAATCTTTCATGGACCCCTATATCTGGTGTCCTGAAAGGAGGAGTTAAAGACTCTACCTCTGTGGAAAGGCCAGGAGTCAGGACTCAGTCAGCCAAACATTTATACCAAAGCATTATGTCAGGTGCCAGGGATACAAATAGCAAAGTGAGACACTTCCTGCCCTCCAGGAGCTTACATTCTAATAAGGGGATAATACAGTGGTGGCCCAGGAAGGGTCTAAGTGGGTGGGAGCGGAGCCATGGGCAGTAGATTGTTGCACCCTTTTCAGTAGCAGGAGTGGAATTGATTTGATTGTTGTTCGTAGGACAAGTGGTAGCAGTGGAAGAGGAGGGTATACTCATGGGAAGGCAGGGAGTAAGATCTTCCCCAGTGAGAATCCTCCCCATATCCTAATGATGACTGGATGGGATGAACAACTTAGAACCAGTATGGTTTACCTACTAAGCCCAGTGAATCAGGAGAGCCTGACACTGGTGGAGGCCTGAAGCAGAGGAAGTAAACCTAGTTGCTTGTAGGCAAGTAGCCTACAGCTTGGAGGGGAGGGGAAGGTTTCTGGTTGCTCTGTCCCTGGTAGGAAGGGGGGGGGGGGCGGCAACAGAGGAGAGAGCAGGGCGCTCGTGCGGGCCCTGTGCCGGCTGAGTGAGACGGGCCCCTTATTTCCTTGGAGCTGCCTGTGCGCGGAGGTTTGGGGAGTCTCTTGTAGCGGGGTTGTGGTTGTCAGGCCTCCCTCTCAGCTTCTCATAGCTGTCTGTCTGCATTCCAGATGTGACAGAATGGGGGTGGATTTTGATGTGAAGACTTTCTGCCACAACCTACGGGCCACGAAGCCCCCCTACGAGTGTCCCATAGAGACCTGCCGCAAGATCTATAAAAGTTACAGCGGCATTGAGTACCACCTGTATCATTATGACCACGATAGCCCACCTCCACCTCAACAGACTCCCCTTCGAAAGCACAAGAAGAAGGGGCGCCAGTCCCGCTCAGCCAACAAGCAGTCCCCCAACCCTTCCGAAGTGTCCCAGTCCCCCAGCCGCGAGGTGATGACCTACGCCCAGGCCCAGCGCATGGTAGAGGTGGACCTGCATGGCCGAGTCCATCGAATAAGCATCTTTGACAACCTGGATGTTGTGTCTGAGGATGAGGAGGCCCTGGAGGAGAACCCGGAGAACGGCAGCAACAAAGAGAACACAGAGACCCCGGCCGCCACGCCCAAAGCCGGCAAGCACAAGAGCAAGGACAAGCGCAAGGACTCCAACCATCACCACCACCACCACCACCACAATGCCTCGGCCAACGCCGCCCCAAAGCTGCCCGAGGTGGTATACCGGGAGCTGGAACAGGACACCCCTGACGCCCCACCTCGCCCCACCTCTTACTACCGGTAAGGCCAGTCCTGCCCTTGCCCCCTCCTCCAGCATGCCACTGACCCCAACCTGAGGACCAGCCACACAGGAGCAGGGCCTAGAAGGGCTGGGAGCCCAGGCAGGGATCAGGCCTTCTTTGTCCTCTCTCCCAGTACCTTGTGTGGGATGCTACAAGTCATCTGAGCACCTCATAATTCTCTAGCACCCCAAAGCTCACAAGGTGCCCTCCTCACAACCACCCTGTCAGGTAGGTGATACCAGTGGCGGCATCCCCGTCTGTCCTTAGCACTTGAGAGTTCTATGATTTCATGCTTGGGGGAGGATCCCTCCGCTGATGCGAAACTTGACCCTTCTGTGAATTTCTAGATGGAAGGACTGGAGTGTTGCCCTGGGCAAGAGCCTTTCCAGACTGGGCGGGGCTTCTCTGTACGGCCTGTGACCAGGTCAGTCCAGGAAGCTCTAGTTTGGGACGACCTGCTGTGGCTCGTGCCCTCCTGCTTCAGTTTTCAAGAGTCCAGGATCACCTCTGTACCTTGATGAAGCATCAAGGGAGGGCTGCAGACAAGGTTCCCCCTTCTTTAGATAAGAAAACTGAGTCAGAGAGAAGACTGTTTTGTGACCACACGGTTCAGGCATGAAAGAGCTAGAGGGATGGATGAATGGATGGACGGACGGACAGAATGGATGGTCAGATGGATGTTTACATGGATGAATGGATGGTTGGTTGGTTTAAGGAACAGAACAGATAAGAGGGAATAGATCACCATGAGCCCTGGCCCCTCCTGGGTGTAGGTCCTTCTGCCTTAGCTCATGCCATGCTTATTCCCTGTGCAGTTTTTAAACCAGTTCTTCATTCTTTTTGTCCATCCTGGTTTCTTCCCTTTGTATTCCTGCCATCTCTCCTTTTCTCCTGACTTCCTTTGCCTCTTATGGGCCTCCTGCCTGATTGGTTTCTCTTATCTCCTCCCTGTGATTGGGGCCCCAGCCCAAAAGCAACCCGATCTGGTTGGGCTTCCTCTCAGTTATACCCCGTGCCTTTGTATAGAAAGCTGGGGTCCTTAGCCAGCAAGGACAGCTTGTTCACTCAGACTAAACTCTACCGTCCTTTCTAGAACCTTTGGGGAGTGAAGCTCAGACACTGAGGGAAAAGAAAGTGCAGGCAGAAATGATACCCATGGGTCATATCTTTGCTTCTCTCCCACTCTCTAAATACCTTCTTACGCTGGACCATGTCTCTAGCCCTGGAAAGGAACCTCAAAAGTCATCTAGGCAAACCACCTCATTTCACAGGCAGGGAAACTGAGATCCAGAGAATTAAGGCCGCACAACTGGCAAGCAGCAGAGGTGAAGTTTGCCCCCAGATTCTGTGGTGCCGTACCATGCTATTTCCCTGGGTGGCTGCTGGGCTGTGTTAGGACTCATATGATCACCGAAAAGAGAAAGCTTGACTCTGGGGTTCATGTGCGAAGTCTGGGAGACCCTTGGAGGCCTGCAGCACCCCTAGAACCCTCGTTAGGGCCTGCTGATTCAGGGCAGTCTCCAAGGGCTCTGGAGGAACCTGGCTTTTTTCATTTCCCTGGAGTTACATGGTGACTCAAGGAGAAAACAGGTTGCCAAGTGGCTGGCCATTTGCTAGCAAACAATAGCCCAGAGTTCTATGCAGTCAACTGTCAAGCTCCTTCTACTCCTCAGGACAGGGACCAGGCAGCAGTACATCTTCTGTACTTTCCTCCTGCTTCTGACTGCTCACTTCCTGTGTAATTCTTTTATGAAATCATCTATTCCGTTGTAACCTCCTTAGAAGGGATCGTGTCTTTGTATTTGTAGCTCCTCCAGAATCTTACATGATGGATTGCACGTAGTAGGTATTTGAGGTTTGTTGATTGTTTTTCTTTGCAACATATCTAGGTGCCCTAATGTTTATATGCTCAGGTTCATTTGTCACATTTGCCTTTGATGTTCATTTTTAACAAGGTCCCACCCAGATAAAAACCTTAGAGAAAGCAATACCTACACAGAGTGATTTTCTCCCGAGTCTCCAAATCCCTTACAGAGATAGCCCTCAGGATCCTCACACAACATCTTGTCCCTCCCTTTGCGTGCTTTCCAGAGGCTCTGAGGGATGGGGAAAGGGCAAGCCCAAACCTGAGCCACCATGTCCCCTGCAGGTACATTGAGAAATCAGCAGAGGAGCTGGATGAGGAGGTAGAGTATGACATGGATGAGGAGGACTATATCTGGCTGGACATCATGAATGAGCGCCGGAAGACAGAGGGAGTGAGCCCCATCCCCCAGGAGATCTTTGAGTACCTGATGGACCGGTTAGAGAAGGAGTCCTATTTCGAGAGCCACCACAAGGGGGACCCCAACGCCCTGGTGGATGAGGACGCCGTGTGCTGCATCTGTAATGACGGTGAGTGTCAGAACAGCAATGTGATTCTCTTCTGCGATATGTGCAACCTGGCTGTTCACCAAGAATGTTATGGCGTCCCCTACATCCCTGAAGGCCAGTGGCTTTGCCGCCGCTGCCTACAGTCCCCGTCCCGGGCAGTGGACTGTGCCCTTTGCCCGAACAAGGGCGGGGCCTTCAAGCAGACGGACGACGGTCGGTGGGCTCATGTAGTGTGTGCCCTGTGGATCCCTGAGGTATGCTTCGCCAACACAGTGTTTCTGGAGCCCATTGACAGCATTGAGCACATCCCACCTGCCCGATGGAAACTCACATGCTACATCTGCAAACAGAGGGGTTCAGGGGCCTGCATTCAGTGCCACAAGGCCAACTGCTACACAGCCTTCCACGTGACCTGCGCCCAGCAGGCCGGCCTCTACATGAAGATGGAGCCAGTCCGGGAAACAGGTGCCAATGGCACCTCCTTCAGTGTGCGTAAAACCGCCTACTGTGATATCCACACACCTCCGGGCTCTGTGCGCCGCCTGCCTGCCCTATCACACAGTGAGGGGGAAGAAGAAGAGGAGGAAGAGGAAGAAGAGGGAAAGGGTTGGAGTTCAGAGAAGGTGAAGAAAGCAAAGGCCAAGTCAAGGATAAAGATGAAGAAGGCTCGGAAGATCTTGGCAGAAAAACGGGCAGCAGCACCTGTGGTATCAGTCCCCTGCATCCCACCACACAGGTAGGCAGGGCCCCAGATGATTAAGAATGGGGAGCCTCTGATTTCCCCTTTGGCAAAGAAGTTCATAGATCATTAAGTGTTGGAAGGGGCCTTATGTATCATCTAGTATCTCCTTCCGTTTTACAGCTAAGGGAACTGAGGGCCAGTGAGCTAAAGGAAATTGCCCCACGTTACCTAATTAATTACTAATAGAGCCAGGATTAGGTTGCAGGGCTCCAGGGTCCATTTTTTTACATCATGAGTTGGCAGAGCCACAATGAAGAACAGAGATTGGTGAACATTTTCTAACCCACAAGGAAAAAAATCATGGGTCCGTGCCCTAATTTAAAAGTTACTTGATTTAGGAGAGTAAAGCTTTACTCACAAATAATTTTTAAAACATTTTCATGTTTTTGCCAGTTCATGGGGAGTAAGTAGGAAGAAAAGAAGAAATAAAAGAAACTTTAACAAAGGGAAAAAGAGGGCTGTAAATGTATGAAATAGAGAAAGCAGTAAAGAGACCTGTTAGTGAGTTTCTGGAATTTAAACTGTTCACTCCATGTTGTTTACTGGGCCTATAACTTCTTTTTACCCATTGGAATGCTACTTAGCCCATTAACTATTGCTTACAGCTCTTTATTCTTCTATCCTTCAAGGTTTACTTTGAATGTTATAGTTCATTGGGGGAAATTGCTGTGGGCATAGGGACCACACACAGCCCCTATCATGAGCTAAGGGTCCCTGCTGTAGAACTGGATGTTGGGGTCTTGGAACCTTGCTGGTCAAGGTTTCATCTGTCTGGGGTTGCTGAAACTGCTTTACAGCTTAAGCAGAGTCTCATGGTGTTTATGGCTGGATGAGAGGTTTCCAAAGACCTTTTGCTGTTCTGCTTCAGTGAGGGCAGGGCTACAGTCTGTGTAGCTTATGGAGAACACAAATCCACCTCTGTACCCTCCTGATGTTGAAAGGATGGAGTGTGGGAGGGTCATATAATTGAAACCATATGCCCTGCTCAGAGGCTCTTCCTGGCCCAGAAGCCTGTAAGAACGCTAGCCTGAGGCTCAGGAGCCAAATTGAGAAGAGACTAGCTGAGGGCAAAGCCTCTGGTGAGAGGTAGGTACCAGTTGGCCTGTACAAATTACTGCAGGGTGCTCCCCCCTCCTCCCTCTGTCCTTCCCATCTTTTTAGGCTCAGCAAGATTACTAATCGCTTAACCATTCAGAGGAAGAGCCAGTTTATGCAAAGGCTGCACAGCTATTGGACGCTAAAGCGACAGTCCAGGAATGGGGTCCCCCTACTTCGCCGCCTGCAGACTCACCTGCAGTCCCAGAGGAATTGTGATCAAGTTGGGGCACCACGGCCAGCTCCCCCAGGGGGACTAGGAACTGGGGTAAGATAATTTGGGGGCGGGGAGGATATGGATTAGAGCAGGGCATGGAAGAAGGTGGGGAAAGGGTGGGGATTTAGGCTACTAGTGTTTTCATGCCTGTCCCTCACTTAGGATACAGAGAATGGCAGCCACTTGGATAGCAGCCAAGCTCCAGATGATCCTTTCTTATAGCCAAGGTCTGAGGAGTGAAAGGAGATCCTCCGCCCGCTTGTGTCACCAATAGCTATTCCCATTTTTCCCCCAGTCCTATTCCATTTTCAGCTTTGTTTTCCTTTTTTCCTCTTCAGAGAGACTCTGAGGACAAGAATTGGGCCCTGAAAGAACAACTGAAGTCATGGCAACGGTTGCGCCACGACTTGGAACGCGCCCGGCTGCTGGTGGAACTGATTCGGAAACGTGAGAAGCTCAAGAGAGAGACGGTAATTCCCATTCTGTCCCTAGGCAGGAAGCATGGCCATCATTCTAGAGGGCAGGTGCACTTGCAGCCCTACCCATGGAACCTAAAGAAGTTCAGAGTGCTCAATCTGCCAGTGGCAGAGAAGTCAGGTCTCTGATGCTCTTCTCTACTTGGCCTTTTTGACTTGTACACAGTAAACTAGGGACAGTCTATGACAAGATAAAACTAAGTGCTAAATTGTAAACTTTTAGCACTTAATTTTATCTTGTCATATTTGATTTCATAGCAGAAAATTTTTTTCTGTAAGTAGATTTCATTAGTTCACAAGCACTTGCCAGCCTTGTAGGAATACAAAGTAAAATAGTCTCTCTTCTCTGAGAACTCCCATTCCTCAGCTTAGTAAGAATTAGAAGCAGGATGAGAAAATTTGCATTTTTTTTCCCTCTCTTCACAGTCAGCTTGAAGGAGCCAGTTGGAAAAGAAGAATCAACAGACCATAAATCAAACTTTGCCCATCACTAAAACCCTTTTTCCTGGAAGGGCATTTCCTGGGACTATAATCTAAACATCATTTATCTTATGTTTCAGATCAAGGTCCAGCAAGTAGCCTTAGAGATGCAACTGACCCCTTTCCTCATCCTCCTCCGTAAGACCTTAGAACAACTCCAAGAAAAGGACACGGGCAATATATTCAGCGAGCCGGTCCCTCTGTCTGAGGTAACAGAAATCTACGAAGTAAGAACCCCTTCCCCCTCTCACCCAGCCTTACCCCTACCCCATCCCAATTCTTCCATGCTGAGTTGCATTCCTGATGTCATTTCACTGGGAGTGGGTGGGACCCTGGTTACTGAGTCTGCCAGCTAGAGTAGCAGCCCTCCCCTCTTGAGAGGAGAGGTCTTATGCCTGTCACACCCTCCACATATTGTTAGCAAAGTAAACTTTGTCCAACACCTGGGTCAATCTGTCCTCGTCGAATGGGGAGATCCTTTCAATAGCCAGACATGAGTCGGGCAGTGGGGAGGGGGAGGTTGACCCCAAAGACTATAATAGTCATTCCTGAGAAGTGCCACGCTTAGAGGATGGCATGACCAACAAACAAAGGATTGAGGGAGGCAGGGAGGGGTTGGTTCTAACCTCAGGACATAACACTCTGGAAGCACTGACTGTTGGAGAGCTCCAAAGTGCTAGGCCAATACCCACCATCTCCTGACTAGAAATGTTTTCTGTAATAGAATACAAATGCAGGATGTTTTCAGAGCCTTGTCCCCATCTGTCGCTGAACCCTTACAACACGTTTGTAAGGCCGAGCAGATGGAATTGTTGCCATTTTATATATGGGCAATCCCCAAAGCCCAGAGTGGTTCACTGACTCAGGGTCACCTACTAAGAAGTCAGTTGCCCTGCTGGAATTAGAGTCCAGATCCCCAACTCCACTGCTCTCGACAACACCTCACACGTGTTTTTGATGCCCTGAATTTCTAGATTCCCCTTTATGGTATCTGGAGGGAACCCGTCCCTGGGGTTTGGAGCAGGGCTCTGGGTAGATGGGGGCAGGGAGGTCAGTGGGCGATCTCTCCATGTAGCCAGGGCCTGCTTTGTCCCTTCCTGGCAGGTGCCCGACTATCTTGAGCACATCAAGAAGCCCATGGACTTTTCTACAATGAAGCAGAACCTAGAGGCCTACCGATACCTAAACTTTGATGACTTTGAGGAGGATTTCCATCTCATAGTCAGCAATTGCCTCAAGTACAATGCTAAGGACACCATTTTTTACCGGGCAGCAGTGCGGCTGCGGGAGCAAGGGGGCACCGTGCTCCGGCAGGCCCGGCGGCAGGCTGACAAGATGGGCATCGACTTTGAGACTGGCATGCACTTCCCCCACAACTTGGCTGGGGATGAGGCCCTACTCCATGCAGAGGATGGTGGGTGATGTGATGGGCCTCCCAGACACATGCCAGTTCTCTTGGTGGGCATCAATTCCCTAAACCCTTCCCTCTCTGATCCTAGGTTGGCATTGCTTATGTCACCATGGAGTGGCCTTCCCCAGCTTGGTGGCAAGGACACCTGGGTGGGATGAGGGGAGGACTTGGTTTCATCATGGGGTCATGGGGCTTTCAAGGGCTCTGCCTGGCTCTGATCTTCACATCCCTGTCCAACTTGCCTCCCCTGCCCTCCACCCTCTCCAGAGGAAGAACGGTTTCTGTTGTCGGAGAACCAGAAACACCTGCCACCAGAGGAGCAGCTGAAGCTCTTATTGGAACAGTTGGACGAAGTTAATGCCAGCAAGCAAAATGTCAATCGCTCCCGACGAGCCAAGATGATTAAGAAGGAAATGACCGCGTTACGCAGGAAATTGGCACACCAGCGGGAGGCCGGCCGGGAAGGGCCAGAACGGCACAGTGCAGTGGGGCGGGGTGCCCTACAGGCCCACACCCCTTGTGACAAGGATGGACAGACGGACAGTGCGGCCGAGGAGAGCAGCAGCCAAGAGACGGGCAAAGGTCTGCGCGTCCATGGGGGCCTGGGCCTCAGGGCCCTGAGGAAGGGACCCCTACAGGCTGGTCCTCACTTCCAGGGAGGCCATTCAGGCTTGGTCCCTCCTGGCAACTGTGGCCTCCCACTTCCCATGGAGGCCTCCTGTGCCCATCCCCGATGCCTGGGTTTCTCCACTGCCTCTCTAGCTGTAGCTGCTGGGGAAGAGGGGTCCTCAGGGCCCCACTTACTGGGCAGTGATAGCAAGCAAGGTACTTCCCACTGCACTGAAACAAGGAGCTGAGGAGAAGGGAAAATTGATTTCCCTCTATTTTAAACCTATTCCCTTGGCCCTTATTTAGAATTCTGGTCTGAGACATTGTCAGAGCATGAACCTAGTCCTCTGGAGCCCTTACCCAATATTCTCTCCCTTCTGCCTCTGCTTTAGGTCTGGGCCCTAACATGTCCTCAACCCCTGCCCATGAGGTGGGCAGAAGGACCTCAGTCTTGTTCTCAAAGAAGAACCCGAAGACAGCTGGCCCTCCCAAGCGGCCAGGCCGGCCCCCAAAGAATCGTGAGAGCCAGCTGGCCCCAGGTCATGGCAGCAGCCCCGTGGGGCCTCCCCAGCTCCCCATCATGGGCTCTCAGAGACAACGAAAGCGAGGGAGGAGTCCTCGGCCCAGCTCAAGCTCTGACAGTGACAGTGATAAATCCACCGAAGACCCTCCCATGGGTGAGCCAGCCTTCCTGTTGTCCCTTGTGGATATAAATAAAGGCATAGTTCTTCCCTGTGAACCTCTTGGTAGCTGCCTCATCGAGTCACCTCTTTGTCCAGTGAGGAGCATAACATTATGATTGAGAACTGGAAGGGACTTGAGAGGTCCCTGAGACCCCCACACTTGTTTTACATACAAGGAAACGGGCATATCGAACTCAAAATTACACAGCTTATAACCTCTTAGAGGTATCTAAAGTGGCATTTGAACCCAGCCCTTCCTGACTCCATGTTTCATACCTTGTTCAGGCCCTCCCAAAGTTGAAGAGTTGGTCTAGCAACACAATTAAACACTTGGTAATTCCAGGACTAATCCCTAGTTCTCCTGTCATTATGAGCAGCACCAGCTATAGTTACAAGTATAGATCATGCAGGACTGTGGCAATCCTTCCCAGAAGCCTTTTGTGGAACATTGGGAGTATTCGCTGTTCAGGATAGACAGGAATAAATCCTGGTATTCCTCCCATCCAGAGAGATCACCCTGTTCCTTCTCTCTAACCCAGATTTACCAGCAAATGGCTTCAGCAGCGGGAGCCAGCCTGTGAAAAAGAGCTTTCTCGTCTATCGCAATGACTGCAGCCTTCCCCGGAGCAGCTCTGACTCGGAGTCCAGCAGCAGTAGCAGCAGCAGTGCTGCTTCGGACCGAACCAGGTACTTGGCTATCACATCTGAATTCTTGTTGGAGCTGTCCCAGGAAGAAGGCCTTTGGGACGGCCACAGGAGCAGCAGCCTTCTCAGGGTGGCTGGTGAAGGGCCTGGGGGTGGACTTCCCTGCCACTCTCAGCCATGAAGGCAAAGGACAGGTTCCCTCTCTGAAGGATAGAATCTTGAGGTGTTAGTCATCACCTTTCCTTCAAACTCCTTATGGTTTTGGCTTCTTTAAAAGCTGACTGGAGTTTCTGATTATTCCCTTACAGCACAACCCCCTCGAAACAAGGCCGAGGCAAGCCTTCCTTCTCCAGGGGAACTTTTCCAGAGGACAGCAGCGAGGATACATCTGGCACTGAGAATGAGTCCTACTCTGTGGGCACAGGGCGAGGCATGGGGCATAGCAGTAAGTACCCCCCCCCAATAGAGTCAGGGGAGCCCAGTTTTGAAGCTGTCTTCCCTTTGCACCCCTTGATTCAACTTTCTCTTCCATTTCTGTGCAGTGGTGAGGAAGAGTCTGGGCCGGGGACCTGGTTGGCTATCTGAGGATGAGGACTCCCCGCTGGATGCCTTGGACCTGGTGTGGGCAAAGTGCCGAGGGTACCCCTCGTACCCAGCTCTGGTAGGATCCTGCTTCTCCTACCTTGCCCCATGCCTTCTGCCCTCACCCCACACCAGCCCCAGCTACAAGGCCAGGAAAGTGAACCAGAATACAAACTCGAGGTTAACAAAGAGTTTCCGAAGTCCCACTGGAGCCAGAGAGAGTCCAGTGAGCGTGAGGGGTTCTTGGCAGGCAGACAGATGGACAGGTGCAGCTCAGGGACCTGTCTCCCCAGTTTTGATGTGGTATACATTTCCACCCTTGTGCATCACATAGGTACTCTGAACAGTCTCATTCAATCTCCCAGGCATTGTGGCTACCCAATGCAGTTATGGCCCAGGGGTCATAAGGTCTCTGGGGCCTTGTAGCCCCTCGATTATCAACAGCAATCTCTTTGGCCACACAAGAGTGGCTAGACTGGCCAGAGTATTAGGCAGGAGGTTCTGAGGGGAGGGAGAGGACTGAACCAAGCTGTGCCCCCAATCCGTCAGATCATCGACCCAAAGATGCCTCGGGAGGGCATGTTCCACCACGGGGTACCCATTCCCGTGCCCCCGCTGGAGGTGTTGAAACTTGGGGAGCAGATGACCCAGGAAGCTCGTGAGCATCTCTACCTCGTCCTCTTCTTTGACAACAAGAGAACCTGGTAAGGGGAAAGGGGAGGCAGTCACGGGCTAGGGAGGGGAATTAATCTGTAAGGATAGCTCTCACTGTTCCCCAGAAGTAGGGTCCAAGAGCAGACAGCCTGATAAACTGTTTGGTAGAAAGCACTAAACAGAAGGCTGAGACTGACGTAAGCAGAGCAGCAGCTTTAGCCTGAAACCAGTACTTCCATTTGTTCTCTGAAGATTTGGTCATTGTGCTAAAATACGCGTGTGCTTCCTGATTACTGTACAGGCGCAGGCCCAATAGGATTAGGAAGGTGGAAGGGGCATCGGTCCATCTGGCTTTCCTGATTCGTTTTGCAGATGGGCAAGATCCAAGTTGAGGCTTACACGAGTTAAATAGCTCACACATCCAAGTAATAAGAGCTAGGAGTTGGACCCCTGCCTCATGGTTCCAGAACCAGGGCTCTCCCCAGTGGACCATGTTTTTTCTCCCAAGAAGTCAGTTGTCATATCTGACGAAGCTCACGCTCTCTGAGCCACAGTTGTGAGTTTTGAAGAGCTCTCAGAAGCCATCTCGTAAAAAGCCCCTCATTTTACAGACTAGGAAGTCCCGTGTGGTGGCTTGTCCGGAGGTCACTGGCACTGATCTCTCTCACTTAGGGAGCGCTTTCTGCTCTATCCCCTTGGTGCTCCTCCTCATCGTTGGAGATGATGAAGACCTTGGGAGAGGGCAGTGGGATCCCGATCCCCATTGTGCCCCACACGCATTGGCTTGTTAGCCCCATCTGTAGAGGGTGATTGTGGCGGACTTAACTGAAAACACCTGGTTTGGAGGGGGTGGATTCGGAAAAGGCTCCGGGCGCAGACCCTTCCGCCCTCACTTTGTCCCCCTCCACAGGCAGTGGCTCCCCAGGACCAAGCTAGTTCCTCTGGGAGTGAACCAGGACCTAGACAAGGAAAAGATGCTGGAAGGCCGCAAGTCTAACATCCGCAAGTCGGTGCAGATCGCCTACCACCGGGCCCTGCAGCACCGCAGCAAGGTGCAGGGGGAGCAGAGCAGCGACACCAGTGACAGTGACTGAAGCGCCGGGCCGGCCGGGGCCCCGGCAGCCTCTGCACCGACTCATTCCTGGTCTTGGGGCCAGTCTCAGGGGAAGCTGGGCGGGGCGCTCCCGCCCACGTGCAGCTGGACTGTACCGGACTCTCCGGGGGGCCGCGGCGGCCCGGGCCACGGAGACGCCCGGAGGAGTCCTCCCCTCCTCCTCCCCCCTCCCCCAGCGTCCGCCGTCCGGGCCAGAGCGGCCTCGGCTGGGCCCCGACCCCGCCGCCCCCCAGCCCGCCCCGGGGCTGGCTCGGAACCGCTTGGCCCGGGAGCCGCGAGGCGTCTTCGGGTGCGGGCTTGGGCGGGCCCTGCCGCGGGAAGCGCGCCCATGTCTGTCTGTCTCTCCCGCCCTGAAAGGGGGGTCCCCGGAGGGTGCCTGATGACCCTTCTGCTATGTACATACTGTAAATTA
This sequence comes from Sarcophilus harrisii, assembly GCF_902635505.1. Classification (NCBI taxonomy): domain Eukaryota; kingdom Metazoa; phylum Chordata; class Mammalia; order Dasyuromorphia; family Dasyuridae; genus Sarcophilus; species Sarcophilus harrisii. The sequence goes on from NC_045426.1 coordinate 49,676,972, forward strand.
GCGGAGAATTTAAATTATTCTCATTTGTAACTGCGCTCCGGGTCGCGCCAGAACCCTTTGGCACTCAAAAGCCTGGGGCTTGTCCCCGGCCCCCTCCCCGCCTCTCCCACGGGTCCCTGCCCCGCAAATTGGTTTGTATTTATTTCGGAGGAAGAAAATATATTGATTCTTAGAAAATAAACCGTCTATTTGGAATCCCGCTTCCTGGCAAGGGGGAGGGGAGAGATGGAGGGGGGAGGGGGAGAAAGTGATCGCTCCGGAGCTGCAGCCGGCGGCCGAGGGAAGGGGGGGAGCGAGACCACGGCCTAGCTTCCCAAGCCCCGGGCCTCTCCTTGGAGCTCTCCCGCTAGCTCGGCTCCGGACAGGCTGAGGTCTCCCGAGCGGGCGGGGGGCTTAAGTGTTCTGCTTCCGGTTGCGAGTGTCTGGGACTGGAGAAGTATCGCGTGAGCTGAACGCCTCGTGCGCCTTTAAAGCGGCTTCCGACTTTGCGCAGCGAATCGCAACGCTAGTGTGTGAAGTCCGGGCTGGAGTGGCCTAGAGAGGCGGGGCCTGCTCGGTACTGGGAAACTACGTCCGCCGGTCTTGGGCGGGAAAAAGCAGACGCTGTCCCGAGAGCCGCGGGCGGGGGTTGGGGCGAGGAGGCGCCGGAAGGGGCGGGACTTCTCCCCGGACAGCCAGAGCGGAGGCAGCACTGAGGAGAGGCGGCGCTGAGTTGAGACTTGCGCGGAGGAGGTCCTCAAGGGGCTGGTGCCCGGTCCCCGCCACCTGACTTGGGGCGGGGCATGCAGCACCGCACGCTCACCTCGGCCCCGGGCCTTTGGGCCTCCATCCCCTGTCCGCGCTCCGAGCTGGACTTGGACCTGGTCCTGTCCTCGGGCCAGTCCTTCAGGTGAGCGCGGGCCTCCGCTGCAGCTCCGGGAAGGGAGGCCGGGGAGGGAGGCGCGCAGGCGCAGCGGCGGACTCTGCCTGTCTCTCCCTCGGCCAGCTGGAGAGAGCAGAGCCCGGGGCACTGGACGGGCGTCCTGGACGGCCGGCTGTGGACGCTGACCCAGGCGGACGGACGGCTGCACTACACCGTGTACGGGGAGCCGGCCGGGCCCGGGGCCCCGCGCACCCTGCGCCGCTTCTTTCAGCTGCACGTCCGCCTGGCCGACCTGTACCGGCGCTGGGCCTCGGCGGACCCCCACTTCCGAGACGTGGCCCCGAGATTCCCGGGTAAGCGGGAGGCCCGGGCGCTGTTGGGGGGCGGGCGAGCCGGAGCCCGGCTGACGGCATGTCCCCTCCCCTCCCCTCCCCCCCCGCAGGGGTCCGGCTGCTCCGACAGGAGCCCGTGGAGTGCCTCTTCTCCTTCATCTGCTCCTCCAACAACCACCTCTCCAGGATCACCGGGATGGTGCAGCGGCTGCGCGCGCTCCTGGGGCCGCGGCTGGGCCAGCTGGACGGCGTCTGCTACCACGGTTTCCCCAGCGTGCAGGCTCTAGCCCGTGAGCCCGCCCCCCCACGCCCCCGCCTGCGGGGTCCGTCCCTCCCCCACGCCCACGCCCAGCCCCCACGGGGCCGTCCCTCCCCCACGCCCCCGCCCAGCCCCCACGGGGCCGTCCCTCCCCCACGCCCCCGCCCAGCCCCCACGGGGCCGTCCCTCCCCCACGCCCCCGCCCAGCCCCCACGGGGCCGTCCCTCCCCCACGCCCCCGCCCAGCCCCCCGTCCGTCCCTCCCCCACGCCCCCGCCCAGCCCCCACGGGGCCGTCCCTCCCCCCCCTCCCCACGCCCCCCCCATGGGGCCGTCCCTCCCCCACGCCCCCGCCCAGCCCCCACGGGCCCCGGGTCCTGCCGCCGGGCGCCCCCGCGGGGCAGGGTGACTCCCGTTCGGGGGCCCGCGCGCGCGGCGCTCACGCGCGGCCCCCTCTCCCTGCAGAAGCTGAGGTGGAGCCGCGGCTCCGCGAGCTGGGCTTTGGGTACCGCGCCCGCTTCGTGAGGGAGAGCGCCCGCGCCCTCCTGGAAGAGCGGGGCGGCCCCGGCTGGCTGCAGCAGCTCCGCTCGGCGCCCTACGAGGAGGCCCGGCAGAGCCTCTGCGCGCTGCCTGGGGTCGGGACCAAGGTGAGGCCCGGGAAGGCGCCCGCGCAGACCCGGGGGCACAGGGACCGCGGGCGGGAGGAGGAGGGCCGGGGACAGGCCGCGGACAGACCGCGGCCCGCGCTGCTTTGTCCAAGGTGGCCGACTGCGTGTGTCTCATGGCGCTGGACAAGCCCCAAGCCGTGCCCGTGGACGTCCACGTCTGGCAGATCGCCCGCAGGGACTACGGCTGGCAGCCCGCTTCCGAGGGCCGCAGGGGCCTGAGCCAGAAGGCCAGCACGGAGCTGGGTGAGCGGGGTCCCGGGGCCGGGCGGGGGGAGTCATCGGCAAAGTGGCAGATGCAGCGCGGCCCTTGTGTTGTAGGAGACTTCTTCCGCAGCCTGTGGGGGCCCTATGCCGGCTGGACTCAAGCGGTGAGTGTCTCGTTTCCGGGCAGCCCCAGCCTTGGTGTGCTCCCGCTCCCTTCCGGGGAAGGCTGTCTAGCCCCGTGTCTTTGCCCAGGTGCTCTTCTGTGCAGACCTGAGACAGACCCCCAAACCGCAGATTCTCCAGGAAAAGGCAAAGCCCCGGAAGCGCAAAAAAGGGACCTCTGAGAGCCCGGCGTCAGGGCAGGAGGCTGCTGGAAAACCAGCGTGACGGAAAGCTGCCTCCTCTCCAGTCCTCGCCAGGGACAGATTCCCGCCCTTCCCTCTCCCCACCTCTGCCCAGCGTTGGGCTCGGGGGTTCCATCTGGCTTTGAGCATCTACCTCAGAGGCCATTTATATCCCATAGCAGATGGTCAGTTGAGCACTATTGGGGAAAGGTAAGGATTGGGAAATGCCAGCTAAGCTGGAGGGACCACACGATCCAATGGTTTTAACCTCTTCCCTTTAATAAAAGAATGAACAATAAAATAGAAATATTTGCTTGGAAAACGAGTGGATCTCTTGACCAGAACGTGGGGTGTGATGGGGAGCACTGAGAGAGGAGAAGTCACCCCACACGTCTCTTCTCAGGGCCCTGACTCCTTCCACAACTTCCCCAATCAGCTCCCTGCCCTTGCCAGAGGCCAGGGTGATCAGAGCGAGATGCTAGAAAGAGGCTCAGGAGAAGGTTCCAAAACAGACCAGAGGGAACAGAAGAGGCCAGTCCTTCCTTTCAAGAGAAGCCTGGGCTGAAGTGGGCTCAGGGAAGAGCCCTGGGAAGGGAGAAGAAGAAGAGGAGACTTTCCTGGGACGGGATGGGACCGGATGGGAAGAGAGGGGAAGAGCAGAGGGCATTTTACCCCTTCCCAAACAATTGGCAGCTCTAACCCCTTCTGCCCTGCAGCATCCTCTGGAGCATAATGGCTTCTCTTTGGCAGGTTCCACTCTAGCCCCTTCCCCAGGAACTAACCCACCACCACTCTTCCCCTGAGGATGGAGCCCTCCCTTCTCCAAATTCCCAACCCCCCAGCAACTGTGTCAAAGGCTGCTCTAGAGCTGGGGTGGGCGAGTGGCCGCCAGTTCCGGGGAAGACTCTGCACAGCAGTCCCTGCAGCAGCCAACGTGGGGACCTGGCAAGGAGAAGAGCGTGGACCTTGGAGGGGGGGCTCAGTAATGGAAGGTGCCTCTGGGGCCGTCCGCCTCCCTCCCCCACACCGTTGCCTCACCCCCGCCTGTCTCGGGTGCCAGCAGCTCCCCGTGGCTGGTTTGGCCGGGGCCGTCCTGGCTGGTGCCCAGCTGAAGCCTCCGCATGTGCCGCACCACTGCTGTGGCATTGAAGGCTTGCTAAAGGGAGGGGAACCATGGAGAAGGTTAGGGTCCATCTGCCTGCCCCGGGTGCCCACAGGAGAAGGAATGAAGGAAGTCTGTGGGGAGTCCGGCCCCCCCATTTGCAGAGAGGCGGAGGAATGTGTTTGTGCTCCCAGCAGCAGGCTCAGAGCCCAGAGCCCCTGGCACCTGCTGCTCCCGGGAGGCTCCCTGAGAGGGAGACCCGGGCCTGACTGGCCCATGAGGCTCGGCCTTCGGTACATCAGGGAGACAGAGGCCAGGGCCTGGGACAGACCAGGAGGAGGCCGGTGGTGATGAGCTGCAATGGGCTGCAGCGGTTGGGGACCCGGGGGGAGAGCTGCAGCCTCACCTTCCACTTGCTCTTGGCAAAGTTCTTCTTGATCTGCTCACTGACAGACTGGTGGATGTTTTTGTCCAGAGCAGTGTCCCCTGCGATCCTGAGGGAAGATGGCACGGGGGCCGGTAAGGGGCCGTCGGGAGATGGAGTTGGCTCCCCTCCCCCCCAGCAGGGCCTTCCTCACCATGGGTGCTGCAGGGCCTGCTCACAGGTGAACCTCTTCTCAGGATCTTTCTCCATCAAATGCCGGATGAAGTCCTTGGCTTAGACCCCGAGACAGGACAGAGACAGAGAATGCGATTTGATTTCAATGACACAGATGGGGCGCCCACTATGGACCCTGCCCCAGCCCACCCATCAGTCAGTCAGTGAACAAGACTGGAGTGGGGGCGGACGCCTAGGGGGATATTGTCCTCGGAGCTTCCTGCTGCCCAGCAGACTCCTCCACTTCTCTGGAAATCTGCTCTTCTGAAAGGGTCCTAAGATGCCCCAGAACACTTTAATCCGTTGTGCCCTTTCAGGGACATTCGAATTCTAACCGAAGGCAAACGTGGGAATCATCCAACCAATAACGAAGAGCACTTGTTTTTTAGTGTTTTTGTGGATTTTACATTCTGGGCTGGGGTAAAGCAGCTGGGGGTGTTTATCCTGGAGAAAACGGAGGGGAAAGGGACTGGGAGGGTATTTGAAGGGCTGATAATCAGAGGAAAGCTAATTAGATTTGCTCTGCTTGGACCAAGGGGGAGGGGCAGAACCAGATGTTAACTGCAAGAAGAACATTTAGGCTTCAAGTCAGGAAAAGCTGTCTGACAATTAAACCCGCCTGAAATGGGAGCCTCAAGAAGTGTCAGCGCCACCTCCTTGGGGGGCCTCCGAGTTTGGATGGCTAAATGTCAGGTGGGGGGTTTCTCCATGTACAGTTTAGAAAGTTTCTGATGGGCCCTTCCAACTGCGATGACAGGATGGGGGAAGGAGGGAAAGGGCGTCCTCAGGGAAGGAGATTTCCCCCTCCCAGCCCTGGTACCCGAGTCCGAGATGTCGTCCCAGTACGGAGAATCAAACTCGTACTCGGCCTTCAGGATCTGCTCAAAGAGTTTAGCGTCGTTCTCATCATAGAAAGGAGGGTAACCACAGAGTCTGATGGGGAGGAAGGAAGAGCGGTGTGAACCACCAACCTTCTAGTCACACTTCCCTCTCTCTCTCCTATTTGTCCCTTGTCTGAAGCCAGGTAGGCGCCGAATATCCCCATTTTGTAGATTGTGAAACTGAGCCCTAGGGAGACCAAGCGACTTGTCCAGTGAGTTAAAGGCAGAGCCAATTTTAACTCCCAAGTTTACTGTTCCAAGTCTCAGAACGGGAGGAAGGGAGGGAGAGAGACAGAGAAAGAGGAAGGGAGGGAGGAACGGCTTTCCCTGTGGCTCACTGCATTGAAGCTCTCACCGTGCTCCCCCCACCCTGTTCCTGACCCCCTACTCACAGGATATAGGCAATTACGCCAATAGACCAACAATCCACAGCCTTGCTATAAGGTTTCTGCGCCAAGACTTCAGGGGCTGCGAAAGTGGGAGAGATGACAGTCGTATTAGGTAGGAAGGAAGCACCCATACAAGAGCTGCCCCCTGCCCTCAACCTTGAGACAGAACTCATTGCTCCCCCAAAGTAGCTTAAGTCGCACCCCTAAGGCCACTGGCTCCCTCCATCCCGACCCTCTGCACTCAGATCCCTCCTACCTACGTATCCCGGAGTGCCGCAAGCTGTGGAGAGCACGCTGCCTGAGCCTTCCATCTTGGATAGCCCAAAGTCGGAGATCATGATCTTGGAATCCTCCTCCAGGCTGTAGTAAAGCAGGTTCTCTGGCTTTGGGAGAACAGTCATCCTCATCATCTACTTGTATAGGGCTTTACCACTGACACCCCTCTTTTGCCTTAATTATCTCTCAGAATCTGATTTGGAAAGGACACAGGACCCCCACTTAGAGCCTTGTATTCATACTCCACTCCAAGACCGGGTGAGAGAGGCTTCCTGTCATCTGGGGCAGTTTCCCACTGGAGAGTCAGCCATCTCTGTAGCCTGTTGGGATCTTTTCACATCCTGAATCTGTCCTCCACAGTCACTCTGCTTCCTAGCTGATGTCATTTGCAAATTTGATAAGCGTGCCATTTATATCTTTATATAAGTCACTGGTAAAATGATCTCATGCCATCTTCACAATAGGCCTTTGAGGTAGGGGAAGCACATTATCCCCACTTTACAAATAAGGAAACAGGTCCCCAAATGCTCAAAGGTCACATGATGAGTCAATCAATGGCAGAGATGGGACCCTTCTTGTTACCTTATCCCTCCCCCCCTTCTCAGTTCTGATCCTCTTTTCTCTGCTCCAGCTCCATTTCCCCATCCACCACCCTCTTTTTTCAAGTTCCTTTCTGATCTTTTTAAATAAATTAGATTTTTAATTTATTTTAATCAAGTAATCAGTTGTTTCTTTCTTTGTAAAATGATTGTTTTATTGTTGAGTTGTTTTTACATCAAAGTTATTTCCAGATATATCCCCACTACCCTCCACCCACATGACTAACAAATAAGCCTTTCCTCTAAACAAACAAGAAGAAGCAAAGCCAACTAACAGAGCAATCATATCTGACATCAAAGGAAAGGTATACCCTGCCCCAATAGCCTCTCTATTGAAAGAGGTGAGGGGGTACATTTCCCCAAAGCTTCTCCAAAGCCATGATTGGTCATTGTAACAATACGTCATTCAGGTTTCCTCACTTCTCCAAGCCTTCCCAACCTATTGTGTTGCTCACTGCATCCCCTTCCCCCCAAACCCCCTCTCTTACCTTGAGATCTCTGTGTACGATGCCCATGTCATGGAGATACTTGACAGCGTCCAGCACCTGGCAAATTAATCGGCTGGCGTCGCGTTCTGTGTAGAAGCCCTTCTCCACTATTCGATCAAAGAGCTCGCCCCCAGACACCCTGAGTGGAAAGAGTGGGCTGGGGGCAGTGCTTTCCCCAGGAGCCTTCAAGGCTCCTGGGAAGCTCTTAGATTGCTAATGGGAGGAGGACCCCTCAGAAGGTTGGAGGGGAAGGAAGGAAGGAAGCCAGAAAAGCAGATGTCTAAAGTCTGATCTGAGGCAGGAATGGGGCCAGATCAAAGACGGAGCTGGAATGGGGTCAAGAAAAGATGGGGTGGAGGAACCTGGGGCAGGAGTGAGCTGAGAAGGAAGAGGCAGATGGCCTGGCCAGCAGAAAGGCCATGAGAAAGGGACTGGGGCCGGACTGGACTGAGAAGCAAGGGGGGACGTCTGAGACAAGAGCAGAGGGGGGTGGCTGGGAGGGCCGGGTCCTCACAGTTGCATGATGAGGTAGAGGTGACCACCACACTCATAGATGTCGTCCAAGGCCACGATGTTGGGGTGCTTGATCCTAGGAGAAGAAATGGAGGGGGAGGTTCAGAGCCAAGGGCCGGCCCAGAGGCCTCTCGCCACCCGCTGCCCAAACTTCATTAAGGAGGAGCTGGCAGGAGACGAGAGCAAGGCAACGTTACCCCCTGCAATTACATGAAAGACCCTCCAATTCTGGTGATGTGAGGGTTCCTTCTGTCCACTCACAAGCCTGCTCGACGTGGAAGTGGCCAAAAAATAAACACACCGCAGGCTGGCCAGACAACAGGCGTCCCAAAAACCATACCCACAAACAGCACGTCACTGGGCTTGCCCCCCAAACCTCGCCAACTGGTGGGATCCGAAGGTTTGTTCCCAACAGCCCTGAATGACCCAGGACCACAGGAGAGGCAGGGAGAGCGCCGGGGGGAGTAACACTTGATAGTGAAGAGCACTTGGGGCACTTAAACTTTTTTCTCTGTGAGGCCTGTGATTTCACTGAAATTTTCTAACATGAGACATCCCCTTCTAGGAAAGAAGGAAACAAGCCTATATTAAGCACCCACCACGTGCCGGGCACAAACATGATTTCATTTGATCCTCACGGCGCCCTGAAAGGGGGTACTACGAGGAGCCTGACTTTACATCTGAGGAAACTGAGGCAAGAGACAAATGACATGCCCAGAGTCACAAACCAGGAAGTGTCTGAAGGAGGATTTGACCTGATTTCGGGCCCCCGGCCCCTCTATCCGCTGTGGCCCCAGCTGCCTCTGCTAATGCAGGTGACAACTGTCCTGCAATTCAAAAGTTGGAAGAGCTGCTCAGGGCCATGACGTTTTGCTCAGGAAAACATAACTACCCCATGTCCAGGACGGGGTATGAACGGAGGCTTTCCTGATGTGGCTCTCGTGATTATATCACAACACCCAGTTTCTTCAGGACCGACCGCCTCTCCCTTCATTTAATAGGCCAGCAATAAGAGCACCAGGCAAGCATTTGGGGTTGGAGCCGTCCCCCTTCCCTGGCCAGAATGGGGGATTGGACCAGCAGTGGACAGGAACACCGGGCTGCTAGTCTGTATCTGGCTGTGTTGGAACCTCTGGGTAGGTAGTAAGGGAGGAAAGAATCCCAGTGCGGGTCTCCCTTGTACCAGAGGAGGAGGCCATGAAGCTGATGGGCTCGGGGCAGAGGCCCAGGTGCGGGGTCTGACGTCTGATGGCAAACCTGGAGGACGTAGCAGCCGTCCTTTCACAGCAAAAAGCTACTGCTGAGAAAGCTACAGCAGGAATCTGAGACCAGAGGAAGGCAGCAATGCGGGGGCTCTCAGGCAGCGGCATTGTGTGGCAGAGAGTGTGGGCCTGGAGTCAGGATGATCAATCAACCCAAATAAAATCCTCCTTCCCACATGCCCTAGTTTCGTAATTCTGAGCCAAGCCCCAGATCACTAAGCCTCAGTTTCCTTATCTGTAAAATGAGGATAATAGCAGCTACTTCACATAGAAATTTAAATGTCATAATTTGGGAAAGTGTTTTGTGAATTTTGAAGCCCTATTTAAAGGTTATTATTATTATTATTATCTGTTATTCAACAAAGCCATCAATTGCTGGATCAATCAATGGGTCCTTGGTTCAGGTCCCAGTATTCCCGACATCCCTCAGATTGGAGCAATGGTAATGAATAAAAAGGCAGTGTTGGGTTTGGGTCAAGTTTGTCCAGGAGAGAATAAACACGGAGCTATGGACTCGGGCAAAGCCAACCCAAGAATGGAGGGGGTCAGAGTGGGGTGATCCCCCACCGGAGCTAGCCCAGCTCCCACCCACTTGTGCAGCACGGCGATCTCATTCTCGATGCTGCTCTCCTTGCCCTCCAAGGCTTTCTTGGCGATGCATTTGATGGCCACAAGTTTCTGAGTGGTCTTTTCTTCAGCCAGTATCACCTCGGAGAATGCTCCCCTGCCAGGGTAAAGAGGGGGAATAGTGAAGTAGGGGAGGGGGAGAGGAAGTGAGAAATGCTTCCAAAAAGCCCCAAGCTCATGGGGGAATGGGAAGCTTACAACCACTTCCTCCTTACCAACCAATCATGCAACTTCAGGGATATGAGGCCCCCCACCACTGCCCACTCCCATTAGCTTCTCTGGCGCAGGGAGAAGGAAAGCTTCAGCAAGTGTATTCAGAAGGAGGTGCAGCCCTGCCCCAAAGTCATACATTTAACCTCCTGGTCAGGCTGGACAGTTCCTGGATGTCCTTCTGAGTGGCAAGTCCCTGGACCTGGGATTGGGAAGCTTGGGTTCTAACTCTACTCAGTAAGTTCCCTGTGGGAGCCTGGCCAGCTTGCCCAGCCTCTCAGGACCTCATTTTGGTTACCTACGACTGGGGGAATGATGTAGATGGGCTCTACCTAACAGGGCTGAAGGAGAATTAAAGGAGAAAAAGAGCATCTTTAATGTGACTCCTGTGAGGGGACAAGAGGACCAAAAATTAATGTCTGTGAATGCAATGAAAATAGAGGATGAGGAATTCAGGGGTTATGAGGAGGATCTTGGCAGCCCTCAAATCACATCTGAGCTTAGACCGGAGGGCTCTGTAGATGAAATAGAAAGGGGAAGATGCTACAGCTTCCTCATTCCTGCAAGAAGCTTGCCCCCCAAAACACTCATCCTTGCATGGCTTGCACAGAGTAACAACCAAAAAGCAAAAAAGATGGGGGGATTCTTGGGGCAAGGAGCCTTTGGAAGCTCTGAAATTACTTGGAAATAGTAGAAAGCAGACCATGCACGCGAGAATCATTTTTGAAAAAGAAGCTGGATTGAGGAAGGGGAGCCTAGAGACCATCTGAGACTTGGGGACCTGAGCAGAGCTAAGTGGGGATGGGAAGAACTAAGGTCTCTTTTATCTGAACAGCCCAGATTTAACTTCCTTATACTTCACACATAGACTGATCCATTCATCTGCCTCCAGCCAAAGGTCTTTTGCTAACCTAGCCAGATAGGACCAGTCCCATTCCCCACTGCCCATCTGTTTCCCTGGTACAAGCCAGATTCAAAGGCAGCGTTTGGATTTGAGCCAAGTGTGTCCAGGAGAGAATAAATGTGGAGCTATGGACAACCCAAGAATGGAGAAAGTCACCGGAGGTAGCCCAGCTCCCATCCACTTGTGCTTTCTCAAAGCTGCTCTCCTCGCCCTCTGAGGCTTTCTTGGCGAGGCATTTGATGGCCACCAGATCTTCCTACTCTCCCCATAGGGGAAGCGAGAAGGCAGTGACCCCCCACCCTCAATCTTCCCAATCCTCCGCCACTTCCTCTTTCCTTCCAGTTTCAGACTCGAATACCAAGACCTCTTGCAAGAAGAACCTCTGAAGGCTTCTTTTTTCCACTCATTTCTCCCTCCCAACCAAGTCTATTTTTGAAACTCTTCTCAGACTTTAGCACGTACAGGGCCCAGAATAGGGAGGAGAGCCTGAATTTGAAGTGGGGGGGGGGGGAGGGTTGAGGCTGGTCCCTTGAGTAGGGATGGGAATAGAGGGGAACCCCTGGCCTGGAAGTCCAGACATTTTCTTTGGTTGCCCCTGATTCTTCATAAAGAACCTTCATCTGGACTCTGTGTTCCTGTCATTCCTCTCAATCCCCACCCCCACAGACCGGACAAGGACCGAGGTCTCCCGCTGGCCTGCAGATGTGTCCATGGGCAGTTCCTGGGCGGGAGCTAGCAGGAAACAGCTGAGGGGCTGGTCCAGAGAAAAACTCCGTCCACTTCCTGACGGCCTAATGTCCATGCCCCAAGCCCAGTTTGGGGGAGTGAAGGCAGGACACGATCCCCAGGCTTCTCCTGCATCCTGCAGCCCCGTCCCCCTCGGTCTGCCAGCCTGCTCTCAGCAGCCCTGGTCTGTGACCTTGCCCCGGCTTCCCTAGCCCACCCCTGGTTCATCTGTGAGAGAAGGCAGAGAGCGAACACAAGGCATCACTTACGTGCCCAGGACATCCCGGAATTCATAAATGTCCCGAATGTCATCTGCGTGCTTCTTCCAGCTGGGTCCATCCACTTCCCGAGGCATTGCCCACTGACTGCTGGCTGCAGCCAGGGCTCCTGGGGATGCACAGCTTGGGCTCAGGGGGAGCATGACCACCCAGAGCCCCTGTTCCTGCTTTCTCTTTCCTAGTTCTAGACCATCCTCCTTCCCATCTCTTTCACCTCTTCATCTCTTGAATAACAAGGACTCTAAAAATTAAACATGGCCCAAACCAGAGCTCCTGTTGTCTTACACACACACACACACACACACACACGCACACAAATTCATAACATAATGGTGGGAACATTCTGAAGTGACCTGAGAGATGACTGGTGAAATTCCTGTAAGGTGGGAAGGTCCTTGATCAAGTTGCTGATCTCCTGGGGGTCTGTTTAGGGTATCCCCTCCTCCTCCTCCTCCTTCTCCTCCTCCTCCTCCTCTTCCTCCTCCTCCCTCAGAAAACAGGTTCCCTGCTCTCCCTCTGCCTCCAGTAATATCTCAGCCACATTTTAAAATAGCTCCATTTGCACCATTGCCATGACAACAGCAGCCACATCTGGAACAGCTGGTACTCCCTCATCCTCCCACCTCTTTGGACCATCATCTCCTATTCCTGCCCCACCCAAAGCAGATTCCTAGACCTCTAGGCCTTGTCCCAAGCCCCTATCCTTAATCTCTGGCCTCCTTGAACTCTGCTTCCGCCCCCTCCCTCATCCGAAGCTTCCAGCTCAAACTGGCACCTAAAATTTGAGAGTCTTGTACCAAGCACGGCCAGGCTTCTGTGCTTAAGCTAATGCCTTACTCTGATTTCCCCAACAAGGGGACTCGGTTTCCACCGGCTTCCACCTAAAACATCTCAAATTCATCCTAAACCCCCTACCCAATGCACATCCCAAATCTAAGAATCTTTCTAAGAAAGCTCCAGGAAGGATGGGAAGTGAGCAGTGATTCCAATTCTCTAATTGGGGAAACAGACCCTGCATTACACAAGAGTTTAATTCAATGTTTTCCCAGGAAGCTTGATAATTAGTCTCAGTTCTGCTCCCTGAGCTAAAAGGGGACTGACTTAAGGAGAAAATCTAAGGTGGAAAAGTGATACCCCATGAACTCCTGAGCTATAGGGAAGCAGCGAAAAGAGCTCCTTGTCTCAACTTTCTCAGGAAGGTGTTGGGCTAAATGATGTCCAGGGCCCTTTCTCTCTTTTCCATTCTCTGAATCTAGGTAATCAGGAGACTGTCTCCTAGCCCGGGTCCTCCATTAATGAGCTATGTGTTAAGGGGTTTTGTGACTTTCCCTCACTAAATCTCAGTTTCTTCATTAAGAAAAGGAAATTGAACTGGCTGATCCTGAACTGGCTGATATGGAAGACCAGAATTTTACGAAGCTCCCAGAATTAACAATGATTGGATAGGGGACATATCCCTGGACATTCAGAGATCCAGATGGATTTTCCCAAAGGAAAAGGGGCCAGGAAGAGTAGGGTAATAAAGAAGTGTAAAAAATGGAGCTTCCCTGACTCTGGTCCCACCCTCAGCCCCTCTGGCCACAGTCTGATTTCCTCAGGCATCAGGCAGGCTCTCTATTTAGTGCAGCCCAGGCCAGAACCCGCGTTTGGGAAGATCCAGTCCCCAGGGAAGCCCAGATGTTCAAGCAGGAACAAAGCAAGGGATCGAAGGCCTGAAGGCAGGACATGACCCACACCTCCCTCACTGTCCGTCCTCTGTTGGGCCAACTTTTCAACAGACTCCCCAAAGCCCAGGACACCTCTAACCTGGAAAGAGTCCGGCACTAGCGTGTGTTCTGGCAATAAAGTCCCTTTCCCTTGCCCCATGCAGTCTCCCTCCCCAGCTCGGGCTCCAGAGCCAAAAACGGGGAAGGTGAAACTTTAAAGATGAAAGATGGCTCTGCGAAAACCCCAAGAACAGGGACAGAAAACAAACGGGGGCGCGTACCTTAACCCGCCAACGCCTGCATACTCAGATCCGTCCCCCAACCTAGGACACCCAAGCACACAGACCCCGGGAACAGGAGATGGACCCCCCTGAGCTCCGGTTCTCCCGTGTGCCTTGGGTTGGACACACCCTAACACTCCTCTCAGTGGAGGGGGGAGGGCTGAGCATCCTATGATCCTCCCATAATGCACACACACACACACACGCCCCTTCAATAACCATTTACCTTAGGTCTCGCACACAATACAATACAGAGCAACCTAGGTTCGTGCGAAATGCTGACTCTTGCCCAGGGAAGGGGAGCAGCTGCCCCGGGCCCAGAGACCCGCACTCCCGGGGGGCCGACCTCTCTGCGCCCCCCGCCCCCCAGCCCCGGGAGCAGATTGGCCCGTGGGGTGGAATCCGGGGCTGGCTCACTCATCCCTACCTCACCCCTTCCCCATTTCGATCTCTTTGTCTTTCTCTAGGACCCATCCCACCCACGCCTTCATTCGGGGTCCCCTGGGGAGCTCCTGGGAAAGGGGGATCCGCGCTCCCCCCCCCCCGGGCCCAGAGACACACCCTACCTCCTTCTCCCCCTCCCCTCCCCCAGTCTCTGCTGAGGCCAAGTGCGGGACCTTTGTTTGCAAGGGGAGGCTGGCGACCGGGGCCAGCAGCCGGCAGGGGGCAAAGCCCCCCAGGGAGCCCTGGAAAGCCCAGGTGGACATGCTCGGGGACCCCGGAGGAAGGGGTGGGGGGGCGCTATCCCCGCGAGGAGACCCCCGGCTGCCTCGGTCCGGGATTTCCCCTTCCCTCCGCCCCTGCGGATGGGGCTGAGCCCGGGGCGCCGGAGGGGAGGTGGGGGCCGAGCCCCCTCGGGAGGAGCCGCGGCGGGCGGGCCCCCGGCGCGTACCTGAGGCTGACCCGCAGTGGGAGGGGGGGAGGTGGCGGGGTGGCTGCTTGGGTCGCTCGGGCGCCCGCCCCCACCGCCTCCCGAAGCCGCCGCTGGCTCTGGCCCCGATCTCCGAGCCGCGCCGCTCCCGCCTGCCCGCCTCGCTCCGGCCCCCGGTGTCCACAAGCCGCCGCGGCGGGGGCTGGTCCTCCGCCTCCCCTCGCGACCGGACGCTCGGCGGGTCTGCTCTGATGTCAACCGGGCGGAGGAGGAGTTTGTGCGGCCGCGGGAGGGGAGAGGGAGGAGAGCGAGGGGCGGGGAGGCCAGGGGAGGGAGCCGGGCGGAGGCGGGGCGCGGAGCAGCCCCTGCCGAGCGGCCGCCGGGGGGATGCGCGCGACAGCCCGGACCTCAAACAGGCCGGACAAGAGATGGAGGGGGGGGGGCTGCGTGTCCCGCCGAGAAGGGGAGCCTCGGCCGAGGTCGCACAGGTGGGGAGTGGCGGCGGCCCCGCGCTCTGGGCCGCCGGGGGTCTTCCTGCCCTTTGCTTCGGCCGTGGGGTGGGCGCGGTGCCAGGCCCAGGGTGGGCAGGGCACGGCAGGGGCTCCAAGCCTCGGGCTTTGCCCAGAAAGGGGCTGCCCGAGGCCGGCGCCCGAGCCGCACCGGCGGGGGACGCGTCGCTTGCCAGTCTGGGCCGGCCGGGAGTTCCCCGTCTCATCAGCGGACCGACCGCTTTCCCACAGCAAGTGTGAGGTCCCTCCGAAGGTGGGGCGCGTCCCGATCTTCTACCGCCCGCGGCAGTCCGGGGCAGAGCAGCCGAGAGTGAGATGGGGATTTACACCACGGTGCTTGAGCGCCCAGCTTTAGGGCGAGAAGAGGCGCGGTTCTGGTTTTGTCCTGTTGTTTTCACTCGGGTCCAGCCCTTCCTGACCCTATCTGAGCTTTCTTGGCCAAGACATCCCGGGTGGTTTGCCATTTCCTTCTTCAACTCGTTTTACAGACAAGGACACTGAGGTAGAGGCTTAAAAGGCTGGCCCAGAGTCCCACCCTAGTTAGTGCCTGAGGCCGGGTTTGAATGCAGGAAGATGGGTCTCTCTGACTCCGGAGACGTCTTCCATTCTGACACCCCCCTAACCTTCTCTCCTGACTCCCACCCCTAACACCTCCGCCTCCCCACATCTCAAACCGAAGGTCCCCTAAGTAACGAACTCAACTTAGCCAAAACTCAAGTCCCCCTTTCTCCAAAATCCTTGCTTCGTTCTTGTCGTCACCCAGATTAGCAGCCTCGGAGCCACTCTCGCTGACCCAGTTATCTAATCTGTTGCCACGTCTGGTTTCTGTCTTTGCAACACCTGCTCTATATATTCCCTTCTCCCTGGTCCAGCTCCTGCACTGAAGCCTTGGGGCTGGCCTCCACCTCTGTGCACTCCAGGCCACCCTCCAAACCACCAAATCCCCAAAGTGATCTTTCTAAAACCCAGGACTGACTGTAGCAGCAAACTCCGGGGCTCTCTGTTACATAAGTGCTCTGGCTTTGGAAGTCCTTCCCAACCTAGTCCTTTTATACCTACCTTCCTCTCCCTTCCCCATACTCGCCAATCCAGTTCTGTGCATTGCTGAACTTCTAGCTTAATGCTCAGGCTCCCAAACTTTCCCCTGGATTCTGCAGTTGCTGGAATGTGCTCCTTTCTCTTCTCTGCTTCCCGGCTTTCTTCAGTCTCGGCTAAAATCCTCTTTTTCGCAAAAGGCCTTTCATTATTGTTGTTTTTCTCTATGCTATTGCCTTTCCCCAGAGATTACCTCTAATTTACTCTGCATATATTTTGTGTCTACAAAGTTGTTTTTCCGTTGTTTCCTCGTTAAAATGTGAGCATCTTGAGGGCAGGGATCGGTTTGTCAGTGTTGACACTATAAATGCTAGTTGAGTTGATTTGGTTGGTGACTAAATGGCTAACTAAATTTAAAAAAAAGCTGGGGTTCAGTGAAGGCCCTAGATCTGATAAGCTATTTTGGGGGGCTGTTCACTCTGTTTATTCCAGCCACGAGCTATCATTAATTATTGGTGTCTATGTTTTATGAATAGTAAAAGGTTGAGTGGCCCAAGAAGATCTTGGCAAACTGGGAGAGGTTGATCTATTTGTAAAGGACTCTGGGATGAGGAAGGACGGTTGTGAAATCCTTTTTCCTTTCTCTTCCGTTCCCTAGTCAGCAAGTGGCCTTCAGGATTGGGCCCTTAGAGATAAGAAGCAAGGGGTGAGTAAAGGTGGTTCAATAAAGAGCTACAGGAGGGACAGGATATCTGGGAGGAAGGACCTGGAACTTGTGAGAATCAGGTGAAAGAATAGCAAGTTATGCCATCTAGGGGAAGAGGTGGAGGGAAGGAGGGAGGGGAAAAGTTGAAACAGGAGTTTTTGCAAAGGTCAATCTTGAAAAATTACCCTTGCATATGCTTTGTATATAAAAAGATATATATATATATATAACAGCAGGTTACCATGTGATAAATGTCTAAGCTAAAGGGTTCCTGAATTGTGGACACATTAGGCAGGAGTGGGTGATGGGCTCCAAATTTCCAGTTTATTTGGCTCCTCTCTGCCAATGAACAGAGTACTTCCCAAGACCATTGAAAAAACAGGTCAGAAGCCAGAACAGGACTGAAATAAATTTATCCAAATGAGTGTCTCAGGAAGAAAACTGAGGAAACTGCAGGGAGAGGGAAGGAAGGAGATTACTTGGAAGGATCAAGAGACTCGGCTTTTAGAAAACTTAAGTTTACTTCCTTTGCAGCTTCATCCTTTATCTGGTATACCTGCCCTTCCTAATTCCTCCTCCTCTTTGCCCTGGGCAAAAATGCTAGGAGAATATAAAGCTTTATCAAACATTTATTGAGCACCTACTTTGTACAAAGTATCTATCCTACTGTGTGTGAGAGTGGAGGTTGGGGAGGAGGAAACGGGAGAATGCATCTTGGATCCTGGAAATGTGGCACCCTCCAGTGGCCAGGGTCTTATTCCACAACCTACGAAGACATAGGACCCCCTTCCATCCTCAAATTTTCAGAAAGTTCCCTATCTCTGGAGAAGCAAAATGAACTGGGTGTTCCTTCCATTAGCTGGGGATCAGGACCCTACAGGTAGGTTCAGAAGGACCGAAAATCTCCCTTCTAGGAGATTGACCTTTAAGAAGGCTTTAAGCTCACTATGAATTTTTCTGGAGCAAAGGTCCCAGACATGGGGAGAACAGAGGATTCTAATGAGACAGAAAAAGCTAAGACTCTTAGGGAAAACAAAAAATAATAACTTACATATGTCTTATGTGGTTTATGATTAACAAAGAGCTTTCCTCCTCCTACCACCCCTGTGTGATAGGTAGTGTAAGAGTTTTACGAATAAACTAAAGCAAACAAGTTAAATGATTTATAGAACTACAAGTTTTAGAGCAAGAAGAGACCTTACAAATCTAAGTCAACTCTCTCATTTCACTTATGAGCTAACTGCCTTAGAAAAGGGAAATTATTGTCCAAAGTCACATAGAAAATGAAATAACATTAAAGCTGAATCTGGACTATAATCTAGTGCTTGCTTTCTGGTTTCCATTGCTTATCTAAAACAGCTTAGAAGGACTTAGAACCTGGTCTTCCGATCTTAAATAAATCAACCACACCCTGATTACAAAAGATAAGACATGTTCCCTTTGCCTGAAATAACTCTCTCCTCTCCTCTCCTTTTTGAAACTGCTAGCTTTAAGATGCCTTCTCTGTTGTTTCCCCCCTACCACAAAACTTTTTTTTATTTTTCATGTATATGACTGTGAGCATGCTGTTTAATCAGTAAAACTTAAAACTCTTTGTTTAGTTTTTAATCTGTATATTTCTAGAACCTAAGCAGGTACCTGTGCAGACATAATACTTAACACACAATAAATACTTTGTTTGTTGAATTGAAGAAAACAAGCTAACAGGCCATAAGAGCATGAAAAATGTCTCCTTAAATCAAGCCTATAATTCACCCAATCCCACCTTAATAGAGGACTTGTCAGATATTGTCCCTTCCGATTTTCCTCAGACTATTTGAAAGTTCAGGGAGTTAGTCTGAGACAAAGTTCTCTCCATGGATGTTGATATCAGAGAAATAGCTCACCACCTTTCATTCTTATAATGATTCTGCAATTTATATGGTCTTTCTGGTAGTTTGTTTTAATCACAAAACACCAAATGTATTTTTAAAGTAAAGCTTTATTCTCCCTAAAGATCCTGAAGGGTTTATCAGATATAAAAGAATGACATTATTTCAGAAATTTACTTGGGAATCTTAAAAATTGCTAAAGTCCCCTTAGTGTTTAAAACTTTAGATTTCTTTATCTCAGTGGAAAGAGCAGAGCCACCCAATCCTACAATGCTTGAAGATGACATCTGTGCCATCATTTGTAAAATGAGAAATAGTTTACTCAGGGTTAGGAGACTCATCGATTTTTCTAAACCTTCCCTCGTCCCCTCACAACCAGTGAAATCTGGTTATGTCATTATGTCCTACTAGAAATTAAAATAAACTAAAAACATCCCTCGAAAGTTTAACTACTATTCATAGCCCTTCAATTTCACTAAGGTATTTATACTAGAATAATTATTACATCACCTTTTTATAGGATTGGATGAAATCAAGCAAAAGTTCCCCAGCAATAACTTGATTTTTGCATAATTTGACCAGGGCCAATAAAAGTCAAGTTTTGCACTGCTCAGGTTTTCCAGTTTCTTCCCTGGTGTCTACAAATATACTTAGGTCTCCCCTCTCCGTAAAAGCAACAAAAACCCTTTACTTGAACCTCCTACCATTCCAGTTGGTGACTCCTCTCCTCTCTTTGGTAGTCACAGATTAGGGACCAGACCTAGGATTTCTCTTCCTTTCTGGCAGATTACTGGACCTACATCCACTATCCCTCAACTGTAAATCCCGTACCTTTGGGCTCTATGAGTTGGATGCTCCTCTCTCTCGATGATCTCACCAGTTCCCATGGGTTCTGTCTAGTTTGTCATTGTTTAGACATTTCAATCATGTCCTGCTCTTCATGACCCTCAGTTGGGGGAAGGGTTTCTTGTCAAAGATAACAGACCGTTTACCATCTTGTTCTCCACTTTACAGATGAGGAAACTGAGGCAAGCAGGATTAAGATCTCATAAATATCAGAGACCACATTTGAACCCAGGAGGCCGCCCCTTACCTAGACATATCTACAGCTAAGTCTGGGAGTTACCTGGCAGATGAAGAGGTCTCTAGTCTTAGTCTCTTTCCTGAGTCCCATTATCACCTCATCCATGGCCACTGACATTTTGAATTGGCAATGATACCGGCATGTTAAACTGAGCGCGTCCCAACCTACTTGCCTTGTCTCCTCACTTCAAAAGTCCGGAGCGTGGGGTCTTCTGGAACGCCTCCCAGCTCTCCCATCCCATCAGCTGCCCCTCCACACGTCCCATCTGACCCCTCCTCACATCACCCTCTAGTTCCTGCCCCCATCTGCGTCAGGCCTCCTCCTCTATTAACCCTCACCTGTCTTCCAGGACTCTGCATTTACTTTGGATAGATTTGGTACCTACTTGTTGAAGTCTATATTGTCCATTCCCTCTCCCCATGGAGGATCCTAGTTCCTTGAAGGCCAGGATGGCCTTGGTTTTATCTTTACACCCCTAGTACTTAACACAGTAGTTATTCAACAGACATTTATGAAGCACTTACTGTGTGCTAAGTGCTTTGATATAAGCAAAGGCAAAAGACAGATATCGTTCTCAAAGGGCTTGTTCTAATGGAGGGCATGTGTTACATGACTAGTTCAAATTAGTAACAGAAAAGATTCATAAGCACAATACAATTTGTCTTATGACTGTATGAAATGTAGCTGTTATCCTAGAGGTAACTAGGTGGTACATAGGCTAGACCCCTGGGCCCACAGAGCCAGTAAGACCCAAGTTCAAACATAGCTGGCCAAGTTTCTCCAATTGTAAAATGAAGGGATGATAATCAAAGCAGCCAAACTTCCAAGGTTGTTGCAAGGCCCCAACAAATTCACTGTAAGCATAGTGCCTGGCACACAATAGGCACTTGGTGAACCTTTGTTTCTTTCCCTCCATCCATGCCCTGAATTGTTCATTTTGGGTCCAAAGTGTCTAGCTAAAGCTTTGAGCTCTTTTCAGTTTTGCCCACTTTTTTCCAGTCTTTCTTACACTTCACAAACCTACATCTCTCATGACAGGATCAGACTTGCTGCATCTTAAGTTCTTTTCCCTTTTAAATCTATGATCCTATGACCTCTTAATACTTTTATAGAAGTTCTCAGCTGCTGCTGAACTCTAATCAGAAACCCATCTGGGTAGCAAGAAAGTTATGTCAGCATTTTCTAGCTTTTGTTTTCTCCAAACATGACTACATTCATAATGTATTTGTATGATTCTGGGGAAGGGAGGTGAGGGAAGAATGAAGAGTTTAGCGTAGGAGTTGATGATGGGCACAAAAAAATCTTATAACTAAGGAAGAATTGTTTAAAAAGCTCCCAATGCCCACCCTGCGTCTTTTAAATTATGTATTTGCCTGGGTTCTGACACAGGTTACTTACTCCCTTTCGCTCACAGGTTCATTCATGCCTTTTGTCTCATCAGTTTGATGTGTTTTTTTGTTTTTTTTTTTAAACCAAGGGTAAGAAATCTATTTTTGGGAAGCTGATTGTCCCCTGGTTAGAAAGGATCAGTGAGGGCTAAGTTGTATTAAGTTGTCTTTCCTCCTCTCAGGGTCCTTAGAATGTGGAACTGGAAGGACAATTACAAGTTTTAGACCAGTAAAAAAGAGCTCACGTTTCTATGGTGCTTTAAGGGCCATAAAACATAAATAAAAATAAATAAAAAACCAGTAAGACAGCTTCCCCTTACCTAGCCAAATTTGCCCATCATTGAAGGCCCTCCCCAACTAACCAATAGGCTATATTTCCAAAGTGAATTTATAAGCTAGTTTGGAACTTGTTGTTTCCTGCAAAAACAATGTTATAAATGTTTATGTTTCCATGGAAGTTCAGAAAAGCCTATTTAATTGGGGAAAACAAAACAAAACAAAACAAAAAAAAACCATGCTACACAAGCTTCCCACTGTTTGAGAAAATATATTTTAAATTTTGACTAGGAAACTGAGGAACATACCAATCCCTCCTTGTACTAACTTGCCAATAAAGGAACAATCTTGTTTCCCTCCCATAGTACCTAGGGGACTTCCATTTTCCCTTTCCTTGACCTCCTTCTCCCCTAGTTCTTCCCCCATGCCTTATTGTTAACAACAGAGTGATTTCTGGCCAATGTGGATCTTCAAGCTGGAAAGATAATGCTAAGCCCAGTGGACTTAATTTAACTTAACCTGGACCACCTAAATCACCAAGCTTTTGCTTTTGCCAACCCCTTTGGCTTATACTTTTCTCAAATAATCCCAACTTCTAGGCTAGACCCGAGTACCTGAGTATATTCTGCACTGTTTCATTGTCTAATTTTTCACACAATTAAGTCTTATATCCTCAAGAATATGGAGAGCTCCTTAGGGCCAAAGACCATGATTTCTCCTTCTTTTGTATCCCCCATAGCACCCAACACATCTCTAGGCACACAAGAAATGCTCACATCAGGAAGGCTCTGGGTCTTCATGATTACCCATAACTGACTGTTGCTTCCTTACCCCAGCCCTCCCAAGTGGGTTCCTTCTCTCTACTGCAAGAGATGACACTGGGACTTGTATTATATTCTTAAAAATCAGAGCAGTCTGTTTACTCTAAAGTTCACACTTCAGAAAAACACAGGGTCAAAGTCCTTGAAAGAAAAGAGAGGGAAGAAGGGACAACAGCCAGACACAGGGAAGAAGAGAAGCTTAGGCCGAGACACCGATCTGTCATGTGGAGCCAAGCGCAGCCTGGGGCCAGCTCTGGCCCAGCCGAGCCCTCCTGCTCCCCGGCTGGGCATTGTCTAAAATGTCCGGTGAAGAGGGGCAGCCAGCAGAGCAGCTCCCGTCCATTCTGCCAGAGGAAGCCAGCAGGCTCTTCCCATTCCTCTAGGCACTAACATCCGGGAGAACGAGAAGAACTGCGGGCTGGGATGACTATCCGTCCAGAAGTTTGAGGATGCTCTCCCGCTCCTTCAGCGTCTTCCAGGCCTGGTCCTTCTCCTTCTTGGTCGGGGTCCTCTTCTTCTGTCGGGCAGCCATGATTTTCCGGAAGGCGTCCATGACTTCATTGTCTGCCATGCGTACCCGCTGCCTCAGCTCCTGGCGATTCACTTCCTCTTTGGCCAGCCTACAAAGACCAACACATGTGTTCAGTCCCCTAGCTCAGGAAGCATCTCCAACCCTTTTCCTTCAACATCCC
Organism: Sarcophilus harrisii; assembly: GCF_902635505.1. Lineage (NCBI taxonomy): Eukaryota > Metazoa > Chordata > Mammalia > Dasyuromorphia > Dasyuridae > Sarcophilus > Sarcophilus harrisii. The sequence continues at coordinate 49,699,732 of NC_045426.1, forward strand.
AACCAAACTGCATCTTCTAAAAAGCATTCCTAGTCTGGACCAAATCCATCCATTCCACACCTAGGACAGCTGCGTCTCCAGCCCCCATTCCACTCAAAAAACAAAATGACAAGAAAACTTAAAAAAAAAAAAAAAAAAAAAAAAAAAAAAATTTTCTATCCAATTGCCTGATTCCCAACAACACAATTCCAAAACATCCCAAGATTCTGGCCAGAGGCTTGGGTTTAATCATGAAACAGTCATTTAGGTGAAACTTGTGGATCTCTTTTCGGAATGTTTTTAAAAGCACAAAATGCAATAAAAAGGATCACCAAGGAAACCAATTATATTTAAAGTTTTAAAATATTAAAATAAACACTAAGTTCACAAACCAAGCTAAAGAACAGCTATTTCAGAGGGATGTGAAAACTGTAAGTTATATGTTCTTGTCTTGTCTTGTCTTTGTCACACAAATGTGATTTATCCCATTTTTCCTTGTTTTGTTGCTTTAGACCATAAATACCCATAGAGTCAAGCACTCTTTGTCCATGTGCTATACAATGGGCCTGTTGGCTGTCACAGGGGATGCTAAAGGCAGGTAAGGCTCAGTCTCTCCCTCTCAAGAACTTGGAACCTGCTCACTTCTTCTCCAATAGATTAAAGGAAATTCAAATGGGACCCAGACTTTGATGCTACTTAGCCATGAACATCAGTCAGGCCACCTCTTTTTGGACCTTATGAGATGCATAGCGGGAAGAGAGAGGATATGCAAAAGGGGCCACAAAGCAATTTGTTACAACTGAATTAAGCTCATATGGTTTTTTAAAAATCGTACACAGCAGAAGGCCATAGTTTCTTACTCAATTCTCTCTCCTATTCTTCCATGTCTTGAAATGTTTGTAATTACTGACTACAATTAAAAAAAGAACAAAATGAGTAGGATGAAATACTGTAAGGTGAAGTTGTATATTAAGTTTTGCTAAACCTTTTTTCTTTGAAGGTCACTGACCAGAGAACAGTGGTGTATATACAGAAATGGCTGTGATGTAACAACAAAAGACATCAACAAAACATTTTTTAAAATGATGGTTTGGACCAGATTATGTCTAAATCCTTCCAGCTCTAACATTCTAGGATTTTCTCCCACAACATTATTCCCCTGATGTTCTTGCCAGAGTTATTATAAAGCTGGATTGATTATGCATCTGCCCCAGCTGTTCATGAGTCCTAAAAGCATCCAATATGTAGCGCAGTGGGTGCCCCCAAATACCCCAAACGTTGATGATTCCACACTGATGAGGATGCAAAGTAAAAAGCCTGAGACACTCTTAGTTTCCATGACCAAGTTCCATCACCTGGAACCCAATCTCTGATGAGTGATAGCCTCATCAGTGATAGCCAAATGACACCCTGCCACTCAAAGTCTTTCCGACTTTGTGGTACCCACCAAGGCTTCAATGGCAGAAACTTTTAGAATTTAAGGTCACCTTCACCTACAATGAAGCATCACAGAAAGACTTTAGGGGGCCCAATGACAACAGCTTATGTTCCCTTAGTGATAACTCCACTGCCGTGGGGGACACTTTTAGACGGTAACACAGCCACCCAACGAGGTGGGAGGTAACTGACTAGCCGGGACCCAATTCCCACTGACCCTCCTGTGCTCATGCCCACCTCAGGAGATCATGCTTCTTGGTTCGGTTGTGGGCGCTGAGCGCCTTCAGTTCAGCCTGCCGCTTCCGCAGCTCAGCCAGGACCTCGTCCTCCGAGTCTTCGGCAGGCCTGTCTTCCGACTCCAGCAGGCCCTGGGCTATCAGCTCCTCCTTGATTCGCCCCTCCAGAGACTTGGTATGGGGGACACTGCGGATGGGTCAGATGGTCACGGTTACCTAAGCTTTACAAATGACGCTGCCCTCTTCCATTAAAGGGCCAGCCCTGCAGTGCTTCTTGTTTTGAGCAGCAGCTTCTACCACCCTCTGTTCCCCACAGGAAGCCAGAGACCTGGAAGAGTCAGCTGGTCTTCAGAAAGAAGTGGTAGCAGATGCTGGGAAGGGGCAGGGGGAGGACGGGCAGAGAAGAGACCACTATTCACCTGAATGGCTTGTTCTGATTTCGAGGGGAGGTACTGGCACCATCGGCTCCAGACTCCTTGCCAGACACATCTGGGATAGGGGAATCTTCCATGGGGGAGATGATGTTTTCCTAAGAGATCATAAAAGCAAGACAAGGGCAAGGGCTCTAGTCTCAAGCTCGTCTTGGTCCCCCACCACTCACCTTCCCTGTACCTCCCAGACTTTGACAGGTGACCCCTTCCACAAATGACAGCGTCTCTCTGAGGTGCCCTGCTCTTGTCTACCTTTCTCCAGGAAGCCTTCCCAACTAAGAGCAAGGGTTCTGGTCACTACAGCAAATGCCCCTTTCCCTAGCAGTTATGAATGAAAAAGGTAGCCAGATATGGCTTGAAGATACCAAATTTTTAAGTTTCTCCTTAGGTGTCTAAGCTATATCCCTCCTCCTCCCATCAGGCTTTGAGTTCTCAGAGGACAGTCCATGCCCACTGATATCCCACGAAAAAGGGTTCCACACAATACTGACCAACTCTTAGGACTGCAGCTCTGGTAGTGAGGTACCAGAGAGGCCCTAATTTTAGAGGTGAGGAAATTAAGAGCCACAATGAGTTGCCCAAGGTCACACAGGTAGTCCTGTCAGACTGTTTCAGTCTGGTTTCTACGTCCCCTGCACTAGGGCATTGAGAGAACGCCAAGTCTCTGGACCCTCACCTCCACCAAAGCCTGTAAGAGCCGTTGAGTCAGAGGGCCAAAGGGACACCCGTCTTCAGGCTGCTCATGCTGGGCCTCTGACTTCTTAAGGAGCGCGTCCACATCTGGAACCAGAGAGGGGTAGGGGGTATAAAGGGGGCAGGAGATTATTGGGCACAGCTTAGACACTTCTCTTGGTCTTACAGGGATGAGGAAAAAAAAGGAGATCTGACAGGACTTAGGAGAATACCTTTAGTGTCCAGTTCGGTCAGTGGTCCCATAATGCCCTTCTTCTTGTCGGCTACGGCTGCTGCCCGGGCTCCGTCCTTCTGTTCTTCCAGTAAATCCTCCTGGGCCCAGCGTTGGGAATAGTGCTTCCCCAGGGGTGGGATCTGCATGGGAAAAGGAATAGTATAAGAACCAGTCAAACTGAAGAACCTTTGGAGTGGTTTTTCCTTCCTTATTCAATATGTTTCAGAACCAGAGCTTGAGGTGGTCTGAGCCTCCGACTAAGACACTCCCTGCCCAAAGCAGGGTCAGACAAGGGGCGGTGCTGAGAAGGGTCTACCTTGTAATGCTCAGCCTCATCTTCTGGGGGCTTCAGCAGCTCTTCCAGCGTTCGTACTTCCTCACTGGTGATGTCGGCACAATACGGCTCCACGGAAGCCCAGAACCTGGGAGCAGAGCCTGGCCCTGAGCACAGACAGTCCCCTCGCCTATTATCAGCCACTGTATTAAGTGCCTGCTAGATGGTGGTCCCATCCTACATGCTTATCCCAGAAACAATGACAGCCCCCAGGATATCAGAAGCCCCCAGGGGGTCCCTCCCAATTCCTGATAACCCCTTTCCCCTGACTTCTCCCAGCCCTGCACCTGTTAGGAGCATCATTCTTGGGAATCCGTGGCACATCAATGGGGTCATCTGTGAATTCATATTCTTGGATCTTGGGCTGGAGGTTCTTGGACTTGGGCCGGCCAGGGCCAGGACCAGGCCCGTGACCTGCCTTTCCTTCCAGCTTCTGCTTTTTGGGTTTGCCATGTTTCGCAGGGGCTCCCAGTTCATTGTCCCGGCCCAACTTCAGGAATCGTCGGTCACCCTTCTTATCCTGCCAGTCAGTCAGGATCTGAAAGACAGACATTTAGTTACTAAGGAAAGGAAGTCAATGGAATTGCTTTTATCCCAAGAAAAACTGGAATCTTAGTGACATAAGCCCTTAAGAAATGGAAACTATTACTCAAATATTCCTCTCAACAGCCTTCCTAGGCAATACGTGACCCCATACTGCCAAAGCCCTTCCCTACCCAACACTCCCTGCAATTCATGTGGCTGTCACGGTGTTCCTATACTTTCTTTTACATATAGCCTGCCTGCCTCCCATGTGGGGAAGCTTCCTTTGTTTTGTCCCGAACCCCCCAAAGTACTCACAGCCCTAGCACAGTAAGGCTGCTCAGCCCACAGGTGATCTAATGCCGATCCCCTATTTTGGCTTCACTATCCAATGGGCACCCCCTCCCCTCTCCTTCTACCTTACCACCTGACTCCAGAGCAGGGACAAGTTAAATGAAGGAGTCACCTGGGTCTCGGCCTCCAGCACCCGAAGACGCCGGCTGGCTGAAGAAAGCAGGTTCTCCAGCTCCAGCTGCAGGGTGTCAAGCTCCTCAATGCCGATGCCATCGTCTTCTGAGCGGGCCAGCACCGCTGTATAGCGAGGGCATACCTTCAAGTGGTCCACCGACTTGAAGTCATGGAACTGCAGCGGGCAGTCCTTGAGCTCACTCATGGCCCTCGTAGGCTCTAAAGGGCTGGAGAGGAAAACAGTCAACTGACAAGAACTGGGAAGCAGCATGGGTCGGAAGGACCTCTGGGGAGGTGGGCCTTCAAGGTTGGTGACGGGCCGGGGCTAATAGCCTGAACGTCAGAAGTCAATAGTAATTTTCTCCACTTCCAATGTCATTACTCTCTTTGAGGCAGCCTCTTTTCTTCAAATTCTTCCCCTACCTTTATGATCACTAGCTATGTCTCCCGCTAGTTCCTATCTTTATTCATCCTTCCCTCACAAGTTATTGCCCCCTCCCATAACTCCAAACCTTCTCCCTTCTTCCCTTTTCTTTTCATTCTTCTTGTTCCTCATTCAATTCAAAAAGCCTTCATTGAGCACCTATTGCATACCAGGCACTGTGCTAGATACCACAAATACAAAGATAAAAGAGAAAATAATCCTTGCCCTTGAGGAATTTATATGCTACTGAGGGGAAATCATATATATCTATCTACATGTATGCATGTGTGCAAATAAGTCCTAAAACATACAAAATAAATATAAATTAGTTTGGGGGATAGAGTGATAAATGGGGGAAATTGACACACAGTTATTGTGGGAGTTGACATTTAAACTGAACCCTGAAGATCCCAGGGACAACCTATGTAAAGATGCTGAGATAAAATGGCAAATACTGGGAAGAATGTGTGGGCAAGTAAGGCTAGTTTGGCTGGGAAGTAGAGCTCTAGAGAAAGAAGAATGAACCTGAAGTCATAATATAGAGAAATTTTTTTATGTGTGCATGAGGCAATTGGGATTAAGTGATTTGCCCAGGGTCACACAGCTAAAAAGTAGCAGAGGTATCTCAGCTGGATTTGAACTCAGGTCCTTCTAACTTTAGGACAGATGCTCTATCCACTGTACCATCTAGGCACCCTACATGGAGGAATGTAAATGCCCAATTTTAAGGACTAGTCTTTTATCCTAGAGACAACAAAGAGGCACAGAAGTTTCCTTCATATGGCAAAGGGTGTGTGAGTAAATATGGGAGGACAGATTTGAGAAATGTGATAGAAGTAGCACTGCCAAGACTTAGCAACGAGTTGAATATGAGCTGTGAGAGAATGAGGAGCTGAGAGCGAACCCAAGGTTTTGAAGCTGGGTGGCTAGAAGGACAGTGAGGGTTTTGTACTCACTTATCTATGTATGTATGTCCCTTTAGGAGGATGTAGTGAGAGGCAGCACGGCCTAGTGAATAGAACACTCCACAAAAATAGGAAGGAGGGACAGGTTTAAGGAGAAAGCTAATAAATTATGCTGAGCTGGAGGTGACTACAGGACATCTTGGAGAAGATGTGGTGAGACAAGGCTGATCTAGGAAAGAGGAGAGCTGGATGTCACAGACCATAGACTTGAAGTTTGAAAGAACCTTGGGTGACAAGGAATCTGATCCTTCCCCCTGGCCCAGAGAAAACTAAGAGTTCAGTGAATTGTCTGGGATCACACAACTATTATCTGAGGGAAGATAAGAACCCAGATCCATCTGACTCCAGGTATAGTAAGTGTGCTCCATCCACTAGGCCATGCTGCCCTTCACTGCGATGGGGGAGTCAGCTGCATCCTCCTGAGGGGAAACACTATGGACACAGATAAGTACAAAAAACACACATAAATACAAAGGAATGTGGGGACGGGGCCATCCCAATTTGGGAAAGTTTTTTGTAGGAGCTAAGAGAGAAAAGCGCAACTCATGGGAGCCGCTACAGCCGAGAAATGAGCTTCAGGGCAGAGCCCTGGAGGACACTTAGGGGAAGCTTCTGCGCCCAGCCCAGCTGGTGACTGATAAGTACAAGCCTGCCCACCTGAACCTATAAAGGGCAATCAAAGCCACCTGCCTGACACCGGCCCCTTAGAACCAAGAATCCGGAGACGGCTCCCCAGGCCCGGGAGTCCGAGCAAACTCTCCCGGGACCCAACGAGCAGCACCTGGAGAGCAGGCCTGCCTCGGGCTTTCTGGGATACTTCCAGACCCCCTTTCCCGGAGCAGCCGGTCAGCGAGCCCTCGCTGCTCCCCGTGAGACAGATCCGCCGGCCGGGCGGCCCTTTGCATGGTCCCCCCCATGAGGCTGCGAGCTCCCCTTTCTGCGGCATCTCCATGCCCAGCCCCGGGAGCCCGGCCCCGGGAGCCCAGTCCATGGGAGCCCAGTCCATGGGAGCCCGGCCCCGGCAGCCCGGCCCCGGGAGCCCAGTCCATGGGAGCCCAGTCCATGGGAGCCCGACCCCGGGAGCCCGGCCCCGGCAGCCCGGCCCCGGGAGCCCAGTCCATGGGAGCCCAGTCCATGGGAGCCCGGCCCCGGCAGCCCGGCCCCTGGGAGCACTAACTGCTCGATAACCAGCAGGCGCCCGGCCCGGGACGCCCTTAGCGAGCGCTCCTTCATTTGTTTAAAGGATACGAGGGAAGAAGGAGCCCCAGGAGGGGGGAGGACCGCCGCAGTCCTCCTTCCCTCCCTCTGACACGGCCGTGACCGCGACCTTTGCCAGACCCGCTCTCCTACGCCTGCCCCTTACCGGGGGGGCCACAAAGTGCTCCCCCACACCCCGCTCGGGAGTGGGCTCCCCTCCTGCCCTCCACCCCCCATCCCGGGTGTAGCCCGCCCCTACTCCCTGTGGAATTGTCCCCCCAGCCCCACGCCCCTGCTCCGTGTACTTGTCCCCCACGCCCCCTACTCCCCGAGCAGTTGTCCCGCCCCCCGTCCCCCGAGGAGTTGCCCCACGCCCCTCCCGTCCGCGCCCCATTCCCCGAGGAGTTGCCCCCCCGGCTCTTCTCGCTGCCAGCCCCCGCCCCTCCTCACTCCCCTGTCATCGCCCGCTCCCCACGCCCGGTCCCGCCTCCACCTTCGCAGCCCGAGCTCTCTCCGGTTCCACGAGGCGCGCGCTCAGTCCCTCGCGGCTGGGGGGGCCGGGGTCGCGAGAGCAGATAACCGCCGGTCCTGCAGGGGCCGGCGGAGCCGCCCACTGCGGCCCGGGGGTGGGTGGTGCAAAGGGGCCGGGCCCACTCTCGGGCGAGGCAGGGGAGCCTCGGAAGCGGAGGCCTGGGCAGTAACAGACCGCGGGCGGGCGGGGTCAGAACCGGAAGAGGCGGGGCGCTCCCGTGTCTGGCCCTGTCCTAATATGGGTCCAGAACGGCGAGCGGGGCTGTACTTTCCAGCGGAAGGGGGGGGGCAGGCGGAGGAACAGGGATGACAGGGAGGAATGGGCGCAAAAGCGCTCCCACCATCCCGCGGACCTAGAAGAAGCACTGACGCCCTTGGAGACGGGCGGTTCCTGCACGCTGTAAGGGGGCGGCGGAAGAGAAGAACCGTCGCTGCTTTTTTGCGGCCGCCCCTCCCCTCGGAGCGGCGATGGTAGCGCCCCAGCCCGGCTCCCGGAAGAGACGGCGCCCCGAAGCCACTGCACTTCAGCACTTCCGCTTTCCGGCCTAGCCAGCACCAGCCATGGTGAGGGCTGGGGGCGTCCGCCGGGGGCCCTCGGGAGAACGGGGAGAGAGGCAGCCTTGCGGCCGAGAGGGAGTCGAGCTGTCTCGGCGGCTGAGGAAGCCCGGGGGTCGCCGGGGAGACCGGGGCAGCTCTACCGGGGAGGAGCCCGGGAGGGCTGAGGGGGGTCCGGGCGCCGGGAGAGCCGCGGAGCGCGGATGGGGGACTTGGCAGAAGCGCCGGAGAGGGTGGGGGGGGGATGGGGAGAAGCAAAAAACCGGGGGCTCGGGGGGGGGGAGGAGGGAAGAAACAGGAAAGGGGAGCCCGAGCTGGGCGCGGACGTCGGAGAGCCCAGACCGGGAGGGTGAGGGGCGGCCGGGAGGAAGCAGTGAGAGCGCGCAGTGGAGGAGGGGAAGCGAGCAGAGGCGAGGGCGGGCAGCAAAGCGCCTGTAACCAGTGACCTTGGCCGAGTCATTTGCCTCTGCCCCAGCTTCGTCTCTTGTGCCCCCCCCCCTCCCCCAGGGCACCAAAAGCGGCGCCTGGGTAGGCTTTGGGGCTCCCGGGGAGTGACTTGTTACGGGGGACGTTGTCGGGCCGAAGGGAGGCCCGTGGGGCAGGTGAGCGGCGAATGGGCCTCCCGGGCCCCCGGCGGAGCGGCTGTCACAGCTGCCGCGGTTCCACAGTCCCGGTGTCTTCCTTGCAGACTGCCACTCTCCGCCCCTACCTGAGCGCCGTGCGGGCCACGCTGCAGGCCGCGCTCTGCCTGGAGAACTTCTCCTCCCAGGTGGTGGAGAGGCACAACAAGCCCGAGGTGGAAGTCAGGTAGGAGGGCCGGGGAGCTGGGGGGGCCCGGGGACAGCCGCCCGGCTCTGGTGGGAACCAGCCCGGCCTTTATACATTTCCCAGTTATCACTTCCTCCTTTTCCTTACTGCGAGTTCTGGGGGAGGGCTGAGTGAGTGACGGGTGAGTGCCAGTTATTCTGGCTTGATAAACCTCGGGCCACATTTCATGTTAGTCTTTGTCCCTCAATCTACGTGTTAGGATGGTCTCTCTGGTTCCTGTTTTGAAGCCTCTGGGCGGTTAGTTCCACTGTGACCCCCAACGTGTTCTTTATCTCGGTTGGAGATCATAGTAGGGTTTTCTGGACTAGGCTGTCCCTTCAGTGACAGTATTGTCTGTGACATTACATTTATAGGAGTAGCAAAGAACTCCTCTTGCAACCCGTGACCATCAGCAGGAATGAGAAGGAAAAGGTTCTGATTGAGGGTTCCATCAATTCTGTTCGAGTCAGCATTGCTGTCAAACAGGTAAGTTTAACACTTGCTTAAAACTAGAGACTGGATGTTAGAAAATCTGCATTAGTTAGGGGGCCTTGAAATTTGAGAGATTATTGAGAAAAAAGCTTAGGAAATGAAACCGATTGTTTTTTTCTGCAACCTAACTGCTTTAGGAAAGTAATCAAAGTAATTTTCAACGTTCACCCTTGCAAAAGTTTGTGTCCAAAATTGTTCTCCCTCCCTTTCCTCTTCCCCCCTCCCCTAGACAGCAAGTAATCCAATATAGGTTAAACATGTGCCATTCTTCTAAACATATTTCCACATTTATAGTGCTGCACAAGAAAAATCTGATCAAAAAGGGAAAAAAGCAAACCACCAAAAAAGGTGAAAATGCTGTGTCGTGATCCACATTCAATCCTTATGGTTCTCTCTTTGAATGCAGATGGTACTCTCCATCATGAGTCTATTGGAATTGACTCGAACTATCTCATTGTTAAAAAGCGCCAAATACATCGCAATTAATCATCACATAATCTTGTTGCTGGGTATAATATTCTCTTGTTTCTACTGCAGGTTGTTACTTTTTGCAGGCTATGACAGACAACCTCAATAGTAAGTCAGAGCTACCTGTCCTGACTCTCAAGAGCTTTGTAAACCCAGGCATGTCACAGACAAAGGTTCTGTTTCTGTGAGCCTCAGTGAGCATAATACACTATGTACTTTGAAGTGTTCTTGTGAGGACCAACTGAAATAATTGAATATAGTTTGCAAACAAAAAATGCAAATATATGTTAATTTCTAAAGTTAACCCAAATTTAGCAGCAGGGTGTAGAACTGACAAGATGGGTCCAGTTCTTTTTCCTGTTTTCTGGGGCCGAGCCTTTTGACTTTTGAGAGAAGATTATGAAGTGGTGCAATGTATTGAACACTGGACCTTGAATTACGAAGGTCCATCCTCTTGAGTTCCAAGTCTGGTCTCAGACCCTTAATAGCTGTGACTCTGGGCAATCACTTAATCCTCTTTGCCTTAGTCCCTCATCTGTTTAAAAAAAAAAGAGAGAGAGAGAGAGAAATGGCACAACAGTTAAGCTTTCTTAAGAAAATCATAAATGGGGTCACAAAGTGTCCAACATGATTGAAATCACTGAACAAAAGCTCTGTATGTATATTTCATCTGGAAGAACGATGTAGAACTTGTTTCCAAGAATGGAAATGGGTCATGTTAATTAACTTTTTTGCATCAGGGACCCCTTGGGTAGTGTAGTGAAGCTCCTGAACCCCGATAGAATGTTGCTTAAATGTATAAAATCTAGAGGATTACAATAGAAAGCAATGATATCAAAATACAGATATGGAAAATATTAGAACATATTCATCAACTCCAGGCTTGGAAATATCCTGTGTTCATGTAATATTCTTAAATTGTGGAGGACCTTCCCTAATATACTTAATACTCCTAATTTTTTTTTTTTAATTAAAGCTTTTTATTTTCAAAACATATGCATGGATAATTTTTCAACATTACAAAACCTTATGTTACAAATTTCCCCCTCCTTCCCCCCATTCTTTCCTCTAGGTGGCAAGTAATCCAAAATATGTTAAACATGTTAAAATATATGTGAAACCAATATATACATATTAATACAATAATCTTGCTGCACAAGAAAAATCAGATCAAAAAGGGAAAAAAGAGAAAGAAAACAAAATGCAAGCAAACAACAGAAAGAATGAAAATGCTGTTGTGAAATTCTTATTCTTGAAATTCTCCATATTCTCTAATTCTCCTTAGTTTCTTTCCTTTTAGTTTTCAAAAACTTGGGTTTAGAGACATTGCAGAACAACAGCCTCAGAATGGACAGCCATTATATGGTAGCACTGTGGGGTTGAGTGTGACAGATTGAAGACCTGTACTACATTGTACTGTTCATTTTGTCCTCTTATGCTGGCTTGTGGAAACCTGGGTTTTTTTTGTTTTCTTTGTCATTGTTCTCTGCAGGCTGATGAGATTGAGAAGATCCTTTGCCACAAATTTATGCGATTCATGATGATGAGAGCAGAGAACTTCTTCATCTTGCGTAGGAAGCCTGTGGAGGTGAGGTAGAGGCCTGGATCTGGAGCACTTACAACTCTTAGCACAGGAACACAGGAGATGCTCCCTCAAGGTTGGATTCATCAGAATAATGATTTCTGGGAAGAAACTTTAGGCTCACTTCAGAGCTTCCACAAATGTCCATAGGCAACTTGAACTCCAAAGAGTTTCCAGGGAGAGTAGCTGTAATTGGTGTGATCTGGGTTCAGAACTTGATAGATTAATAACTTCTGGTCTGTATAGACACAACCCTATAACCTTCCTGACTCAAAATGTTTCTCATTTTTTATTTGCTCATTTGTCCACATGTCTCCATGACACATGAGAATTCCCAGAGGATAAGAACACTGTCTGATACAGCGTTTCTTGCTTTCCAAGATTGTTCTTGGATTCAAGATTGTCTCTGAAACCTTTGCCTTAGCTAGCTCTCGACCACAGATCACCATCTTGAAATCTTCCAGGCAATAGTCAGTGAATTTTCTTTTGTCTGGTAAGGAAAAGCATCTGAGGCTTACAGGAAGCAATTTTCTCAGCTTGAGGACTGTGGGGAAAAAGAGAAGCAGAAGACAGTGGTTCCAGTGTTAAGAATGTCTAATCTAGTTGGGAAAATAATTGTTTTTGTTTCATGTACTGTCATTCCATCTTCACAACATTTGAGATATTTCCCCATTTTACAATTTGGGAAACTGAAGATTTGACACAAGGCACTCAGTAGCTAGTTAAGAGACTGATCTGAGACCTGGATCTCCTGGCTTTCTCACTTTAATCTAGGGGTCTTTCCATTATACCATTCTATTAGTGGCAGCACTGCCGTCAAAAAGGCTCTATATCTCCCTATCTCTGCCTCTCTGGGCTTCATGAGATCTAAGGCTGGAAGAGGTCTCAGGAATCATTTAGTGATTTTTCTCATTGAGACCTTGTGAATTTGTGATTTTCTTAGGATTGCTCAGCATCTCTGACTCCACGTGTAAAATTCGTCCTGATTATTGTTTTCCAGTTTCCATATCTGCAAAATTTGTATGAGCTAACTGACCTCTAAAGATTTTGCATCTGTAAAGCCTGATGATTCTATGATAGATGGAGCCCCAGATGCTCCAAAAGTTGGATTTAAGAAAAAAAAATGCTTAAAAAACTTGCTAGGCAGAATAATCCTTATAAGATCAGTGCTAGAGAAAAGAAATTATTTAGCACGGTTTGTATGTTGTAATCAGTTTGAGAATACAGCTTTTTTTTTTTTCCTCCAAATCACAACTTATACCCAGACATCCCATGAATATGCATTCAAAAGATGTAGCAAAGCTTTGGGTAGCCTTAGTACCCTCACCCTCACAAATCACTAGGGTCACTATGTTGGAAGGTAAAAGATAAATATAGCACTTGAGAAGGTAGGGCTTCAATGCTGCCCATCTGTGTATAGAGAAATAATAGATCCAGTGATGATGAAGACATTTTTGGGGGGCACCTTGACAATGCAAGACTTTTTTGCTTGGCTCTGTTGTTCATAAGGGTTTTTTTCTTTTTCTTGCTTTCTAAGTTTTGAGGATTTGGGGAAGGAGAAAGGTACACTTTCATTGATTAAAAAAATTTTTAAGAATCTTTTTTTTTTTTTTTTAAAGGTGGGATGGATTAAGAAAGGATTCTTGGTCTTCAAGGGCTCCTGTTCTCCTTCCTTACTCCCAGCAACTAAATTGCTCATTTCTTTTTTTTTGTTTCTGTTTCTCAGGGTTATGATATCAGTTTCCTGATTACAAACTTCCACACAGAACAAATGTACAAACACAAACTGGTGGATTTTGTCATCCACTTCATGGAGGAAATTGATAAGGAAATCAGTGAAATGAAGCTGTCTGTCAATGCTCGTGCTCGTATTGTGGCAGAGGAGTTCCTCAAGAATGTGAGGATTTTGAGGACTTTGCGGGAGGGGGAGAAGGCTGGCATAGAAGTCAAATTACCTATTTGAGTAGAAAGACAATATTTAGAAAATGGGTTTTTTTTACCCCCCTGAAAAATTATTAGGGCTGGAAGGATTAGCTGAGACTGTTTTCATGGAACTAGTTGCTTTAGACTGCTGGAGGCCGGAAAAGATGGAATTATTCTATTCTTAAGATATCCCAGGAATTTTCCTATAGTGACCTAGGCCCAGCATATCAAACTTCTTGCCTAGGAAGTTCTTGCTTGCATTTCACTTGTATTCATTAAGAGGGAACTTAAGTTGTGCTCTGCTAAGATAAATAGTAGTATCTACGGTTTGCATAGCATAGAAGTCATCTTGCATTTCCTTTCTGGCTTTTCTCTTTCAGGCTTCATAATGATCCTGATTTTTGCCACCAGTCTTTAATTTTTTTTGTTTATTCCTTACAAAGTTGTCCATTTCTTTCTAGTTATAGAGCCCTTTAATGAGGGAATACTTAACTCCATACAATATGAGTACTGACAGGTGTGTACTCCCTACATATTTACCCATTTGATGTTGGCTAGATTTTGTGTGTACACGTGTAATGCTTATGTGTCCCACAAAATTTCATTTGTTAGTGTGTTCAATTCACAATTTACTCTTATTCCCAGATACTTAATTATGTATTATGTGTAGAAAAGAATAGATTCTGTACAGAAGTTCACTTTCCTAAAAGTGACAATTACTACCAGTTTGTCCTGGGATTTAATTAGACCTTCTGCTGTCTTTGCAGAAAATAGATGTATGCATTCAGATGGGTCATTTCATTGGTACGGGTACCTCTTCCACTAATGCAGATGGTAATGCTGTGGTGTCTTAATGGAAGTCTTCTTCTTTGCCGTGAGCTTAAAACAAGCCAGGGCCTAGTTGCTGGCCCTTTGGGTAGCACATCTCTGGATTTGGCTGAGCTGGTCCTGTGATAAGATTGTTGCTGTACCCTGTCCAGTTTGAAGCAGGCCTGGCCAAAACAAAAGACTATAGCATTCAAGAACCTAGGGGTCTTTTGGCATAACAAAGGGCATCCCAAGTGGGATGTTGGTGGTGAGGCAGCCAGTGAAATGCCAGACCCTTCTTCCTTTCCAACCAAGGGGCCAGTCTATAGGTCCCCTGGAGCTTCCAGACCCCTCTGCTGGGAGCTAGGCTGGGGTCAAAGGGGAGAATGGGTTTCAGTGCCAAAGAAGGCATTTATAAAGCACTTGCTGAGTAAACAGGGTCGGGGAGGGGAGGAGTGTCTTGTGTAGGAGGAAATTATTGAAAGAGGGAAACTGAAAATTGAAAGTGGGCTGCTTAGCTCGAAATGCCAAGGCCATGGAGCACTCATCCCAGTTTCCCCTTTGCTCTCTTCACAGTTTTAGAGCATCTGACTGGATCTCTGGCTGCTCTCTCCTCTCTGCAAAGCTTCCCCGGCCAGCTCGGAAGACCCTAGGGCAAGGGGAGGGATGGGGCTTGGGGATACTGGGCACTGCTGGAGAGCTTGCTATTGCAAAGAAAACCGCAGTAGATCTGCAAGGCCACACCCAGTGGGTCAGCCTGGCCATCTATGTTCAGTCCCCTGGGCTGGGACAAGTTTTTTTAATGTCTTTAAATTTAAAACTCTGTGCTTGTAGGACACTGTAACCTTTTGTCTTTTTTTAAACCAGCGTAACCACCTCCAGTTGCTTTACTGGTCGCTGTGGGTCTGGGCGGGCCTGGAACCAAAAGGTGACTGTGGCCTTCCCCACCATTCCCCCTCTCCCTTCCAGATGTGCAGGGAAGAGAGACTTCAGACTCCACTCATTTCTTTACCTTTCCCCCCAAGGGGCTGCTTCTTTGGCTTTCTGAGAGCTGAGAGGCTGTCTTAAGATGGCTTGAGATGGGAGAGAAGTGTACAGAGGCAGGCCCCATTGTGCCTCTGTGCCTCGGAGCCCTCAGTGGCTCGGTCCTCTAGCAGAGAGGGCTCCTGCGTCATCCTTCTGGAAGGGAGAGCAGCCTGTTTAGACCTGCTTCCGGGGGTCTGTTGCTTCCCATGCTAGAGGCAGCACATCCTTCCCCAGTAGTTGCCCCTGCCAATCAGTACACCCGCCCCCTCTGCCCTCATTCTTCTGCTTTTGCACTCGATGTGACTTTTCTTAACTTGGTGACCTCACACCCCATTAAAATCTTTTCCTGCCCTCCTAGGGGCTGCATGATGTCTGTGCTGTGTGTGTGAACAGAGGGCAGTGATGAGGGTGAGGGGTGCGGTGCGTTGTACGGGGCTGCCAGAGCACCGGCATAGTTGCCGCGGCATAGTGGCCCCGGCTTTCCCCGCAGTTCGAGGAGGCGGTTGCCGGGGCCCAATCCGGGAGCCTACCGCTAACCTGTAAGCACCTTGGATGAAAACGGATCCGCAGCAGTCCCCGGAGCCTTTATCAGTTTCCATCCCCTCCGGTTCTGAGATGGAGAGTTTGGGGCTTCAGCGGCCTTCTCTTCAGCTTTGTTGAGAACTGGGGTTCATTCGGGAGGAGTCGCAGCCTCAGTAAGGCCAGGCATCCTTCCCCAAGGGCACTTCGGAAGAAGGTTGCTATACCCAACGGTCTCCTGGGGTAAATCCCCCGGGAATGAAGCGCGGGTGGGGGTGCCCGCGGAGGGCAAGCCGCCTCCAACCCGCAGCGCCCCTCCGAACCTCCCCCTCCCTCCTTTATTGTGCCCCAGGGGGTGGTTTCCATAACTACGCTAAACAGAGGGCGGGGCCACGCTTGGGACCGAAGCGGCCCGGGCCAGAGCCGGCTGGACGAACCCTCCCCCCCCTCACCTCTCACGCTAAGGATCCGGCCTGTAAGGGGCGGCGAGGGACTTGGACCTGTTCTATGCAGGGCCTTGGGGCTGCTGTTCTCTTGGGGGGCGGGGAGCTCAAGACGGTGTACAAGGGGGACCCTTCCTGGTATGCAGAACAGAACCAGGCCGCTTGCAGCGGCGACCAGCTGTGCAAAGAGCCCGTCTGGCCGAGGGCGGGCTTCGATACCGTAAAAGCCCAGCGTCCCGGCACTCTCGAGCCACGGGGGGACCTCCCCACGGCATGGCGCCCGAACTGCTACTGGAGCCAAAACCGGCTGTCGGGGGCCGCCTCGCCCCGCCTCCAGGCTCTGCATTGGCCTGGGATCGAGTCGATGCCGTGGGGCCCCGGGAGCCTGAGCCGCCAGGCCAAGAGCACCCCCAATGCGAGGCCACAGAGTCGAGCGGGGTCCCGGGCCACCCCGAGTCCCGGGGCTCCTGGACGCGGAGCCGCCACCTCCTCAACAAGGGCCCCCGAAGCCTACTCCAGTGGGGCCGGCACCGCGGGGACCTTGGTCGTGCAGCCGCCCCCGGGCGGGCAGGGTGAGTCCCCCGAGCTGCCTTCCCGCCCAGCAGTCAGCTCGGGGGCTGGGAGCCGCATCCAGGCTCCTCCGGCGCCCGCGGACCGCGATAGCAAGGCCAAGGTTCGCCGTCAGCCTCGGCCTGAGAACAGCGTTGTGCCTCCGAGGCGCCCGCACGCTCTGGACAAACTGCGGCACGAAGGTGAAGTCCAACGTGGGCCCCTGCAACTCCGCCTCTCGCTCCGCTCCCCCCACCAGGAAAGGGGCGGGGGTGGAAGGGGTAGGCACGGGAGGGGGGAAGGGGCGACCTCCGGACACAGGAGACGGGGGAAGGAGACTCCGAAGCAGAGAAGAGGGATGGACGGGGGGGGGGGGGGGGGGGGGGGGGGGGGGGGGGGGGGGGGGGGGAGGGGGCGGGATGCAGAGAGAGAGGAGGGGAGGGGCAGGTAGCAGGAGGCAGGCAGGCGGAGGAGGAGACGGGGAGGGCGCAGGAGGGGGAGAGAAACGGCTGAGGAAGAAGACGGTCAGTAGGTGCTCAGAGGGCACGGGGAGGTGTGCTAGATGGACACGGACCAGAGACAGAGAGGGAAGAGGAGACCAGGTGGAGTATAGAGGGGCCAGTAACCGAGAATGCAGAAAATCATGTGGAGCGCGAGGCTCTGCAGGGAAGGGAGGGGGGTCAGGGAGAGAGGGCGGGGGAGCAATTCTTTCTACGAGTGGTGACTGGGGATGGAGAAAATGAGATGGCGGGATAAGGAAAAGGATTGGGTGGGGAGGGATAGGGGAGAAGGGGATTGCAGGAGACAAAATCAGCTGTGTGGATGAGAATTAGGAAAGCGTTTTTAGAATGAGAATTAGGTAACCGATTTGGGACTATTTGAAGGGAAGGAGAGGGAGGAGAGAATCAATTATATAGATGAGGATAGGAGATCCAGGGAAGGAACTAAGGTGTGTAGGAATGGCTTGTGGCATGGCAGTTAAAAAATAGAGATGGGGTTGGAGGCTGAGAGTTGAGGGAAGCAAACAGCAAGTGTGTGAATGGAGTCAGAGTTTGGGAGACAGGGTTATTAGACCAAAGAACTTGAAGAGAAATCGTGAGTGTCTGGATGGAAACAAGGAATGGAGAAAAGGAACCAAAAGATGGGGGGGGGGGGAATAGAGAATAGGAGAGAGATGAAATAACAGATGAGGTAGAAAGACAAACAGGTGGTACATTGAGAGGGAGAAAAGCCAAGCAATGGGAGGATGGAAGGACAGGAAAAGGGCTGAATAGAAAGAGGTAAAAACCTGGATTCCTAAGGTTGGGGGTAGATGATTAGATTGAACAGAAGAGGGTTTGGGAAGAGAGCTTGGCATAAGAGCTTCCAGGATCTGTCTGGCTGTCTCACTGTAGGCCCCCAAGCTCCGGTGTCTGTCTGGAAAGGGTTCCCTGGGGCCCCACTCAACATTGACCGGCTTAAGAATGCCAAGATCGTGGTGCAGAGAGCCATCAAGGTCAGAGGTGGGAAAGAAAGGGGAACAGGGAGACCTGGCAGAGTCAGGGGGAGACTGAGGTGGAATAAGGCCTCAGGGAGTATTGACATTCTATCTACTTCCTCAGCCTCCTTCTCCCTTGCCTCCCTTCACCCCATAGCAGAAGAAAGTCTTCATGATCCAGGGCCGCTACCCCGTGATCCGAGGGATCCTGCGCCGAAAAGGCTGGGTGGAGAAGAAGATTCCCCGTATAAATCCACAGCCAGCAGTGCCTCCCTCTAGGGATTTGGACAGTTTGGGATCTGCAGATGATATTCCAGAGGAGTGTGATGAAGGTAAGGATGATTGACTCCTCATATTCTTTCTCCCCCCAACTCTGGGGCCAAATAATCAAGGTCTGAGATGGGCATGAGTCCAAAGCTAGAGCCATGGTGGGGACTGGAGACGAAAAATCTAACCAGCAGTCCTACTCCCCTCTTAGCCCCTGGCTTGTTTCTGTGGGTAAAAGATTAAAAATGAATATCCAGACTGCCCTTGAAAGGAAACGATGCTGAGGAAGAGCTTGTGGGTGAGGGGTTTGTGGAAGGAGCAGTCCTGCCAACCTGTCAGTGGTGTTGGAGTCCTGGGGAAAATCCCGAGCCAGCAGAAGCACCATCTTACACCACAGATCATCCACTGAATGTCTACTTGAATCCTATGGAGTCTATAAAGACTCCACATGTAATTTTTTTTGATACTAGTTGAGGCTCTGAAAGGAAGGGTTAGGCGGAACAGAGTGGAGCAGCCTCACCTATTGGGGGTTTTTCCTCTAGAGGAAGAAGATGATGACGAAAATCAACAACCAGACCTTGAAGATATGGATGGCACTCATGACCTTATGGTAATAGGGGGAGGGCCCCCCTTTCCCTATCATTCAGGGATCAGAGAATCAACTCTCCCAGTGAATCCCTCCAGGATATTTAAAGGGACTGGTTAAAAAAAAAAAAAATAGGTCGTTCAGCTGACAGGTTATAGAGGAATGGGGCGGGGGGGGGGGGGGGGGGGGGGGGGGGGGGGGGGGGGGGCTGGAATGGAGGGGAGAATGACCTTGATTCTCTTTCCACCTTCTACTTTCTCCCTTGTTCCTAGTCCCGAATGGTTCGGAATGAGGTGCCCTATTTCATCTGGACCACCCGGAGGGATGTGATTGACTGCCGCTTTCTCTGCAAAGAGCAAATGATAAATCATTATGCTCGAGCAGGCTCCTTCACCACCAAGGTGGGATCTCTTGGAGAGGGGGCATTGGGTGGTGGGAAACCACACCCCAGTGGGCAGGGCAAGCCAGACTTATTCAGTACCCCTCCATTCGCATGCATGTAGGAAAGGGAAATAGCCCTGTCCCTGCCATTCAGTCAAAAAGCATTAGCGCTTATAAAGAAGCGTAAGATGTAGTCCCTACACAAGCCAATATCAGCCCAAGACAAATGATCCAGTCCTAAATTGTATGAGATAGACCACAATGTAGAATTGTCAGAGTTCAGAGGAGGACATGGAGGAAGAACTGCCCCTTGACGGATGGTGGTATTCCAGGGATGGGGAGAAGTGTAACCAAAGACATGGAGGATGGAAATGAGCAAAGTTAGGACAGAAAAGACAGACCATCCTCATTGCAATGGAACTCCTGTGGGTGGGACACCCTCTCCATAGCAGTCTAGGCACACCCTCAGCTCACTGCTGGTCCCTTTATTGCTGGGAAATAGGTAGGAAGCATGAATGAACCCCCTAAGTCAATTTGGCCAGCTCAGGGGAAATCCCATCCTGTTCCCTTCCCTGGCTGACTTCTTAGGTTGGCCTGTGCCTCAGTCTCCGGAACCTGCCCTGGTTTGATGAGGCAAACGCAGACTCCTTCTTCCCACGCTGCTACCGCCTGGGAGCTGAGGATGAGAAACAGGCCTTCATGGGTAGGATGATCCCCTTTACCCCAACTCCTGCTCCTCACTTCCTCAGACCAGGGAATTGCCTCCGTTTGGGTAGAGAATTCTCTGGCCAGAGTTCGGATGTCCCTTTCCCTGCCGGATTTCTGCTATGATCTGTCTGCTAGGTCTTGCTCTTTTCCCAATTGTACCTTCCCCATGATGCTCACAGTACTGAACTAGTTCAGAACTACTGAACCCAGAACCAGGTTCTGGGTGGGAATTGGTGGCCAATTCTTGTCTGTGTTCTAGATCTGTACTGGGTTCCCAATTTGGGCTGGGTCTTAGAATGGACTAGATCTAGACTGGGTTTTAGATTCATATGAAGTGTTCGGGTTGATTCTAGGTTGATTCTAGGTCTGTCCTGGGTCAGAACACAACAATGGCTTCCAGGTTTAACATGGGCTCTAAATTCACATTAGGCACTAGATCTGTACTCCGTAGGTTCCAGATCTGCATTTGCTGCTAGCTGTTGGGTGGGCACTAAATTCAAACTAGGGGAGTAGGACTTGAGTTGCCTTCCAGATCTACAGTAGGTACCAGGTCTGTGTTATGCTTTTGGCCCATACTAGATGCCAGGCCTATGTTGGCTTTAATATTTATCTGAGGTATCAAGTCTAAATTGCTAGTCCAACAGTTGTACCAAAATCTGATTAGACTCCAAAAGTAGACCAAACTCTGGTAACATTTAGTTTGCTTTGGGAATAGAAGTTGGTCCCTCTGTCCCTCCCCCCACTCCCTCTTCTGTGGCCTGGTGCTAAGGAGAGTATCCCCCACCCCTCCATCCCAACCCCATCCTGGGAGCAGAGGACTTCTGGCTGACAGCCGCACGCAACGTTCTCAAGCTGGTGGTGAAGTCGTGGGACCCCTACCCGGAAGAGAATGACCCGACAAAACCACCCTCAACTTTGTTGGAAAAGTGCCTGGAAGGTAAATCCCAAGGATTAATCCTCCACTCATCTCTCCATCATTTGCTCAGTCATCTAACATCGAGTCAGTATCCACAGGGTCTGGCCCTGTATCAGGCCCTGCTAAGGTTACAGGTCAAGCAGAATACATGGTTTTTGTCTTCTCATGGGGGAGGGCAGAACACATTTGCATTAACAGAAAAAGCATAAGCAAGCAGTTGCAGTTGATCCAGAATCCCTTGTATCCAAGTTCTGAGGGATACAAAGAAGTATAGCAAATTTGCAGGGGGCCACACTCAAGACCCCAACTCCAAAGTCTTATGGTTTTCTTCCCTGCACCATAGACCTGAAATTCAAGAGATCTCAATGGTCAGGGACTCAGGTAAACAAACAATTTTGATATCAAAGCTTAACTAAGCTCCAAGAAACCATGTCTTGTACCTCTACTTTCCCTTCCATGTGGAAGAATTTCCCTGCTTTCTTTTTGTGTGTGTATATAGGGCAGAAGTTGGCCACAAGCATCAGTTCTTCCTTCAATTTCCTTCCTTCTCTTCCACAATTACCCCCAGAATTTTCAGGGGTGAAGCATCATAAAAAAACAAATGTCAAGGAGGTGTCATCAAAGCTGATTGAGGATGCACTACAGGCCTGTGAAGGTCATCTCAGCAGTTTGGCCCATGAGGATATTGATAACACCATGGAGTCCCCAATGGCCCCGACTCAGGCTGATTGGGCCTTCTTTCTCCAGCAGTACTACCAAGTGATCCAGTAAGTGTGTGTTAGTACAGAAAAGGGGGTATTGGGACAGGAAGAGCTCCTTGGGGTGGGGGGGGATCTCATTGTGGGACTGCATCAAAGATAATACTTATAGAAGCACTGGAAACAAAACACTAGACTGGTCAATACATTGTTGCTTACAGAATGAAATGTGTGTGGGAAAAATGTAAATGATTATGTTGGAGTCATCTGTATCTTGCACAAACAAGATGGTTTGGGATCCCAAGGTATTTTCCCCTTTCTGATTTGTATCTTCAAAGAAAGATGGCCAGGAGTACAAGTAGTTAATGTCCTGATAATTGTGATGATGTACTGTTGCAGAATCCAGAAAGAAATCACACCATTAGGTGAGTTGAGTAATCTTTGTCACAGATTCAGCCTGGAACTATACTTGACTTTTCCAGATGTACTTACTCTCTATAACCCCAATATACCTAATGGGTATGGTCCAAGAAACAATATCCAAAAGCTGAAATTGTGAGCAGTTAACTGGGGCCCTGTTGATGGGCAGCTGTTGAAAATGTTAACTCTCCCCTGGATTGATCAAGTGCCAAGATTGGGCAATCAATTATGTATGTGTCAGGCACTGAGAAATATGAAAAAGATATAATGATATTAATCCTTTCTTCAAAAAATCTACCATATAGAAGAGGAGATGAAACAGATAAAGATAAAATATAACTAACAAGTACTCAGTAGTAAGTAATGTGAATATTCATTAAATCCCATGGAATCAGTGCAAGGGAGAAGGAGAATCCTCTGGAATAATGTGGAAGCTTTTATGGAATAAGTGGATTTTATTTGGTTGGCAATAGGAGCCTTGGGTTGGTTGGTATTTGTTTACATGGAGGAATGACATGATAAAAGTTTTTTTAAGGAAGCTTAATCCATTGACATTGTGTAGGCCAGATTGGAGGTGAAGAACCTAGAGGCAGATTGACTTGTTAGGAGATAACAAGCACTGCACTAGAGTGGTGGAACTGGGGTTTTTAAATTGAGTATACAAAATATTGAGCCCACTGCAGACAACTAATAAGCCATTGGTTTGTATGCTTTCTTTGATCAACAAATGGTTTATATAGTAAACCAAATGTTACTGTTTTTTTTTTTTCTGAGCAACAGAAAATATATACATAGAACCAGGTATTTTGTACAAGTTGCTGAATTCCTCAAAATATATCTCCTTTTGTTTTTCATAGTTCAAAGACTGTTTGAAAAAGTGTGTTCCATTTCTTTTTATCTTCAAATTTTAAAAAATTAGTGTTATCTTTTTTTTTTTTTTTTTAACATTTTATACATCTGTTTTTATATTATCTTTTTTTACATTTTTCATATTACCTTCATTTCTGGCTACATCTAGTGAATCATTCCCTGTCCTAAAGAATTTTTTAAAAATAAGGGGAAAAATATCAGTTCAACAAAAATAACTGATATATCAGTGGAATCAGACAATATATATATATATATACTGTTTAATCAATCAATCAACAACTATCTATTAAGTACCTAGCACTAGAGAATAAAGAACAACAACAAAAAAAAGAAACCGAGTTCTCAAGAAGTTTACATTCTATTGGAGGAGACAGTATGTATGTATATGCATATAACATAGGGGGAAACTATTATTAAAGAAAAACATAAAATAAAAATGTGATGGTAAAATACAAATTGGGAGAATCAGGAAAAGTTTAGTGCAAAAGATGGCACTTCAGTTGGGTTGTGAAAGAAGTGAGGGATCTTAGAAGGCCGAGGTGGAGAGTACGGGCCAGGCTTGAAGGATGGCTGCTGCAAAAGCACAAAGATGAGAGATAGATTGCTGAATGTAAAGAACAGAAAGAGGTCCAGTTTACTCAGACCATAATATAAAGGAAGAGTATAATAGTTTGCACACCATCACAAAGAAAGGAAGGAGATAATCTTTTTTTGTCTTCTCTGAAGCAATCAGTTTCTTTTTGTTGTTTGCATTTATACCAGATCATAGAGCTGAGGGATCTTAGGCTCTTTGTCAATTTCAATCTCATTTTATAAATGAGGATACTGAGACCCAAACTAAGAGACTTGCCCTAGGTCACCCAATTAATAAAGGTCTGAGGCCCCCCACTTACTCTAAGTCCAGGGCCCTGACACTAAATCAAGCTATCTCTCTCATTATGTCATTCTGTTAATCTATATATTTCTTTCTGTGTGTACACACACACATACACACATATACACACACACTTTCCCTGATACTATTTACTTCTCTTTGTATCTGCTCATATGAACCTTCCCCATGCTTCTCAAATCCTTTATTTTCATCTTTTCTTATCACACAGTAATACATTCACATACCAGTTTCTCAACTGATGGACATCTACTTTGTTTCCAGGTCTTTGCTTATTAAAAAAATAACAATAATATAACTATGTATATTTTAGAATATGTGTGGCCTTTTTTTTCTGCCTTGGATCTTCTTGGGGTGTATGCCTAGAAATGGAATCCCTGGGTGAAAGGAGATGAATATCTTGGTCATATTTTTTAAAAGTATAATTTCAAATGGTTTTCCCAAATGTGAACTGGTTGGACCAGTTTACAATTTTGTCAACAATGTATTTGTGTCAAAAGTGTGCTTGTTTTTTCATCTTTTCCCATTTTTTCATTTTTGACAATTTGCTGGCTATGAGTGAACTTTAAATTGTTTTTGATTTTCATTTATTTTATTAGTAATTAGTAATTTTAAAATATATGAGCCTGCTTAAAGTCCTTTCATTAAGTAGGCAAGGTACAGATAGAAATTAACTCAATAATCAATAAAATTATATATATATATATATATATATCAATATTATATTGAATCAATAAAAATATATAAGTAGTGTAGAGGAAACAGTCTGGAAGGTGAATAGGAAGTTTCTCATGAAGAAGAGGGGAAAAAAAAAGGAAGATGTGGGAAGAGCTTAGTTACTGACCTGCTAAAATATCATAGCTTTAAGGTGACTCTAAGACTTGGCATCTTCATTTTATGAAGAAATGGAGTCTCTGAAAAATGTAATAAGCCCTGGATCACAAACCTGACAGAGCCAGTTTCCCACTGAATGATCTGACCCATTCTAATAGGAGGTAAAGGTAAAGGCTTTGGGAGCAAGTTATTATTTGTTCCAGGTATTTGATCGATCTGTGGAGAAAAACGAATCCCTCCTCTTTGGTATCTTCATTAGGGTGTAAAGTGTCAATCAGTCAAGAAGCATTCATCAAATGCTATATAAAAATAAACACTGTGCTGGACACCAGAAATACAAAAGATAGTCCTTGGGAGCTTATATTCTATTGTAGGCACAGAACATGTGCGTATATAAATAAGTACATGATATAGACCAAATTAGTACAAAAGCAGTCAAGGACCAGAGGAGGAGGAGAACTGAATCCTGAAAGGCTTCCTGGAGGAAGAAGTGGTACTTGACCTGAGTCTTGAAGAGAGTTGGGGATTCTAAGAGGCAGGAGTCAGAAGCCTAGAGGGAAGGGAAGCAGGATGTCCCATACAAGGAACAGAAAGCAAGGCATTTGGGGCAAAGCATACACAACAGAAAAAAAGGTATAATCTGCCTGGAAGGACAGATGGAACTCTTGTCCTATAGGACTTTAAATGTCAAAGAGAGGAGTCAAAGAGAGAGGTTTTATCCTTAAGCCTTTTTATCAACTCTTCCCTGGTATATCAAAGTACCCTTCTAGTTGTTCTCTACTCCGAGGTCTCTGCCTCATTTTCCTACACAGTGGACAAGGTACCATTCCTAAAGTGCAGGTCTGCATGTCATTCTGTTCCATAAACCCCAGTGGCTCCCTATTACCTCTAGTTCCAAATAAAATCTCTGACATTTCAAGCCTTTCACAACATGTCTTTAACCTACCTTTCCAGGATTATTTCATGCCATATGTATCCATGTACTCTTTGGTCCTGCCAAATGGGCTTTCTTATTATTCCTCACAGTGGACTCTCCTTCTCTCCCTCCCTTTGCTTTTGTGTAGGTTATTCCCCTCCTCCTGCAAATGCCTGGAATATACTCCTTCACCCCTGCCCCCTTCGGACCTAATTGCCTTCCAGGTTCAGCTCAAATAACATTTTCCAAGGAGATCTTTCCTGATTCTTTAAGCTATTAGGCCCTTCCCATTGAAATTACCTTGAATTTAACTTGTCTCTCTTTTGTTATCTCCCTATATGTGTATATGTCTTCTCTCAGATAGAATGTGAGCTCCCTCAAGGACAGAAATGATTTCTATTTGTTATTGTATCCATGATGCCTGGGACATTGTGGGTGCTTAGTAAATTGTAAATTGTAAATTTAGTAAATTCATGGATATAGAGAATCACCAAAAGAATTAAGGATTATCTGATTATCTTCAGAGAAGGGTTGGGAGAGTGGGGACAGATTAGAAGTAAGGATACCAGTTATCTGTTCAGTGCTTAACACAGGCTAGCACATAGTTGATGCTTACTAAATGTTTATTCCTTTCTTTTCTCGTGTACTGTCCCAGATGAGAGATGACCAGAGCTTGAATCAGGCTAGTAATTGTATGAATAAAGATAAGGGAATGGCTGCAAGATATATTATGGCATTGGAGTCTTCAAGACTTGGGAAATGAGTGAAAGGGAAAAGTAGAAATGACTCCAAGTTTTGAAAGTGGGTGTTGGGAACAATGGTGATATCCTCAAAAGGCATAGGAAAGTTTGGAGTGGGGACTGATGAAGGGAAAAAAGAGAATAAATTTCATTTTGGACATGTGGAATTTTAAATGCATATGAGTCATCTAAGTGAAGATGTTCAGTAAGCAGCTGGCACTGTGGAACTGGAGTTCATAAGAGACATTAGAGTTGGGTATGTATATTTGGGGATCATCTGCATTAAGATAATTGAACTCAGGGGAGCTGATGAGATCACCGAGAGAGGGCATGGAGATAAACTCATCTGATTTAGGTGCTTTGTTGTTCACTTAACCTTAACTGTTTTTCTTTGTTACTAGGAAGTGTTTAGTGGGAAAGGGATTATGTATTAGAAAATAACTATTATGTAAAAGATTTTTATAAAGGTAAATATTTATTGGAAGAAAGGAAGGGAGAAAGGAAGAAAGAAGGGAAGGAAGGAAAAAAGGAAGCAGAAAGAAACAAAGTTTAGCCTGCTATAAATAAAATGTAGCTGAATACTCCCCAAGGAAAGCACATAGATGGAACAAACAGATAGTTTTCCATTGAGAATTGCTAATAAGAATGACAAAAGATTGTAGATCTTACTTTCAGCAAATATGAGAGCCAAATTGCATTTTTCAGGGATCTGGCAGGAACATTCTATGTGTTTCTGCCATTGCCAAAGGATAATTATTTATGCACAAAAAGTGAGTTAGTCTCTCTTGGAGGAGAAAAGAAAAGGGCTGGAGGAACACTTCTCTAGACTCTTTAGTTACCAGAGAGAGCTATGGGTTTTTGTTTTTTTGGGTTTTTTGTTTTTTTTTTTTTAAGTAGAACACATAAGAAAAATAATCTGAAGAGACAGAGCATATATAATACAAACCTGTGACCTGCAGTTGGAAAATATGACAAAGGGAAGAAAGGGGAAAAGGATCACTGAGCTTTGGAATTAAATAACAGATATAAGATTTCTGTAGAAGAGAGTTAGCTGAACTCTCTCAAGAAAGAAAAGTCTTTCGGGCTCCAGGAAATGATACCGTGGATGTCACCAGTGCCAGAGGAGAAGAATGATCCTATAATGTTCAAAAGAAGCAAAGAAAGGGAGTGGTTGACAACTCCTCAATGAAGGCTCTCAAGGCAATTGTTTGTCAACCTGACAAGTAATAGAGAGGTCTGCCTTTGATATCTAAGATGTGAAGGAGAGCTTTGATAGAATAGCTAAACCTGATGACTACTGATCCATCCCTGGCGACTTAGTGAGGACATATGATGCTACCAGATGGAACCCAGGAAGTGCTGCCAAGTATTATGAAATCCTGAACAAGAAACTGAATCCTTAAGGGCTGTGTGTGACGTTTTCATAACAATTATTGAGTGAAACACAGGCTCTAAAATCTGGAAAGCGAATAATGGATTAAGAGACTTCACGTTCTGTCTCTTGTTGACTCAGGCTGACAAATAGCTGCCTTTAGACTAGGACAGTGGTGAGACAGGGCATGCATGCTGTCCTTCAAGGCTTATTTTGATTGGCTCCATAGGGTAGAACCAGGAGCAATCGATAAAAGTTGTAGAGAGAGAGATTTCAAAACAAAAGGAAAACTTGCTAACAGTTTAGAGCTCTCCAGTAGTGAGGAAAGTACCTTGAAAAGTTTTTCCTTCTTGGATGCCTACAAGCACAGACTAAATAATCTTTTATTGGGCATGTTATAGAAAAAATTCAGCATGGTTTAGGCCACATAATTATAATTATATATAATAACTAATATTTATGTAGCACCACATACATAACACTGTGCTAAGTATTTTACAATTAATTATGCCATTTGATCCTCACAACAACCTTTTTGAGGTGGGTGCTATTATTATCCCCTTCTTATAGATGAGAAAACTGAGAAAAACAAGCGTTATATGGCTTGCCCAGAGTCACACAGGTTTGGACGTCTTTTGCAATTCAGCTTCTGTGATTCCATGAGTCAGATAAGTTGAATTCAAGTCTTAGCTCTGTGTGATCTTAGAAAACTTGTCTCTTTGGGTGTTAAGTTTGTATATTTGCAACATGAAAAAGGATTTCTAAAGGTTTCTTCCAGCATATATCATTCTACAGTGTGGTAGTGTACACAAATAATGTTTGAACATCTTATAGAGCCTTTCTCCCTGGGTCAAACAAAAGAACTTAAATAAAACTGTAAAGAGAGACCACCTTTGGGAAAGAAGTATGGGACTTTTTTGTGTGTTTTGGGGAACAAGTTTGCCTTTGCACAAAAACCACAGTTATCAGTGAGGTTAGTAAGTTAAGTGTTTGTATAATATCTATGATAAGGTCTTAATTGCATGGAACAGATAATTGCAAAAGGAGTTAGAACAAATGTAATAAATATGGGTTAGAATACACAGAAAGTTGAATTGTAAATAATGAACTAGTGCATATGTACTTTTGAATAGTGTATAGATTGGGAAAGGGGATGGAGAGGAGGTAAGAAATAAGAGCTAGAATAATCAGAAAAGAAAAGTCTTGACTTTTCCCTTGTTAATTAGAAAATTTTACTTAGAGGAATATTAGGAACTCCTTTAAATGAATTGAACATGGGGAGATATGTGATTTTAGGAGTTACATGGACAGTCTCTGGGTATGTGGAAGTAAATGAGATATCTGGGATTGAAAGGTCTTCCTAGGTTCCTAACAGGGTCCTGTGGACAGATGAAAGGACAAAGGGACTGTTTCCCAGCCCCCATTTTGAGCACCTTATCATTTTCCCACAGTGAGGGGGCTGAGCTAAAGAAGATTGACTCTCAGATCCAGCGTTGTGAAGACATCCTTCAGCAGCTGCGAGCAGTGGTGCCTCAAATTGACATGGAAGGAGACAGAAATATCTGGATCGTGAAGCCTGGAGCCAAGTCCAGAGGTCGAGGTAAGGGAAAATAGAGAATTGGTGGGGGGAGAGAGGAATTATTGGTCAGCAGGATTAGGTAGAGAAAGACCTCATGTCCTTCCTCTGACATAATCTCTGAATCAGTGATGCAAATGACTAAAGAAATACCCATGAACCTTTTGATTCATATGAAGAAATAAGCATTAGGATCCCAGTTGCATTTAATTTTTGTAACAGAATCACAGTGCTGAGCTATGTTCCCAATTTACTGCTACCACCTCTATTCACCAATCTATAGAACCTCATAGAATCATACAGTCTTTCCCTGGAAGAGATGATTGGCCTTAAGTGTGATACCTTAGAAGCTACACAAGACTTAAGTTGAAGCTCTTGGACTTACCATACTGTGTGAACTTAGGCAAATCACTTCTCTTGGTCTGTCTCCTCCTCTGTACAATAGGGAAGATGATGGACCAGCTGAACTGTTATCAGATGTGACACTTTATCAGCTCTACCCTTCTTAGACTAGTCACTGGGTCACTGGTTTTCATCTCAGAACCTGGTTTTTTATCCATAAAATGTGAATTTGTATTACTTACTTCACAGGCTTGTTATTAGTAAAGCATTTAGGAACTTTGTAAAGCACTTAGTAAATATGAACTATTCTGTCTCTGTTTCTACAATCTGTGGGGCCATCTTTACTCATTGGATAATGGGCATGGGACTAGGGGAAGATTTGCATGCCTGAGAACACTACTTGAGAGGGCTGAATTAGCTCCAGCATATGACTAAATTTCAAATGTACCAGAAACGGCATATTCAAAAATGCCTCCTCACCTTCAAAGTGTAATCACTTAGAGTGGCAACGATATTTAATCCATTGTTTGAGATGATGAAATGGTACTAGAGATGGTTTGGTGGGCCTCATCATATTTGAGTGCATCCGTTCAGATGGATTTTATCCAAGAATTAGGCTCAGATCCCCTCCTTTTCTGAGGGAGGGGCAAATAGGTATGCAGAACACTAATTACATAGTGTCAAACTTGATTGATGTATGAATTGGTTTTGGAAAAATGCCTTTCTTTCCCTCTCTTACCCTTTTTTTTTTTCTTTAAAAAGGGATGATATGCTAAATGGAGAAGGATAGACTGGGAAATTAAAGTGATAGAAATCTTCCAAAATCAATAAACATTAAGCTCATGTTTTGTAGAAGGAAAAAACACAAAGCTTTAATGGGACACTGACTCAATCAAGTGTGGTATATGTTGCTCTGTAAGGAATTATAAATAGAAAGGGTTCAATATACAGGGGGATGCGTATGAACTACTACAGAGCAAAGACAATAGAACCAAGAGAACAATGCACCCCATGCTTACCAGAATATAAAACATTAAAATGCTCCTACCCTGAATTTAATTGCAAAGAATATACCTCTTCTCTTGAGACAGATGTGTCTGTCTGTATATGGATTTTATAGATATATGCTGTCATACGTGGTCACTTTGTAAAGTGGATTTCGTATTTTTATTTATTTCAAGGCAAAATTTAATGGAGATAGGGTGTACTCTAGAAATTGTTGGGGAAAAACCCCACAAAAGTTATTAATTGGAAAAATTAGTCTTATTTACCTTACAGTCAGGGCAGCTATGTGGCACGGCGGCTAGAACACTGAGCCTGAAATCAGGAAGACCTGAGTAAATAGTTCAACGTCAGAACCATATGACCATAGGCCTCAGTTTCTCATATGTAAAATGAGCTGGAGCAACCCCTCCTGGATCTCTGTCCAAAGGGAAAGAAATGGGATCATGAAGAATCAGGAATGACCAAAGTGACTGCCCCCAGACCCGGAGAGCTCCACCTCAGGGATGCTAGTGCCCTGGCTCCCTGGGGATTCCCAGCACCTGAGCTCTGTTCTTCCCCTTTCCTCTCCTCTCCTCTCCCCCAGGTATAGTATGCATGGACCACCTAGAAGAGATGCTGAAGCTGGTGGACTGTGACCCCATGATTGTAAAAGATGGCAAGTGGGTGGTACAGAAGTATATTGAGCGGCCCCTGCTCATCTTTGGCACCAAGTTCGACTTGAGGCAGTGGTTCCTAGTGACTGACTGGAACCCACTCACTGTGTGGTTCTACCGGGACAGTTACATCCGCTTTTCTACGCAACCCTTCTCCCTAAGGAACCTGGACAGGTAAAGCTGGGAATGGAGGAGCTTGAGCCCAAGGAAGGTAGATCCCCCACCTCTCCTTGATTACTGGTTTCACCTCCTAGATTTAGCAGGAAAGGGGAAAAGGATAGGACTGCTGAACAATTGAAAACTGGGAGATCAGTGAAGGCTTAGATTGAATGGAGAGGTGACATGATATAGCAGACAGAATTCACAACTTGCTTTGAGAAGGGACCTTGGCCCCTTTCTTGACTCAAACATTTCCTAGTTGTGTGACTTGGCAAATCATGTAACCTCTCAGCCTCATTTTCCTTATCCATTAAATGGGGATAATATTACTTATACTACTACCTGCTTCATGGGCCTATTGTGAAGAACTTTGTAAATCTTGAATGTAAATGTGAATTATTATTACTAAGGACTAAGGTAAGAATGACTTGGAGTCTAATGTAATTATTAACGTAGAACTACAAAATGTTAGAATCTCGAAGAATTTGGAGACCAACTAGTGCAATGGCAGAAAGAGATTGAAATCAAGTAATTTGCCTAAGTTTAATTGCCCAGATTTTGCACCCAATTTTTGAGTTTAGGTTGCTGCCAAGTCCTAACTCTTCTCAAATTAATAGTCTCTGAAAGCAATAGCTTACTTTGAACTGGCTTGTAGAGAGCTGAACCTTCATTGGTTCTGGGAACTATAAAGGGTTTGACATACTGACATTTTGGTCTAAAGCAGGAAAACATCAGATCTATCCAGAGCTCACTTTGAGTTCTTAGAGGGAGAGATGACCCAAGACTGGTCACTAGGGCAACTCTAGGCAGAAGCTACCAGAACCCACAGAACCAGGTCAGAATTGGGCTCTGTTGTCTCTTCCCTTTCTTTCCCCCCCTTTTCTCAAGATGGCAAAGGAAGGAGGGAGAGGGCCTTAGTTTCTCCTCCTTCTCATTTAGTTCTGTGCATCTCTGCAACAACTCAATCCAGAAGCACTTGGAGAATTCTACCAGTCGTCACCCCCTGCTGCCCCCCGACAACATGTGGTGTAGCCGGAAATTTCAGGCTCACCTGCAGGAGGTAGGGGCACCTGATGCTTGGACAGATGTCATGGTTCCAGGCATGAAGGCTGCAGTTATCCATGTACTGCAGACTTCTCAAGACACGGTGCAATCCCGCAAAGGCAGCTTTGAGCTGTATGGGGCTGACTTCGTCTTTGGGGAAGATTTCCATCCCTGGCTGATCGAGATCAATGCCAGCCCAACTATGGCACCTTCCACAGCTGTCACCACCCGACTCTGTGCTGGGGTGCTGGCTGATACATTGCGTGTAGTCATAGATCGTCGACAAAACCGAAACTGTGACACTGGTGCTTTTGAGCTTATTTATAAGCAGGTGAGATGCTCTGGAAACTTGAGGCCATCTAGCCTTCCCTTCCTTGGGTCTCCTGAGAGGAAAAGAAATATTATCCAACCTGTAGTTCCTTCTTTTGAAAGGAACCCTTCAAAACTCTGATGTTCTGATCAACCTCTAGTGTGCAAGATACGAGAGAGAATGTGCAGTGAGAATACAGGAAAGTATGATCACTCCTGCCCTCTAATGATTAGCTGAGGAAATGAAACATGTATACATAGAAAAGAAAAATTAAAAGGGAATACCTGACTGTTAAAAGATGAGCAAAGACATTAACACTAGAAGGAGCAGGTGTCAATTGATGCAAAAATATTTTTTAAATTATCTTACAATAATTTCCTTTATCAATACAAAAGCATTTAAAATACAATTGCAGGTATCACTTTACTTTGAAATAAATTTTTTCATCCTATTTCCATTTTCTTTGCCTTATGGGGGGAAAACACTTCTAGATTCTAACCCAGCATCAAAAGAGCAAAGGAAAAAAAGATCATTTTTGGCTAGGTTGGTCAGAAAAGTCCTCACAGTTGAAAAAGGGTCTGAACTGGGTTTTGGAGGAGGGGTATAATTTTAGCAGTCAGAGGAGCGTACTCTTGGTAAGAAGAATGAAACCGAGGTCCTAAAAGCACAAGATGTTCAGGGACCAGTAAGTAGACTGGAAGCCTGTCTTATCTGACACTTACTTCAGCAGCTGGTCAACTCCCAGGTCCATAAGGCACATCTCTCATTTCTTTGGGTAGAGCACTTTGGAGAATAGAATCCCCTTTCTCTAACAGGGATGTACCTATTTTCCTCTCTTTCTTCTATCCTGATGTGACCTAGAGTCCCACAAAGTACCAAGTTAATCTTCCCAGGAAAGAGTGTCAGTCCCTAGCTCCCTCATGATTGTTTCTGCATGAGACAGAGGGAGAGAAAGAGAGAAAGGAAGTTTCCCGGTGCTTGAGCCATCTATCCCACTAACATTTTTGCTCTCTAGGCAGCTGTAGAGGTACCCCATTATGTGGGTATCCGACTACTGGTTGAAGGCTCCCCTGTGAAGAAACCTCTGACTGTCCGTCCCCGAAGAGTACCAGCCCATCCAGTGGCACGTCGACGCCTTAGGGAGCCCAAGGAGGCAAAAGCGTCCAAACCTGAGTCGCCTATGGAGCCTATACCTGAGGAGGATCACGAGTCTGACCCTGTGGAGGCTAAAGAGTCTGTCCCTGGGGAAGCTAAAGAGTCTGTCCCTGGGGAAGCTAAAGAGTCTGTTCCTGGGGAGGCTAAAGAGTCCTTGCCTGAGGAGGCTAAGGAGTCTATGCCTGAGGAGGCTAAGGAGTCTATGCCTGAGGAGGCTGAGGAGTCTATGCCTGAGGAGGCTGAGGAGTCTATGCCTGAGGAGGCTAAGGAGTCTATGCCTGAGGAGGCTAAGGAGTCTATGTCTGAGGAGGCTAAGGAGTCTATGCTTGAGGAGGCTAAGGAGTCCATGCCTGAGGAGGCCAAAGAGTCCGTGCCTGAAGAGGCTAAGGATTCTGTGCCTGAGGAGGCTAAAAATCCCATGCCTGTTGCTTCCAAGTCATCAGGGCTTTCCCACCATCATGGGAAAGCAGGAGGCAGGAAGAACCTGGGGCCCATTGAGAAAACAGACTCTCTAAGCTTGAGAAAAAAGAGAGTCATCAACAAACAATCTACAGAAACTATCCAGGCCAGCTTCCAAAAATGGGACATCCAGAATCCCAAGTTAAACCAGCTCCTTAGTGCATCTGCAACACACCTTACCAGTCAGGGCAAGCAACTTCACCCCATGAAACAGCTGCTTCTGAAGAATCCTGTATCACTAGGTAGGGGCGACATTTATGCCTTTAGCCCACTTCCTCTTACTTTCTACCCTCCTCCCCTCCCTGAGGTCTATGAATCGGGATCTTCACACACATACAGGTATGACATGTGACTGTAATGTAATGAGACTGGTTGATAAACAAAGGCAGGAGAATGTTAGCAGCACAGCACTTGGAGATCAGTGACAGGTGCAGGGCTGGCTTTATGACTGACGTAGAGTCAGACCCAGACTCGAAGCTCAGAGCCTCTAAAATGGGAATGGAATGTATCGTGCCCCTCTTCGAGGGTTAGGTGGTGGATCCAGTAAGATGATGCCTGTAAAGCCCTTGGTGAATTATTTGACAAGCATACTAGGACATAAGACATTCAAAAGAAGAGTTTCTTACTCCTCACTTCAGTGAGATCACTTTGGGAGGTTATATTTAATATTCCATCAAGGCTGCCAACACTCAAATTATTTTGGGAACTTTTCTTTGGGAATTGCCTTCAAAGCCAGGTTATGAGCCATATGAGGAAATCAAGTCTCTTTACTTTATAGCCACACCTCATTTTTAATCAAAAATGGTATTACCTAGCTTGATCACCCCCCACCTTCACCAGACTTGGCTCCAAAAGGCTTTTGCCTGTTTCCAGAAATCAAACCCACCCTCAAAGGATGAAGATTTACCACCTTTGAGAATATTCAAAAGAATCTACCACAGGCTCTGAATGCAATTTCCAAAGAGGAGTTCCCAGTGTGTTGAGTAATGGCGTCTCGTTGGAATGAATGTGTAGCCTCCTAAGTGACTACTTTGAAGGGAACAACATTCATTTGGATACCTAAGTTCTGGTATGTTTGCAGCCAGAGGGAGAGCAAACACACTAACACACAAACTAGAATGAAAAGTTAAGAGATGGAATTAGAGATACCAAACGAGTACGACAGACAAAAATACAGGAGCCATTTCCTTAGTTTCTTTGCAGGGAACACAGGTTGGTCTATTTATAGACTTACTGGATATTAAGTTAGAAGGAACTTTAAACCTCATGTCACCTAGTCTGGCCCCTTCATTTCATAAAACTAGGAAACTTAAGACCCAGAATGGAGATGCGTTTTGCCTAAGGTCATGGCACTATTTCTTGGATTTAGATCACCTTTGGGGTTGGAGGGGGTTTCAGGAACATAGGAGATCCCATCTGTTGACTCACTATAGGAGGGTTTGGAGGGAAAAAGCAAATCAGTCCACATACTGTTTCCAAGCAGATCCTACTAAAATGTGCGTGCTTGGAGCTTTCTATGGGGTTTCCTCTGCTCTTTCTCACAACTTGCCATGTCTAAGCTGGGGGCTCAAGAGACAGTTTATATAAAAGCAGAAGAGAAACCCAAAACTTCTAATTGCCCTGCTTCTTCTTAACCTTCCACAGAGCCAGAGGGATTACCCTGCCTCCTTGCGAAGCCTGTGCTGCCAGATTCCCGAGTGCTCAACCCTCGTACCTTCGTTCTCAGACTGCAGCTCCAAAAAACACCCATTTCCTGCAAGAACCTCAGTGCCACAGGCAGGGCCTTGCTTATGTTCCCGGCTCATAAAGAGCCTGTTCCCAATTGTGGGAAGCAGGCCAAGGTGGGCCCCAAACCCTGAGGGGCCAGGGAGGGGGCTGATTTATGCTGAAAACTGGGAGCATTTGGGGAGGGAGAGGGAGGGGAAAGGGTTTCTCATGGTCTAGGCTGAGCCAATGGGAGCTGACCCGTGCTTGGACCAAGCCCTTTGGCCCCAGCAAGGTGTCCCCAATTTAGAGCCTTGATTGTGATCAAGCCCAGAGGAGTGAAGAGGCAAGTTATATCTGTTCTTTAGTTTCATCCCAAAGCTATTTCAGAGAAGTGGGAGGGAGGGAGGGAGGGAGATAACTGCCCCTTAAATCCTCATCCCTTTTCCTGAGAAATTCCCATCAGCTTTTTCCCATAGCCTCAAATGGCAGTTCTAGATCACTCAGAACTCCATCCACCCAAATCACAGAAAAAGGAAACGCCTCTGGGCCCCATTTGCTCGAAGATGAAATGCAACTTCCTACCACCTTTAACAACTCGAAGCCCAGGCTTGATAACTGACCAAATTTTACTGAAGGCTCTTAAAAAGAGTATCCACATTCATGGCTCCCACTGGCACCTGGCTTCTAATCTTCACAAGTCTGGAAGGACCAGGAGAGAACTCCAGAAATTGGAGATCATGAAATTGGGACATTCTTGGCCATGCTTCTCATATTCCCCTCCCAAACTTAAATCCTGGCCAAAGAAGTTATCCTGGGTCGAAAATAAATGGAACTGAGATACATTCTGCTTTTGTTACGTTTACTGTTGGAGCAGTTAGGACAGGGTTTGGACACACTACCAGGCTTGGCTGGCTGAAAAATGTATGAGTAAGGGGTGGGGGAAAGGCTCCTCAGAAGTCATGATAAAGAAACACTTCTGTGGGAGGTGTCAAATCCAGGAAGTAGAAGGCAGTTCAGAGAGAGTCGATGTTGTATAATAGAGGAGAGACACAAATGATATATAGGGATCACTTGTAATGGGCAAGCTGAAAATCGGGAAAATTTCCTGAGGCAGGCCCTTCAGAGAATATAAGAGAGTCACCTTCCTCTAGAATAAGAGTGTCATCAAATGGAATCATCAGTTTTTGAATATGCCAAAAACTAACTACTACTCAGTAGGAAGCTAGATTACCTTAACTTCATCAGGGACACAAAGTCTCCAGGGAAAGAATCTTCCCAGCTTCCTTTTTTTTTTTCTTTTTGCCAAAAAAAGGCCAGGATGGTAGAAGGACTGGACATGTGCTTCCCAGACAAGAAAGCAGGCCATCTTCCTCAACCCTCCCCACTTGGCTCTTACCTACTTTTTTCACTTTATGAACTGAGTGCCATTTTGATT
The DNA here is from genome assembly GCF_902635505.1 of Sarcophilus harrisii. Lineage (NCBI taxonomy): Eukaryota > Metazoa > Chordata > Mammalia > Dasyuromorphia > Dasyuridae > Sarcophilus > Sarcophilus harrisii. Next base: position 49,737,256 of record NC_045426.1, read on the forward strand.
GTTGTCTGCTAATTATTCCTTGGTTTCCCTGACATTTGGAGCCCTAAGTTCCACAGGGTTTGTGAAAAGAAAGGAGGCAAAGGAGCTATGAGTACTGTAGGGGCCACTGAGGTTTGGGGAAGAAGTATTTGATGCAGGTGGAGATGGAGGGGTAGAAGGGCCACTTCATTTGAAGTTATTTGGAGACGATGAAGGAGCAGATCATTCAGGACCTATAGGGTAGAAAAGAAAGACTGAGGACATGGATCTATCAGTTAAGAAAATCCAAATAGTTGCTCTCATTTGAAGTGAAGGCTCAAAATGGGAATAATGTGAATTTGAGTTGTCTCTTTCCCAAATCCAGACATTTGTACAATACATAAGATATTATAGCTGAAAGACAATTTTAAAATCTAGTCCAAATACATTTTATATGAGTCAAAAAGTTTTTATTTCACACATGCAAAGTCAAAAAATGTCAAAAGCCGGGATTAGAACCCAGGTCTCTACCACCCCAGCTTTCTGTTGTATCCCATTGAATCACCAGTGACAAAAGGTACTACCTTGCTATTGACTTCCAAACAAAAAAAGGTGGGCAAGCAAAGCAAACCCAGGTACCTGTGTCTGAGGAATTGCAGTCTCCAATGGCAATAGGAAGCTTTCACCCAGGACGCTGCCAACTCGGCCAGAGTACACGTGATCCCCAAGCACAGGACACAGCTGAAGCACCATATGCACCAGGAGCTGGCTGGGAAATGCTAGGGACAACAGTCACAACAAGAACTCTCCAGCTGCCTCTTGGAGCCAGATGTTAACTCTTCCTTCTGATGGCTCTTTATCTCCCTGGCCAAACATGAAGTATCTAAGAAGACCCCAAGTGCTAGCTAAGAGGGGTAAACCCACCAAACTCCTGCCCTCTTGAAACAGTTTCAGAAATCCCGGTAGATGTCCCTAGCTCCTACCTGTAAGCGGCTGGAGCTTTATCAGAGCAGAGTCACATGTGGAATCTTCCACAAAAAAGTGGGTCAGGGTTTTCTTGACACCCTCTCTTAAGGCCTGTCGAGATGGGGCCTTCACTGGAACAACCTGTTCCCCAGAAAGAAAAAAAAAAACGCTTCAAACTCCGTGCTATTCTCCCCCTCCCCACCTCCAATGTAAGAACCACTAAGGCTAGGCCACAGTGGTACTAGATGCTTAATGCAAACCATCACTCCTGATTAGTGAGCCCAATAAAAGCCTCACCAAACCTCCTTTACCAAATTTATGAAACTCATCCCCTCTTTCCCCAAAAGCAAGAAATTAATGTTAACATTAAACTCACCGGGTCCATTCCCCTAACATGATCCAGCTTCAGGGAAACTTGAATCTCACCTTTGGTAGTATCTGGGACCCCAACAGTTACAGCCCTGAGTGAAAAGTAGAGGAAGGAGGTCACAGAGCAGCCACCCTGGGGCACTTAGCATTGAAAAAGGGGAAACTAGCATTTGCCTCTCACCAGTAGGTCACTGTGGGTTTCTGAGCTCTTCGAGAATGTATGAAGAAATTCTGGAAGGTTTTGGTTAACTGGGGAGAGCTGGAGAGGAGAACGAGCCCTGAGCTCTCCCTGGTGGAGGAGAAAAAAAAGTCACGTTATAATTGTCACCATTCATCTATCTATAATACTTTAAGATTTATAATAGCCTTTTTTCACAACCACCCACTTTAGTTTGCCATTTACCCTGACAGCAGCCTTTATGTCAAAGCCAAGATTTTAACTCGGTCTCTTGACTGAAAAGTCCAGTGATCTTTCTACCACAGAACTCACAACAGATCCTAGGATTCATTTCACAAATGAGGAAAGTGAAGGCAGAAGTAAAGTTAGTTGCTCATGGTGACACAAATAGTTAAGTGGCAAAACTAACATTAGAAGCTAGGTTTCCCACTGAAGGACATTTTCCCACTATATCCTACCCATTGTAGGATATATGTCTACAATCCCAGATCTTGCTAGAAAAACTTAATGCTCCTGAGCAAATCCAGTTCTCATGTGAGCTTTCAATCTGAGCTCTGCCTTTGATTTCTGGCTTAACATGATCGGTATAACTTACTTTCCTGGAGCTCTGACAATCTGGAGCTCCTGTCTGAACCCTAGGTGCTGGCCTACTTCTGGAAGTACTGAGAGCAATGTAAGTTCGCCTGGTTTTCCTGGAGACACAAGGAGAAAAGTAATGAGGCTTCCTACCTCCCAAATTCTTTAACCTTCTTTCTGACTACTTCCATTACTCCCTTAATCCTAAACAATCCCTTCCACTGTCTTTCTAACCCCACACTACTTCCTCCCCTTGCCCTACCTGTTACTGCTAATCCTTGTGGTTTGTTCAAGGCCACCAGAGGTCCTAAAAAACAAAGTCATCACATTCAGATAGAAAGCTTAGAAATGTAAGTGAGACTGCAAAATAAACTGAATATTTAATGAAAAAAGGAATAGTTAAACCATTTTGTATTTATGTGATGGAATACTATAATGAAAAGGAATAAATAAGAGAAATACAAAGAAATCTGGAAAGAGATCTTGATGAAATAATGCAAAACAAAAGAATAGAATCAGAATTATAAAGTACACATTAACTACCACTATGTAAGAGAAACATCAAGAAAATGAATGGCGATGAGGACTTCAAAAACCTGAAACACCACTAATACCTTAAGTATTTGTTTAGATGTTTTATTTTCATTTATTTAGATGTAATTACTTACCAAACAAGTTTAGCTGGTTGCATTGACAATGTTAAGTTTTTAATACAAAATTTAAACAAAAATTTGCATGGGAGCTAGCTCTAGTCCCTTTCCTGTTCCCTAAAGGACAAAAGTAAAAGAGTATCCTAGAATTGAGTTTATTGATCCCCAAATCTTCTGTCTCCCCCTCACCATTATGGTATAGCACAGCTGTCTTCATCATTTCAGCCAATTCCTCATGATGTAGCGTCTCTGGTTTTAGCATTCCAGGAAAGAGCTGTTTATGAAGGTCTCCTTTCTTCTTGGCCCCCTTAAGGTATATCTGGTACCTAATGATGGAAAAAGAAATGAACATAAATTTGGTGTCATATATAACAGTGAAGAACACTGGTCTTTAAGTCGGGGAGAGTTGAGTAAATCTGTTTTGACACCATTACATTTAACTGCTCCGAGTCTCAGTTTTCTTATTTGTAAAATGATGAAAGTTATCTACAATACTATGTTGCTGAGGGAAACACTTTGTAAACTTTAGTGTCAAATAAGTGTGACATATTCAAGGATCTCTGATTTTCTAGATGTGGGAGCTCTCTACAAGACATAAGAAAGAAATGTCTAAATTGTTAATTTGATAATTTAATAATTTGACAATAAAAATTTAATTTAATTAAATGTCTAATTTAATTCAGTATCTTCTGAACCTTATTAGTCAATGGTTTCAGGAGTTATGATCAAAAAATTAATTTCCTGTTGGTCAACCAACAAGTGTAATAGTGCTTCCCACACTTAGCTGGGGCAGTTTTAAGATCACAGAATTATACACAAAACTCTGTATGATATAATAAAAGATCATACTAATACATAGCCTTGAGAATTCGTGCCATATTTAGAGTCAGACATGACCCAGAAATAACTGAACTATCACAATATAATGGTGATGAATAGACTTCTTTTGGATATATATCATAAGATGGAATAATAACTAAAAATAAAGATAAAACAAAAAAAAATTTTTAAAAAGAATCTATACATGAACAAACAACCCTTCTACCACTTAAAAATCAGGGTGGGGAATCACCTTAGGGATAGAGAGGATCTTTAAGGCCTTGCAATAGTAGTTATAGTTAAGGAAAACAAATTCACACATTTTCCGCCTGAAAATGTACGTCTTGTTCATCTCGTTTATCACCTTTACCTTGAGGTGGGAAGCATGCTTTATCACCAATATACCTGACTCATGACTCATTACATTCAACTGGCTTCTTAAATCTTTCAAAATCGATTTAGCTTTATATCACTACAGTCGTTGTGCAACTTGTTTTCCTAGCTAAGCTCCTTGCATTCTACAGCAGGCCATCTGATTCCGCCTGGGTTTTTCTGAAGATAGCTTGCATTACTTAGGATGCAATAACATTCTATTACATTCAGAGACGAATTTCCTCAGTCGTTTCCCAAATAAGGGATCACTGCCCGCTTTGTTTCCAGTGCTTTGCTATGATAAAAAGCGGCACTATTAAAAAAAAAAAAAAAACATGCCAGACGGAGGCAACTGGCGACCCCGGGGCTGAGCACCAGGAAAGGACTGTCAGAATAACGCAGAGCCTCGGGAAGGCGGCCGCCAGGCTCCCCGAGAAGGCTGCGCAGTCTCGGTCCCGAAGTGGGCGGGCTAGAGCATCCCCGCCTCCCCTCCCCTCCCCCTTCTGTCCTTTTCTCTGCGGTTACTTCTCTTTCCTTCACAACCTGCCCCTCCCCTCTCCTCCCCGTCCCTGCCTTTCCCCTCCCCCTCCCCCTCTCACTCCCTTTCCCCCTCCCCCTCTCACTCCCTTTCCCCCTCCCCCTCTCACTCCCTTTCCCCCTCCCCCTCTCACTCCCTTTTCCCCTCCCCCTCTCACTTCCTTTCCCCTCCCCTCACGGTCCCCGGCTCCCACGTTGTCCTCTCCCCGACTGCCCCTTCCCACGCTACACCACGCTCCTTCAGTCAGGCCGCCCCTTTCTACTGCCCCACCCCCCGCGGGGTCAATCACCATGTTTCACTCTTTTGGGTCTCGGACCGTGCCCTGACCCCTGTTCCCGGCCACGTCCCCCCACACAACAACCGACACCGACAGGAGACGCGGCCCCACATCTTGGCAGGAACCAGAAAGCAGGCGAAGCAATGTGCGCATGCGCCGAGCAGGAGGCAGGAGGCGGGGTGGAGCACAGGGGGGCGGCGACGGGCCGCGTAGCTCCGCCCTCCCATGCGGTGATTGAAGAAAATGGCTGTCAATTAGGGGGGGGGCTGAAACTAGAAAGCGGGCGGCGTGACCTGAGAGTCAGGGCTTGGGCCGATTCCCGCCCGCTGGGCCAGCGGCCCGGGTCCGCGCGAAATGAGCCGTGAGTTCCCTCCCAGTCCCCAAATGCTCTCATAAGTTGGTCCGTGCTAAAGGCTGACCCTTCTGACCCTCGAACTTTGTGTTAGGTCAAACGCCGCTCATCATCGCTTCCCAAATTCGTGCACCCTCCTCGCCCAGCCAGCCAGCTCCCACTCCCCTTCTCCCCAGTGTTTTGAAGGGTTCCTTTTATATTATGTGTATGTGTGTGTATAAATATATATTTATATCTATCTATTTATATATATAACCTTTTAAATACCTGACCCTTTCTTTTCCACATTTTGTTCCAAAGTTTCTTTTTTCCCTTCTTTCTCCTCTTCCTCCTTTTCCTCTTCCTCCTCTTCTTCTTCCTCTTCCTCTTCCTTCTCTTCTTCCTCTTCCTCTTCCTCCTCTTCTTCCTCTTCCTTCTCCTCTTCCTCCTTTTCCTCTTCCTCTTCCTTCTCCTCCTCTTCTTCCTCTTCCTCTTTCTTTTCTTCTTCCTCTTCCTCCTCCTCTTCTTCCTCTTCCTTCTCCTCTTCTTCCTCTTCCTTCTCCTCCTCTTCTTCCTCTTCCTCTTTCTTCTCCTCTTCTTCCTCTTCCTCTTCCTCCTCCTCTTCTTTCTCTTCCTCTTCCTTCTCCTCTTCTTCCTCTTCCTCCTTTTCTTCTTCCTCTTCCTCTTCCTTCTCCTCCTCTTCTTCCTCTTTCTTCTTTTCTTCTTCCTCTTCCTTCTCTTCTTTCTCTTCCTCTTCCTTCTCTTCTTCCTCTTCCTCCTTTTCTTCTTCCTTTTCCTCTTCCTTCTCCTCCTCTTCTTCCTCTTCCTCCTTTTCTTCTTCCTCTTCCTCTTCCTTCTCCTTTTCTTCTTCCTCTTCCTTCTCCTCTTCTTCCTCTTCCTTCTCCTCCTTTTCTTCTTCCTCCTCCTCCTCTTCCAAAAAATAGAGGCATGGCCCCAAACCATAGGAAGACCAGCACAAGACTTAAAACTCTCCTCACCTTTTGTAATTTAAGCTTTCTCTTTTTAGGTTTTCCCAACGAGTGTCACTGGTCCTAAAATCTGAGTTGCCAAATAGCAGCAGCCAAATGCAGATTTCTCTCAGTTCTAGGGTACAGATGGTTCCCTTGGCAAGAGGATGAGCTCAGGTGCTGCCCATTGGGTTTGGAGGGATTTGGTTAAACTTATTTTCCTGATGAGAAGCCACTATACACCATCCTTACTATAACCTATTAAGTTAACCCAACTTGAATTCCCTACCAGCCAGAACTATGGCAAAGAAGGGGGAAAGTGGAGAATGGCTCAGAGCAGCAACATAGCAGAGAGATGGATGAGGTAAAAGATTGTAGGGAGGCTGAGGGTGGCCGGATAGAGAATTGCCTTTCAGCAGTCGGGATAGCATGACTCTAGATTGGGAGCTTCAGTCACTGAAGTGGGATAGGGTAAGAAAACATGGAGGAAAATGGGAACTTCTTATTTTCCTAGTTAGTTAAGCATGATAGTCTTTGTGGCAGTGAAGACAAGTCATTTCACAACTGAAAAGGATCTCTCTCTTCTGATGCTTATTAGAATCCACCTTTTATAGCTCTTATATTGACAATGGATATTACATCTGATAATTCTTTAGAAAATTTCCTGTGCTTTTGATGTGTCTGATGTAGGCATCAGATGATGGAATTCAGTCATGTGAAGAATTCACAGTGGCCATTCTCTTTGTAAGTTTATGCAGCAGAGATTACAGACTTCCATGTTGTTTCCCCAAAGAGACTATACATTTCTTGAGGATTTTTGTTAGTTCTAGGACTAATTTCATTAGTTAGTACAGGGACTCAATAATTAACATTTTAATTAACAATAAACAACTTTGTAACTCATCTCAGGGCATAGAATCTAAGTTTGGAAGAAGCCTGAGAGATAATTAATTTTACTCCTCCTCCCGTATCACAAATGGAGTGACCCAGAGAAAGTAAATGACTTGCTCATAGTCACTCAAGCAATAAATGAAGAGCTATTATGAATCCACAATTTCTGAACAGTTATGATGCTCTTTCCATGACATTAAGAGGCTTGTGATTCTCAGTTAATTCCAGTCCATGCTTTTCCACAAATTGTCCACTAAGAATTTGCCCAATGTTGCAAAGGCTCTTTTTGCCCATCCTCTCAGCCTTCATTTATATTTGCAAGTTGGGTCCCCAGAGGAAAGCTTACTAGTTTTTCCATGGGGTAACCCAAAAAGATTGGAGATTCTAATACTATTTCTTATTCTTATTCTTATTATTGTGGTGAATTAATTGAGGGAAGAAGGTTTAAGTAATTTGCCTAGGATCACACAGCTAGGAAATGTTAAGTGTTTAAGGTCAGATTTGAACTCAGGTCCTCTTGACTGTATTAATCTTAGTGTTATGCTGCTAATTCCTTATATCCATCTTGCATCTTTCTATTAACCGGATCTGGCCAGAAAGGTATGTTGATTTGAATGGAAATGGAATATCAATCAGATCCAAGGGGCACTACTCCTTAGAGATTGACCTTTTGTGCCCTAAGTAACTGGGAAGCCATATCAACTAGCCCAGATCTAGCCCCTAGACCAATTAAGTCTCAGGGACAACTTCTCTCTCTTTCAGGGAAAAAACTAGCCCATCCTAGTTAGTCTTTGATAGTTCTTCAAAAAAGCTAATAATGTTCATTGGTTACTTGAGTAATCAATGGGAAGAGTACCACTCTAGTTGGGGGAATCATCAACCTATTGCTTTATTAGATATTACTTTAATTATAGTGGTATACTAAGAATCTAAATATTTTTGGACACTATCAATCGTATGCGATCGCAATAGAATATTGGGTTTAAAATGGTAGCCTGGGTTCTCGGGGGAAAGAAAATTGGAGACAGACTTCCTCTCAGCAGAGATAGGGGACAGTGGGTATGGAATGCTGTATATTCTGTCAGATGTGATTCTTTTGCCTTTTGGGTTTTGCTTAAAATTTTCCTCTGTAATAAATAATGAGTCCTATGTTGAGGAACATATTGAGAATGGATTGTGATGTAAAAGAGAGGGGATAAATAAAGTATTAGAAATAGGTGATTTTATTTGGCATAGGGAATTCCTGACTAAGAAAATTCCCTCTATCAATTCAAGTTGGCATTTTCTCCATAACAGACATTCTTAGAGAATTATGTAGAACATTGAGAGATGAAGTAACTCACTTGACCAGGGTCATGTAATTAATCCCTTTGAGTTGGGAGGCAAGGCTTGGTAGGATCTTCCTGGCTTCTAGGCCAAGGCCATATCCACTACACCAGGGATTCTTAAATTTTCCCTTTTCATCTGAGAAATTGTTCCATGATCCAGGTATATAGGTATATAAAATAGGTTAAAAAAAAAATCAAACATTTATTTATAATAATTCCTAATTTCTAGCCCCCACATTCACTTCCAAGACTCCATATAAGGTCACAAATCACAATTTAAGAAATCAGACATTATACCACAATACCTCTCTAATGAGTTGTGAATTGGGTGGAGGCAGCAATGAGAAGAGTATTTAAACCTAATAAAATAGCTGTAAAATATTTTATGTGTGCAGGGGAAACTTCATGACATTGTTTGAATCATGACGAAGAAATCAGACTTGTTGTTCAGAAACCAGATGTGTTTAATGTTTAACTTAGGACTAGATTTTGCTGACTAGAAAACCAGCCAGGTCAAAAGATTGATGCAAAAAAATGTGAGATTTCTTCTATTAGACATCTTATACTACCTGGAAACTGCCTCCATGCTGGCCAATCAGCTACTATTTCCTTGTACCTTTCTTTGAATTTGAAATAATGTGTAACTTATAGACACTAGGGTTGAGCAACTCTCTATTTTGCTGGACAACTTAATGAATTTTTTCTAAATTATTACAGTCTCAGGTTTTGTTCTCAGCCAACATGTGATGTCAGTTTTTTTTTTCTCCAACAAACTTTTTAATTGATACTTTGGATACCACCAGAACTTTACAACATGAATCCAAGCAATCATACCCACTGTAGTTTATGGAGAACCTGGGTTTGAAAAGAGCAGAACAATAAGAATCACAATGTGATAGCAGAAATAATTTCTATTAAAGGTGACAATGTTCACAAGATAAATAGGAAAGCTTACATTTCTAACACCAGCAAAGATCCTTCTAAATGGCTACAGGGAACTTCTAGAAATGTTGGCTTGATTTGGATGGAGGCTTCAGTGAGTTTAGTTGGGATGGTTCCTTTTTATTCAGACTTTGATTAGTTTATCATGTAGTTTTCTAGGCAGATATCCAAAATAAAGGAGTTCCCCTCACCAAGAGCAAGCCATAGTCACTACTTTACTGAGCAAGTGATGAAAGCTTTACTTGCTAGGTTCAGACAGAGATGACTGATGTGGACACCAGATGATGGTAAGCACAAAATGATAGAGCCAAATGTTTGTGTTCAAGAATATGAAGAATTCACAATGGCCAATCTCTTTGGCAAAAGATAGGTTTATTTAGGAGAAGAGATTACAGACAAAATGAAGGAATACAATAGACACCAGAAATGGTAAACATGAAATAGAGTTGGGAGAGCATATAGTTAGCAAGAAAGGAGTTTTAATAATTAATGATGGAAAAGACAAGCTTCTTAATGGAACTCACAATTACCCAAGAGAAAGGGAACACCCCATGAAGGACCCTTTGCTGGCAGGCTAATAGGGATAAAAAAGAGAAATGGAGTTTGAGAAGAGAGACACTGTGAGGCATAGTGGAGTTAGGAGAGATACCATGGGGCTTGAGTAAGGGTTAAAGGGAAAGACACCGCAAGATGGAATATCTCTGTGGACTGACCCAAAAGAGTGGAGCCAAGATGGTGTGGGCCACAAGCAGATTTATAGGAAAATTTTAACCTCAGGGACATGACTGGGATTTCTTGCACAAAGTAGGGCTGCCCATGACCTCTATAGTGGGTGAACCTCAGGGGTGTGACATAATTTGGATTTCTCACTGGAGCACCTCCACAGAGGGTGGGCCCATTAAACCAAATTGATTTCTATCAGAACCTTTTTTTGTCTACTCCAAGGAACAATTCCATCAGTGGTCCAGTTTTTCTCAACCAACTCCACCCAGTCACTGAGGGACCTCATCAATGACCATTATGTTAGAAACTGAAAGAGTCCTTGTCTTTCTGTTTAAAATCTTTCCCACTTCCCTCTCCTACCCACAAAAAATATAGCAATCCTCTAAACAAGTAAGCAGACCCACAGAATAGGGTGATTGCAAATGACACTTTATATGGCACTTTAAAAGTGTCTCATTTGATCCCCACAATCCTTTGAAGTAGATAGATCACTCATAATTACCTTCATTTTAGAGGTAAAGTAATTGAGGATCTGAAAATTGATGACTCTTCTTTAGCATCACTGAATGAAGAGTTGAATTAAGTATTTATTAAGGGCTTACTTACTATGTGCAAATACAGGTCTAAGTGCTGAGGATACAAACAGAAAAGCAAGACTGTCTCTGCTTCTAAGATTTTCACATTTTTCAGGAGGAAAATAACAAATATAAACTTAATCAGTAATAAAGTTTTCTAATTTTTAAATCCAGAGTTCTTTCCTTGAAACCAGTTAATACCTTGACTAAATACAGGTCATTAATAGTCCCAAGACCCCAGGGCAATATAATGGGAAAAACAGAGAAAAAGGGTTCTGTCCCTTCCTTAAAAGGGACTGGAGCTGACCCATCTGTAAATTTCCAAACTGGCAAAATAGATGGATTAGAACTGTCTGCTCTCCATAAGCAGCCTACAAAACTCTCAAATATAGCCAAAAAGAGATTAAAATGTAATTAGGAAATGTTTAACAAAATAAATACAAATACAATATTAAATAATATTAGTATGTGGTTTTCTAAGTCAGTATGCAATCTACAGGGATTTGAGTTTGACCCTGCTGATTTAAGAGAACAATTTCTTCTTTACTAAAACATCTGCCTTGTATACTTTAGCTAGCCAATATCCTTCCATCCTAGGCTTTTGCTTATTTACATATACTTCAGAAACATAATTGTTCACAGTCATAAACATGTAAAAACATGCCTTCTTTCTTTTGAGACTTTAGCTGAGATTTATTTTTTAATATGTAATATTTTATTTCCTCCAATTACACACTAAAACGATTTTAAAATATTTTTTTCAATTTTGAGTTATACATTTTATCCCTCCCTTCCCTCCCTCTCCCTAACATGATAAGCAATCAGTATATAGGTAATACATGTACAATCATGTAAAACATTTCCATATTAGTCATTTTGTACAAGAAAACTCAAAGAATGAAAGAAAAAATGAATAGCATGCTTCAGTCATAATTTTTTAAATATTTCTTTCTCTACAGGCAGATAGTATGCTTCATTTAATAATGTAATTGTAATTGTCTTGGATCATTGTATTACTAAGAATAGCTGAATCATTTAGAATTCTTCATACAATGTTGTTGTTACTATGTACGATATTCTCCTGGTTCTTCCTACTTTGAATCAGTTCATTTAAGTCTTTCCAGGTTTTTCTGAAATCATCCTACTTGACATTGCTTATAGCATAACCATTTACATACATTATTAATCTACCTTTCATTACAATCTATGTGGCATTAATGAAAAGGTTGTAACTTGCTAGTTAATGGCTAGACACAGGGCTAGTTATTAATAGAACCTGGGTTTTGACTCTTAATGTCCCATATTCTTTCCGTTCTAACACTGATTTGTATCCAGTGCATGAAAAGCAATAAATGCCTAAATTGAAACTTAGTGAAAAGGGGGTAAGAAATAGAAGGGAACAGAAAAAGGTGGAAAGTATCATCTGATCTTGGGATATATGCCCCCAAAGACAAGGTCTATAAGGGGGAAATGCTACACAGATGCCAAAATATAGCATTTATTTATAGAAATAAAAAATCAGAAACAAAAGGAGTTGTCCGTCAAGTGAGAAACGGCTGAACAAAATATAGCATACTACAGGAATGGAATGGTATTGTGTTATAATACATAATAATAATTCAGAGAAATTTGGAAAGATCTATTTGAATTGATACAAACAGAAGTGGGAAAAATCAAGAGAATGGGCACAATGACCACAGTAGCATAAAGGGAAATATCGAAAGATGGGAAGCCTGATCAATGTATTGACCAATGCAGCCTCAGTGGATTGTTAAGAACAGTCATCAGGATGAGGCTACTTACTTATTTCTGGCAAACTTCCTGGAGCTAAAAGCACTCAACTCATTCAGCTACTACCACAACATGAAAATGGAACAGGAAATTGCTTCCATTGCACAGATAGTTAAACTGACACAGGACATTTCCTGGCTTAGATACCAGGAAATCTGCTCTTACAAATTGATCCTGCCTCCCTTCTCAGCCACACACCCCAAATTCTAGCCTTGAATCCCAGACCAAGCTGAGTGCTTTTATGGGATTTTCTCTGATCTCTCCATGTTTCTCCAGATGATTTGACCTCATTGCTGGGTAGGATTTTTTTTTTTTTTTTTTTTTTTTTTTTTTTTTTTTTTTTTTTTTTTTTTTTTTTTTAAGTTTTGAATTCTTTAAAACATCAACTTATTTCATGGGGTCTGGACACAGTTCTATTGTGTTTACAGATCGGTTTGCTCAAAATATTCCCTATTTGTTGCTGTTGAGTAATTTTTAGTCATTTCTGACTCTTCATCACTCCATTTGGAACCCCATTTTGCAAAGATACTGGAATGGTTTTGCCATTTCTTTCTCCAGTTCATCATTTTATAGATAAGCAACTAAGGTATAAGAGTTAAATGAGTTGCCCAGGGTCACACAGCTAGTAAGTGTCTGAGACTGGATTTGAATTTGTGAAGATAATCTTCTTGACTCCAAGATCAGTGCTCTATCCTTGGTACTATTTAGTGTCCAAATAATCTACCCTAAAACCATTTAATTCATGGGTTTGGCATAGCAAAACTTTAATTGCTGTACCCAGGCCATCACACCAAGTTCCTGTAATTTTGTACGCCCAACTATACTTTTCTTCTTGGAATTTTATAACTTTAAATGCTATTCTTTCTCCTCTTAAGGAATATAAATGGATCAAATCAGTGTTGTTTGTCATAGAACAGAAACAGCAAATAATAACAGAAACTCAGCTTCAAAACCAGGAAGACCTGGGTTCAGAGTCCCTGCTGAAACATATTGGCTCTCCCTGTTCTAGGCAACTTACATTATAAATTGCATAGAAAATTCCAGTTTGTATTGGTAAATTTATGCTAATAAGTCATACCTTTCCCTATAGAATGTAAATAACCCACACACATTTATCCACAGACCTATAAAACTTTTCTCCTTTGTTAGAACTTATGTGTATCTGAATTAGCATTTCACATATAGTATGTGTGGAAACCAACTAAGGTATAAGAGTTAAGGGAGTACCATGAGTATCTCTCTAAGATCTTTATTTACTTTCTGAAAGGCAAACCAAACCACTTTCCTTGCCAGTTAGTTGGTATAACTCTTGTAGTCATTGTCTCTTGCCTTTTGATATCTCCCAAAACCAGTCAATAATATTGTCTACATCTTGCCCATAGTCTTGAAATGTCCTGATAGGGCTATAGAGACTCAAAACCTCTGAGGGGATGGATGAGAGCAGCCATATCTCCCTTCTTAAATAATCTTGAGTAAATCAAAGGTCATTTCCAGTGTCACTCAGGTCCTCCTGGCTTCAGGGCCTGTGCTCTATCCACTGAGACATCTAGGTGGCTCCTTCACCCAAGTGTCACTCAAAGGTCCCAAAATCTAGTTTTGGAAAGAGAATTTAGCAAATAACACCTTACCTTCCTCTCTATCCATTACCTTCTTAGAAATTTTTGCCACCCACCTACAATAATCTTTAACCCATCTAAGATAGAATTTTCCCCCATAAACAAAAAAGAAAAACAAGGAAGCAATTTTGTTATTGTCAAGCATTTAAACAAAACTAATTACATTTTATTTTATTTTCAGATCTACATCCTCTCTCTTTTATCTCCATTCAAAATAAAGCAAGAAAAACAAAAACCTACTTCAAATGTGTATAGTCAAAACAAAACAAATTTATACATTGGCCACACACACACACACACACACCCCTCTACATCCTGAGTTCATTGCTCTGAATCAGCAAATGGGTAGCATATTTCACCTTTGAGTCTTCTAGAATTATGGTTGCTCACTGTGTGAATCAGAGTTTCTAAATCTTTCAAATGTTTTCTTCAATATTGCTGTTACTGTATAAATTATTCTCCTGATTCTGCTCAATTCACTCTTCATCAGTTCATACAAGTCTGGGGCACTATCTTTGACATCCTCATACCACCTCAACCTGTAGAGGGATCATACCATTACCCCAATCTAGACACAAATGATAAGCACCACAGCATCCTACTCAGTCTTCATCTAGTCAACAACAAAAAAAAAAAAAAAAAAAAAAAAAAAACTTTATCATAAACCTGCTTTTTCTGAAACACTTGTTTTATGATTGGGTTCTCTTTTCCCACTATGTGTAATGAGATTGCTAAATTTAATATCTTAAGTATACCCCCCAAGGAATGGAAATGGTAAGAACCTGATCCAGTCTCCTCTTTTTCAAACTCCTCAAATTCCAGCTCTCATTCCAGTGGCTCAGCCAGTGATCCCAAGCTATTGAATTTATAGCCTATGGGCCTCTGTCACCCAATCCTGTAGATTGCACCGAGTTGGCAAGAAAAAGAGACAAGGAAGCTATAATTTACATAAGTTACATATTACAAATGTGTCCCACAATACTAGGTTAATTTGTGACAAAATAAGGCAATGCTGGAGTGAGGCAAGAGCAGGGAAATGTGTTACAGTGATCATGGATTCCAGAGGACTGTGACTACACCACAGGTCACTCTACCCAGCTAAAATGTTGGCCAAATTCTTTGGAGGAGAGTTGGGAGAAAGGGCACAAGAAAGCCCACAGCTTCCCCTTCAGTCCACACCTGTTGCTTCCATTCTTCCTCTGACTTTGTGGTAAAATGGTGAAGATATAACCATTAGTTCTAAGCATTCTGGGCTCTCAGCAATTCAGTCTGAACTGAGGCTTCACTGTAGCATTTTCATAAAGGAGGGGACTATGAGCTTCAATGGGAGAGATGATACCACCCCCTCCAGGGGTTGCTGCTTCTCTGTGTCTTCAAGGAGATGTTGCATGAAATAGGAGGTCCCCAGAAGGACATGACCAGTGGCCTGCATGCTGAAGACAGCGCATCGGAGAGCTTCCCTGTGTAAAGAGGGTAGGGAGGAAAAAGGAGGAAAAGGCATTTGGTCATTTGAAGGGCAACTCTAGAAGGAGGGAAAACCGCGTTAGAACATGTCTGAGAGCTGTTGATCTAGCTCTAATCTCCCGTCTGATCTTCAGTCTTGCATCCCCAAGACTGGACATCTTAAACTGGATGTCCTGTGTCAGACATCTTAAATTCAACATGTCCAAAACTGAACTCATCTTTGTCCCCAAACCCTTCCTTCTTTCATGTTCTTATTACTATCAGGGACACTATCACCCTCCTGAATATAATCTTCAACCCCTAAATCTCTCATCACCAGGCAGAATAATTGTGTGGCTCATTGCTGTTTGTTCTTCATTCTCAAAAACCACCATATCATCGGGGAGGTCATGCCAGGCTATGCAAATGAACTGGATTTAAGTGAGAGAGGGCTGTGCAAGGTCACCTGCCTCACTTTCTCTTCCTGAGCCATCTGGATCCAGTGGTCAGATATAAAGCAAGATGACTAGAGATGGCTCTGGAGGCAGTGAGAGACCTTGGTCTTTTTCATTTAAAGTCTCTAACAGATCTCAGCTTGAGGCAATGCCCAGTCAGTGATTAATGCTAGGTAAGAAATGAGACAGAGAATGACTTTTACATAGAGGGAAAGACCTGAGTTTCTGGCTTAAATAGAAACAATTGCTATTTATTTTCACCCTGAGCAAATCAGAACCCAAACAATGACCAAGTTGGGGTTGGTTTTAAGGTTTAAAGCATGGTCCTAAATCATAAACCCCAAGTGATTAAAATTTAAAACACCTCAGGTAAGGCTATGATACTCTATGTGGACAGGAGGAAGGGAAGGGCTAAGATGAGAAGAGGAGGGGAGGGAAAAAAAGAACTCTTATTCCTACTCATAGAAGTTGTTTGTCCTTCCTTCTCAGAGGATCTCATTTCTTACTTAGCCTTAATTACTGAATGGGTGTTGCCTCAGTCAAACTTAGACCTGTTAAAAGATCTTAGCTGAAAAAGGCCAAGATCTTCCTACTGCATTCAGGGCTATCTCCTGTCATTATGATCTGTATCCTGTCACTGGACCCAGATGACGGTAGGGGGGAAAGTAAGGTTGGTGATTTGGCACAACCTTCCCTTGCATAAGATTCTCCATCTTCCAATTCTCTGTATTTTCACTGGTTTTCTCCATATCCCTCTTAACGCTAGTGCCCTCCCTCTGAAATAACTTCCAACTTATTTTATATGTACATAGTTGTTTGCATGTCGTCTTCCCCATTAGCATGTAAGCTCCACAAGGACAGGAACTGTTTTTGCTTTTCTTTGTATCTCTGACACTTTGCATATTGCCTGGCACATACTGAATACTTAATAAATGCTTGCTGACTAACTGTTTGTAATCTCCAACTGAGCTACATTAAATCTTTCCCTCCCAGCCTTCCTTAAACTAGGGATTCTTAATCTGGGGGTCCATGAACCTGTTTTTAATATTTTAAAAACTATTTCAATATAATTGATTTTCTTTATAACCATATATTTATTTTATTCTCTTAAAAACATTATTCTAAGAAAGGGTCCATAGGCTTCACCAAAGGGATCTATCACACATACACACACAGAGAACAAGAGACACACACATACACACACACAGAGAGAGAGAGAGAGTGAGACAGACAGACAGACAACAGAAAGTAAGCTGTCCTGGATAGAGGGAAATCTTCGGGCATTAGTGGAATATTAATATCCAGCTTAAGGTGCAATTTTGTTTGTATCAAGCAAATTTGAGTCTAATCTTTGGGGCCTCAAACTTCAGACTCTTCCTAGTTACTGCTCTTTCAACCAGGCAATAGAAAATATATCCTTGGCCTGGACACAAAGGAAAACTTTCAAGTGACATCCTGTATATTCTGGAATAATGATAGAGATAAGTGACTTCTGGGAAGCTTTTAGAAGCCAAAAAGTCACCTAGGCTATTGTGGGAAGAAGGGAATAAGAAATCCCACAGGTTTTGAAGTCAGCTATGTTCAGGCCTATATGTAAGGGAGGAAGTAAGATTGAGAGAGCAGCCAGGATTTCATGGATGAAGTTCTCAGGTTGTAGAACAGAAAGAAATAA